>NC_077243.1:69183582-70390665 GCF_947179165.1 Solanum dulcamara | reverse complement strand
AATATGAAAAAAGTTGTCACAAAAAATAAGTTGTTACAATAGCAACAAATTAGAGTTTGTAGTTAAAGTTTGTAAGCTTTAACTACAAAATTTTATACTTATTTGTGATCTTAATTTTTTTCACTAATAATATAAGCAATTAGTGACAGTTTTTGTCACTAATATTAGAAGCAAATAGTTACGATCATTTAATTGTCACTAAACAACCTGCGATTTAGTGAGAACATTATTTTGTCACAAAATATGAAATATTTAAATAGTGAAGATTTAAAATTTGTAGCCAAATAATTTAACTATTTGCTACAAAAAAAATTATAGCTAAAAATAAGATTATATTTAGCTACGCTTGTTTATGATTACAAGGTTGTTCCAGTCCGGACAGTCCGATCCATTAGACCTTTTTGCAATCGAATACTAGTTTCGGACTGGGCTCCCATATATGGATTGCTACAGAGCTAGATATGGGGTACCATAGATGTTGTCGGCCCATTTCATGACTCACCTAATTTTAGGAGTCGGACTAATAGGGCCAGATCGACTTTGGGTCACGAACTTTAAATGAGACGGGTTCGTGGGTCATTTTGGTGGGCAGATAAAAAAATTTAAGTTAACTTCTCCAACTTGAATTAAATTTGAAATTTGAAAGTTGAGTTCTAATCATATAGTGTAGTGTCATCAATTTAATTTTGAAATAATTATATGTATTGTGAATTTAAATTTTGAAAGTTCAAATTTCATCATATTTCATATAATTCTCTCTATCCATCTATATTTCTACTTATTTCTTGCTTATTATTCTATTTCCAACTTACATATTTCATGGAATTAAATAAATTAAAATATTTTTAAAAAAATAATAATGTAGTGTTATCAATTTGAATGTTGAGTTACAATCATATAGTGTAGTGTTATCACTATAATTTTGCGTAACCCCTCCGCAAATTAGTCGATGGGTTCTTTTAAAATCCATTTTTTTGGACAATTTTCATTTTATTCTCATTCCCTCAAGCCCAAAATTGATTTTCTCTCCTCCTCTCAACTTCACATATCAAGGTATATCCCTCACATAAAATTCTAAGTTATTTCCAACGATTTTAACCAATAATTACGAGTTTCTAACAAGATTTCTTTGTCTTGAATCTTAGGATTTTCAAAAAAATCGATCTTTAAGATTCAAGGACAAGTTCTTGTTGTCCTTTCCTTCAAAGACCAAACCTTTCTAAGAATTTGAAGAATTTAAGGTATATAATTCTATCGTCTATGTGCAAGAACATTATTGTTTTTCTACACAACTATATTTCTATGTTTACGAAGTCCATCCATGAATGAGTGAGGGCTTAGGATGAAACTCTCATATCTTGATTCATTATGAAACTCCAAAAATTCTCCATGAAAGTGTATTTTCTCTATAATACCCCTACTTCCATAACTCTTGAGTTTTATCATGATCCATAAACAAATATGAAAGGAATGGTTTTTCTTTGAAAATTAAGTTTGATAATTTCTCTTAATGATTTCCTTATGACTATACACTATGAATTTTGTACAAAAATGTAAGCCTTATGATAGTTTGATATGCTTTTCATTTTGGATTGTGACCCATGAACTTTGAAATCGAAAAACATGAACCTTTGGGCCACCTTATGAATATAAGTTCTAGGTATAACTTATGAACATGATATCTGAGGGAGGTACATGGTTAATCGAGAAGGCGTAGATCTAAATGACAAAGATCTGAAACTACATTTACCAACGTAGGTTAAAGATCATATTGTTGGTTCGGACGACTCCTTTATGTTAATTTGGTATGGGGCTTATTATGAATCTACATGACATGTATGTATATCTCACACCTGACAAGATATGAGATTGCTTAGTTAATCGGGCGAAGATTAGATTTCATGTGTTCACATGGTGGTTTATGTCAGTTATACTAATAAACTCTCATGATAAACTAATGATGAAAGACATAATGTTAAAGACGTCTTAATGACTTTTGGTTACTTATTCCCTTTCATGTCATGATAATGATTCTATTGGCAATCTTGTTTCTTTTATGTCGTATGTCATGTTTCAATCAGCTATTTTACATATAATACAATTCAATATGTATTTACGTTTCTTTTGTTGGAGGAGCACTATTTTGAAATGATGAAGTGTCACGATCTAATTCATCGGGTCATGCGGGCATCTACTCTAACATCTAGATAGGAGAACCCTTACAGAAATATCATGCGGAAGTTTAACAAATACCAAAATAACAGCCTTAAAAGTCAAGAATACACCATAATTGAATTTTAAAACTCTAAGGTTTATTACAAAGATACTTTAACACCCCCAAGGACACTAGTCTAAACAGGTACAAGAGCATCTAAGAGTAGAGTTTATACATAAAAACAAGACACAACTCCCACTAGGGGTGTTCATGGTTCGGTTATTGATTAAAATCATAACCAAACTAATTTAATCGGTTTTTAAATATCTAAAACCATAACCAAACTAAGTAAAATAATAACCACCAGTTTGGTTATTGTCGATTTGGTTCAGTTTTTCAGTTTATGACTAGTCGGGACAATTCAAATATTCTCTCTCTACATTCTTCAAATTTCTTATAAAGCTCTTTTTTCCTCACGGCCCACAAGGGTGAACTTTGCTGCATATTGAGGGAAAGACATGCTGATGGCAAATCAGGTGGATCAAACTTGCAACGTAGTGTAGATTAAAAAAAACAAGTCAAACAGAGATTTCAAAATACAAACAACTTTGTCCCTTACATATTTAAACTAAACTAACTAGAGAATCCATAATATAATCAAAAGTACTTCGACTATCTTAAATTAATAATTAAAAAGTATAAAATATCCTTAATTATTTATGAAAAGCTAATATTATACATATAAATAATTATAAATTTTATGTATATAATTATCAGTTTGGTTCGGTTATTTATTCGGTTATTTTTTACTATAACCATAACCAAACCAAATATTATTGGTTTTTCAAATTTAAAACCAAACCAAATCAAACCAAACCAAATATCGATTTTTTTATTTGATTTGGTTTTGATTTTAACCAAAACTGTGAACAACCCTAACTCCAACCATAAGGAAGGAAGAGTAGAAGTTGTTGGAGAATCATCTTCGTCTTCACCTATGAAACATCACTGACCCTGCAACCAAACTATGCCTAGTGGCATAGCAATAGTAGAATCAATACAAACAATAGGTACTAGTAGGCATCATCAGTCAATCCAGTACCCACCGCATAATATAAAGAGATCAACAAGAAGGAAATATGCTCTTAAGAAAATTCACTCGGCAACCTTTATGCACAAACTCTTATCATTCCCATTAACCTCATTAAAATCTTTCAAGCTTAACTCCTATTATTTCTAGTTGGTCCACTGCTAACTCTAATTCAGATCAAGGCCTAGCCCTTTTATCACATAGATGAGTTTCTGAACTAAGGGGGCTCATTAACTTTGTCTAACCAGTCTACTCCCTTTAGCTTTCACACAACACCTGTCCCTAGAATAATTATGTGACACCCCGGAAATGTATGGGTAGACTCGGACCGAAGGACTTGTAATTCTACATATGAGTTAGGATTAATTCCTAAGTATTTGAAGTGTGTTAGATGTGTTTATGGCCTCTATAAACTTATCCCATACTGTTGGAGGAGCACCCTTGCCCCTAGACAACTCTCGAGATTCATACCAATTAAGAGCTACATTACATAATCGATATAAAGATAACTCAACAGACTTAGTCTCAGAAGCCAAAATTATCCTTAATGTACGCTGCACCTGTCGGATAAACTCCTGCAGGTCATCCGTAGGCCTCGACCCATAGAACTTTTGGGGTTACAAATCAAAAAGTCATGAGCCCTCAAACTATTATGTCTATCTGCATAATCTATTCCTAGACCATGCCTACGAGGCTGCCCTACCATTATCTTGCCAGTAACTGAACTGCGTCTCTCCTGGCCCTATCCTCCGCCCCTGGACGGGAAGCTAGAGGCTTAGGCAATGGAGCCTCTGGAGCTTGCGGTGAAGCCGCCTCCCGATCGATAGTTGTAGTTGCTGCTGGTCTAAGCTCCTCTAGCGATGGCGGCATAGTAGAGCTCGCCGAAATAAGCACAACCTACAGAACAGACTAGGCACGGGCCGTAGTAATACTCGAGGTCTGGCTAGTTTCTTCCGCTACTGACTTGTCCTTCTAGGCAGCTGTCGCTTTCCTTGGAGGCATCTCTATAAACATAATAATCTGTTAAGGAGGAATTTTATTGATTATTCGGCTCTATTGCACGATTTAAAATGAAAAGGAAAGATAACATCCTAAATGTCTTATAGCCTCTTGTTTATAGATGTGGTGCACAACACACCGATAAATAAGACTCTACTAGACATAGTCTGTAAATACTCCAAAGATAAACTGCTCTGATACCACTTTTATTACGATCCAACCCCATAGGCCGTGACTAGTGTCCAAATTGGACACTCACGTACACCCCTGTTAACTATAATCAAACCACGCATAATTTAGAACTTAAGGAAATAGAATGTTATCTCAAAACTGTCACATATTCATATATTGATACAACTTGTCTTTTGAGGAGTTACAACTTAGCAATAAGTAACACAGTACATAAGCCGACGAGACTGTTATTGCATGTGGGGTCATCCCATTATATACATATGCGCGAGCCGACAAGGCTGCCACTACGAAAGGAAACGTCCCGAAACATAAGTCATACTAGCACAGCTGAACATCATTTATATACAATCCACACATATGTCTACAGACCTCTAAGAGTTCCAACAATATCGTATGTGGGTGAGGGCCCCGTTATACCCCTGAATAAACATATGATTTCATCAAAAAGGGGTTTATACCACAAGTCTAGGCTCCGACACAAATGAGTACCCCAAGATAGCTGAGTAGGAATCCTAGGTTGGTAGATCACCGAAGCTAGTACCTGTACCGGTGGGTATAAAATGCATCCCTTCCCCTCCAGGAAGGGGGTCAATACATGATATGTACTAAGTATGTAAAGCATGAAATACAATAAGAGAGATCATAACTGAAGTAGAGAGTCCAAGAGACAAGTATAATAATCAAGAACTTACTGTACATGTGCCTTACGCAACAAATAGTGCATATCATTATCATATACCGTACCTGATCCATTATGGGACTCGGTACCATAATCGTATCATTATATTATCATATCATCATGTACGTATACCTATCCGACCCTCTAGTAAGGGACTCGGTGAATGAAGTCATGTATACGTATACCGTACTCAGCCCCTTATGGGACTTGGTTCTATAACCATATCATTGCATCATCATATCATCCTGTAGCGTACTCGGCCCTCTAGTGAGGGACTCGGTGGATAATATAGTAAATTACGCGTGATAACATACCTGGCCCAGGACTCGATGAAAGATGTATTAATGGTATGCACCAGTAGAATATCATGAACAATCATATACAATTAGATCATCATCTGAGACTCAATAGAATAATTAAAATGAACCATCATTTCAAAATCAAGACAGTAGTCATCTCAGGTACCCTTCGAATGTCATTATGGACGATATTAAATAAAGTCTCAGGGATCATAGACACGTATTAAGATAATGCGAAACAGATTATGGAATCAGAGACATTTGTTATCGTAGAGTCTTTAGGAATAGGAGCTTATACATCCAACTACTATTCAATATATAAAAGGCTCGAGGGCAATAACTCAACTACTTTAAGAGTTTTACCATCAAGAAGTGAATAAGAGTCATAAATCATACTCGGGGCTTATGAATGGAATTACCCCCAAAGCTCATATCATATATAACTTATATCTAAGATATGCCAAAAGAAAGAAGGGATAGTTTTACATACCTTTAGCGCTTATTCGCAACACGACACGTATACGCTGCCCGAAGCATCTCAACCTATATTAAGATGTCAAGAACTATGCTTAAGTTATGTGTAGGTCCAAAATGTATTCTAACGTTAGTAACTCCTTTCTAGAAAATTACGCGATATTTCCCTTATATTCAAATCAACTTCGTAACAACTAAGCCAACATTAATACCCACACATTCATGTACTATATCATATCGAAGCTATTCGAGACAAGACTCGAAAACAACCTGGAAAGCTCGCATGCTATGCCAAATCAGCCCACACATGACATTTGATCATAACTCTTTAACACAACAGCTTGGCCAACATGTAACATAATGTGTAACTTTAGCTACTATTAATCTTTCGAGCCCAACAAGAATAACAACGTACCAAAACAATCCCCAACATGGCCCAAATAGAAAGTTAACATTAACATATACAATTCCCTTTACTTTTAACACATAATCCATATCCATAATAGCAAAACAACAATCAACCCAATTAAGTTTATGCAATTTCGATTCTGCTCGTTTCAACACCAATACTTAAGTATGGGGTTTTCCCACTTTTAATTTCATTTAATTCCTTCATCCTCATATAACAGCAACAACCACAACGTTAGTTAAAATTGATCCACCCTTTATACTTGAAAACAACCTCTACATAACTTCAACACCCTTAAATAGTAGCGTGTATAATTTTATATTTCCAGTCCATATTTACACATCCACAACATATTTAAATCCTTACTAAAATGTGTGAAAAAGAGATCAAAACTTACCTTAACAAGTGGGCTTCTTGAACTTGCTGAAATTTGTAGGTTCACGTTTAACCTCCATGCTACCCTAATGATGAATCCCACATTGCTAATCACCTCCCAATGAGTCAAAATTACCTTAGAGATTTAATTTAGAAACCACAATTTAGGAGCTTATTTGTTGCAGACATGGCAGAAGCTCTCACCCTCTTTTTCTCTATTTTTCTCTAAGTTAGGAAGAAGAAGAAGAAGAATGAGCTAAAAATGAGCTCTTAGTAATTAAGTTAGTCTTATATACACAGCCCTTGAGAGTAACATGTGTCCAGCCCCTAAGGGTGACATATTTCCAGCCCCTACACTTGTTTAGCCCCCAAGGGTGGTAAGTATCCAACTCCTACACGTGTCCCTCCCATCCATGCACCAATCAGTTGCTGCCATATGTCTTGGTGGGTCCCACTTAGTAGTTTAGATTAATTAACTGAATTAATCATAATTAATTACTAATCCCCACTTAATTTATGCCACAAGTTTGTAAGTAGTTGCATCACCTATTTTCCCTTTTGATAAAATGTAGCCCATACATTCTAAGTAGGTGCATCACCTACTTACTCTTTTTAGTAGGTTCATAATCTAATCTTACCTTAAGAACATGTGTGATCCTTGCTACTTAAGCTCGACATGTACTCAAGTAACATAATTATGTAAGACATCCAAAGAGGTAGCTTAAGCAAGTAGGTCGATCACCATGACACATTATTTGGCCTCAAACTCCTTTTAAATCCTTCTAAACCTATTTCCAACCATCATTACTCACATAGAACTAGTCTATGTAAAATATGGGTATTACATCCTCCCCTCCTTCAGATCATTTGGTAACGTCATGGATAACATGGATCACATGGCAACTTTACAGGAGCTTAAAAAAGACATTCCAATGTACAAAAGTATGGGGTATAACAAATATGATCTTTTTAACTTCTGTCTCATCGAATCTCGCTCTGGTGGTCAAATCCCGCTCTAGCATCCCATCACAGATAGTTTTCAGTAAAATAGGCATTACTTATTACTCCGAATTCTGAATGAGGCAAATTTGGTGTAGTTGGAAAGAAGACTCATAGACTTTTAAGTTGATAGGTCACGGGCCACCTAATTCATTATATGTTGAGAGATATGATTGTTTGAAGTTGACCCTTGTTTGAACCCAAGTCCAAAACTAAATTGTAAAGATACTTTCAACTTAACTTTGAGATATGATTATAGTACGACCTTAATTCACAACTAATGCACTCGTATACCAAGAATTGATCCTAGTCATATGATGAATGAGATTCATATACCTTTACCGCAGATATTGTTAGTAGTGATGGGTTAGGTCATTACAATAGATATGAATTTACCACTCGTTCATCCCAGAACAACAACACTGAGGAAAGGGTACGAGCTGATCTAAAAAAATTTCAAAAGAAATGATGAGACACCATCAAAACTTAGGGAAAATCACATCTCAAACTAACCTATTTTATGTCAAACGCTATAAACAAGATTCTACTTACCCGAAATCCATTCTGAAAGCTTCTATGGGATACTATGACCCTCACATATCAGGATACCACCTTAATCTTCTCAAATGCTACACCTCGAGACACCAAATATGTCTAAACCACACAATTCATAAAAATTTCATTTGAATCTATTCTAACTGAAATTTTGTCAACTCTCATACTAGGGGAAACTTTACTCAGGCACTTACACCATAACCAATGCTATAACGAGCACATTATCCCCACTTAAATAGCAGTAACCACAAAGTATCTCACGAATCAAACACAAGAATCAATACACCATAATTAAGTATGTAAGAATTTTCATTCACAATTAATAGTCGAGCATCAGTCACATTCGCCAAGAATGACATCGGTATCACAATCTCATCGGAAATGACCTCGGCAACACACTTTCACCAGCAATGACCTCGGGCTCACACTCTCGACAAAAATGACCTCGACATCACAATCTTTATCTCACCACAATGTTCAAGAACAAAATGTAATTTGGCATGTTCACATATTAATGAGGAAGCGACAATTTCAAGCAATTCACAATCACAATGGGACTATCAAGGCATGTCATAAGATTCACATCAATGTCAATATCAAGCATTTCACACTTTTCAATCACCATCATAGCGATACATTGCCTTTTTACTAACTTCATTCATTTATTAAGATCAACCTATATGAATACACAACCCATCACCTCAACCTGACAATATTACCCATATCAAATCAATAAATGTTATGCCCATTATCAACTAGGTTCAAAAATACTAGACAACCATGACCAGTCACACACTTAAGAATTTTCCCCATTATCTTAGCATAAATAAATATGCACACTAGAGGGATCTATTCATCACCCACCTTAAATCAATAACATTATGAAAAATAGAAACACCATTTAGAAACAACTAAAGCTTGAGTTTCCACAAACTTAATTCAATATTCAAAACAATTATGATAAATAGACACAAAATTTAACAACTAAAGCATTGAGTCCCATAAACTCAATTCAATAGTTAAAATAATCATGTCATAAGTACAACATAACCCGAACTCTCAATTTCAAGTCTTAACTTATTAAGCACATGACACCGCATTAAGGCCTTTAACATAATTCCAAGATCAACCCAAGCAATGCATAGATAAAAATTCAGCATCACTTTGTTTAAAACCAGTTATGAAACATGTTAAAGAAATATTTCATAAAAAAAAATCTATTGTTATGCAACAATAGCCCTTTTCTCATATGGTTCCCAACCAATACTTATTATCCTGAAATCAAAGTTTCTCTACAGTCATAAATCATTCTTTTCACTTGCCATCTTTACCAATGGTAAGTCCACACACAACTAAGAGTTGTATCTCCTCACACAAGTATATCATTTAGCAAGTCAGAAATTCGATCATTATCACATTATAATTTATCACTAGACCATTGCACATAACCAAGTTATGACCATTTTTCTAACAACAAGTTCATAGAAACCCAAGCGATTATATCTCATAGAATTTCAACCATTTAGGTAAGTACCTTTTGCACGTAAATATTTGTCTTAGGAAACATAAAATTCAAAAAACATCATATTATTTGTGCAAACACAATTCACACATCATATTATTCATGCAAGCATAATTCACATCGTCCATCAGGTAGACATCACTATGCATAAAATCACAAAATCTGAAACCATATCACAGAAGCAAGTCAAACTTATTAAATTAATTCGCTTCATGGATGACCGTTCATTGATTAGCCATGCACTTACATAGCCTCTATGACCAGATACCAATTGGAACCTTCTCGATTCTAATTTTTCTTGCTTGTCTCCCTTCAGTTGTGACTACGGTATCAAGTTTACTTTGTTAAGATACCAATTAGATTCTAGAGATACCAATTAGACTCAACTCATACTACAATCAAAAGACACCACAAAAGGAGTGAATAAATAAAAGTACTTTATAGAATGCTTCATAGCTTTCTGAAGATTAGATATAGACGTCAACACACCAATTCACGGGAGTCTATTCTACACTTGCTCTTGTACTAGAAGACCAATAATCTAGGTTTTGATACCAACTTATCACGACCCAACTCATCGATTCATGCAGGCACCTAGTCCAACACCTAGATAGGAGAACCCTTACTAAAATATTATGCAAAAGTTTAATAAATACCAAAATAACAGCCTAACAAGTCAAGAATACACCATAATTGAATTTTAAAACTCTAAGGTTTATTATAAAGATACTTTAACACCCCAAAGATACTAGTCTAAATAGGTACAAGAGCATCTAAAAGTATAGTTTATACATAAAAACAAGACACAACTCCCACCATAAAAAAGAAAGAGTAGAAGTTGTTGGAGACTCATCTTCGTCTTCAATTATGAATCATCACTAACCCTGCAACCAGACTATTCCAAGTTTTATAGCAAGACTATTATCAATAAAAAATACGTATTGGCAAACATCATCAATCAACCCAATACCCATCGCATAATATAAAGAGATCAACAAGAAAGAAATATGCTCCTAAGAAAATACACTCGGCAACCTTTATGCACAAACTCTTGTCATTCCCATTAACCTCATTAAAGTCGTTCAAGCCTAACTCACACCCCTTTTAGTTAGTCCACTGCTAACTCTAATCTTGATCAAGACCTAGCTCTTTTATCATATAAATGAGTTTCTGAAATATGGGGGCTCATTAACTTTGTCTAATCAGTCTACTCCCTTTAGCTTTCACACCAACACCTGGCCCTAGAATAATTATGTGACACCCCGGAAATGTATGGGTAGACTCGGACCGAAGGACTTGTAATTCTACATATGAGTTAGGATTAATTCCTAAGTATTTGAAGTGTGTTAGATGTGTTTATGGGTCATAAGAGATCTCTAACACCAAGTCAAGTCCAAAGAACTCCAATCGATTAAGTTTTCGGACGAGTTAGAATAAGAGTCAACTTCAAACAATCATATCTCCTAGGATATAAAGAACTGGGTGAACCAGGACCTACCAAATTAAAGGTATTTGAGTCTTATTTCCAACGCCATCAAGATTGCAATTTTTGGAGTTCGGAGTCAAATGTTATGGCCATTTTACTACAGACTAGTACTGCAGGAATTTCAGGCCTGGGCGAAATTCAGGCTTGGCGCTCCAGTGGCGCCCCACGCCACTATAGCGCCAGAAAACAGCCTCAGTAGTTTCGGGCTTGGAACGATGCGCACTATTAGATGTGCAGGGTTTTAAGCCTATTTTGGCTTGGCGCTGCAGTGGCGCGACGCGCCACTATAGCGCCAGCAAGACTTTTGCCCAAATTTCCAGATTTTTGGAAGAGGGTCAACTTGAACTTTTTCCAAATTATATATACACCATCCTTGATTATTTTGGACCATTATTTTTAGCTTTTCTCTCTCTCTAAAAAGCCCTAAATATTTTCCCTTTCTTCTTCTCCAAATCCATCTCCAACAAAGGGTGCCTTCAAGAGTTTCAAGGATTCAAGTCTTCCATTGAAGACCTAACATCAAGTTCCTTCAAAGTCTTCAAACAAGGTATGTAAGGCTAACCTAAAATATGGATTGAGTTCTTCCATATGCCCATAGATGTGTTGGTTAGGAGTTGTGAAAGAGTTGCACCTTCTAGAAAGGTTTTCTTGAAAGTTTTCCCTAAACTATGGAATGTTTTTAGATATAAATGGTTGATTGATGATTTTAATGACTTAAGTTACTAAATAGTTATCTTTCATATTTTTGACTACAAATGTATCTTTGTATATAGATTTATAGATGTTGACGATACTCTTGAGTTGAGTTTTGTTGAGAGTATGGATTCATGTTTCATTCACATGAACCCAAGATGAGATTTCTTGTTATAAATGTCTTGAGGTTGATATGGATAGTTGTGTGTATATATGTATTAATTGGAATAAAAAGAATGAATTAGATAGTTAAGAATGTCCTTTTGTTTTTATAAAATGAACATAGAACTAAAATAAAGATTTTGGAGTAGATGTTTGACGATTGATGTGATGATGATATTTGACAATGATGTGATGATAATATTTGATGATGATGCGAATGATGATATATGATGATGATGTGATGATGATGTTTGGTGATGATGTGAATGATGATATTTGACGATGATGTAAATGAAGAGGTTATGTTGATGAGGATGTTGTGTGATGAAGTGGATTGGAGTCTAATGTGATTTTGTGGTATATGATGTGCATAATTTGAGTTGATTGGAGTCTTAGGAATATTTTGAAAATAAATGATCTTTTGAGGAGGAGCTTTAAATAAATTATTTATGAACCTTTTTGCATAAACTATTTATACACTATTTTGAGTCTAAAGAATTATTAGTTTCATCTTTGATTTAGAAAAGAGTCTAAGTATGAGTTGAGTATGAGGAGCCTTTAAATGAGTTGAGTATTTTTACATTAAAGTATCCATTTTGAGTTTGAGTTGAGGAGTTGAAATTATATTTTAATATACATAATATTTTCTGCATTCATTGAGTTGAGATTGTATAAATTTTTAAAGAGAAGAGTTTGATGTTTGAGATGAGTCAATTTGAAAGAAGGTCCAATGAGACTTGCCATTATGACTCAATTGAGTTGAATTGAGGAGAGAGTTGATGAGTTGGCAAGGTTCTAAATGAAACTAGTCGTGAGGGTTTGTTTGAGATGATTGGATGGAGTCTTATGAGCATGGAGTCATGGGAGGAGTATCGAGCACCGAATTGGGCAAGAGTATAGTCCATACTCGAACCCAATACCTATGTTGCCAAATGTAGGGGGGATTGAACCGTTAAAGTCGGATGCTTCCCCGAGAGATTTGTCCTGAAATGATAGGACTTGACTAATCGATGGTATCCATGATTAGGGAGGCGTTCATGCCCTGGCAAGGTATGGACGGACGTGGCAACAACGTCTGATTGTTGTACTATCACTAACTCATAAGTGATGGTTGTCGGATAAGAAAAACTCCTATTTAGGTCTTGATAGTGCTCTGAGTCAGTTGAGTTGAGTGAGTTGCTATATGCTTATGAGTCAGTCCTGTCTAAACTATTTCTTGTTAGACTTAGGACACTTGAGTGAGTTGTTACATATTTATTGAGTTGAGTCCTTTGAGTTGAATTGTAAAATGTTGCATAATTTAATTTGCATATTTACTGAGTTGAGTCCCTTGAGTTGATGGTTGAGTTGAATGTTGAGTAGATTGTATACGGTCGGATTGGAGTAGATGAATTGTGATTGGATTGAATAGAATGGTATGTGACTAGATTGGATTTGATTATTGAGTTGATTGTTGAGTTGAGTGTATATAATCGGATTGTACATGATTGAAAGGGATCGAATTGTAAATGATTTGATTGAACTGTATTATACATAATTGAATTGGATTGTATGGTATATGATTGGTCTCTGTCTAAACTGTATCCTTACTTTAGATTTACGATGCTTTATTTGAGTCCCTCTTATCTTTTTGATTTGAGATATGTGGACCGATGTTATTCTTCCTCGAGGTATGTTTCATTCTGCCATTTTACATACCAGTACATTCCACGTACTGATGCCATTTGGCCTGCATCGTTTCATGATGCAGAGACAGGTTTATGAGATCGTCAATAGAAGCATCATTGGGGATCTATTCGCACTCAGCATTTTGGTGAGTCCTCCCCTACATTCGGAGGACACCGTCTGTGTATTCTTGCATTGAGTTCGCCATTTTCATTTTGATTTGAGGTAGCCATGAACATGTCATTGGCACCAATTAGATAGTAGTGATAGGGGCTTCATAGACTAAATAGTGATGCGTCGATTGAGTATTTCTTTCCTTAAATTATTCTTGTTGAACTATTTAAAATGACAAATATTAGAGTTGATTTGTTGGCCCATGGCCTTTATTCTTTGAGTTAGACTGATGTTTGAGTTGCCCATCGAATATTCTCTTTATTCTTTTGTCTTCCGCTGATTGAATGAATGAACGGATGTGTGATCAGGCTATGTGGTTCGCTTGGGAGCCAGAAATGGTTTCTGAGTGCCGGTTACGTCTAGGGTACCCTCCCGGGGCGTGACAAATTAACATCTCACTCTAAAGAGAAAAATATTTAGGTGGGCTAAGACTCATATTCTAACAGCACTGGACCACTGTGATAGGACCTATCCCGCTCTGACAGCCTCGCCACAACGGGATTCCTTATGCCAGAATGGCCTATCTAGAGACAGAAGCTCTAAATTCTCTTCAAAACCCCTCTTTAACATTTGTGCCCATAGGACATCAGCAATATCTGACTTTAAGTCACTAATTTTACTTAACAATGCATTGATTTCTCTCCACTTATTTTTTCATGACCTCATGCCTATGATGCGGACAAGTCTGGAAACTATAACATAATTTGAACGGGCACATACATGAACACATTATTAATTTATCATTTCAGAGTAATATACAGTTGCACATTGTAAATCTCAGATACAACAATCAACATGGTAACACTTGGACTTTTGGTCCTTTCATATCAATTATTACACAAGATGAACATGCTCAATTATAATCGAGTTAGTTTCTCTATCATCACACATATAGTCAAGATCAATTCACAGATGATATCCACACAATGGTTCTCTCATGGAACCCCTACTCAAATTACTAATGTGTCGGTGTGATACCCAATCCAATAGTTAATATGTGTCAAAATGTGACACCCGAACTAATGTATATGTCGAAATGCGATACTCAATTCAATATATATGTTGAAATGCGACACTTGATCCAATATCACAATCACAATGCATAATACATACAGCAATATACAACAGAACATGGTGATAACCAAGAACCTACAGCAGACTATGACCAAAATACAGCAGGGTCAGATTTGTACCAAGAGGACATGTCCAAACACATCCAAACTTTGCAGGACTGCATCATATAATAAGTTGGAAAAGCTCAACAAGTTTCAGCTCAAAAGGATAATTGTAGACGTTAGGCGAGCGACCTTGAAAAAATCAGCAGTCTTAAGCCTAAAGAGAGAGAAACTTGGTAATTGGAAGCTCCAGCTTGGGATTCAAGCCTTCAAAATTTGCAGGGATAAAGAAAAGGCCATATATGCAAACATCATGAAGTTTCAGGTCAAACGGATAATTGGAGACGTTAGTCGAGCGACTTGGAAAAAGTTAATAGTCTCCAAAGCTCTTACTAAGGTCTCTTCCTTTTTGCTAGTTTGTGCAAGCCTTGTTTTGTTTGTTTTTGGTTGTTGTATTATTTCAGGTGCCTGGAGTGATATATCAACATCCTTTAACAACAAATACATAGAGAAAAGCACAAATAAAACTTCCTACCACCCTGCAACATCTAAGCTTCAGCAGGGCAGCATGTGCAGGGTGAGATGCAGCATGAGGACCTGTCCAAATGGCTCCAATCTTTGCAGGGGTTCAGAAAATAATGTATTGACAAGGCCCAAGAAGTTTCAGCCCAAACGGACAATTGGAGGCGTTAGGCGAGCGACATTGAAAATTTCAGCTGCCTTAAGCCTAAAGAGAGGGCTTTTCTTCCAACTTGGGCAAAAAATCTCCAAACCTTGCAGAACTAAAGAAAGGGCTGTTTGGACATATCTCAAGAAGTTTCAACTCAATCGGTTAATTGGAGACGTTAGTCGAGCGTCGTTGAAAATTCTGACAGACTACAAAGCACTCTTGGAGGGCCTTTCCTTTTTGCTAGCTGGTGCAAATTCTTTTTTGTTTTTGGTTGTTTGTTGTATTGGTGCAGGTTGCTGGATTGATTCATCAACATGCATTGACAACAACTACATAGAAGACATCACAGATACAACCATCACATCAATTATAATCTCCAAGACCACTGCACAAGGACCATCCTGCTGTCTGTTTGGCTATTTCCTACCTAGGATTAGAGTAGCCTTTTTCTTTTTCTTTCCTTTCCTTCTACTTCTTGACTGTGCAGGAACTTGTACACATGCAAAATATCAATCCACAGTTGGAGGGCCTGCAACAACAAGCAGTCGAACACATCAGCTAAGAAGGAAAGAAGAAGCTGTACACAGGCAAATCAAACAGCAACAATGGACCCTTCCAAAGTGCAAGCCACCTTCAGTCAAACTTCTAAGCCAGGGATGCATCACCAGCATTGTGATTCAGTCCTTCTTCTTCCACAACAACAGCCCCAGCAGCAGTATCCAACAACTCCAACAACTTCACCCTGCAGCTCAGAAGGACAATCTACAATTCTTGTTAGCATGTTGTATTGTTTTTGTGGACATGTGCAGGTACTTTAATGAGCTGAACACTTCAAAGGAACTGATCACTCTCTTTTTGGAGGCAACAAGAAGCTATGTACAGGTCCACAAAGAGTCAAGCAGAGGGAGACAACCTTGTACTCAAAGCCCATCCTGGTTGGCACATAAGGTACCTTCAAAGGAGCTGATCAACTCTCCTTTGGAGGCAACAAGAAGCTGCCTACAGGATTGCAACAGCCCTCACAGCTCCCATACTTGTTTGTCTCTTTGGTTAATTGTTGATGCAGGTACACAAAGTCTCAGAAAAAGGGAGACAACATCCACACATGCAAACTGGCAGACTCTTCTTGGAAATGCTAAAAGGGTTGCAGTAACCTGGGGCTGCTATGGAGCAGCACTCTCAGCTTGCCATCCACACTTTCCATTATCAACACACCCCAGCAACAACTTCATCAACCTGCAGCAGACAAGAAACAAATCTGCAGCCATCCCATATGCAGCCCACAATGAGAAATCACTAGTACCTGGTACAGCAGCCTCCAGATTTGGTTGCTTGTGTATGTTTCAGGTTTTGTCTGCTTGTGCAGGTGCAGGTCTGCAGCAACCACACACTTGGATCAACAATTCCAAGGCTGTTGGCTACTATAGCTCCATATACTTCCTCTCCTTTCAGCCTCCTTAGCTGGTAATCATGATACTGATAAAAAGGCACACTTCACCTGGATTTACTTGGTACGACAAAACTAAAAAGAGCAAAGATGAAAAGAATTTCCCACCCCATGCGAGATAGAAGTTTCGTATACTTGTTCTTCTTCAATGTAGCTATGTCTGGTACGTAGCATAGTTGGAATAGGACTAGTGTAGGTTACTTTCCTTTTTCTCATGGAAGGGGAGAGTCTCCCTCATTTATGCTTTCATAGTTGAATTGTACCGGGAGGAGTCCTCTCACAGGTTTACTGCTTTCTAGTTATAGTTAGCCCTTATTTGTTTCGGGGATGAGTTAGCCGACCTTAATAGGTTAGCTGACTTAAGAACCACCATAGGATCGGAGGTAAGGTTTATGTCCCCCTCCTTGTATTTTTACTTTTGTTATTTATGTTAAGGCTTGGGGGTGTTGCTCAACCCCTGACTGTGCACGAGAGGTGGGAGCCTCGTGTAGGGTCTGTTCCCGTAAAAAAAAAAAAAAAAAAAAAAAAAACGAATAGTTCACATACTTGTACAATCAAGTAATCAGGCTCATTGCATGTAATTGTTCACCAATAGTCATTTCATTAGTTTCATTCTATCTTTCCCTTCATTAACAATATTTCATCAAGCCTTCTTTATTTAAGGCATCACTTTTGGGTAGAGCAAGTTCAAGATTATGGATTTCACACTTTTTGGATTATAGACTCATCACAACAACATATCAATCATGCAACAACAACAAATAAATGCATGGTAAACATCACAACATTACTCTGTCACTATTAAGGGTCTCTCTATGATATAGACTAAATCATAACCTACAACCATAGGTAATCAAAAAGATTCATGGCATGAGATCTATCAACATTAAGTCATTCACATTCACCCTTTTACTTCATGATTCGCATTACTCAAGTAATTTACAAGGAATAATAAGCATAAACACACACAATTATAGGTATAATCACATCCCTTTATATATATCAATAACTCATAACCCACAGATCTTAAGATCTTCTAACAACCCAATAATGTTCTACATTTAATCCCACAAGGGTCATTGGCCAAGCTCAGTAAAAGCCTAACGGGACTCCTATTATAAAATGAACTCTATCTCGAGGATGGATGTAATTTCGCTCGAATAAAGTGAGGTTAATAGTCAAAGATTTGACCTTTATCACTAGTCACATAATAATAATGATCAAAAACATATATTCCCACTCTAAACAACAATTTACAATCATTTAACCATCCAAACTCCGTACTCGAAGGCCTATACATGAAATCTCCTGTCAATCTACATTATATTAAGCAATGGAAATGAATTTATAACTATTCAATTGAGAAACCTAGCCTACCTGGGTGCCAAGCAATTGTGGAAGGATTATAGCACGATCGTAGATTCTTCTACCGCTCGTAGACACCTCTCGTAAATGGAAGTGCACATAGTCTCTTGACTTTTTCCACGGACGTGAAAGTTTTTATGGCTCGTGATTCATCCTTGTAAAAATCAGGCCTTTGGAACCCTTTTTTGAGTCTCATATACGACCACCACCTACGACTCGTGAAATATTCTATGACTCGTCTTGTTCACTCGTGGAAATTCAGCCTATTTTGCATACCTTCAGTTCTTTTTCTATGATCCATGTCTATGACTCGTGGATGCAATTATGACCCGTACTACACACTCGTAAAAACTCAAGCTTTTTTCAAGTTTCTGAATCTCCATTCTACGATGGTATCTATTGCTCGTGGTTCAAACCACAGCTCTTAGACTGCACTCGTAGATCCCAAAAATGACTGAATAGTTATGACTTTTTGCACTTAGCTTCTGAATCCTGTTTTACCTGCAAAACACTACAAAACACATCAAATTTACTAAAAAACGTTAGAGAACTTACACGAATCCTAAGTTTTAAGCATCAAAAGTGACGTAAATCCACAATACATCAAGGATCGGAGAACGGATTATGGTAGAAGCACACCATTTCAGGTATTTCAGTCACCAGATTCTACGAAGATGTATCATGACTAGATAGAAGTCTATTGATGAATGAATCATGACAAAAGTGAGCCAATCGAAAAATCAACTCAATCGAGCCCGAGTTTTGATCGAGATTTAACCAAGACGAACTTACTCACAAGCTAAATTAGACGAGTGTCACCTAGCGCATAGCACAAATTTGATGAAAGTGGATGTTTGGGATATTCGGGTATTAGATAAAGTGAATTTTAAGTCTTTATGTAGAATTGTGGAGCATCAAACAAGGAAATGGCTCAAACCGCATGAATTATGACTCAGTATAAGTGGAAACATATTACTTCGTTGCAGTCAAATTTATTAATGAAGAGGACGTATAACATCACATCATCAGCTTAGATCTATTGTTGAAGATTATAGATATTTGTTGACCAACAAGACCACAATTAATAAATATATCGATGTTTTTAGCAAATAAAGAATATAATCATAAAGAAGCTTTAATACTTTGAAGTAATACACTTGAGAACATAGCATTTCTCTTATCAGACTTAAACAATAATGTAGATCGTTTGGTTTGAATACAAGTTATGATGAGATTAATTATGACGAGATTAATTATGAAGGGATAAATTATGATGGAATTAGTTATGATGAGATAAGTTGTGATGAGATTATTATTTTATTTGTTGCATTCAAAATAATATGCATTATATAAATTTTAAGAATAAATTATTTGTTTTCAAAAATACCCTTTATGAATGTGAAAAGTGATGTATAAAAAGGATTTAAAGAGATATTTTTGTCATTTACCTACTTTATCCCGGAATAAGTTATCCCGAAATTACTATACCACTCAAGGAAAAGAATAACTTATCCCAGTCATAATTATTAATCCTGGAATAAGTTATCCCACACTTTGTAACCAAACAAACAATTGAGGGTTACTAAAAATTTATCTCAAGATTATTTTGCCTTATCCATTACACCAAACGACCCCTAAGATGTTTATTTATTCTTCTTTCCCCTGTCCACAAAAACAATTGATATGAAAGTAAAATTTAAGAGAGCATATATCCTTTAGAACGATTTGTTTAAGAAATAGATCTAGAAAGTAGAAATTCTGGAAGACAAAAGAAAAAACCAAAGTTGATGATGTTTTGTCATCATCATCTTTAAGAAAGAAAAGTCAATGCATCATGAACCTATCTCAAGTTTCTTTCCCAAGGAAGCAACTCGTTTAATATATATAATTGTTGCCACCTATATTTATAATATATTATTGAGGTTTTTACATCTTTATGACTTTATCTATATCTAGATTGTAATATCAAAATTGAGATCTTCTTATTGTCTCTCTAGTCAAGAAAATGGAAATGAGAACTTTAGTTGAACCTACCAAATTTCTTAGTATAGAAACTTGTTGATATCTATCCAAGAAATGAAGTTCTCACACGTCTTGTCATCTTAGTTTATTACCTCGTCAAACAGTACTAAATTTTATTGCACTTCCATACCTTATTGGCTTTCTATAACATCACTTATTTACTAATAATAGAAAGAAACAATCAAAAAGTAGAAAATTGTATGGTAATTGATTTATTTATTTCTATTTATGGGTAGTTCATGAATCAACAACCACATGTGATAGATATGACAATCTTCCATTTGCTTCTTAAGGATTGCTAATGCAATTATTTTCAAAGAAAGAGAGTATACTAAAGACATTCCAATTGGAGCAAGCTTGACATATTTTGTAATTTTTAAATGTACAACTAATACGTGTATGTGGAGAGAGAAAATTAAGCCATATATCTTAGGGATAATGGTTGAAAATATCCTTAAACTTTAATTTATCATTTGTTATATTTTGGCACAAAAATATTTTCGTTGTTAGTCAATTAGCTCAAAAATACCATCTAATTATCCAAATAGCTTTAAAAATACTTTTTTTACTAATGGTTGCTCAAAAACAAAAAAAAAATAATTTTACCTTTGAACTATTTTAAGTAGTTTGAGAGTATTTTATCTATTTATTTATTTATTTTAAAAAAAGAAAATTTAGAAAAAGGGTCACAAAATGATGCATATACTTCTAAAATTATTGATTGTTCACTATACACAAAAGAGACTAATCCTACTTGTATACGTAGGTGAGTCAATTTCAGAATGAGCCATATATTTTACATTTTATATCACTTGGTCCAAGCCTATAATTAAAATGAGATCTTATTTTCAGATCTTTTCCTAATTAGCTTATTTTATAAAATTTGAAATACTTACAAAACGGATAATGATTTTTTAATTTGTGATTATGAATTGCCTTTTTTTTATGCTTAGAAATTCATTGATAGTGATATTTGTATTTATCATTATAGATTTAACTATTATAGAGTGAACTTAAAAAAACACCGTTAATTATTGGGGCTTTAGAAGCTTGAAAACTCTCAAATGGTTTTGTGATTTATTAAAATTTTCGATAAATTGATGATTGAGTTTTGTTGGAGATATCATTTTGAAGTTGTGATTCAAAATTTAAAAATATTTGAGGAAGATTTGACCCTTTCATGGTTGAAGTTTGTAGCTCAATTCAGTTTTTATATAAGTTTATATAATATTATATATTTTGTATAATAATATAAAAGTGTGTATAAATACATCTTACCACTTTTGCACAATCGATAAATTATTCACAGTAAATGTATAATGTGGTATTCCGGCTATACAAACAATGTTGCAAAAAAAAAGTTTGGTTAAGTGGGTGTAAACTAAAAATATGACTACAACAACAAACAAATCTTGTGTAATTCCACAAATGAGATTTGAAGATAGTAATATGTATGTAGATCTTATTTATTGCACTGATTTTCTAAATTAGAAAATCACAACTTTTACAAATAAAAGATATTGCCTCAAATTGGAAAAGTCGTTCAATAAATAAGAATTTTTGGAACTACTACTACTCTAGTGCAATAACATAAGCATAAATTTTAATTTGGACGAAATTTGAGTGTTGAAATCGTATCCGGCATTCATGGACAATGAAGTTTTTTTAGTGGGGCGGGTGGAGCAGTGGGCAGGTTAAAAGAATTTAAATGGATTAGTAGATTTAATTGAAAGAAAAATGTGTCATGTAGGCGTCATATAATTAAGGTGGGACAAGAGGATTTAACGCAATAAGGGTAAATATGATTTTTTTAGAATATAATAGTAAATACGGCCTTAAAGTTAAATGAAAAATACAAATATGTTGAAGACATGAAATTTTACATCGTATAGATAAATATAATTTTTTTAGAGTAGAAAGACAAATATGATCTTAAAATTTGATTTAAAAGAAAAATATATTAAAAAAGAATAATAAAAAATAAGTATAACTTATTTCGGTAAATATAATGTTGCTCAAAAAGTCAAAATGCAGGAAAAACCAGTACAATTTGAAGTTGTCCATCAAACTAGGACCTTATCATTTACTACAAAACTTATATGTCAACTAATTTTATCATCTTTTACATATGGAGATGCAAAATGAATAAAATAAGTGTAGTCATTGATTTGTTAGGTAGCAATTTTATGATTAATTTGAAGCAATATAATGTAGCTAGGGGTATCTAGCATGCAAGGGCTAAACTACCAAAGGGCACATCTTTTGTCAAACATAGCAGGCTAGGTACATTATGTTCCTATTGCCACCATAACTTTGTGTCAATATGGATGGTGTCCGGTTAGATTGTGTGCACTTGGACTGGACTGTTTGTCGAATATATCTATTATCTAGCATGAGTATCAATAACTTTATACATAAAAAATGAGGCATATAAGAAGAAAATAGAAAATTACTTGTCATTTTTGTTGGAAAAAAATTATGCGAATTGGTAAACATTATTAATATATTATTTAATATAGTTATAATTTTACATAATTATTAATCACAGCTACAAATTAATAAAATCTGTTATTATACAAATATGGGGGATCATATACAAATTTTGAACATTTGAAATATGTTAAACGAAAGTGGGTTTCTCTAAAGTTTTGTCTCAATTTATTCCATACTTTGTAATATTTTAAAACTATCCTTCAAATAAATGAATTATTATATAGAAGAGTACATCTTTGTGAACTTTTTGTCAAATAAGTGAAATTCAATATGGATAAAATATTGATAATATCATTAAACACTTGTCAAATAAAAAAATATGTCATTTTTTTAGGACTGAACAAAAATAACAGTGTGTCGGATAAATTGAGACGGCGAGAGTATTTGTTATTTGGTATAATATTGATAACTTTGTACACCAAATAAAGATTAGGCATATATGAAAAATTATGTAACATTTTTTTTGTTCGATATTAAAATTTTCAATAATAATATATAGAGATAATTTACCCTCTCTATCCATCTAGACAACAATGCTATCAAAACTGAACCATATTTTTACCTTCTTACCCAGTTTAGCTCACTTTATAAATAACTTAAAATTTTTTTTTATTATTCTTTAGCCCAATATAAAATACCTAATTCTACCAATAGAGCTAAATTATAATAAATGTATAATGTTGTATATTGGGTGTGTAAACATTGTAATATAATATTATTCTTCCTTCTTTTTTTTTGATATATATACTTATACATTTCATGTAAAAGTTTATACAACGTTATATATCATTATACATGTGCTGCACGCACATGTGAAGTTAAAAACCGTTTATTTGCTTTCTTACTTTTTCTCGAATAATCTTATATATAAATCGACTTTTCTTGTGATTTATTTGCCAAATCACAAAGTTGCAACAATTGTTTTTGATCTTTATTTTTGATTTGTACTAACTGGAGCTTGGAGAAAAATAAATTTTAAAATTTATGAGTTGTGTTCTTTATGGATTTAATTTGTAATTTTTTTAATAGCTGGAATAGAAATTATATATACAAACTTGGGGAAGAAGAATGAAAAATCATCTGATTTTTGTGCTTGAGTGTCTTCAAAATAAAAGAAAAAGAGAAAAAGTTCCTTTTCTTCGAACCTAGGCCTATTATTTTGGGCTACAAATTTGCAAAGTTAAAATTGAGGCCCATTCTATTACAATGTATGTGTGAGAATTATACTGTAAAATACTCAAAACTTAACGTCTCTTAAATAGTGACTTAGGTTAGACAAAACTAAGCTATATGTATATACTATATAGTGTATATGAAATATTAAATATTTCAATTTTTTTTCAATCTTTCGATTCTTATTTTTCTAAATTCAAAACCAAATAATAAAAATAAAAATTTTAATTTCGCAATCCAAAACTAAACCAAATTAAAATTTAATTTAATTTAATTTGATTTGATTTTTTTATTTAATTTGAATAGTGTACAGCCCTAAGGGAAACGAGAAGTTACTTTATTAATGGAAAATGGTAAACTCTACCCCTTAATTAATGGAAATAGGGTGCATACCTTCATTTTATTTTGGTTTCAAAAATGTCCTTGCTAGGGAGAATTGATTTCGGTGATAAATAATATAATTAAGTTTACAAATATGAATATTAAAATCAACAAAATACTCTAAAATTATTAAGAACTTTCTATATTAGAAAATTTGGCATTAGCAATTTATCTTAAGAATTTTTATTAATGTAATACTGCAAAAGTCCTGCGTATCTTTTTTTTTTCGGTAAACAAACCTATTATATTATCTCATAATCTATTTCAAATGTTCATACTATGCCCTGATTCTTATCATAATTATTCCTTCGGCACTTTAATTTGCCTTATAGATCGTTCAGTACTTTTCATCTTCATAATTTCCTCGCTTCTATATTTTATATTTTATCTATTTGATTAGGTATGTTGTTGGGGTTCCTGAAGGCTATTCAAAAGACTCGAAATATTAAAAGGAGCTTATAGCCAAAATTTGAAACTGTTTAGAGGAGATTTGAGTTGATTGAGATTGAAAAAAATATCAACTCGTTGAGGAAAATGAACTGATGCAATGCATAAATATTGTATAATTGTGTATGTGAATGTATATACACTTTTGCTACATAGTTATACATCATCTAGGTTGGAGGTTTGAAGATGTTGAGATGGATGTACGGGCATACTAGGAGCGACAATATTAGGAATGAGGTTATTCGGATTGGTTAAAACAGAAGAGGTCTTTAATATGGCTGCACATTGTTCATGCAGTCACTGTGGAGAGAATAAGAGTAGCAAACTCATGTTTTCATCCTGTACAGTTATTGTCTGAAAATGAGCAGTGTGATTTTTGCTCTCTCGAGGGCGAAACTTATCGACCATCAAAACTTTGCAAGTCCATTATGTAACTAGTGGTGTGATCACTTCGACGTAAGCCTCCGTTCCGTTGTGATAGTGGAGTCGAGACAAGCAATAGAGAAATTGTTTAAGCAAAGCTTGTTTGCTGAAAACCAATAAAGTTCTAACCACGAACCTGCAAGAAAAATAATATTACAAGTAAGCAGGACAACCTATTTTTGAGTGATAGATCCAAGCAGAATGTAAGTATCCTAGAGTTAAAGCCATACAGATCAAACGTTGACCAATTCCGGCGAACACATAAAGAGCAGAAGCCATTTTGATGCATGTTTAAAACATATTAAATAAGCTGACAGTAATCCTTCGATAATAACTTCAAAGTAGTTGGACTACTCGAAACGCTTGTTTCTCTATTTACGGAGTTGTATTTGGATACGGTGTTTCTGTAATATTCTTCAGTTTGATTCATTTATCTTTTTTAAGAAGCTAGAATCTTCCATGGGAATGTGATTCGTGGCTTAGAGGCAGATGTTAAAAAAAGGCTAATACTTGTGATGGTGTAAAATTATTTCCAGTTATGATGTCTTTGAGATATAAGGTACTAGGATTTATGCATCTGCTTATCTCAAGTATGTACGCATGTCACTATGTAATATTAGGAAGTTTTAATTATTGCCAGTGTTTCTAGTGTCTACCTAGAACTATTATGCTTGTAGAGGTTAGCTTAAACAATTGCAAGAGGTGGTAACACAGTGGTAAGGTGCTTGATCGAGTGACCAAAGAAGCAGGATTAAAGGTTTTTTGGTCATTGCTAACACAACATTTTGGTTTGAGTCATATACAAATATATTACAAAGGAGCCAAGCCTAAACTATTGTCAAGTAAGTAAGAGCACTTCATTTTTATTAAACTTAGAAAACCTCCAGTGTTCTGTGTGTGCCTTTATGTTGCAAGAGTATTGCTGCATAAAGTTCAGATTTAGTTAAAATTTTGCATAG
Organism: Solanum dulcamara; assembly: GCF_947179165.1. Classification (NCBI taxonomy): domain Eukaryota; kingdom Viridiplantae; phylum Streptophyta; class Magnoliopsida; order Solanales; family Solanaceae; genus Solanum; species Solanum dulcamara. The sequence continues at coordinate 70,364,242 of NC_077243.1, read as the reverse complement.
CCCATAACCAAGTTTCCTAGATATGTTGGTAACTTTGAATTGTAAAAATTTCCAATTATTGAGCTACTATATCTTTTAAGGATATTATACATTTTATTTAAAGTGAAAAGCAAAACAGAGATCAACATTTCAGTTTACGGAGTGCTAATTATGCGGGCAAATACTAATATCGGACAAAGACCAGTTAAAAGAATTGCAGAATTACGTCTGCAATAATGCTTAAAACATATTCAATTACTGGATTTTTTTTCTCAAACATCTGTTCGATCCACTGAAGACAACGGAACCAAAGAACAACATCCAATAATAGAAGAAAACAGAAAGCTACACAATCTCCGTAACAAGTACAAAGAGTCTGGTTCATTTTAGAGGGCAAAAGCTCTGCACATGCTAAATATCCAACATCAAAGCCATTACTTTATTCGGGAAGAGGGCAAGTTCATACTCGAGGCTTGAACTTGAGACATTTGATTAAAGATGAAGAGGGTTATTCTTTTACAACAACACAATGCTAAAGATCATATTTTTCCTTAAGAAACAAGCCACTAGCTAGCAGATATTATAGTAGTGTGAATTTCTAAAATATTTACGAAGCCAAAACAAATGTACTGAATATACTATAAACATTGCACCTCTTTGATTGAAGAAGAAGCAATCAGCAAATCAAAAAAAAAAAATGCAGACAGTAAATCCGCTTTTGGAGGAAGACGGAGAAACCCCCATACTGAATTCACACATATAGCCACATGACAGCAAAATGAATCTCACTCAACTATACCGTGAAATAGAAGGATAACAACCACCATCATAGGTTCCTACATTTGTCGGGATAAATCGCACAGACAAGAAAGCATTAATTCCCAAATCGAGGGAAGAGGCAACAACGAACACCAAAAGGGAACTCAAATCAAGCTATAAAACTCAAAACAAGAGAATTCACAGATGTTAGACGAAGAAGATGCGAAATCATATTTATTCAGATGAACCGACTGATTTTTCAGGCGTAACTTGCACAGACAAACATATCCGACAGTAAGTTACCTGAAATTCAGCTGAAGAGATCATAGTTAAAGCCGACGAAGCAGCCAAATAGAAGCACACAAAAGAACTCCAAATCAAACCAGCAAAAGAATGACTCAGTAGAACACAGAGGAAGCAAATTTAAGAATGCAAAAAAGATGCATACCGGAGTAGGAGAAAGCACCGCCAAGTAAATCCGGTGAAATGTATGTAGAATGTTGTACTTCTAGGCATGTATTTACTGCTCTAATTTGAACACATGTGTACGCCGGAAGAAGCCACGGAGCACCGCCAGCTGAAAAGACTGAAATACCCCTTGCTGCAAGCAGGCATGTCGTCCAAGACGCGCCTGCTCGTAGCCACTTATACCATAGAGTAATATCCCAGCAATGTATGAAGTTGGGGTTTAAGATGAATACAAATTTTTAATTAAATAAGGAAAAAGGATGGTATCCTTGAAAGGTGTATAAAAAAATAATTGAATGTAATATAATCTCAATCATTTTGACTGTTCCATAATGGAAAGATATAGTACAAAGTCTGTACTTATGAGAAGACACTTTATATTATTTCCTAAACTCCATACAAAACTATTTCAAAATCTCTTGAAATCGTCAACAATCCTCAATAGTTACACATAACATAATACATTTTTAAGAGTCTATGCATTGGTTTTTAGACAGACGATAGAAAGATACATAAACAGTCTGGATGAGAAAGACTCAATAATTTCAAAACTCTTAACCCATGGAAGAGAAAAAACTCCTAAACACTCACTTCATGTCATTCTTGAGTAGATGAAGACGTGCTCTTGCTGATAATGATATCCACTGATGACCACCTGCATATATATATATAGCTTACTCTGATCCATCACCTTTACAACCTCACCAATCCGGTAACGCGATGCTGGTCTTCTCTACTTCAGCTGCTTCTGGACTAATCACGAGAACCACCCCAATTCCCATATTGAAAGTACGCACCATCTTCTATTCTTCCAGCCTTCATTTCAATAACCATATTGGAAAAAAATAAAAAGAAACAAAAACATAAAAAGTTTGCAGATTAACTGATTTTCTCAACAACATGGCATGCAATTCAAGTGTAAGCGATAAGATCCCATATGCAAGTAACTAGTCGAAGAACATTCAAGCAAGTTTCAAAAAGATTCTCACCTCTTGAATCCATTTAAAAACAGGAGAAATTGCATGAGAGCTCTCATAAATAATGGCTCCAAGGCCTTTAGGAAATACTCAAAGGGATATTGTCAGAGAAGCCACCTCATGCGATGAAAAATAATAGAGCCGATAGATAAAGGGGAACTTTGAGCAAGAACAAGCTAAGGATTACGGGTATTAAAGTTTCTAGAAATCCATAATCTACAAGTATTAACAACTATACTGCACTAATTTAGTTGAACAAACTTGTTCATTCCTAGCTTCAACATTTTATGATACTCAGCATCAGCAAAAACAGGTTTGAAATATATATATATACCCGACACTTTGGGCTGGGAAGATGATGTCAGATTTCAGATTTCCAAGCCAATATTAAACTTCGAGAAGGAGCAGGCTATGCCATTCCAAACCAATATTAAACCCCAATACTAAACCCAGACTGTGTTAGCCATGGAAAAGTGATTCCATATTGAAGAGATTAGTTGGTAGGCCCGGAAAGGATATCCATGCAATGGCTATGTTGTTTCTTCCACTGGATTAAACCATGGATCCCACTTTAGAAATCTCAAAGGAAAATATCTATTCCTTACCCGTAATTCCCATGCCCTTGACATTAATGTTGCATAGTCTTCTAATAGCAAGAGTCTGATCAGAATGTGTCGTTCTTCCAAAAATCCAATATTGCAAGGTCCTTGGAAATCCGATATGCAAGCTCCTTTGATCTCTAGTTGGATTGGAATTGCTTTCCTTAATTCATAGAGCTCTGGCCTTCCATATGAAAACTTTGCTACTACCACAACCTGCAGATTCTGCCAACAAATTGTAGGCTCTCCATGTGGCATTGCAATAGGTCAGATTGATCAACTCTGGAGTTTGCTGAAGGGTTGTTAAAGCATTGGCATAGTTACTAGTTGTTGGAACTGGATCAGTGAGTACTGCTGAATTACCAAGCAAGCCGACCCCCGTGGGGGGTTGGCCCCTGCCGGCATGTTGTGGCTGGGTTGTACGACATCGGCGATTAGGTTTAGTCCTTGCAGCTTGGAGAGAGAATGAACTTTCAGAAGTGAAAGCTGATGTGACCCCATTGGGTATACTTGGTCAATCATAGATATAACATTCTTTTGTTAGAAAGAGCAGTTCAATATTTGCCATTAATATACAACGCTTTTGCTGCAGAATATGAGTGTCGCGTACTTCGACCCCCCAGTATGATCCCACGTGATGGGGTAGTAAATCCCCAATGCTACTGCAAAATACCAAGGAGTAGACTTTGGTCCCTGAGAACAGAGGTGACTGTGCCATTATAGAAATGTAAATGAGAATAAACTTTTTGATGAACTAACTCAACTATTTTTTGGATCTCTTGGGTTTTTCAGCTCAAACTTTTGCATAGATTAACTATTAAAAATACAATATGATGCTAGGACAAAGAAGCAACTACCAAGTTCCACAGGGACAAATCCTAGCTACAGCACCTAGTTTGTGCCCGGTGGATCAGTCAAGATGCATGCAGCCTTGGCCCAACAATACCATCATCACATATAATTTTTTAAAAGGTCCAACCAACCCATAGTAATAAAATTTACTTTTCTCACTGAAAGAAGAATATAAGTTTGACATGTGGCCTCCAAGTCAATACCCGGCATAGTTTACAAAACCAAATTCGAGCAAGCTCAAGAAAACGTTTTCTAAAGCACTTTCCTGTAATTATGGCAGCAGCTCATTGATTGAGTGGTCATTTGATTTTTGAAACAAGCAAAGTTTGATTACGGCTTCATCTCAATGCTTCAATTGAAGATGCCGTGCTGAAGTATTAGCCAACAAAAAGAAGGCTAAAGGCAAACAATACCTAATGGAAAGATACCTCCAAATCCCCCAATTCCAGGTGCCACATTTTGGCTATTCTCCTCACAAGCTCTGATCCTGCATCAATCTCCACACCAGCATCCTTATATGTAAGACTGCTGCGCTCATCTGCAGCGGACTACAAGTAACCGAGAATGTAACAAGCTGAGTTATACTCCACTTGAAATTAATCTTAGGCATACTAAATAGAGCTCCATATAATGAAATTGGTGCTGCCAATAAAAAAACTGAATCCTTCACATTCAACCAAAGCAAGATATTGCAAAACTTTAAGTAAACATAAATACCAAGTAGAGGATAGTACAACAGCTATAACAAGCAAAGCCTTGCCAAAGACTAACAGCAAACTCAATAGATAGAAACTTTTGGCTTAATAGAAGTTTATTTTAGATAATACAATGCCTAGAACTAGTTATGTTGCTTCTCAAAGTCAATAGGAACGTCTCCCATCGCCCTCTGTAATCACATCTTTGAAAGCTCCGCCGCTGGGAATCATAGGTAGAACATGTTCCTGATGAGGTACAATCACATCCAACAAGTATGGCCCAGGAGTGTCTAACATCTTTTGAATGGCAGCTCTAAGATCGTCCCTGTGTGTCACTCTTGCAGCAGGTACACCACAAGCCTCTGCAAATTTCAGCATATTAGGAAAGATCTCTTCCTCATTAGCAGGATCACCGAGGTAAGTGTGTGCTCTGTTAGCCTTGTAGAACCGATCCTCCCATTGAACCACCATTCCCAAGTGTTGATTATTCAGCAACATAATCTTAACTGGGAGATTCTCCACCTTAATTGTTGCTAACTCCTGCACATTCATGATAAAACTCCCATCACCATCAATGTCAACCACAACCTCACCCGGTCTTCCAACAGCCGCACCTATAGCAGCGGGCAAACCAAATCCCATTGCTCCTAATCCACCAGATGTCAACCATTGGCGTGGCTTTTTGTACTTATAGTATTGGGCAGCCCACATCTGGTGTTGCCCCACACCTGTACTAATAATGGCACTTCCATTAGTTAATTCATCTAGAACCTGAATAGCATATTGTGGTGGGATGGCTTCACCAAAAGTCTTATAATTCAATGGGTACTTCACTTTCTGCTCCGTTAACTCCTGCCTCCAAGGAGAGAAGTCCAACTTCAGCTTACTTTCTTTACCCTCCAATATGGAATTCAAACCCTGTAATGCCAACTTGATATCTGCACAAATGGAAACATGAGGTTGCTTGTTCTTTCCAATCTCAGCAGAATCAATATCAATGTGGACGATTTTTGCTCGGCTAGCAAAAGCTTCCAATTTACCCGTAACTCGATCATCAAACCTCACCCCAAATGCAAGCAACAAATCACTACTATCCACAGCATAATTAGCATAGACCGTCCCATGCATACCCAACATTTGAAGGGAAAGCTCATCCCCAGTTGGAAAGGCTCCAAGACCCATCAAAGTACTCGCCACGGGAATACCTGTAAGCTCCACAAATCGTCTCAGCTCCTCACTCGAATGTGAACACCCACCACCCACATACAAAACAGGCTTCTTCGACTCCGAAATCAGTCTAACAATTTGTTCCAAAAGCATCTCATTAGGCAATTTCGGTAACCTAGACATGTAACCAGGCAACCTCATTGGCTGATCCCAGTTAGGTATCACCAATTGTTGCTGAATATCCTTAGGAACATCAATCAAAACCGGTCCAGGCCGTCCCGATTTCGCTAGAAAAAATGCTTCACGTACAACCCTAGGGATATCCTCTACATCCATAACTAGATAATTATGCTTCGTTATGGATCTCGTTACCTCAACAATAGGAGTTTCCTGAAACGCATCAGTACCAATCATCCTCCTCGGCACTTGACCCGTAATAGCAACAATCGGAATACTATCCAACAAAGCATCCGCAAGACCGCTAACGAGATTCGTAGCTCCAGGACCGGAGGTAGCAATGCAAACACCAGGGAACCCGGTAGCTCGTGCGTAGCCCTCGGCTGCAAATACACCACCTTGCTCATGACGTGGCAGCACATTGCGAATGATATTCGAACGAGTCAAAGCCTGATGAATCTCCATGGAAGCACCTCCTGGATATGCAAAGACATCCGTAACCCCTTCCCTTTCAAGTGCCTCTACAAGAACGTCACAACCCTTTCTGGGTTCATCAGGGGCAAAGCGGGAAACGAAAGTTTCGGGTTCAGAAACTTCGTTATGGGTCGTGGTGGTTATGACGACATTGGAGACAGTGAAACGACGACGATGTTGGGTGTGAGTAAGATGAAGGGGTGAGGTTTTTTGGGTAAGGTGATTGTTGAAAGGTAAGGTAGATCTGGGAAGAATAGTGGAAGATTTGGAGGAAGAAGAAGAAGGAGGAGATAAGGTTTTGGAGAAACAAGGAGATGGAGACGCAGCCGCCATTGTTGTTTGATAGAGGTGAGAACTGAAAGGAGGGAAACTATTGATAGGGAAGAGGCTGCTTTTATAGTAGTATATAAGTTGATTGAGAAACAAGTGGTGAGAGCCACGAAAATAACGTTTTTTTCTTTCTTTTTTATGTTTGATTTAATTTTTTGTGATCAATATATTTATAAGTTTTGAGTTTAATATTTTGATATTATTTTTTTGACTTATCTACATTACTATAAATAGTTGTTTAAATTTAATTATCAATTTATAAAATTAAAATATAATTAATTAGTTTTATTTTATTTTATCTTAATAATTATTTTTTTATTGAAAGAGTAAATAAAATTTGTAAAGTTGTAAGAAAAGTCTATTAAGGAATAAATTAATAAAATTATTATTTTTATTTATGAATTTTAAGAAAGGTGTAAAAGGAAAGAAACAAAACTAGTGCACTGAGATTTATCAATGGTTACGGAAAAGTTTATTTACTAGGAATGATGAAAGACTTGCCTAACTCTTCCTAGTTAGAATTAATATTAATTTAATGTACGTATTTTGTACGTGTATATCGTGTTAGATAATAATAAAAAATATATAAAATGAATAAATTATTACTTGTGCAGCGCCATATTATTGAGTACATGATTTTAAAAAATTAACGTAAATATTATTAAGCAATGTATTTGAGTTAAAAAAAGTATCAAAGAAAAAATTTAAGTTCCTTAAAATGATCCATGTTGATTCGCTACCATAATAAGGGAAAAATATTACTTTTTAAGAAATTATGCATTAATTAATATTTAGCACTTTGAAATAAATTGAGAACTTGCTATTTTCACTTTCTATATTATAAATGAGGAGAATTCTATTAATTTTTGTAGATATTGTATGACCTACCTCTACAATATTTGTCAATAAATTAATAATGTAAAGCGAATTTGGTTAGAGCTATACAATAGTTTCTTGTTCACGTCCTCTTATTTTTCAACACAATTATGTTCATTTCTTTTGAATTTCAAAAAAAATCATAATGACGTTCACGCGAATTGCATTATCCAATGAATCTAAGCTTTTAATGTATTCAACATATTGTTGGGGATCGAAACAACATAGTGTTGTGCGAAAAATAACAAAGAAATATTAAATAATGATAATAAAGATAAATTATAAAAAGACTCATAATATATTAAATTGATTTGATTGTTGACATAAATATAACTTTTAAAAAAAAAATCAAAAACAAGACTTCAGTGTATAGATTGTATTGTTATACAAAAGAATGATTCTCACTTTATAGAATTCCAAAACATTTTTCACCAAGAATGAATTACATGGAAGAATTTTATTTTTCTCCCATAAATTATTTATCCGTATTAGAATAACATGAATTCTAAATGAACTAAACTCATACAAAGAATTTCAAAATATTAGGAGTTTTAGTATTTAAAATTTCCTACTTATTTTTTGACTATTACACCTTATTTGGATGGTTGTTAATTGTTATAATGTATTGCATTGTTAGTTTGAATACGATATTTGTTTTGATTGTTACTTAAATGTTATTGTATCGTATCGTTTAAATTCATTGCTAGTAACGACAAAAAGACTCATTTTGTGTAGCGACCAATTTGGTGTAATCGCGTCGTTACCTTAGTATTTTCTTCTCATTTTTTCTTTACTTATTATTTAATAATTTTATTTTATCCTTTACCCTACATTTTTATAGTACCTCTACCCCTACTCTATTTTTCTTGTAAGTTTATCATTCAAATTATGGATGTGTGACATTATGTAATGACAGAGAACGATACAATTTATCCAAACAGTGTATTCATTAAAACAATCAATACACTATGATACAATAAAATACAATATAGTACATTATGAAATAATACGTAACAACTATCCAAACAAAGTGTCAACCTACGTACTTGTTCTTCTCTTTTTTCTAGTAAATTATTTTTTCATGGTTCTATTCTAGTGTCACGATTCTGACCCGTTGTGATTGGCACCCACTCTAATCATCCAGTGGAGAACCACTATTACAACCTAGACTAAGCAGCAATAACAAGAATTAAGAAAATTAAGATGTGGAAACAAGTTAAATAAAGAAAAAGTGTCGAGTTCCCATAAACTCAAACAACAAAACTAAAACATGCGGAAAATATCCTTAAAACCTGAAAGTCATTGTATCAAAACTCTTACTAAATAACAAGTTTAAGAAAAGGGGATACAACCACGAAAATCATAACAATAACAATGTCTGAAAAGTCTAATTTGTTGGTTTGTATAATTCGCGGGTGAGTTTGTATAATTTAGTTTTTTTTTGTATAAACTCAAAATAATGAATTTATACAAACACTAATATTTGAACTTTAAATAGTTATACAAATTATATTATACAAAATTATATTATACCAAGTTATAAAAATTATATTATATAAATTTTAAATTATACAAAGATTTGAATTACACAAACTCGAACTATAATTAATACTAAATGTTAGTAGCGAATTATAAATTATAGCTATGTTAACTAATTAACTAGTATATGTTTACTTATTCGCATAATTTTCCATGTAAATAAACATCTATGTTGACTCAGCTTCCTAATACTATCCAATAAGTCATAGTTATAGTTTGTGAGATAATTTCAAATAAGCAGACATTTATACACGATAGAATCTAAATCAATTTTATTAAGACTTCTTATATTGTTCAAATAAGAAAATAAGTCATAGTTATAGTTTTATCACGACCCAACCCACCGAGCCGTGTCGGCACCTACTCTAATACTTAGATAGGAGAACTCTTATAGAAATAACATGCGAAAGTTTAACAATTACCAAATACCAGCCTAAAAAGTCAGAAATACACCATAATTGAAATTTTTAAAACTCTAAGTTTTATTACTAGAAACATACTAACACACTCAAAGATACTAGTCTAACCAAGTACAAGAGCTTCTAAAGATACAGAGTAAAAATAAAGTAATGACACAACCCCCACCATAAGGAAGGAAGAGTAGAAGCTGTTGGAGAATCATCTTCGTCTTCACCTAAAAAACATCACTAACCTTGCAACTAGACTATGCCAAGTGGCATAGCAAGAGTAGTACTAGTACAAACAATATATACAGGTAGGCATCATCGTTCAATTCGATACCCACAGTATAATATAAAAAAATCAACGAGAAGAAAACATGCTCTTAAGAAATTCATCGACAAACCTTTATGCTCAACTCTTACTATTCTCGATAACCTCATTAAATTCGTTCAAGCCTAACTCTCTTCCTTTCTAGTTGGTCTACTACAAACTCTAATACAAATCAAAGCCTAACCTTTCTATCACATAGAGGAGTTTTCAAATTGCGGGCCACTACTAACTCTGTCTAACAAGCCTATTACCTTTAGCTTTCACACCAACATCTGGCCCTAGAATGATTAACATCTCTCTTGGAAGAGGTAAACATTTAAGTGAACTAAGACTTACCTCATAACTGTGCTAGCCCGCTGTGGCGGACCTATCCCGCTCTGGCGGCCTCACCACAATGGGATTCCTTTGGCCAGAGCGGCCTGGCCGGAGAGAGTAACTCTGACTTCTCCCCAAATCCCTTTTTTCACATATAACAACAGGAAACTATCAATATCTGACTCTAAGTCACTAATCTTATTAAACCACACAACTACTCTCCGCTTGTTTACCACAGCCTCACACCTACGATATGGATGCATCTAGAAACCATAGCATAATCTAAACATACATATATATAGAAGCACATTATCAATTTACCATTTTAAGAGCAATATACAGTTTCATCTTGTATATCTCAATTACAATTGTTAATATGGTAACACTTGGACCTTTGGTCCATTCATATCAATTATTACATAAAATGGGCATGCTCAATTATAACCAAGTCAGTTTCTCTATCATCACACATATAGTCAAGATCAATTTACAGATGATAGCCAGACAATGGTTCTCTCATGGAACCCATACCCAAACTATTAGTATGTCGGCGTGACATTCAATCCAATATTTAGTATGTGTCGGAACATGACACTTGATCCAATATATGTGTCGAAATGTGACACCCGATCCAATATCACAATCACAATGCATAATCACAGTCCATCACGAATAGCCCACATACTTGCACAATCAAGTAATTAGGCTCATTGAATGTAATTGTTCACAAATAATCATTTTATTAGTTTTATTTCACTTTATTGCATGAACGCGCATTACTCAAACATTTCACATGTAACTGTCACTATGAACACCCACATATATATATATATCTCCTATATTTTTATGGATCAATAGTCTGGACCTCTTTTTATTATCACAAGTCTTAGGATCTCACTCTAACATAGCAATGTACTTACACATTAACTTTACAAAGACCATCAACCATATCAACAAAAAGTATTAAGGTTAACAATCAAGAACTAGACTCTCATCACTAGTCACAAAATAATCATATCTCACGTAACACATTCCTGCCATAAACAACAATAACAACACATTCAGCCATCCAGACTCCGTGCTCGAAGGCCTAAACATGAAATCTCTTGTCAATCTATAATATATTATATAATGGAAACAAATTTATAACTACTCAATTGAGAAACCTAGCCTTCCTGGGCGCCAAGCAACTGCTACAGAAATTTGACCGTGAACCTTGACTCTTTTTAGTGAAACTTTAGCTTGTTCTTGGTCTAAAATAGTAGCATAATACAAAATCAATCACAAATGGCCTATATACTTCCAGATTATATACAAATCTCAAATCCTAGGCCAGTCCCATGAATTTTCCACCCAAAACTAGGGTTTTTCTACCATTAGTTTCAAATCAAAAACCCTCCCGTAATGATCACCCACCAATAATTGCGGGTTCTAAGAATCGAATTACAAGTTTATGGAGTAAATTACTTACCTATAGCACAATTAGAGTGGAAATCAGTAGAAAATCGCTCTATGTCATTTCTGATCTTTTAAGAACGAAGTGGGAATGAAATTAATCATTCTGGGTTTTTTCTCCACTTTAAATTCTGTCTGTCCCACCACAGTGGGACCATCCCACTCTGGCAGTCCCGCCACAGCGGCCTAATTCCCCCACATCAGCTTTAGCACAGATAGTTCTTAGTAAAAAGGGCATAACTTTTTACTCCAAAATCAAAATAAGGCAAATTTGGTGGTGTTGGAAAGAAGGCTCATAGAACTTTAATTTGATAGTTTATGGGCCACCTAATTCATTATAGGCTGAGAGATATGATCATTTGAAAGAGACTTTAGTTTGAACTCAAGTCCAAAACTAAATTGGAAAGACACTTTCAGCTCAACTTTGAGATAGGAGCATAGCACGACCTTAATTCACAACTAATGCACTCACATAACAAGGTATTGATCCTAACCTTATGATGAATGAGATTCGTATACTTTTACCACAGATATATTTAGGTAACGACGGGTTAGGTCATTACAATAGATATAAATTTACCCCTCGTTTGTCCCCAAATGATAACACAGAGGAGAGGGCACGAGCCGATATAGAGTTTTTCAAATCGAATAATGAGAAACCATTATAACTTAGGGAAAATCAAATCCTAGACAAACCCTTTTTTACATCAATCGCTATATGCAAAGTTATACTAACCCAAAATTCATTTAGGAAGTTTCCATGGGATACTATGTCTCTCACATATTATGATACCACCTTAATTTTTCTCAAATATTATACCTTGAGACATCAAATATTTCTGAACCCTACAATTCATAAAGTTCATTAGAATCTATTCTAATTGAAATCTTGTCAACTCTCATACTAGGGGGAACTTTACCCAGACCCTTACATCCTAACCAATATTATAACGAGCACATCATCCCCACTCAAAGAGAAATAACCACAAAGTATCCCTCAAATCAAACACAAGAATCAAAACACCCCAAATAATTATGCAAGGATGCTCATTTTAAAATCAATAATCAAGCATCATTCACATTCACCGGCAATGACCTCGGCATCACACTCTCGCTAGAAATGACCTCAGCAGCACACTTTGTATCTCATCACAGTGTCTAGGAACAAAATACAATTTGGCATGTTCACACAATAATGAAAACAACAAGTTCAAGCAATTCACAATCACAATGGGACATTCAAGGCATATCGTAAGATTCACATCAATGCCAATATCAATCATTTTCACATAAGGATCCTCTTATGGGACCTACAAGCACTTAGTTTGTGTTGAAACGTGATACTCGGTCCAAGGTTTATGTCGGAATATGACACCCGATCTAAATGTGTGTCAGAACATTACATCCGATCCAATACATAATTCAGCAAAAATCACAATGAATAGTCACATTTATATATCTACCAAGAACTGATTCATCACACGTCATGGCCAGCAAGTAGTCATTTCACATAGATTATTTCATTCTTCCCTATTCATTTATTAAGATCAACTAATATAAATACCTAATCCATCACCTCAACCCGATAACATTGCCCATGTCATATCAATAACCTTTATGTCTATTATCAAATAGTTTTTAGAAACACTATACAACTATGACCAGTCACACATTTAACCATACACAAGACCTCTAGTCATTTGTCTAACTTGACAACCACTAGTTCTCTATTAGTGTGCACTGGTCTGAAAGCAAGAATTAACCATTACCTATTTCATAGTAGAGAGGTGGAACAAAGCAAAACAGGGGAGACAAGGCTGAGATTCTATCTCACCCTCTCCCGTCATGGCAGGAGAATTTCTGCTATAGCAGGCCAGCTATGGTGGAATCATCCTATTGTGGTTGCCCTTATGGGATCAGTCTTTAGGGAACAATTTCCTGAAGATTTTTTTACCTTCTTCCCTGCTTCTTGAGATCACTATTGACTTTCCGGGAAACAATTAAGCTAGAGATTAACTCTCTCTTAGATAGGTTTGGCGGAATTCACCCCACTATCAAATCCAACATTATACACATAAGAATTTCTCCCCGTTATCTTAGCATAAACAAACATGCACACCACAAAGATCTATTCATCATCCACATTAAACCAATAACTCATGATAACTAGACACCATTTTAGAATCGACTAAAACATTGAGTTTCCAAAAACTCAATCATATAGTCAAAATAATTATGTCAGCTAAAGATACAAATTAACAACAACTAAAGTATGGAGTCCCCATAAACTCAATCCAATAGTCAAAACCATTTTGACAAATAGACATACAATTTAACAACAACTAAAGCATTGAGTCCCCCATAAACTCAGTCCAATAGTTAAAATAATCATGATAAAAAGTACAATATAACCCAAACTTTCAATCTTAAGTCTTGACATAATAATCACCTGACACCGCATTAAGGCCTTTATCATAGTTCCAAGACCCAACCAAACACTGCATAATCAAGAACTCAGTACCACATTATTGACAACCAATTATGAAATACATTTAGAAAATCTTTCATAACAACACATTTTGCTATTATGCAACAACAACCCTTTTCTCACATGGTTCCCGACCAATCCTGACTGTCCTGAAATTAGAGTTTCTTTACAGTTATAAATCATTCTTTTCCCTTACCATCTTTACCAACGATAAGTCTATGCATAATTAAGAGTTATATTCTCTCACTTGAGTATATCATTTAACACGTCAGAAATTCATTCATTTATCACCTTGTGGTTTATCATTAGACCATTGCACATAACCAAGTTATGACTCTTTTTCTAGCCACAGGTTTATAGAAACCCAAGCAATCATATCTCACAAAATTTCAAGTATTCAAGCAAGTATACTTTTCCCATTGGCAGATATTTAGGCAATACTATGCATATAATCACATCATATCATTCAGGAAAGTATACTTCACACCTTAGCAGTTATTCAGGCAACACTCTGCATATAATCACAATTCAAGGCTACATTACACAAGCAAGTCACTTTATTTAATTAGTTCACTTCATAGATGACCTTCAATTGGTCATCTATGCAATTACACAGCCTGTAAGGCCAAATACTAATTGGAACCTTCTCGGTTCCAATTTCTCTTTCTTGTGTCCCTTCAGCCATAACGACATCAAGTTTACTTTGTTGAGATACAATTGGAATCCGGAGATACCAATTAGACTCAACCCATAACACAAGAGACAAATCACACGAAAGGAGAGAAGAAATGAAATGACTTCCTAGAATGCTTCACAGCTTCCCGAATATTAGATGTGGACGTCAACACACCAATCCATAGGAGTTTATTCTACACTTGATCTTGTAGTGGGAGATCGATAACCTGGATTCTGATGCTAACTTATCATGACCCAACCCATCGAGCCGTATGGGAACCTATTCTAACACCTAGATAGGAGAATCCTTATAGAAATAACATGCGAAAGTTTAACAATGATGTGGCATTAGCACTATTTTGTAAGCTATGGTGGAACTTTAGGACAAAACCTTCCCTGTGGAGAGATTTTATGACCAACAAATATTGTAAGAAAGAGCATGCTATAGTGGTGCAATGGAAACAGGGGTCACAGACTTGGAAAAGAATGCTAGAAGCCAGGGACCTAATAGAACACCAAATATGGTGGCAAGTGAGGAAAGGAGATTTACTTTTTTGGCTAGACAATTGGACTAGATTGGGAGCTTTATACTATGTAAATCCAGGGAATACTTATGATGCAAGTATTCAAAATGTTAATGAAATGATAGTACAGGGGAGGTGGAATAGAGAAAAACTTAGGGAAGTACTTGCTAAAGATATTGTTGATCACATAATAGACAATATAACCATACCCAAGGAAGAAAGAGACTTGGATAGACCATGGTGGATTCTAGACACAAGTGGAGAATTTACAATTAAATCAACTTGGGATTTTATTAGGCAAAGGGGAACAAAACTGGACATTTACAGGTTCATGTGGATAAAGGGTTTGCCTTTTAAAATTTCCTTCTTCATGTGGAGATACTGGAAATACAAAATTCCTACAGATGATGTTTTAAAGAAGATGAACTTTATTCTGGTGTCAAAGTGTTGGTGTTGTATAAATCCTAGAGAAGAGACTATACGTCATATTTTCTTAACATCTGATACAGCTAAAAGGACTTGGTCCTTTTTCTGTAAGGCTGCAGGAATAAGGATGGAGGGGGTACAACTGCAACAGCTAATTGTGAAATGGTGGATGACACCAGTTACTAACAGACTGAAACAGGTTTATGCTGCAGTGCCATCAATTATAATGTGGGAACTTTGGAAGAGAAGGAATGGTATCAAGCATGGACATAGAAAGATTAATAGTTCAGTCATTTATCTAGTCGTAGTTTCTATCCAAAGACTAATACAATATAGAAACCCCTCAATTAGAACTATCCCTCCTGGATGGAAAAATCTGATCCAAATGCTAGAGGGAGGCAAGGCAAGAGTGAAGGTAACAAAAGTTAGATGGAATCTACCTCCACATGGGTGGTATGCTTGCAACACAGATGGTACATCCAGAGGCAACCCAGGGAGGAGTGCCTATGGTTTCTGTGTGAGAGATGCAGAAGGGAACTTAATATATGCTAAGAGTGATGAAATTGGCTATGCCACCAGTATAGAAGCAGAAATGTGGCTCTTTTGGAAGCCTTGAAGTACTGTAAACAATAGGGACTAAATAACATCATTTTCCAGACAGATTCCCAAGCTATTCAAAGAATTTTGAACGGAGAATGGAAACCTCCATGGAATATTGCATGTTGGATAGATGAGGTGGAGGAATACAAGAGAAATTTGGATATCATTTTCAAACATACCCTAAGGGAAGCAAATAAACTGGCAGATGCTTTAGCAAATTATGCCCTAGATGAGGATCCCCTGCAGGCTTATTTGTTTGAGGAGTTGAATGTACAGATGTGAAGAATCCTAAATAGTGATAAGAGTCAAATTCCGTATCTAAGAATTAAGAAATGTTGAAGGAAAGGGAGGAAAAAGGAAATGGGA
The DNA here is from genome assembly GCF_947179165.1 of Solanum dulcamara. Lineage (NCBI taxonomy): Eukaryota > Viridiplantae > Streptophyta > Magnoliopsida > Solanales > Solanaceae > Solanum > Solanum dulcamara. The sequence continues at coordinate 70,347,769 of NC_077243.1, read as the reverse complement.
AACTGGAGACACAGAAAAGGAGAATGAGTTTGATGTCTTTACTAATTGTTTGGTCATTTTGCAGGTCTACAAACTACACTCATTTGAATCAAAGGCAAATAAGGCATATCACAAATCTCACAACTTTCAGAAAACACACAAAAGCAACAAGATCAACAGAGGAGTACAATACACACCAAAAACAAACTATACCAAATGAGAATCAGAAGAAACCATCAAATCACTGAGTTTCTTCATCATCTTCAACAATAAGGGGAGAAGAGCACAAAGACAGAAAAAGAAAAAAGACAAGGAAAGGTCCACCTTCAAAATAAAATTCGAGGCAACAAACACACATGCAGAGCAATCGGATGTGAATCAGAAAGAATCCATCAAATCAAATGGTCTCCTCATCATCTTCAACACTAAGAGGAGAAGAGCATAAATTATTCAAGGCAACAAACACACATACAGAGCAAACAAGCTGGTGTGAATCAGAAGGAAACCATCATAGCAACATATTTTGGCCTCTTCATCATCTTTACAATAACAACAAGAATGGCAAAGAAGATCGAAGAAGAAGACGAAAATGGTCATCTTCTGACTATTCAAGGCAACAAACACACATACAGAGCAAACAAGCTGGTGTGAATCAGAAGGAAACCATCATAGCAACATATTTTGGCCTCTTCATCATCTTCACAAGAACAGCAAGAATGGCAAAGAAGATCGAAGAAGAAGAAGAACACAGTAATTAGGGCTCAAAAGGGAAAGTGTGTGTAGGGTAAATGGTACCCAAAACTACTATATTTACCTCTTTTACAAATGAATAAAAAAGAAAATAATATTTACCTTAAAAAAAATTATCAAATACCAGCCTAAAAAGTCAGGAACACACCATAATTGAAATTTTTAACACTCTAATTTTTACTAGAAACATACTCTAATTTTTATTACTAGAAACATACTAATACCCCCAAGGATACTAGTTTAAATAGGTACAAGAGCTAAATAAAGTAATGACACAACTCTCATCATAAGGAAGGAAGCATAGAAGCTGTTGGAGAATCATCTTCGACTTCACCTAAGAAATATCACTGACCCTGCAACCAAACTATGCCAAGTAGCATAGCAAGAGTAGTATCAATATAAACAACATGTACTAGTAGACATCATCGATCAATTCGATACCCACCAAATAATATAAAGAATCAACAAGAAAAAAACATGCTCTTAAGAAATACACCGCCAAATCTGTATGTGCAACTCTTACTATTCTCGATAACCTCATTAAATTCGTTCAAGCCTAACTCTAATCCCTTATAATTGGTCTGCTACCAACTCTAATACAAATCAAGGCCTAACTCTTCTATCACATAGAGGAGTTTCCAAACTACTACCCACTACTAACTCTGTCTAACAAGTCTATTACCTTTAGCTTTCACACCAACACCAGGCCCTAGAATGATTAACATCTCACTTGGAAGAGATAATATTTAAGTGAGCTAAGACTTACCTCATAACCGTACTGGCCCACTGTGGCGGGTCCTAACCCGCTTTGGCAGCCTCGCCACAGTAGAATCCCTTGTGCTAGAGCGGCCTGACCGGAGACAATGACTCTAACTTCTCCCCCAATCCCCTTTTTCACATATATCAACAGGACACTATCAATAGCTGACTCTAAATCACTAATCTTATTAAACTATACAACAACTACTATTTGCTTGTTTACCATGGACTCACACCTATGATACGGATACATCTAGCAACCATAGTATAATCTGAACATGCATATATATAGAAGCACATTACCAATTTTCCATTTTAAAAGCAGCATATATTTCCACAGTGTAAATCTCAATTACAACTGTTAAGATGGTAACACTAGCATAAACAACAATAGCAATACATTCAGCTATCCAGGCTCGATGTTCGAATGCCTAAACAAGAAATATATGCAATGGAAACAGATTTATAACTACTCAATTATGAAACCTAGCCTACTTGGGTACTAAGCAACTGCTGCAAAAGTTTGATCGCGAACCTTGGCTCCTTTTAGTGAAACTTTAACTTGTTCTTCGTCTAAAATAGTAGCATAATACAAAATCAATCAGAAATGGCCTATATACTTCCAGATTATATGTAAATTCCAAATCCCAGGCCAGTCCCATGATTTTCACACCCAAAACTAGGGTTTTCCTAACATTAGTTTCAAGCCAAAAACCCTCTCTCAATGATCACCAACCAACAATTCTAGGTTCTAGGAATTGAATTACAAGTTTAGGGAGTAAATTACTTATCTTTAGCACAAATTAGAGTGGAAACTAGTAGAAAATTGCTCTAGGTCGCTTCTGATCTTTTAAGAACGAAGTGGGAATGAAATAAACCATTCTAGAGTTTTTCTTGACTTTAAATTCCATCTATCCCACCACAGCGGGACTATCCCGCCCTGGCGGTCCCATCACAGTATCCTAATTCCCACCACAACCGCTTCAGTATAGATAATGCTTAGTAAAAAGGACATAACTTTTTACTTCGAACTCCAAATGAGGTAAATTTGTTGGCGTTGGAAAAAGACTCATAGACCTTTAATTTGATAGGTCATAGGCCCCTAATTAATTATAGGCTGAGAGATATGATCGTTTTAAGTAGACCTTAGTTTGAACTCAAGTCCAAAACTAAATCGAAAAGACACTTTCAGCTCAACTTTGAGATAGGAGCATAGCACAACCTTAATTCATAATAAATGCACTCACCTACCAAGGTATTGATCCTAACCTTATGATGAATGAGATTCACAAATCCTTACCGCATATATATTTAGGTAATGACGAGGTAGGTCGTTACAAGTTTGTTAGATAATTTCAAATAAGCAAACATTTATAGATGGTAACATTTATAGATGGTAGAATCTAAATCAATTTTATTAAGACTTCTTATATGGCTCAAATAAGAAAAGAGTCTAAATTTTCCTTTCCTTTGGGGCCTAGACAATTTATGTGGAATAGTCCTATACCAAAAGTGAAGGGGAGCCTTGGAGTAACCGGTAAAGTTGTTGCCATGTGACCAAGAGGTCACGGGTTCAAACCTTGAAAACAGCCTATAGCAGAAATGCAAGGTAAGACTGCATACAATAGACCCTTGTGGTCGGGCCCTTCCCTGGACCCTGCGCATAGCAGGAGCTTTAGTGCACCAGGATACCCTTTAGTCCTATACCAAAAGTGAAATCTAAATATAAAGAAATTCTAATCCAAGAGTGATTAAAATTAAATAAATAAAAGATTAAATTTTAAAAATAGTAAATAAAATTTTTGCCTATTGTACTGTATTTCAATAAAAGGCAGACAGTTCAATTTACCTCAAATCATAAGGAGCAATTCTCAAAATTTTTTGATGGCCTCTTTATTAATTTCCTAAGCAAACACCAACATCAATCAATGACGACACTGTAAGACAAACAACTAATAATTAAAAATCAAGTCCCTACTATGAGACTACTGATGAATTTCTAATATGAAGGAAAATAATTCATATTAAATTATATATTACATAACTTTAAGAAAAAATTAATAATATATATAGTAATTTTACCTCAAATCATAAAAAGAAAAATTTGAAATCATATATAATCTCTTTATTCCCAAAGCAAACACCACTGAACTAATGAATTTTTGATACAAAGAGAAAAAAAGGTCACATTAGAATTACATGTTAACAACTTTGATAGCATTCATATTCAAGTTAATAAGAGGTAATTCTTAAAATAGGGAAGGCAAACCTAATGAAAATATCCTATAAATTTTACACCTAAGCGAATTCTAGCCCTTAAAGCAGGGAAGGGAAATAATATGGAAAATTAAATTATATTAACTTTATAAAATTAAATAATAATTTGAGTTGAAATAGTAAATGACAATTTTATAATAATAATTTGAGTTGAAATAGTAAATGACAATTTTATCTACTATAGAATTGTAGACTTTTTTAAATATAGAAAGTAAAGTTATTTGATTTAGAAGTGTCCCATAAACTTAGGAATTGAAGTGTTAGTAGAAAACTTATGCCTATTTTATTTGGCTATATTTTTTGGGGGGATTTTCTTTTTACTTTTTTTGGACCCTTTTTGGACATTTTAAAAAAACCTTTAAGCCTATTATTTTGGAAGTTTTTGACTTTTTTTTTGGATCAAGTCAATTTTAGATGGAAAAAAGATTCTCCGTGTAGGAATTTAATCATAATAAGAAAATCTTCTTCATTTAATATTTATTATGTTTATTATATTCAATATTTAACATTATTAAAATAATAATATAATAATTAAAGAAAAATGGTGAAAAGGCAACTTTGTCTAATTCAAAATCTTTTAATGAAGGGCAAAAAATTTGACCAACATTTCTAAGAATGTAAGATCCCAGAAGTTGAAAAGATGGAATGAAAGAAATTCCAAGAGAATGGTTGACCTACAAGTCGACCTACAGTCATAGGTACTTCTACTAGTCGTAGGACTGATTATGTGGAAGGAAAAGTTGACTACGTGTGGGTTGAGTTTACGAGTCAAATTGATGACTCGTAGAATTGATCCGTAAGAAAGGTTGAGAGACTTAGGTATTGCAGGGTTTTAAGGTTAACAGATCGAATGGGTCCTACAAATTGTAGAATGGAGTCGTAGGAGAAGATCAGAGGCTCAGGGTTTCTCTGAGTTTTCAGACTCAATAGGACGAGTCGTTTCTACGATCCGTAGGAGTAATGATGAATCATAGAAGCCCGCTCGTAGGGTCTTCCGAGTATAATTAATGATAGGTAATTTTGTCTTTTTCTATTTTATGTTCAATGAATCTATACACTTTTAAGGGAAAACTCAGAACTTATAAATACTCCAACCATTCAAATTCCCTCTTATTCCATAGTCATTTTCTTAATTTCTCTAAGGCATTGAAGGAGTTGTCTCTCAAGGTCTTCTTCTACAAGACAAGATAGGGTTTCAAGAGCACAAGTCTCATTCTCAATTTCAGAGTTAAATTCATCAAGGTATGTGGAATTTCATTCATGAGTTCCGTTCACCCATGAAGTCCCAAGGTTTTCCTCAAAAATCTCCTCAATTTCAATTGTTTTCTAACCCTAGATTAATGATATTGCATTAGGTTGTTTCATACGTTTTTACTTGTCTTCAATAATTATTATACTCATGATTTTATCTTTACTGCATGATTTCAAGTTGTTTTACAAGTACCCATGCATAAATCTATATTCAATGAGGATTTTCACGAATTATGATTATGAATTTCAATAATTTTCAAAGAAAACTTTTTATGAATGAAGTTTGAGACTTATGAATGATTGATGAATCTTATAAATGATGTTTCAATGATGTTCAAGAATTTTATTACGGTGTGATAAGGATAATTCTCACACAATCATAATTATAGGGTGATAAGGATAATTCTCACCACATTATGAATTCTTATGAATCAACTAAGTTATTGAGCTACTCTTATGATTATTTTCATGATGATGCTATTGATGATGTTTTAATAAATTCCGTTGGGATATTGACTAAGCACCGAAAGAACTTTTAGAGGAGGGGTTCGGTCCGATAACCAAAGATTTGTTATGCAGGAAAATCCTAATAGCAACTTATAGTTCCAAACTACGTTGTCCCCATAGGTTTCCTTTATGGCTTAGCTAGTGGATCCACATATAGCTCGTGATGTTAAAGATGTTCTCACAGAGTCTACCTTGACAAGTAGCCTTTCTCTTCTCGATGTGGGAGTTATATAAGATTCCATGATATATCTTGCATAGTCTTAGATGTCAGTTAAAGGTCTTATCCTACACAAGTTATATGAAATGATGTAAGTTTTTCTATGATGTTGATGATGCATTGACCACAGGCTTTTAATATGATTTCAAATGCTTTTAAGTCTTGCCTATGCTTTTACTACATTGGTCATGCATCCTATGTCCATATCACTCATGATTTACTTTATTTTCATGCATATCTCACATACTCAGTACTTTTTATATACTAATGCATACTTTTGCCTACATTGTCTCATAATGTAGGGATGGACGATCACGCTACGCATCCTATTCATGGCTAGAGCTTGTTATATATAGAGTTGTTTGGTGAGTCCTCATTCATTTAAGGCCGATACTTTCTTTCACAGTGTTACTTTTGACTCTCTTATGTTTGGGTGAGCTAGGAGCTTGTCCTAAGCCCCCGTCTAGTTATATAGAGACATGTTTAAACATAGAGTAATGTAGTCCATTATTGGATATATGACTTGAGTTTCCTTTTGTTGCTAGACTTATATGATTGAGATTGTTATTCCACTTGATTTTATTATACTTTACTTTACATTATGAATGCAATGTATTTTAAGAGTCCTGATTGGAAGCCTTCGGATTTCAATCATCGTGTCACTCATAGGGTCTAACTTGGGGTATGACAAACTTGGTATTAGAGCACAAGTTTTTAGGAGTGTCCTAAGGAGTCTAACATGCCGCGTTAAGTAAAGTCTTGTTCATCGGTGTGAAGCACGCCACATCTATGAATAGATGGCTATGAGGCATTTTTATGAAAATCTTCACTTCATGATCTATGTTGTGCCATAAGGGGGGTACTTTAAGACTCTCTCTCCCTAATAATTATTCTTTGCAATTTTCAAAAAATGCCTCCAAGAAGAGCACCTATGCAAAGAGGGGTCAATGTTAATAGAGACCAATCCCCTCCGATCCCTCAAGCAAATGGTCCTTTGTCCGACCAAGTGACTATTGCAGAGTTTCAAACCACTATCACTATGCTATCTCATATTTTGGCCAACCAAAGAGTTGTTCCTCCTCCTAATGCTCCTATTCCAGCTTATAGAGTGGGGGATTTTTGAAGGATGAACCCTCCCAAATTCCATGGTTCGAAGGTTGATGAAGATCCCTAAGAGTTCATTGATGTGGTGTATAAGGTGGTGGCTTTTATAGGAATGACTTCGGAAGAAAAAGCAGAATTGGTGGCCTACCAACTCAAAGGGGTTGACCAAGTGTGGTATACATAATGGAAGTTCGAGAGGGTTGATGAGGGTCCCATATATTGAGAAGATTTCACATTTGCATTCCTTGATTGCTTTCTCCCACTTGATATAAGGGAAGCAAGGCTGAGAGAGTTCATAAATCTTAAGCAAGGCAACATGAGTGTGAGGGAGTATGCCCTCAAGTTCACCAAGTTATCCAAGTATGCTCATTTTTTGGTTGTCGATCCTTGTGATTGAATGAGATAATTCATATTGGGTGTGTCCGACTTAGTTGCTAAAGAATGCCGAACCACTATGCTTATGATAGAAATGGACATATCTCAGCTTATGACATTTGCCGAGAAAATTAAAGAAGAGAAACTTAAGGATATAAAGAATAAGAGACTCCAAAAGGGCAAGAACCGATGGTGGTGATTTCTCTCATGCTAGGTCTGAAAATGGTGGGAGTCCTTAATTTCACCAAAGGTATTCCGGTCAAGGTTACTTAAATGCTCCAACTCTAAGGTTTGACAAGGAGAGGGTTCCTAACCCTAAGCCTCAATGAAGAGTTCCTAATGGCCAAGTTATCCCCGCATATAAGAAGAGTGGGAAAAATTACAAGGGAGAGTGTCTAGCGGGATTGAATATGTGTTATAGGTATGGCAAATCGGGTCATCATGCTAAGGAGTGTAGAGTTAAAGATGGTCGTTCCCAAGGCTAAGGTTCTCATGGATGGAAAGTACAACAAGGTGTCCAAGATCAACCAAAAGTTGGTCAATGCAATAATCAGTTTTATGCTCTTCATGCTAGGCAAGAGATGGAGGAGACTCCCGATATTGTCACCGGTATGTTACGGATCTTTCACTATGATGTTTATGTCTTACTTGATCCATGTGCAAATTTATCATTTCTAACTCCTTATATGGCTATGATATTTGAGTTAGTCCCGAAATATTGTTGGAGCCTTTTTCTGTTTATACTCTTGTAGGTGAGTCGGTTGTGGCTAAAAGAGTCTATAAAAATTATCCGATTTCGATGTTTCATAAATTTACTTCTTGCTATCTAGTTAAACATGATATGACCGATTTTGATGTTATTCTTGGTATAGATTGGCAATATGCATGTTATGCTTCTATTGATTGTAGAACCCTTGTGGTTAAGTTTTAATTTCCTAATATCCGGTCCTAGAATGGAAGGATAGTAATTCCTTGTTTAAGGGTCAACTCATCTCGTGCCTCAAAGCTCGAAAAATAATTTTTAAAGGTCGCATCTACAACTTTTACGGGTTAGGGATACAAATTTTGAATCCCCTACTCTAGAGTCGGTCCCTATTGTTAATGAGCTTTCAGATGTGTTTTCTGGTGATCTACCTAGTGTTCTTCCCAAAAGGAAAATTGACTTTGGTATAGACCTTCTTTCCGAAACTCAACCTATTTCTATTCCTCCTTACCGAATGGCTCCAGCGAAACTAAAAGAGTTAAAGAACCAATTGAAAGATTTATTGGATAAGGGTTTTATTAGGCCAAGTATATCTCTATGGGGTGCTCTCATTTTGTTTGTTAGAAAGAAGGATGGTTTGCTTCAAATGTGTATCGACTACCGACAATTGAATAAAATGACCATAAAGAATAAGTATCCAATTCCAAGGATAGAAGATTTATTTGATCAATTGCAATGGGCAAGTTACTTCTCTAAAATTGACTCCGTTCTGATTATCACCAATTAAGGATGAGGAAGTGTGATATTCCCAAGACGGCATTTCGAACAAGGTATGTCCATTTTGAATTTCTAGTTATGTCCTTTGGGCTAACCAATGCCCCCACGACCTTTAAGAATTTGATGAATAGGGTGTTCAAGCAATACTTTGATATATTCGTGATTGTGTTTATTGATGATATTCGGGTCCTAGAAGTGACATGACGAATGAGGAACCCAAAAGTAGCTCAAACAAGCCTATTAGCATTCATTTAGCCCTTCATAGGTAATAATCATAAAAAAACAAACGGAACCATAACAGTAAATCTTCAATTTACAAAAGTCCAACAATACCTCTAACTTTTTAATTTAGTAGGGGCTAAGACCAATCCCTAGCTCACCCTCAATTAAAATAGAATGAATTGCCATAGTAAGTGTGTAAATATATCAACATATCATAAGCTAGAAAGACAAATGAGTATTGTTACCAAAACATGAGAACTCACCAAAAATAGCCTTCAAACGAAATCTCAACTAGCCAAGTAGAGGAGAACAAGGAGGAGCACCGGTCCCTATATGGTGATATCATGTAGGCAAAAGAGTATGTGTTAGTACTTTGAATGTACTAAGTATGTAAGCATGCAATACAATGCAAAAAATTTAGGACATTTATAAGGTAAAGTACATAAATGAGTGCATGCATGAGTAATCAAGTAGATATCATTTAAAATCATACTTATATGGGAAGATGACTATAACCGACATTAAGACCATGTGAGCTATTATATGGAATCCAACATAACCCTCTACGTTAGCCAGGGAGTCTACTTGCCTAGGGTAGAACTCTGTCAACTTTACATTCATTCTTTAACTTTAACTTTAAGGGATTTCATGGATCCATTAGCCTAAAAAAAGCCTACAAGGACTCCTATGTTGGCACATAGTTAATGAGACAAGGGGTTGCTACTAGGATTTCCTTTTCGATTCTTACCTCAATGCCCCATTGGGTGCTAATTCAATTCCACAGAATAGTTTAATACTTCAAAGCAATCATAGCATATAGCTTGAGAATTCAAAACATCACATTCGGTGGAATAGCTTATTAAAACCTTTGGTGATTCAAATATGCAAGAATTGTCTTTATTGCATAAAAAATCCATCATTCATAGTATTTCATCATTCTTTTATTTTATAAGACTCCCTTTTGATTATATACATTACTTTCATAAACATTCATTTGGAGTCAAAGCTTTTAAGTCAAACTTCATTGAAAATATAGTAAGTTTCAAACATGTATGTGAATGAAATTATGCATAAATACTTTGTAATCCATCAATTAAAAATCATAATTTAAACAACCCACTATGAATTTCAAGAACCTTTAAAGAGCTAAGTAGAGAAAATACTTGCAAACTATCAATCCATATATATGAAATTATTTTGCATCAAAATAGACTAATAATTATTAGTTTAACCATGATTCATGCTATTAAGTAGAAATTAGAACTATCAATGAGAAAATCAATAATCATTAGTTTAACCATGATTTATGCTATTAAGTAAAGATTAGAACTACCCATGATAAAATCTTACTTGAAATCAAGAGATTTAATTAGTTGAAAGAGTTCTGGACTCCATGGTGGAAGAACCAATGGGTAAACACCCACATGCCTTAGAGTAAAGTTTGAAGAGAAATGAGTAAATAAATATAATTTATTGTATAATCAAAATACTTTAGGTATGAGAGTGGAAGGAATAATCTCATTGAAGCCTTACATACCTGGAATCCGAGACTTTACTCAGAATCGAAAGACTCAATGAACACTGTTGAACCCCTAGCCTTTTCTCCTCGCCGGAGTGTTTCGTGTACTATCTGAAGTATATGAATCACCAAAATAGTGTTTCTACACTACTAAAAAATAAAACTACATTTGAGAATGAGTAAGAAGTGTATAGAGAGAAGAGTTGTTTGAGAAAACTTGATGAACAAAATGAGGAAATAAGGTGGGTATTTATAGGTGTGAAGGAGGGACCTAATAATTAATAAAATAATTACAAACAATGATCTTGAAAATTCAATGAAAGATTGTGATATCATGGGTGATGTCAAATGGAGGACTATTTATGTCATGGGTGATGTCAAATTGATCTAGATCTTCCATGGTTGGTGAGATGAATCTTCTTTTTATGAAATATCCTTTTTCGGAGCTACGTTTGAACAAGATAACTTCCTAATTAGGATTTGGTGTCTCATATGAATTGTAGCTCTAGAAGTCTCCTTTCATTTTGTTCAAGAATTAACCGAATTGGATCATCCTACAGTGAAAGATGATTTTTCTTCTATAAATATTCCATTTCGTCACAACATCAGGTCTTGCAAACATTTGTTTATTTGACCTACTTAGACTACGAATCTTAAGCTATGGTCTCACAAATTTTGTGGATAATGATGTTGGGGTTCTTTAGCAACTTGAATCACCTAATTTGGACCATTCTATGAAGAGGTCTGCCTAAAATACAGAAGAAGTATTACTTTTATCAAGAATTAGAACACCATATACAATATTTTAGGGGGTGTTACATTTACTCTCAGAATGATAAGAAGTATGCCGATCACTTGAAGTTTGTGTTTCAAACTTTAAGGGAAAAATAATTATTTGCCAAGTTTAATAAGTGTAAATTTTGGCTAAGGAAAGTTGAATTCCTTGGCCATGTGGTGTCTGGTGATGGAATTAAGGTTGATCCAAAGAAAACAGAGGTAGTGAAGAATTGGCCTAAACCATTGTCTCCTTCGTAAATTAGGAGTTTCTTGGGGCTCGTTGGATACTATAGAAAGTTCGTAAAAGGATTTTCATCAATTTCGTCGCCCTTGACCAAGTTGACCCAAAAAAAGTGAAGTTCCAATGGTCAGAAGCTTGTGTGAAGAGTTTCTAAGAGTTGAAGGATCATCTTACTACCGCTCCTATTTTGACTTTACTGAAAGGGTCCGATGGTTTTATTGTGTATTGTGATACCTCAAGGATTGGATTTGGTTGTGTAATTATACAACATGGTAAGATGATAACCTATGCTTCTACGCAACTTAAGTTGCATGAAAGAAATTATCCGACTCCTAACTTAGAACTAACGGCGGTTGTGTTTGCTTTGAAGATTTGGAGACACTATCTTTCTGGTGTCCGTGTGGATATGTTCACCTATCACAAGAGCTTGTAATGCGTGTTTAATCAAAAGGACTTGAACCTTTGGCAAAGAAGATAGCTTGAATTATTGAAGGACTATGATATGCGTGTATTGTACCATTCGGGTAAAGCTAATATGGTTGTGGATACACTTAGTAGGTTATCCATAAATAGTATTGCCCATGTTTAGGAGGGTAAGAAAGATTTAGTTAAGGACGTGCATAGATTGGCCCATTTAGATAGTCGTTTGGTTGATACTAATGATGGGGGTGTTCTTGTTCAAAATGGTTCAGAATCATCTCTTGTGGCGGAAGTTAAGGCTAAGCAAGGTAATGATCTGGTGTTGGTTGAATTGAAAAAGTCAGTTATCGAAAAAGCCATTGAGGCTTTCTTCCGAGGGGGAGATGGTGTGCTCCATTATCAAGGTCGGTTATGTGTACCCAATGTTGATGGTTTAAGGGAATCGATCTTGCATGAGGCTCATAGTTCTCGATATTCCATTCATCCAGGATCCACCAAGATGTATCGTGATTTGAGGGAAGTGTATTGGTAGAATGGAATAAAGAAAGAGATAGCGGATTAAGTGTATTGGTGGAATGGAATAAAGAAAGAGATAGCGGATTATGTGGCAAGGTGTCTTAATTTTCAACAAGTGAAGGTCGAGTATCAAAAATTGAGAGGTTTAGCTCAAGACATTGAGATTCCTACTTGGAAATGGGAATATGTGAATATGGACTTTGTGATGGGTTTGCCTCGTACTAATAAATATCATGATTCTATTTGGGTTGTTGTGGATCGAATAACTAAGTCAGCATATTTTCTACCGATTAAGACTTTTTATAGTGGCGAAGATTATGCTAAGTTGTATACTCATGAGTTGGTAAGACTTTATGGGGTCCCCTTATCTATTTTATCGGATAGAGGTATTCAATTTACGTCGCATTTTTGGAAGTCATTTCAAAAGGTCTTACTAGGAAAGTCAAGTTAAGTATCGTCTTTCCACCCTCAATCGATGGCCTAAACGAAAGAATGATTCAAACTTTGGAGGATATGTTGAGGGCGTGTGTCATTGATTTCAAATAAAGTTAGGATGAGCATCTACCCTTGATTGAGTTTGCCTATAATAATAGTTATTACTTTAGCATCCAAATGGTCCCTTTTGAAGCCTTGTATGGGAGAAGGTGTAGGTCCCTGGTGGAATGATTTGAAGTGGGTGAGATGGCATTAATTGATCCCGATCTAATGTTGGAAGCTATGAAGAAGGTGAGGCTCATAAAAGAGAGGTTGACGATGGCTTAAAGTCAAAAGTCATAGTTGGACATTAGGAAAAGAGACCTTAAATTTGATGTGAATGATTAGGTCTATTTGAAGGTTTCACCCATGAAAGGTGTAATGCATTTTGGTAAGAAGGGGAAATTGAGTCCTAGATATGTGGGATCCTATAAGATATTGAAGCGTATTGGCAAAGTGGCATATGAGTTAGACTTTCCATTTGAGTTGACTATGGTTCATCTTGTGTTTCATATGTCGATGTTGAGAAAGTTTGTGGGAGATTCAAATTCTATTGTGCCATTGGAAAATGTGAGTGTTGAAGAGAACATGACTTATGAGGAGGTTCCAGAGGAAATTCTAGACCGTCAAGTGAAGAGGTTAAGGAACGAAGAGGTTACATCCATCAAAGTATTGTAGAGATCAACAAGTAGAGAGTGCTACATTAGAAGCGGAAGTGGACATGATGAAATGATACTCGTACCTCTTTCCCTCCACTCAAGCTTAAGGTATTAGGCTGCTCTTATTCAAATCGCCCAAATTCCTACGTTTCAATTTTCCTATGTCTTTCATAGGCATGCATGTTCATGAATATTAATTTTAAAGTCATGTTTTATTTTAAGTTTGAAAATCTCATGTCATATGCATTTTCAGGTGTCGTTGCATTCATATTGGGTTACTAATCTTCTTTTTATGTCTTTTCTATGATAGTTGAATATCATTCGAGGACAATGTTCCCAAATGAGAGATATTGTAAGACCCCAGAAGTTGTAAAGATGAAACGAAAGAAAATTCTAAGAGAATGGACTAACTCAGAGTCTACGAGTTGGCCTACGAGTGTAGGTTCTTCTAAGAGTCGTAGAAGTGACTCGTAGGACTGATGCTGAGAAAGAAAATTTTTTCTAAGTGTGGGTTAAGTCTATAAGTCAAGTTGATGACTCGTAAACACATCGACGACTCATAGAATTAATATGTAAGAAAGGTTAAGAGACTTAGGTATTGTAAGGTTTCAGAGTTAATAGGACGAATGGGTCCTACGGCCCATAGACAAGATGACGAATCGAAAATGGAGTCTTAGGAGAAGATCAAAGGCTCAGGGTTTTTAGGAGTTTCAGACTCAACAAGATGAGTCATTTCTACGACCCGTAGGAGTAATGGCGAATCATAGAAGCCCACTCGTAGGGTCTTTCGAGTATAATTAATGAGGGGTAATTTTATCTTTTCTCATTTTATGTGCAATGAATCTAGAAACATTTGAGGGAAAATTCAGAACTTATAAATACCCCAACCCTTCAAATTCCCTCCAATTCCAATTCATTCTCTAAATTTCTCTAAGGAATTGAAGGAGTTGTCTCTCAAGGTCTTCTTCTACAAGTAAAGCTAGGGTTTCAAGAACACAAGTCTCCTTCTTAATTTCAGAGTTAGATTTATCAAGTGTGAAATTTCATTCATGGATTCCGTTCACCCATAAAGTCTCAAGATTTTCCTCAAAAATCTCCTCAATTTCAATTTCTTTCTAACCTTAGATTGATGATATTGCATTGGGTTGTTTCAATTACGTTTTTACTTATCTTCAAAGATTATTGTACGCATGATTCTATCTTAATTTCATGATTTCAAGTTGTTTTACAAGTGCTCATGCATAAAGCTATATTCAATGAGGATTTTCATGAATTATGATTATGAATTTCAATGATTTTCAAAGAAAGTTTTTTATTAATGAAGTTTGAAATTTATGAATGATTGATGAAGATTATAAATGATGTTTCAATGATGTTCAAGAAGTTTATTATGGTGTGATAAGGAAAATTCTCACTCAATCACGATTAAAGAGTGATAAAGATAATTCTCACCATGTTATAGATTCTTATGAATCAACTAAGTTAATGAGATACTCTTATGATTATTTTTTTATGATGATGCTATTAATGATATTTTAATGAATTCCATTGGGATATTTACTAAGCACCGGGAGGACTATTAGGTAGGGTTCGGTCTGGTAACCAAAGAGTTTTTACCCAAGGGAATCCTAGAAGCAACCTAAAGTCCCAAACTATATTTTCTCAGTAGGTTGGCTTTATGTCCTAGCTAGTTGATCCACATATAGCTCATGATGTTAAAGATGTTCTTATGGAGTCTATATTGGCAAGTAGCCTCTCTCTTCTCGATGTGAAAGTTACATCAAATTCCATATTATAGCTCGCATGGTCTTAGATGTCGGTTAAAAGTCTTATCCCACACAAGTTATATGAAATAATGTAAGTTTTTACATGATGTTGATGATGCATTGACCACAGGCTTTCAATATGATTTCAAATCTTTCAAGTCTTATCTATGCTTTCATTACATTGGTCATGCATCCTATATAAGGACCTTCATATTTTATATATATATATATATATATGGATAGTTTCTTAGATTTTATTTAGATATCGAAATTCAGATATGTATTTTAATTGATCAACACCTGAATCCTATTCCTACTAGACACATGAAAATATTTTGCAAATAGATACTCCTACCGTTTCAATCTATGTGACACTTTTCAGATTTTGAAATTCGAATAATTTTATCTTTGGCCGTAATTTTTTCATACATCTTTTAAATATTTTGAATTGTAAAATATTGTGACTTATAGTACTTTTTATGTAGTTTTTAAATAAATAAATATATAGATTATATTCAAAAAATATAAAGATCTCATGCCTAAATTTCATAGTGATATTTTAAAAATTTATGCGAAATCCAAACTATTCCACATAAATCGGGACAAAGGAAATACCAATTAGGAGATATTTTGAAAAACTTATATTATCCATTAAGAAATTATCGTCTTATAAATATTTCATTACTTATCGTAGTTGTTATAAGGATTGCCAATTAGGGTGATTTTTTCCCCGCTTTTTGATGATCAAGAATTTTTTGATTTTTTTAAAAATAACGAAAGTTTTTAAAGATAAAAAAATTCACTTAAAGAGAAATATTATAACTCACCACCATACCAATAATTAAGGAGTAAAATTAGATATAGAAAAATATTTTATGTGGAAAACTCTAGCCTCGACATTCGAATCTAAACACGACCTTGGTAATCGATTGATATTCAACTTCGATACTCAACCTGAGATATGATTTCTAACTCCCTCACCCGGGACCTGAGAATCAAATCGAGACCCGACATCTAAACAAGGACCTGGCCTTGATACCCGATGTGGGACCTAACTTTTGAAGCGCGACCCAATCCAGACTCTCGAATCCCTACTCGAGGCCTGAATCTCTACTCAGGACCCAACTTCTAAATCAAACATGACCCTGACTTTTGATCCTAGACTCGACTTTCTAATTGGGTGTCACGCCCTGATTTTATACTCTAGGTCCGACCGACACTCAAAAACCACTGTTGGCCCTAAGTAAACCTTTGGCCTGGATGACTACTAAGCGGAAGACTTAAATTAATACAAAAGTATTAAGGTAGTGAACATTTAAAATACTTAAAATATAAACTCATAAAAATGTCTGAAAATACTTTGATTACGTATAAGCAACGTTTAAAACATAATCTTTGAAAGTACAAAATTAACTCTCTACTTTGTCTATAAAGCCTCTAAATACTATAGATAGGTACCGGAATAGGCCCACAGCTACTTCAAAAGAATTAATAACAATAAATAAATGAACTAAAAAGGAGTTCTTCTGAATGCAAGAAGGTCTCACCAAAATGCTAGAGAAGTATGATCTTCAATGATGCGTCTGTTGCGGATCTCTAACACATGTATCTACATCATAAAATGATGCAGTGTCAAAAGACATCAGTTTCTGGAATTATGGTATGTAAAACGATTGAACAGATAAATAAATAAAAACTGAATACTCATGACAGAAACAGTAAAAGTAACTCGACTGAAGTAAAGCATGCAAATATAACAAAGTATCAAAGCTTTACAAAAATATAAGAAAATAAATGCAACTCAAAATAACTCATGTTTTCTCTTTTGGAGAGTTTCACTAACCGACAACCTATGAGCCTCATGATGATACAACGCATTGCTCATGTTGCTAGAGCTTTTCATTACCTTTCCAAGATAAAGGACGCAAACTCAACTCATGGATTCATATAAAAGTCCTATATCAGGAATTGAAGAGAGGAGTCGCCCGAACCAATGGTATGATCATTTCCTACACTAGCTACGTAGTTTATGGGGTTTGAGTTATCTAAATTCTTACCCAAATCGGTGCTCAATACTATTCCAAAATTATGTAATAGTGCTCATATAATAAAGTGAGTAAGATACTCAAAATAGATCTCATTTAGTCTCATTGGATTTAACTTTGGTTACCTCAAATCTTCCTCAAACTCTTAATTCTCTCTCTTTTAAAACAACATTCATTTGGGACTACTCGTGTTCCCTAAAACTCATTCTCAAAATACCAATTATGCATAGTACTCTAACTCATTTAGACTTTGGAAATCATGCATAAAATCATTAGTGTAAAACCCCATGAACTCAACTAATAAAATACACTTGGGACACTCATATTCCCTCAAGACTCCTCTTTTAATCACGACATGAAAATACATCATTTTCAACTCAAAGAAATGCCTAGCAAGAAGCAATGTAAACACTCAACTAGGTTTATGTGGATGTAAGCATAAACAACAAATTCAAGAATTCAATTTATGGGAATGAGCACATTCTTAAAATATATACATAGAACTCAACGAGAGAAATTGTAACTCATTCAAAAACTCAATACAATAGGATTAAACTAAAACTTGAACTCTTTAATGAGGAAATTGAGATGTAGGGCGCAAGGTCGAACTCAATCCAATGCTATGACTAGCCTTACATACCTAGAAGAATGATGTTCTTGGTGAAACTAGAAGAACCCAATAAATATACTTGAACCCTTGCTTTTTCTCCTCTCATTCCTTTCTCTATGTCCTTGAAGTGATTATGAAGGAAAATGCACATAGGGTTCTGATAACGGACTTAAATTAGTCCTAAGACGTCTAAGCTCTTACTTGGAAAGGGTGAAAAAAAGAATTGCCCCTCATTAAAATCGACAGAAGCCATCTATGGGTACTCTTATAGTCCATAGAAGTTTCTACGAGTAGTAAGAGCCCTCTTGTAGAAACTAGGTGCACAAAATTGAGCTCACTAGAATTTGTAAGGTTTTGGTCTATGGATCCCTTATATGAGTAGTAAACCCTTTTACGGGTCATGGACCCTACTCGTGGAAGGAGTACTGGGGAGGGGTCTCAAGACTTGGGTCTACGGGACCACCTACGGTCTGGAGATCCTTCTACGCTCATAAACAGGGCTCGTCCTATATACCATGATTCTTTGAGTCTATGAACTTCTCCTACGACATCATCTATAGTCTATAGGGACTTCTATAGCTGTAGAATCCATCTGTAGAGAGAGTACAAAGAAAAGCTTAAATTCTCTAAGGTAGGAGCAACCTACGAGTTCTAGTTATGACCCATATCTCCTACTGCAGTCCATAGGTACTACTCATGGATCACAATTTCTGAGGAATTTTCTAACTTTCTTCTGAGCTTTCTAGACTGTTCTAACTTAAAATATTTTAGGGTGTTATAATATCTCTCCCTTGAAAATTCATCCTCGAATGACGACCAAGTTAAGAATTTACATAAGGCACGAATGTGAAGCAAGAATTGAAATAGTCAAACACTCAAGAGACTCTAAACCTGAAATAGGAAAAATGAGCATTGCCTTCAACATCAATGCTAGGAGGAATGAATAAATAAGGGTATCTAACTTTCATATTCTCTTCGGCTTCCCATATAGCCTCTTCAACAAACTGATTTCTTCACAAAACTTTGACTAAAATAACCTCCTTAGTCATCAACTTAGAATCTGATGATCCAGAATCTAAATGAGAATCTCCTTATAAGATAGGCTATCTTTCATACCAATGCTTCCTGTAGAAATAATGAGTAAAGGATCTCCCAAGCACTTCTTGAGCATAGAAATGTGAAACACTAGATGAACAGCCACTAACTATGGAGGTAGCTCCAACTCATAAGCTACATTATCAAATCTATTTAAAATTTGATAGGGACCAATATAATGGGGACTAAGCTTCCCTTTCTTTCCAAACCTCATAATATCCTTCATGGGCGAAACTTTCATATACACCCAATCATGCACGTCAAACTTTAAGTCTCTCCTCCTAACATTAGTGTAGGATTTTTGATAACTTTATGTGGTTTTCAACCTCTTTTGGATGATCTTCACTTTTTACATAGCCTGATGAACCAAGTCTGGCCCTATCAATTCAGTTTCACCAAATTCAAACCAACCAATTGGTAATGTACATCTCCTCCCATAAAGAGCCTCATAAAAAGCTATCTGAATACTTCAGTGATAGCTGTTATTTTACGCAAACTATATAAGAGGCAAGTGATCATATCGACTAAATTTAAAATTAATGACGCAACATCTCAAGATGTCCTTTAGAGCCTAAATTGTACGCCTTACCTGACCAACTATCTGAGGATGGAATATAGTAATAAAATGTACCTTAAAGCCTAGACCTTTCTGAAATGACTTTCAAATTGGGAAGTGAATCGAGCTCCTCTATCTGAAATGATAGACAAAGGAACCCCATAAAGTCTGACTATCTCTCAAATGTACAATCTGAAGTCTAACTATCTCTCAAATGTACAATCTCAAGTAATCCTCAACTGAATTTATAATCTTAATCGACAAGAAGTAGGTCAATTTAGTCATCCGATCTACAATCACCCAAATTAAATCATGCCATCAGCGAGATCGCGGTAAACCTATAATAGAATCCACGTTGATCATCTCCTATTTACATTCTGGAAGTTCTATATTCAAAGCTACACCACAAGGTCTTTAATGCTTAACCTTGACTAGTTGATAGTTCGGACACTTAGAAACAATGTCTTCAATATCTCTTTTCATGACATGCCACCAATAGACTTCTCTCAAGTCATGGTACATCTTGGTGGAACCCGGATGAATCAAATATTTGGAGTTATAGGCCTCTGTTATGATTTTGTCTCAGATATCATCAACATTCAAAGTACACAATCTACTTTGATAACTCAACACACTATCTCGTCTTTGTGCAAAAGCCATCACTTTCTACTTATGGACATCTTTTTCTAACTGAAGTAGGATGTGGTCTTGGTTTTGCTTCTCCTTCACTTTTACCACTAGTGAAGATTCAGCCCATTCTGAACAATGACACCATCCTCTCCCAAATGTGTAAATCTATGCAATTTATTTTCCAATTCCTTCTTTTCTTCCTCCACATGAACAGTACTTTCCATGAATAACCTGCTAAGAGCATCAACAACAACATTAGCTTTACCTGGGTGGTAGATAATACTCATATCATAGTCCTTGAGCAACTTGAGCCACCTTCTTTGCCTCAGGTTTAACTATTTCTAACTGAAAACAACTGAAGACTTTTGTGGTCGATAAACACATCCACATGCACGCTATAGAGATAGTGATGTCATATCTTTAAAGCAAAAACCACGATTTTCAACTCGAGATCATGAGTCTGGTAGTTCATCTTATGGATTTTAAGTTGTCTAGAAGCATAAGCTATAACTTTACCTTTCTGCATCAACTCACAATACAGTCCAACTCTGAACGCAATACAGTAAATAATAAAAACATTTGTTCCCTCGGGTAGGGACAATACTAGAGAAGTAGCCAATCTGAGTTTTAACTCCTGAAAGTTTTTCTCTCAAGTTTCAGACCATTGAAACCTAGTCTTCTTCTGGGTCAACTTAGTCAATGGAGATGCTATGGATGACAATCCCTCTACAAACCTTCTATAGTAATCGACCAAACTCAAGAAAATCTTTATGTTAGTTGGAGATGTGGGTCTGGGTCAATTCTTTACTGCCTCGATCTTTTGCGAATTAACTCAGATACCTTCACCAAAAATAACATGGCTTAGGAATGCCACAAATGCAAGCTAGAACTCACACTTAGAAAATTTATCATGCAACTACCTATCTTTTAGAGTCTATAGATTAATTCTGAGATGGTTGGCATGCTCCTTCTCGCTTCTAGAATAGATCAGAATATCACCGATGAATACTACAAACATATCAAGGTATTATTTAAACACTCTGTTCATGAGGTCCATGAATGCTACATAAATGTTAGTAAAACCAAAGGACATAACAAGAAACTCATAATGAACATAATGGGTTTTGAATGTGGTCTTCAGTATGTCACTTTCTCTCACTTTCAACTACTGATAGCCTAATCTGAGGTCTATCTTAGAGAAAGAAGTAGCATCCTGAAGTTAGTCGAACAGGTCATCGATTCTGGAAAGAGGATACTTATTCTTTATGGTAACCTTGTTCAACTGACGGTAGTCAATACACATTCTAAGGCAACTATCTTTCTTTCGCACGAATAGAATAGGAGCACCCCAAGTTAAGACACTCGGCCTAATGAAACCTTTATTGAGAAGATCTTTCAACTAGTTTTTAACTCTTTCAGCTCGGCTGAAGCTATTTTATATGATGGAATAGAGATAGGTTGAGTATCGGAAATGACATTTATCCCAAAGTCTATCTTCTTGTCTGGAGGGACTACAGGTAGATCATCGGAAAGGACTTCTAATAACTCATTCATGACTGAAACTGATTGAAGGGATGGTGTCTCTGTACTATTATATTTAACTCGAATAATGTGGTAGATACACCTCTTGAAAACTAACTTCCTAGCCTTTAGGTATAAGATGAAACGATCCTTAGGCATTGCTAGACTAACCTTTCACTCTATAATTGGTTCATTTGGTAATTGAAATTTGAGAACACGAGTTCTACAATCGACTAAGACATAACAAGTATAAAACCAGTTCATACCTAGAATGACATAAAAATATACAATATGTGTCACGACCCAAAAACTGAGGTCATGATGGCACACATCTCAAAACCCAATCTGATGTGTAACCCTAAAAATAAAATTCATACAAGACTTCCAAAGAGGAAAGTGATTCCACGATTTAAATAAAAAGAAAAAAAAACAATGAAGAAATTATCCCAAAACCTGGTGTCATAAGTATAAAGAGCATCTAATACAAGGTTCGAATCTGAAGATACAACATAAGTCTCTGAATGATACAAAAGACTGAAAAATAAAGATAGACTAGTGACGATCCGAATTCTGGGACCTCACCACTAATCTGAGAATTACACAATCCGCTAGAATATTAACTGCCACGTGGGGTACCCCGACTAGTATCTGCATCAAAAAGGGACACAGAAGTAGGGGTGAGTACAATTCACATGTACTCAGTAGGTTTTAGCTGACTGAGTATAAGGAATTAAATAAACCTATGAAATAAACTAAGGAACGCTTCCACCTGCATATAGAAAAGTCCCACTTCGGCATCGGTGCCGCCAGTTTATATATATAGTGGCACGAATAAAGTATAATAACAACTCATAATCACAATTAATCAAATAATTCAAGCAGCACAAATGTCAATGCAATGCAATGCAATATGATGATGCAATGATGTGGTGGTACGGTGGAATCAAGACTGTCGCACAGCCTGTCGTATACACCTGCCGAGCTGTGCTACCAAGCAGGACCCATGGGGGTCTCGCAGACCATATACCTCAATCACAATATCTCATTATCCTTGCCACCTCCTCGTGGTCAAGGGATCACAATGCATCCACTACCCTGCCGGAAAACTACCTCGGTCAGGGACTCAAGATACAAAGGTTGGGATCACAATGCATCCACTACCCTACCGGAAAACTGCCTCGGTCAGGGACTCAAGATACAAAGGTTTAAAGGTGTTTCATTTTCTTTCTCAAAAAGAATTTCCATATTTCTCAACTTCCCATGTTTCATGATGTGATGAATGAGGATGAATGCATCAAAACACATATGCATGGAAGTAATAATCAACTCACATGTGGTATAATGTTCAAAGTTCTCAAAACTTAACCTACACATGATATTCACCCTCAATAAATAGTAACGGGAAGAACACACTTTCATTTAAATATTCACCCCTTTCTCAACAATATTTCAATACTCAAGTATGCTCAAAACCCCCAACTCAATCTCTCAGGCGGCATCACAAGTCAAATAATATACTCAAGCCTCTCTCTTAGGCAAATCATAATTCACATGCTCTCAAAGCAAATAAGATAACAAATAAGGCCCCCACACGGGCTATGTAATACAAATAAACCCCGTCACGGCAACACATTAATAAATAAGCCTCCACACGGACATCATAATATATATAACATTCTCAACTCATACTACAACCCCATCCCAAAGTCTATAACATATGAATGATTAATTACCCCATCTCAATCTCAAAGAAAGATAGCCAAACCTACCTCAATTGCCGAAACCGCACTCGAATACCTCCACCGGACAAGTAACTCTCGAATTCAGCGCTCGGAATGACAACCCACTATCAACAATGAAACATACACGTCACAAGGAGTCCAATGACACCCATATTGATAGGTTTCGGAACCGGGGGTAAAATGGTCCAAAAATTAACTATTTTCGAAAAGGGTCAAATCTGTAAATTTATTGAACAATCCCATTCTATTGGTAATAAGGAACTCATGGTTGAAAAACCCATAAAAATAGAGCTCAAAACGAGTTGGAAATCACAATTTTCCTTAAATTCGGATTAGGGAAGAAACAAGGATTTTTGGGGTTTGAAACTAAAATTTAAGAGTTAAAATCGTCAAAAACTTAATGAAAAAGGAAGGTTTTAGGTCAAAAATCACTTACCCAACACTTTGCCTCGAAAATCTCTTCTCAAATCACCTCAAGGAGTTCAAGAACTCAAACAAATGTTGAAAAATATTGAAATGAGAAGAAAGGGGCATTTTCTGCCCAAAAAGTTACTGTTCACGCGTGTTACTGTTCACGCGTGTTACTGTTCACGCGTGTTTTGTACAAATTTACGAAAATCACCCTCAAGGTCATTACAATATCCACCACTAAAAAGGATGTTCGTCCTCGAACATAAGATAAAATAAAGTACCTGGGGTCTCAAAAAGCTGAGGGTATCGAGCCTGCATATCAGACTCTAACTCCCAAGTCGCCTCCTCAGCAGGCCGATGCTGCCACTGCACCTTGACCGAAGCGACCTCCTTGGTCCTGAGTCTACGAAGCCGCCTATCTAGAATAACTGTCGGCTCCTCCTCATAAGTCAAATCCGGACTCAACTCTACCGCATCATAAGAAATCACATGAGACTCATCCGGTATGTACTTGCGAAGCATGGAAACATGAAACACCGGATGGACAGCTGACAATTTAGGGGGTAAGGCCAACTTATACGCCACTCCACCTACTCTCCTCAGGATTTCAAACGGGCCAACAAACCTTGGGCTAAGCTTGCCCTTCTTTCCGAACCTCATCACACCCTTCATGGGCGATATTTTAAGCCACACGCAATCACCCACCATGAACTCTAAGGGACGAACCCTCCTATCAGCATAACTCTTCTGACGACTCTGAGCTGTCAATAGTCGACCCTGAATCAAACGTACCCGCTCCACAGCATCCCTAAGTAAGTCAGTATCCAATGCATCAACCACAACAGAATCAAACCATCCAATGGGTGATCGACACCTACGACCATACAATGCCTCAAATGGTGCCATTTGAATGCTGGAGTGATAACTGTTATTATAGGCAAACTCTGCAAAGGGCAAGTGTTGGTCCCATCGGGCACCAAAATCAATCACACAGGCCCTAAGCATATCCTCCAACACCTGAATAGTCCGTTCAGACTGACCATCGGTTTGGGGATGAAATGCTGAACTCATCTCTAGTCGCGTACCCAAACCACGCTGTAATGCCTTCCAAAAGTGAGAGGTGAACACTGAACCCCGATCCGATACAATAGAGATAGGCACCCCATGCAGCCTAACAATCTCACGAAGATAGATCCTAGCTAACTGATCCGCATTGTAGCTAGTCTTCACCGGAAGGAAATGGGCTGATTTGGTCAATCGATCCACAATCACCCAGACAGAGTCATACTTACCCAATGCCATGGGTAATCCAGACACGAAGTCCATAGTGATACGCTCCCATTTCCACTCAGGAATGGGCATCCTTTGCATAGGACCACCCGGTTTCTGATGCTCATACTTCACTTGTTGGCAATTTAGACACTTAGCCATAAAATCAATAATGTCTCTCTTCATGCCACACCACCAATAATGTTGTTTCAAGTCATGAAACATCTTTGCCACTCCCGGGTGAATCGAATACTTGGAACAATGAGCCTCCTCTAATATCATACGTACCCATTCACTAACCTTGGGCACACAAATGCGACCATTAATCCTCAAAACTCCTTCCTGATCAAGAGAGGCTGATTTTGCTTCACCACTCAACACTTTGTCTCGAATGGCCCTCAACTTTTCATCTTCAAACTGGTGTGTACGAATCTGGTCCATCAAAGTAGACCTAGCCTCCACAAATGCCAAAATACCATGATGTGTAGAAATATCCAGTCGGACCAACTGTCTAGCCAATGACTGAACCTCCAACGCCAAAGGCCTCTCCACAGCCTTAAGAAAGGCCAAACTACCCATGCTAGATGCTTTGCGACTCAGGGCATCCGCTACCACATTAGCTTTGCCCGGATGATAAAGTATGGTAATGTCATAGTCTTTCAATAACTCTAACCACCTACGCTGCCGCATGTTCAGATTCGGCTGAGAAAAGATATACTTAAGGCTACGGTGGTCAGTATAGACCTCGCAATGCACTCCATAGAGATAATGCCTCCACAACTTCAGAACAAACACCACTGCTGCTAACTCTAAGTCGTGGGTAGGATAGTTCTTCTCATGTACCTTCAACTGTCGAGAAGCATAAGCTATAACTCTACCTTTTTGCATCAATACACCACCCAAGCCGACTCCCGAAGCATCACAAAACACAATAAATGCCACGCCCTCCTCGGGTAAGGCTAGAATAGGTGCTGAAGTCAATAATTCCTTGAGCTTTTGAAAGCTCGCCTCACACTCATCAGTCCACTGAAATGCCACGGTCTTTTGAGTTAGCCTAGTCAATGGGGCTGCAATAGAAGAGAATCCTTGAACAAACCGACGATAGTAGCCTGCCAACCCAATAAAACTCCGAATCTCGGTAACCGAAGTAGGCCTAACCCAATCACGAACCGCTGCAACTTTGGCTGGATCAACCATAATACCATCCTTGGTCACTATATGACCCAAGAATGTCACGGACTCAAGCCAAAACTCACATTTGGAGAATTTTGCATACAACTTCTCCTCTCTCAATCTCTGAAGGACTGTCCTCAGATGCCTAACATGATCCGCCTCATTCTTGGAATAAACCAAGATGTCATCAATAAACACAATCACAAACGAGTCCAAATAAGGTCGAAATACCCGGTTCATCAACTCCATAAAAGCAGCCGGGGCATTAGTCAACCCGAAGGACATAACCACAAACTCATAATGCCCATAACGAGTCCTGAATGCAGTCTTCGGGATGTCAGATTCTCGAACTCTCAACTGATGGTAACCCGACCTCAAATCAATCTTTGAGAACACCGATGCACCTTGAAGCTGGTCAAATAAATCATCAATGCGAGGGAGAGGATACTTGTTCTTGATAGTGACTTTGTTCAACTGTCGATAGTCAATACACATCCTCATAGTACCATCTTTCTTCTTCACAAATAAAACCGGTGCACCCCACGGTGATACACTAGGTCTAATAAACCCTTTCTTCAATAAATCTTCCAATTGTTCTTTCAACTCTTTCAATTCTGCCGGAGCCATCCGATAAGGAGAAATAGAGATGGGTTTAGTGTCATGCTCCAAATCAATCACAAAATCGATATCACGATCAGGAGGAACTCCCGGCAAGTCTGTAGGAAATACA
This sequence comes from Solanum dulcamara, assembly GCF_947179165.1. NCBI lineage: Eukaryota > Viridiplantae > Streptophyta > Magnoliopsida > Solanales > Solanaceae > Solanum > Solanum dulcamara. Next base: position 70,320,694 of record NC_077243.1, on the reverse strand, counting down.
TCCATAAACTCTCTCACCACCCTCGTAGTCTCTATATGAGATGACTCCATGGTGAGATCACGTACATGAGCCAAATAAGACAAACAACCCTTATCCATCAAGCGACGAGCACGAATATAAGATATCACCCCCTTAGGGTATGAACTCGGATTACCCTTCCATACTAAGCTAGGTAAACCGGGATAAGCTAAGGTCACGGTCTTTGCATAACAATCTAATATAGCATGATAAGGAGATAACCAGTCCATACCCAGTATCACATCAAAATCAAGCATGTCTAATAAAATCAAGTCTGCACGGGTCTCTCTACCCGAAAATATCACCAAACATCCCTTGTATACCCGATCCACTACTAAAGATTCACCTATTGGGGTAGAAATAGTAATAGGCACAATAAGGGACTCACTCACATAATCAATACCCACATCAAAATAAGTCGACACATAAGAATAGGTAGACCCTGGGTCAAATAATACTGAAGCAGAACGATGGCAAACTGGAACAATACCTGTAATAACTGCATCAGAGGCTTCTGCCTCATATCTACCCGGTATAGCATAGCATAACTGACGGTCACCCTTAGCCTGCGAACCACCACGAGCACCACCTCGTACTCTACCCCTAGCACCATGGGTGCCACCTCTAGTATTCTGCGAAGAACCTCGAATAGTTGGAGCATCTATAGAATGAACAACTGGTGCCCCAGGCCGTCCATTAGAAGGAGCACGTTTGGGGCAATCTTGGGCCTTATGCCCAAACTCATCACACACATAACAACCTCGAGGACCTGAACTCCGTGGGGAATAACTAGAATTGTCAAAACGACCTCCGGAGCTCGAAGAACCCTGAATAGCTGCCTGGACTGGTCTGCCCTGATAACCATGGGTTCCTGAACCCGAATATTCTCTACCCTTAGAGGAATGATCGCTGAATTGACCCTGCCGACGGAACCTCTTGGCCCCACCCTGTCTAGCACATCGGATACTCTCTATCATCCTGGCATGATCAATAATACTCTGAAACGTACCCCCAGACAATACAAGAGAGGCTGTAGCCTCCTGGAGATAACCGGCGAATCCCTTCACTAGTTTGCGAATCCGCTCGAATTCGGTGGGAATACTCGACATAGCATAACGAGATAACTCATGGAAGCGAGTCTCGTACTCAGATACAGATAAGGAGCCCTGCTCCAGTCTGTCAAACTCATCCCTACGCTGATCATGAAGGCTATATGGCACAAATCTCTCAAGGAACACCTCAGTAAACTGTTCCCAACTCATCATAGGAGAACCAATAGGTCTACGAGCAAGAACTGACCTCCACCATTCTTTGGCCACTCCCGCAAATTGATATGAAGTGTAAGCAACTCCATGTGCCTCTAAAATGCCTAGGTTGAACAACCTATCTTGACACTCAGTCAAAAAGTCATAGGCTTTCTCTCCGGCTTTACCATCAAACCTTGGAGGTGCCAATCGAACGAACCTCTCAAAACTCTTCTGCTCAGCTACCGACATGGCAGCATTAGCAGAAACTGGCGGAGCTGCAAATCTCGGAGGTGCAATAGAAGGCATTGAAGATGAACCAGGAGTCTGAAATCCTACACTAGGCCCCTGAACTGGCGGTGTAGCACCAACTGTGATAGGAGAACCTATAGTACCTGAAATAATACCAGAGGTAGGAGCACCATCCAGTCTAGCCAATAATCGAACCAATAGCTCTTGAAGTATCGGAGTACTATCGGGAACCACAGGAGGCTGGGATGGCCTCTCCTCCTCAGTCTTCTGCTCTAAGTCATCCTCATGCTCATACATGGGCTCAGGTGATAGCTCTCTAGCTCGTCCATGAGCAGGTGCCGCTCCCCTTGCTCGGCCTCGTCCCCTGACTCCACCACGTCCTCTACCTCGCCCGCGTACTGGGGCTTGAGCAGCAGGTGCAGCCTCACCCTCAGTAATTGTGGCTCTAGTCCTCACCATCTACGCAGAAGGAATAGATCAGAGGTATACAACACTTGATATGAATAAATCGCACGAAGGGAGTAAAAAGAAAGAAATTCTCCTATTAAGTATCTTGTAGCCTCTCGAAGATAAGTACGGACGTCTACGTACCGATCCGCAAGACTCTACTAGACACCCTGCTCTTTAACTTATAAGACCGGTGAACCTAGTGCTCTGATACCAATTGTCACGACCCAAAAACTGAGGTCATGATGGCACACATCTCAAAACCCAATCTGATGTGTAACCCTAAAAATAAAATTCATACAAGACTTCCAAAGAGGAAAGTGATTCCACGATTTAAATAAAAAGAAAAAAAAACAATGAAGAAATTATCCCAAAACCTGGTGTCATAAGTATAAAGAGCATCTAATACAAGGTTCGAATCTGAAGATACAACATAAGTCTCTGAATGATACAAAAGACTGAAAAATAAAGATAGACTAGTGACGATCCGAATTCTGGGACCTCACCACTAATCTGAGAATTACACAATCCGCTAGAATATTAACTGACACGTGGGGTACCCCGACTAGTATCTGCATCAAAAAGGGACACAGAAGTAGGGGTGAGTACAATTCACATGTACTCAGTAGGTTTTAGCTGACTGAGTATAAGGAATTAATCAAACCTATGAAATAAACTAAGGAACGCTTCCACCTGCATATAGAAAAGTCCCACTTCGGCATCGGTGCCGCCAGTTTATATATATAGTGGCACGAATAAAGTATAATAACAACTCATAATCACAATTAATCAAATAATTCAAGCAGCACAAATGTCAATGCAATGCAATGCAATATGATGATGCAATGATGTGGTGGTACGGTGGAATCAAGACTGTCGCACAGCCTGTCGTATACACCTGCCGAGCTGTTCTACCAAGCAGGACCCATGGGGGTCTCGCAGACCATATACCTCAATCACAATATCTCATTATCCTTGCCACCTCCTCGTGGTCAAGGGATCACAATGCATCCACTACCCTGCCGGAAAACTACCTCGGTCAGGGACTCAAGATACAAAGGTTGGGATCACAATGCATCCACTACCCTACCAGAAAACTGCCTCGGTCAGGGACTCAAGATACAAAGGTTTAAAGGTGTTTCATTTTCTTTCTCAAAAAGAATTTCCATATTTCTCAACTTCCCATGTTTCATGATGTGATGAATGAGGATGAATGCATCAAAACACATATGCATGGAAGTAATAATCAACTCACATGTGGTATAATGTTCAAAGTTCTCAAAACTTAACCTACACATGATATTCACCCTCAATAAATAGTAACGGGAAGAACACACTTTCATTTAAATATTCACCCCTTTCTCAACAATATTTCAATACTCAAGTATGCTCAAAACCCCCAACTCAATCTCTCAGGCGGCATCACAAGTCAAATAATATACTCAAGCCTCTCTCTTAGGCAAATCATAATTCACATGCTCTCAAAGCAAATAAGATAACAAATAAGGCCCCCACACGGGCTATGTAATACAAATAAACCCCGTCACGGCAACACATTAATAAATAAGCCTCCACACGGACATCATAATATATATAACATTCTCAACTCATACTACAACCCCATCCCAAAGTCTATAACATATGAATGATTAATTACCCCATCTCAATCTCAAAGAAAGATAGCCAAACCTACCTCAATTGCCGAAACCGCACTCGAATACCTCCACCGGACAAGTAACTCTCGAATTCAGCGCTCGGAATGACAACCCACTATCAACAATGAAACATACACGTCACAAGGAGTCCAATGACACCCATATTGATAGGTTTCGGAACCGGGGGTAAAATGGTCCAAAAATTAACTATTTTCGAAAAGGGTCAAATCTGTAAATTTATTGAACAATCCCATTCTATTGGTAATAAGGAACTCATGGTTGAAAAACCCATAAAAATAGAGCTCAAAACGAGTTGGAAATCACAATTTTCCTTAAATTTGGATTAGGGAAGAAACAAGGATTTTTGGGGTTTGAAACTAAAATTTAAGAGTTAAAATCGTCAAAAACTTAATGAAAAAGGAAGGTTTTAGGTCAAAAATCACTTACCCAACACTTTGCCTCGAAAATCTCTTCTCAAATCACCTCAAGGAGTTCAAGAACTCAAACAAATGTTGAAAAATATTGAAATGAGAAGAAAGGGGCATTTTCTGCCCAAAAAGTTACTGTTCACGCGTGTTACTGTTCACGCGTGTTACTGTTCACGCGTGTTTTGTACAAATTTACGAAAATCACCCTCAAGGTCATTACAATATGTAACTCAACTAAGTCGGATGTGGTGTCTTTATGATAGATGGAAACTGTACAATCTCTACAAACTGTTCTTGTTAGAATAGACTCACCAACTAGAGTAGAAACACTAAAGGTTTCTAGAATACATTCGGAACGAATCTTAAACTTCATGGCTATATAAGGAGTCACAAAGGACGGAGTTGCACCCGGATCAAGTAAGGCATACATATCAAGAGAAAAGACTTTAAATATACCAGTGACGACATTTGGCAAGTTGTCTTGATCTTGGCAGCTAGCTATGACATACAAATGGTTTGAACCTTCGCTTGTCCCTAAATAGTGCCCTTTTGGGCAACTTTACCGGATGGTGCTGCTGCTGAAAACTGGGCATTATTGCCCCTATAACATTGCCTTTCCGACGGATAGTCCCTCATATAGTGACCCATCTAACCACACTTGTAGCAACCACTAGTGCCATCATGACATTCTGCCAAATAAAGTCTACCACACTTTCCATAAGGTGGCTTCCGTGAGGAACCTTGGGCCACACTTTCTTGAGACTGAGAACCTTCATATCTAAAATCTGGTACTCTGCGACCTCTGATCATTCCTGTTGTTTGATGTCGTTGTGCTTGCTAACGATGGTGCATAATTAGAAGACCTTTACTGAAAGAATGACCTGTTGCCATTTCCATTTATCTGGTGACTGGGCTCATATCCTGCAGACTTTTCCCTTTTACTCTGTTGCTCCCCTCTGTCTTTCTTCTTATCTTCCTCAACCTATTGCACATACACCATAAGTCTGGAAATGTCCATATCTGAAATCAATAAAGTGGCCTTGCACTTTATCTTCACATGCTTGCCCAATCAAGAGATAAACTTTCTCATCCTGATCTCACATCAGGAACTATCTCTAGAGCATATCTGGATAACTGAGTGAACTTAAGACTATATTCCTTTACTGATAATCACTCTTGCTTCAGATTCATAAACTCTTCCACCTTCGCCTCTATCAGTTCTCTAGAGAAGAAGTGGTTTAAGAATGCACATTCGAACTCGTCCCATGCAGTTGGCTTAGCATCTTTACCACGACTTTCTTTCCACTGATTGTACCAGGTGTTAGCTACATTCTTGAGCTGGTAAGAAATAAGACAATTTATAGGAGACAATTATGCACAATATCAATGCATAAACTTTACTTACTATTTATTTAGCTCAATTTATATAAATTATCGAAAAATGTTCATTCGGTCATATTTTTCACCAAAAACATAATTGACGCGACTTTTTTTTCTTCTTTCTTTGTTGCTTTTCTGCTTTCTTTAAAATTTGACATACCGCAAACGTGAATTTTTGAGAAAATTATATATCAAATGACTTGAAACATCGAGAGAATTTTATATCTAAAATTTGAGACGATGTGATGTTGAGTTGGTCGAGATTAAACAGTCAGTGTATACTTCATGCATAGTTTAACTATATTCAACTTTTTGAGTGTATCATATTGTATATATAGTTAGTGCATAGCTCATGTATAGATAGGCTATATTCAATTTTTTCAATGTATCATAATTTATAATATGTATACTTTCTATGACTTTTGGTTATTTTTATATAAATGAAAATATGGTTATATTTGTTGTAAATTAATTTCTTTATTGTATATATTGGAAATTATCCCAATTTATAATTTGAAATTATGAATAATCTCATCACATTCAATGTGAGTCCTTTTTAAGAAATATGAATTTGTGGGGTAGTTTAAAATTTTAAAAAATTGAAATGGAACTAAAATTTTACCTTTTATTTGAATTTGATTTAAAATTGAAGTTAAAATTTTGTTCAATGAAAAACCATAATTTTCTAATTAAAACTTTAACTTTAAAGAACAAATTAAATGAATAGGTCCTAATACAGACAAAAATAAATAAAACATAAAAAAAGATAAAAAGGATATTGAATATATTCAGGGGCGAATTTAAGAAAGAATTATGAGGAACGTGAATTCATGATCTCATCATAAAATTAGAATATGACTTGATCTAAATAGAACAACGACTTAAACGAAACAAGACAAAATCTTAATAAGGGAAGCCTTAATCTATCCCACCCCATAGCTCCCTAATCTAGCTAACCTGTCTTATAGGTACATGCAGGAAACTTGAGATCGAACTTGTCCTTCCTGACCTCTCTTAAGCCTTTCAACGCTCAGCATAACTCCTAGATGATTGGGCCTTCCTGACCTCTCTTAAGCCTTTCAATGCTCAGCATGACTCCTGGATGATTGGGGGAAGTCGTTGCCTTCACCCCGTGATCTTAGTGCTCTGATGCCTATCAAAATTAGAAAAAATGGAAAAGGGTCCACAGTGGAAGGCTTCACACCCGAGCCTTGTTAGACTCAGCTAAAGTGTAAGGTGCGCGTGCACTTCTGCCAGAGCAAAATCACTGTGCCAAGACTAATTTTTTTTCGGGAAGATTTATTAATTTGTCCTTCATGTAAAAAAATATTTTGATGGGGCAAGATAAGGCTTGATCTAAATAGAATAGTGACTTAAAAAAATGACAGAATCTTAAGAGAGAGAAACTTAGAGCCCGTTTGGATTGACTTATAAAAAAGACAGAATTTTGAGTGTTTGACTGATCAACTGAAAGTCATTTTGTGCTTTTATAAGTAGCTAATAAGCTAATCCAAACGGGCTCTTAATCAATTTGCTATAAGTTATTTTCAGCTTTTTTGCGTGATTGTGTAAATTGACTAGCCAACTTACAGTCATTTTGTACTTAAAATAAGCCTAAAAAGATAATTAATCCAACCCACCCTATTTCATTCTTCATCCCAATATTAATCAATTAATTTGTCCTTCAGGTAAAAAAAAAAAAATACTCTGAATCTACTAAACTATCCAATTGTGGTCTTTTCCTATTCCTTAGAAGCATTAGGTGATAAATAAGGTATTCAAGTTAGTGAGGGCCCATGAATTTCTTCCAATCCTACCATAATTAAATATTGGAATTTGCCAACTAAACTATGATAAAATCATATTTATCTATTTATATTATTATAAAAATAAAGAATCTTAAATTTTAAAAAATCAATTATTTATATTTAAAAATAAAAATATATTGAATTTGTTTAGTGTCTTTCTAAATAATCATGTTCTTTCAATAATAAGTTGTTACCCCACGTTGTGGGATTTCACTGGATTGTTGTTGTTTCAATAATAAGTTGTTGTTTTTTAATTATAAAAAAACATGACTCTTGATTAGGAAAAAAAAGACACAAACCTTATTATGAGAAGGGAAAAAGAAAATAATAATATTATTATTAAATTATATTTAAATGAGAATTCCAAATTTTAAAAATAAATTATCTAAACACCCTTCTAAATAATTTAATTATCCTATTTATGGAAGAACTAATGCCTACCACTTACCAACAACCCAAAACAACTTTTCATACTTATTCCTTAATATCTGACCGTCACCATTAATTATTTCAATGGAGAAGCAATTAGCATACAATTAGAGAATGAGAGTAGCTTAGGGTCTAGAGTATTTTTGAAACTTAATTGTAAATTAAATTTATGAAATAATTTAATTTTACCAAATACTTCACTTTTAAATTCTTAACTTTATTTTTTATGACAGTGTGACTATTTAGCCTTGATGATAGTTATCTTGAGAAAACGTTCTAATTGATTTACTTCAAGTTATTATAAATTTATTTATTGGATATTTGTCCATTTTTTGATGTAGATTTTCTAGTAAGAATAAGAAAGAATGATAGGAGCTTAAGATCAAGGGGGTATTTTTGAATTCAACTCTAAATTAAATTTGTGGACACAACTAAATATCACTCTACTTTTTATATGAAATTTTAATTACAACTTTTTTTTCACTTTTCTCTTTTGATACTCACTTAGGCTATTTGGCTTGATGATAGTTATTTTGAGAAAAAAATTCTAATAATTTTTTTTTTGGTGTAGATTTACTTATATTAATAAGAGAGAATGAGAGGAATTTAGAGTCTGGAGGGAAATTTTGAAATTTAATTGTAAAATAAATTTGTGGGCATAACTAAATTTCACTCTATGCTTTATTTTAAAATCCCACTTTTATCTTGTTTCAGTTTTCTCTTTGGATGATCACGTGGGCTATTTAGCCTTGATGATAGTTATTTGACAAAAAATTCTAATGGAGAATTTTTGATGTACATTTTAAAATATTAATAAGAAAGAATGAGAAGAATTTAGGATTGGGAGGTTATTTTTAAAATTTAAGTGTAAATTACCTTTGTGGGCACAACTAAATTTTACTCTATGCTTTAATTTTAAACTTTACTTTTTATTTCTCTCTCACTTTTCCCCTTTGGTAATAGTGTGGGCTATTTAGCCTCGATGATAGTTATCTTGAAAAAAATATATTTTAATAGAGAATTTTTGGTGTAGATTTGCTACAATTAATAGTAAAGAATAAAAGGAGCTTAGGGTCATGAAGGTCTTTTTAAAATTTAACTGTAAATTAAATTTGTGGGCACAATTAAATTTTTGCTCTATGATTTACTTTTAAACTTCAGATTTATATTTTTTCACTTTTCCCTTTTAATGATCACGTGGGCTATTTAGCCTTGATAATAGTTATTTGAGAAAAAAAATTTAATAGAGAATTTTTGGTGTAGATTTTTTGCTATTAATAGGAGAGAATGAGAAGAGCTTAGAGTCAAGAGGGTATTTTAAAATTTAACTGTGAATTAAATTTATGTCACAACTAAATTTTATTCTATGCATTACTTTTAAACTTCAAATTTTACTATTATTATTTTTTTTACTTTTCTCTTTTGATGGCCACGTGGCCTATTTAGCATTGATGATAGTTATCTCGAGAAAAAACTTGTATTAAAAAATTTTGGTGTAGATTTTCTTTTTAACCTAGAGAGAATGAAAGAAACTCAGGATTATGAGGGATTTTTTTTGAAATTTAACTGTGAATTAAATTTGTGGACACAATTAAATTTCACTCTATATTTTACTTTAAACATCAGTTTCTCTCTGTTTTTTTTTTACTTTTCTTTTATGATGACCACATGAGCTATTTAGCCTTGATAGTAGTTATCTTAAGAGGAAAAAAATCTAATATAGAGGGAAGGGGGATGTAATTCAACAGGTCGACGAAGTGAGAATGGTGAAAAGAAAGCTAAAAAGGAGTTTCATTCAAAATCCGCTGGCTTGAATGACTTTAGAGGTTTTTGATGTAAATTTCTTGTTATTAATAATATAGAACGATAATAACTTAAGATCACAATATTAATTTTTAAAATTTAATTATGAGTTAAATTTATGAAATTTAAAAATAGTAGTTTTTGTTTTCAAGATGAATATAGTATTAGAAATTGAAGTTGTGCTTGGATATGAATACAAATTGAAAATGTTTTCTATTTTTTTTTTTTTGAGTAATTTGGAGTGAGGATTGTGTTTTTTTTTTTAATTTTTTAATTTTTATAATTTTTTAAAAATTATAACAATTCTATGTCCAAATAATTTTATTGTTATAATTTTTTTGAAATAAAATTTGAGAAAAGCATAAAAATTAATAAATTTTACCTAAATTTCATAGTGATTCTTTCTAATTACATTTTATCCCTAGTTTTTAAATAATTACCTTAATCCCTTCTTTTTAGTCACTTCCAAATACATCAGTACGTTCTGAGTGATGTATCCGGTCACTATATCGCGTAAAGTAATGTATCCGGCTTTCTGATACATCACGTAAATGATGTACCCGATCGATACATCACGTAAATGATGTACCCAATCGATACATCACGTAAAGTGATGTATCTGACGTCCTGATACATCACGTAAAGTGATATATCCGACTGATACATTCCGTACAGTGATGTATCAAAGAATAGGAGAGAGTAAAATTTTTTATAATTTTTTCAAATGATAATTTTCTTTAGAGAATATGATAAAATAAATTGTGTATTTGGATATTTTTTTCTAAAAATTATCTGTTATCAAACGGACACTTAACATAGGGAAAAAATGAATTGTCGTTTGGTTATTTATTTTTTAATAAGATTTCTATTGATACACTTATGGTACTTTTAGAGTGAAGCTGAGAATTTGTTTTATTAATATATTGTGTTATCTTAAAAGTTAAAGGTATATAATTACATTTTATAGTGAAAGTTAACTTTTTCTAATAATTTGTAATATTGAATTTAACTTCTTATCTATCTCTATCTTTCAAAATTTGAGATTTACTTAATATATAGGAAAAATTCTAATATAAATCCATTTTGAATAAACACGTAGCTCAATAAAGAAAAAATTAGTTAAAATTCGTGGTTTAAAGTAGATCGTACATGTTTAAGTGACTATGAATAATCTCATTAAAAATAAATAAATAAAATTCAAAATCATACTTTTTTCTTCGTTCTACATATTAAAAAATAATGTTCTTTTTGGGTCAAACGATATATTTCTTAAAATAGAAGTATTTTGAGTTTACTAATATTTTATTTAGTTTAGTCAAAATTTTGTTCAATTAAACGTTGAGCTATCTTTGAAATTTAAAAGAAAAAAAAGGAAAAAGTAAACCGGCAAAAATAAAATAGCACGTATGAAGAATAAAGAAAGGAGCGACAAAAATTAAGTTATTTTATGATTTAAGATTTAGATTTTTTTTAAAATAAATAAATAATATTATTTGAATTTAAAATATAAAAAATTTGTATGCTTAGAAGCCAAAGTACTTCTAATGCATTATTTTTATTGAAATACAAATAAATTATATTAAAATTAAAATTATTGGGCCTGTGCTTCGCATGGGTAAGTACCCTCTAGTATTAATAGAAGAAAACTTACATAAATATACTATATTAAAAAAATATTTATTATTTATAATAATAACATTTTTTTTAATGGATACTTATAATATATTTATAATACAACATATTACCGAAAATTATTTATAAAATACATATAATACAAGTTTTATTCATGGATAATATATTTATCACACACTTTAATACATTTATAATATATTGTGTCAATTTCTTATCAAACAAGTATAATATATTTTAAAACACTTATAATGCATTTATATTGCATGCATAATTCACTTTTAATACATGACACATTTATCATAATATTGTTATGTATTGCTATAGATATTAATAAATAATAAGTATCGCTAAAATCAGTAATTATTTATTAAAAAGTGTTCACCCAAGTAATTTTAAACTTACATAAATATACTATATTAAGAAAATATTTACCATTTATAAAAATAACATTTTGTTTCGATAGACGCTTATAATACAGTTTTAATACATATTATCGAAAATCATTTATAAAATATATATAATACAAGTTTTATTCATGGATAATACATTTATCGCACACTTTAATACACTTATAATACATTGTGTCAATTTCTTACCAAACTAGTATAATATATTTTAAAACACTTATAATACATTTATATTGCATGCATAGTTAACTTTTAATACATGACACATTTATCATAATATTGTTATGTATTGCTATATTAGTATGTCTTAAACTTACAATTTTTTATATGTGATATTATGCGATAGTTTGTCGATAAGTTTATTATACTAAGAAATGATACAAGTGGCATTATAGAAACAAGAAGATTTTTATTTTTCACATTCGAAATAAAGGATATTAGACAAATCGATGCTATGTTGGACATCAAGATTAAAACAAAATAATGGAGGTACGCATTATATTGAGAAGAAAGTGAACAAACTCATACTGAGCTAAATTTGTTAAGAACCTTGTTGAACAAAATGAAGAACAAAGGAGAGAAAGAAGAGAGAAGGAGAAGAGAGAAGAAGAGGAGAGACGCAGAAGAGAGAAGAAAATATCTTCTCATTGTATTGTGTATTGCACTTCATACATACATCACTGCCTATATAATACACACCACAACAATCAATCAGTTACAACTAATACACCTAATTAACTAACTGATCAGTTAGTTAATTAGTTTTAACAGATTCATGTGAAAAAACTAAACTGCCCCTTGCTTATACTTCTTAGATTATAACAGAAAATATTAAATAAATTTAGTCACTTAAACATAAAAAAAGACAATATCCTATTTAATCTAAGATCAAGTAAATGAAAAATAATAAAATATGTTTTGCTCAATTTACACAAATATATTCTCTCACACTTTTTTTTTAATGAATTTCATCGTTGAAGTTTAACTGGTGGCTATTTCTATTAACTATTTTAAAATATCGATTATTTATGTTTGTATATAATGTGTTGACCAATTCAACCATTCAAAAAACAACCGATCTCTAAATTTATATAAAAAGTATTTAAATCAAATAAAATTAAAATAAGTAAAGAATATTATATGTATCTAATTAAATTTTGATTGTTTATTTGTTAGATTCAAATAAAATCTAATCATCATGACATCTACAAATAAGTTACCAGTTACCACATGACAATTCTCAATGATCATTTAGAGAAATTTATATTTTTATTTTTTATCTATAGTTTTATTTAATAAATAACTATTTTAATATATAATATTATTTTACAAATTTGACTATGAATATATAATTGAATATTACACGTGCCACGAACCTATCGAAATAACAGATAAAGCGTAAGAAAAAATCTAACGGTACCCTCACATGTTTTTCGTCCTCCTTTGTCTTCCCTGTGTGAGTGACTACTAATAGTCTCTCAAATATAATGTCATTTTAAAAATATTATTGTTTATTTTCTTAATTTATTTAGCATTTTCATTTTTAAAAAAATTTAATCTATGATTTTCATTTCTACGGAGTTACTCTTACAAATTTGTTTGTTGTTTTATGATTTGAATCGATTAAAATAAGATAAACCATATGAATATTTTCTTTGTAGTTTTCTCAATTGTCATTGGTATTGTTTATTTTACAAATTATGACTCTTATTATTTTGTAATGATGATGCATGAATCTAACAAATTGTGAATCATCATTCTATAAAATTCTATTTAAAGCAAGTCCATCTTAAATAATATTGTGTTTGGTTATATAGGTGAAACTATTTTTGTAACTTTTTATAATTTTTGAAATTATTCGGATGTTTAATTTGGATCGTGATTCGCTTACATGAATTGATCCGATCCACCAAATTTAGAAAAGATAAACTTGTAGGAAATTATAACTTCTAAAAATTACTATTTCCTATTTTATATAAGTAGAAAGAGCGTGCAATTGATTCTGTAGTTTTCCTGACAACTTTTCTTCTTCAATAGAGAGATTTATCTCTCAAATCCTACAAAAAAATAAAATATTGCAACACGAGTATAACATCTAGTTTGTGAAAAAAATTCCCTTTCCAAGAGAGACAAAATCAATTTGGGGCTATTCCTTTTAGTGATAATTACAACGATTTTTGCTGCAATTAAAAGATATAAAATCCGTTGTTTTTGTTCCTTGATTTATCTAACAAAAATCATACCTATTTATTTTACAAAAAAAAAACGTAAAATAGAGAGAATGGCTCTCTTTTTTTTGGAAAAATTTTTGAAGAAATTTATCATATGGGGAATTTTTTTTCAAAAAAAATCCTCAAAAATATGTCTTACTTTCAAGGAAAATATCCATGTCAACTATAATGTTGTTGTTGACATATCATATTCTAACATCCTATAGAATGCAAAAAACGATTTTTCAGAAGACACAGCTAATGTGGAAAGTCTTGATGCCATCAAATAACCAATTTGTTAGAGATTTGATTAGTTGTCAAATATTCATTTGAGAATTTGAATTTTTTTATTCTCTCATACATAGATAGGAAAAAAAACATTATATTATCTACAAGTTTAAACTATTATTGGAAAAAAAGATTCTGAAAGATTTTTGATTAACTATTTCTTAATAGAGATTATTGAAGTATTATACCAAAGTACACATTAAAAAACAACTCGTTTAACAATATTCTAAATGATTTTTTTTCTTCTTATATTCATAATTTTGACGTCCCGATGCATCAATTTATTACCCATATTTTCCGTGTGATCATTTTTATAAAGAAGATAAGGATAATGGACAACACAAACATACATTTCACATCAAATAAATTCTCCCTCTCTGTTGGTTCAGTTTTATTTATTCATTATAATAATAATAATAATAAATATTTATTTTTACTTTTTTAGTTTAAATATTAAGAGACAAATTTTTACTTAGTTCTTCATTTATTCTTATTATTAAATATAGTCATTTTCTAAAGCATTAAATTTATTTATTTAAAAAGTGATATAAATATAATAGTTATGAAATATATTATGTGGATGTCGACTAAATGGAATAGGCGTTTGATAAAAAATAATTTTTCTTAAATGATATTTAAAAATTGTTCAACTCAAAAAAAAAAAAAAAAAGAAAGATTTCATGGTCAAATGCCTCTAGTCTTTTCACCTTTATGTATAGTAATACCTAGGGCTGTACAGGGCAAACCGATAAATCGCACCAAATCGACAAACCGAATCAAATCGGAAAAAAAATCCGACTAGTGGTTTGGTTTGACTTGGTTTGGTGTTTGGAAAAAAAACCTGACCATTATAGGGTTGGTTTGGTTTTAACTAAAAAAAGTCAAACCGAACCCAAACCAACCCGATTATAGATATACTACTTTTAAATTATGTTATACATAAAAATATTTATTAAAATGTAATTTATAAATATTTTTTTAAAATTTTTCATAATTTTTGTTTTCTTTCTTACATTTAGATTTGGATTTGAGAAGCTCATCTAAATAATATACAAAAAAAGCTCATCTTATAAAGTTATATTATAAAGTTAAAACTTCAAACATTGTTCTGCCTCCATCTTATATGTTGATATTTTGTACTAGAACTCTTTTTAAGAAGTACTGCTCTGTGCTTTTTATTAGATACTATGAAAAATCCGAGAAACCCAAAAAAACCCGAAAAAACCGAAAAACCCGAGAAAACCCGAAAAAACCGAGAAAAATTGATATCGAAAAACCCGACTTTTATTGGTTTGATTTGGTTTATAGATTTAATAACCTGACACAAATGGTTTGGTTTGGTTTGTAAAAAATCCGAACCAACCCGGTCCATGTACACCCCTAGTAATACCCTTATCACTTCCACTACATCCTCATTGATTTAATTTCCACAATCTCATAAACTTCTCTAAAGGTGACAAATGGACAGTTTGAGCTAATTTGAGCAGATTAAATCAAAAGATGGGTTGTCATTACCCCAATCTCGCCCAAATATTACTTGCACTGACCTGTGCAAGTTAAAATGGGCTAAATTATGGGCTATAATCCAATCCATCCAACTTGACCCAATTTTTGTTCTTTCTTTTTAGAAATTTTTTCAGAATTTGGCAACTTGAACGTAGATTATGAAGACTCCCCCCCACATTTTAAAGCGTCAATGCCATATTTATGTCACCCTTTGATATTCCTCATTGTAATTCTATAAATAAGAAGTATTGAGAATTACATTGGATGCAATTGTATACTTGAATATTTGACCACACTTGAAAGAATAAAAAAATTCTCATTATTTTTTTTAACAATATTTTTTTCTGCTCTAATTTTATAACACGTTATCAATACGATTGTTTTTTTATTAAAAAATTAGTATGTTGAAGCAAAGTTGGTCTGGAGATTTAATTAATTTGTTATAGAAGTTGTCACAATTAATGATTTACTTTGCAAAGTGTGTCGAATGCAAGTTGTGTTTAATTTTCGGAAAAATTACTTAATTGAATGTGTTTTAAAAAATATTTATCATTTTTAAATATACTTTTATTTTGTTACCATTTTTAACAATTACTAACAATACTTTAATTAAATAAGACATTATATACACTTTGTTATTTGAGGAAAAGAAAAAAAATGTCAATTTCTCTCTCTTTCTTTTAGGGCATTTTCTTCATTTTTCTAGCTCTCTCTCTTTCTCTTCTCTTAGGGCTTCTACATTCTTTCCTTATTCCTTCATCTTTTTGTTTGTTTCAGACGAAATTCGTAGGTTTTAGGTGCACAATTGTAATGGAAGGTCAGAAATCTCCTAGAAGAAGCCTACGAATTTAATTTGTTGATTCAATCGGTGGTGGTGAAGTGAATGTCAGTCCTACTTTTAGTTTGCGAATTTCTGCAAATCAATCTCCAGAAGAAGCTGGTGGTGAGGTTAATCAAAATTTTCAAGTAATGCATGTGAAGAAAAAGGGCGGTAGAAGTAAGAAAAAAATCACTGAGTTGAGTTCTAAATCTAAATCGAAAAGAAAATGAGTTGATGTTGCATCGACATCTAAGAAAGTTGTTGACAGTGATGATGATTTTGAGGATTTACCTCCTCAATTTCAGTCAAAGAAAGTTAGACTTACTGTTGCTCAGGAGAAGAATCCAAAAACTCAAAATTGATTATGCAAAAATACGATTCTGCCGGAGAGTTTATATCCGGTATGTCATTCTAACAACACATTATTTAACTGATAGCATTTTCATTTTGTTTATGTGTATTTTCTTAGTTTGTTGTTGTTTCGAACTTGTGTGCTAGATGTTAAAGGAAAAATTTGTGTATTTGATACTTTTATTATAGTCTAAATTTATTTACTCAAGTTTATTATATCAGTGATTGTTGGGAGTTTTGCCAGGAATTGTTACATCTTTTGTATTGCAATTTGTTTATTTTTTTAAATAAATAAATATAAATGAATTAAACTTTGAACTAAAATGTATTACACATACATTAAAGTTGAATTAGAAGAGAAAATGAAATCTGTAGTTAATTGAAAAAAGTTTTTTCAGTGATCTGCACACCACAAAAATGAATTAAACTTTGAACTAAAATGTATATTACACACACATTAAAGTTGAATTAGAAGAGAATTAGAGACGAATGAAACCTATAGCTAATGAAAAAAGTCTTCAGTGATCTGTACATCACAAAAATAAATTAAACTTTGAACTAAAATGTATATTACACACACATTAAAGTTGAATTAGAAGAGAATTAGAGACATTGATCTGTAAAGAACAAAACTGAAATTTTTTGTGTATTTTATACTTTCATTATAGTCTATTTTATTTTAATTTGTGTATTATACTTATGTAGTCTTGACTATGTAGGCATTTATTCTGCATTAAACAAATCCTAACTATCTTGCTGTTTTGAAATCAGGTTGCTGTATTTTCCTACATTTTCCTGTGTACCAATTGCTATCTTTTCTATGTTATGATACAATCACTAAATTCTAACAAATATTAAGATGATTTCTCGATAAGCTTTGTCTTATCCTTGATTGATGAATACTAATATTATCATTTGGTTGTTTGCTTGGTGAGATTTGTCTAAAGCTGGATAGTAATTACCTATTTTTTTGGCTGAATGTGCTTAGTTTCTTGGTTAAAGGCAAATCTGTTTCTTATTATTGATTTTTTTTTTCATAAAATGATTGGATTGGATATTTTCGTTTTGATAGATATATTGGTAGGTTAGATTAGAACCAGTTTAGAGGCATGCCCTGAACAGAACTTTATAACATGTCTATACTTTTATTGAACTAATCAAGAAATAATATTCTAAACTTCAGTTAAGAGTGTAAGGAAGAAACCAAGGAAGAGTAAGAAACATTTAGGGCCAACAGGCCAGTCTAGAATAGATTTCCAACGATCTTCAAATCAACAATAGAGACGAAAACTTGCTCTTCTTCATAGTCATAGTTGGGCAGAGAGGGGGGGGGGGATTGTTGAAAGGTCTTTGAAGGTGTATGATTCATTTCCGGCTAGAGAGGGGGGCGAATTTTCTGACTCAAAACGCTGTTGGCATGATTTCATCTGTTTTACCACACTACTTGAGTGTGGTCAAGTTCTATGATAAGCGTCCTGAATTGAAGGAATCACCTAAATACAATGGAAAAAATGAGTTTGAGCTCATTGAATCTAAGTTCATAACTGAAGGGATTCCTAGATAACAAGAAGATTCAATGTAAGTTTAATTGTTTATCAAATAAATACTATCTTTTGTATTGGTCTTAGTAAACTCAATAGTATTTTTATAATGATTTTATATTTTAAATTTTGTATGGACTGTGGAGTATTTGTGGCTGCATTTACAGAGTTAGTGAGCAATGGCGAGGATATTGCAAATCAACAACTAAGTGCAGACAGTCTCCGAAAGAGGTTTGGGGCTCTACTATGAGAATTTGCAGTGAAGAAGCAAAAGAGTAACCTTCAAAGTGAAGACGAAAGACCACATAAATAAATAAATGTAGTTATATTAGTTAAAATGTCTATGAAAATTATTTTGTCTAAAAGCAATTTATAGCTGATATATTAGTTAGGTTTTGAAGATTGTTTTCAGTAGTATCTTTTTTAAGATGATTTTTGTTTATGTAAAATACACTTTTAATATAGTTTTTTGTTCATGTAAAATATATCTTTTTTTTATAATGCAATACATAGCTACATTAATGTTAAAGTGTTTTAGTAGTGTTATCAAACTGAAACCTTCATTATGAATTAAACTTGAATGAAAAATGACTTACATACATATTAAAGTTTATAATGCAATACATAACTATCTTTTTTAAGATGATTTTTGTTTATGTAAAATACATTTTTAATATAAGTTTTTGTTCATGTAAAATATATCTTTTTTTTATAATGCATTACATAGCTACGTTAATGTTAAAGTGTTTCAGTAGTGTTATCAAACTGAAACCTGCATTATGAATTAAACTTGAATGAAAAATAAATTAAACTTGAAGAAAAATGACTTACATACATATTAAAGTTTATAATGCAATACATAGCTATCTTTTTTAAGATGATTTTTGTTCATGTAAAATACTCTTTTAATATAGTTTCTTGTTCATGTAAAATATACCTTCTTCTTTTTTTATAATGCAATACATAGCTACGTTAATGTTAAAGTGTTTCAGTAGTGTTATCAAACTGAAACCTGCATTATAAATTAAACTTGAATGAAAAATGAATTAAACTTGAATGAAAAATGAATTACATACATATTAAAGTTGAATTAGAAGAGAATTCGACACGAATGAAAAGTCTAGCTAATGAAAAAGCCTTCAGTGATCTATAGAAACACAAAATTGAATTAAAGTTGAACTAAAAATGAATTATATACACACTAAAGTTGAATTAGAAGAGAATTAGACACAAATAAAAAATGTAGCTATTGAAAAAGCCTCCAGTATTCCAGGTGCTTTCATTTGGAGGGGATTTAAGTGAAACTGGTATGCAATCTAATTCAAACCTTCAAACAATTAAATATTCAACCATTCAAACCTTTAAGTAATCACAGATCTCTACTCAGAAATCACAATATTCTTCAATTGATTCAAATCTGCATTCACCTAAATTTTGTCATTCTTCTGCAATAACCACCGAATACACATCACTTAATTCCAAAATTAGAGTATTAATATTGTAGAAAGTCGTGGTTGAGAAGCTATGAAGGTAAGTATTGCCCTAATTTTGGAGAAAATTATGGGTGAGAAGATTGAGGAGAATATTGGTGTAGCAAATTTGGAGAGAAACAGGGGAAGAGAAAATAGCTGGTGAGAGTTTTAGAAAAGTAAGGACTGTACTTAATTTAATTCAAATAATTTGTTATATATGGTTAAAATAATTATGTTGCTCTATATGGTAAATATTTTTTGAATATTGTACATTTAGGTGATTTTCCCTTAATTTTCTTATGAGAAAATTGAAGGTACGTAATTTTTATACATATAATATTGTTTAAGTAATTTAATCTTTACACGATTAATTTGAATAAACTGAGTTAGGTTCAAATTAGTTGTGACTGGGCTTCTGTCTCATTTTATTTCAATAGCTTTTATTAAATATATTGTTTTTATTGTTTTTTTTTTTAAAAAAGAATGATAGGTTGGTGATGTCTGGCCAGCCATGTGATACATCTTGTCTAGATGATGTTATAGCTGGTGCACTTAAAAACAAAATTCATTGAATCATTAGCTTAGGACCATAAAAATTATTTATTTATTTTTACTTTTTTTTAAAATTTTATTTTATTCAATATTCGATATTTATATTAAAATTCAATTATATTTGGTTTACACATTACATGATCCTTTTGAAGGCCGGGCTCCCAATTTTTTTTCATATTCAAAGGCTTAAATTGAAGACTTCTAATTATCAGTGGAGCGACATTAACTATCCCACCACAATCCATGTAGGTCGCACACTTTATTTTAAAATGAGTATTGAATTTTAAAATTTTTCAAATCTAACTCTAAGTTGAATTTCAAATTTAAAAAAGTGCTTCAAACTTCCCAAATCCCAATTCCATCTTAATTCTTAACAATTTATCTTCTCTTCTTTGCAAAAGATATAATCAAATGCAACTCTAACTTATCATTAACTACAAAACTAAGATGTCAACTAATTTTATCATCTTTTATACACGGAAATGCAAAATGAATAAAATAAGTCCAAGTCATTGATTTGTTAGGGCGTACCTATTGGACTAAATGTCAGGTAGCAATATAGGATTAATTTGAAGCAACTGCACGCAAGGGCTTAACTACAAAGGGTAAATCTATGGTCAAACATAGCAAGCTACATACATTATGTTCCTTTTCCCACCATAACTTTGTGTTAAATATGGACGGTGCCCGGTCAAATTTTGTGCACTTGGATTATATATTTGATGAATATTTATTAGTTTTTCTGTTTTAATTAATTTATTAATTTATTTAAAGAATAAAGAGATGAGTGTCAAAAACACACCAAAACTATTCCTCTTTTTTTGAGTTTCATACCTGAACTATTGAGAATGTGAGTTTCATATCTAAACTATCACTTCTTAATTTGAGAAACACACATTTCTCTTTTATTCCACTCTTACCATGATGTGTGTGCTACACTCTCTTTCATTTTAAAAATTTTATCACATCACACTCCACATAAATAAATTATTCCACCTAGACAAAAATTAAATAAATTCTTAGAATTAGTTAAAATTAAATATTAAAGTATCACTATCCACCCTCAAAAAAATATAAAATAAAATATAAAATATTTTTATTACCCCACTCCACCACTTTTTCTCACCATACTCCCCCCCCCCCCCCAATTTTTTTGTTTTATTTTATTTCTAAATTTCTTTTATAAAACCTTTTAAAAAAATTCTTACTTCATCTTCCCCCTCCCCCTTCAAATAATAATTTAGATATTATTTTTATATATATATTTTTAAAAATTCTACCCTGACACACCTAATTCTCTGCTTCCAATTTTTTTTTCTCGTTTTGTGTTAGATACATACACATGAGTGAGATTTTTTTTTTAAAAAAATAACATTTTTTTTTTTAAAATAATTTCTTTTTGGGGGATAGAAATACTTTAGTTTTAATTTTTAACTAATATTAATAGTTTATTTAATTTTTATCAATATAGAATATTTTAGCCATGTGGAAAAAAAATCAAAAAATAGAGAGAGTAAAGAAAGTGTATTACACACCACTGAGGTGTGTTTCTAAACTGAGAAGTGATAGTTTAGGTATGAAACTCATACTCCTAATAGTTTAGGTATGAAACTCAAAAAAGAGGGATAGTTTAAGTGTGTTATTGACACTTATCTCAAGATTAAAAGATATTTTGATATATTCAATATATCTTTAGTTTAAGATAATATGATTCAAAAATCTTTTTTACTTTCTTAAATTCTATCTCAAGTCAAAATCAAATAAAAAATTGAAATTGAGAGAGTATCTAGCACACTTAGAGCCCGTTTGGATGGGCTTAAAAAGTGACTTTTATGTATGAAGTGCTTTTAGAATTTTTAAGTGCTGAAAGTTATTTTTATAAATAAGCAGTAAAATATTTGGATAAAAGTGCTTATGTTGAAAATAAGTTGTTGATGTGTTTGGCAAATAAGTACTGTTAAGCACTTATTTTCTGTCAAAATGACTGAAATACCCTTAAAGCTGTTAACACCATAATAAGTTGATTTAAAAGATTTTTAAACTCTAAAATTGATTTAAATCAAAAGTAATTTATATTGAAAAATCACTTCCACTATAAAATATTTATTTAAATTAATTTTTTATAAATCACTTCCACTATAATTTTTGTTTTTTTATAAAATAATAGCTTCCTCAGCTTCTTGCACTGTTCGAAATCCTACAAATCCGAACTGCCTGCTCTTCCCATCTCTGTTTAATGTGACAATCTTTCCATGTCAAATACATTTCAAAGTAGTAATAAACATACCCCAAAATATCAATACTATCATATAGCAACTCGTATATACCAGTCAAAAAATCAATTGTTGGCTAAAACACTGATAACAACTGAAAAACAGTAAAATTACGCATGAGCTTGGCGTCAGTGACTTCCCCTTTCTGAGAGAAGAATTCTCTGAGGCGGTCCTCAGCTACATACTTTGGCAAATTCTTCACACATAGACGAGACCTTCAATACAAAAATATAACATTATAAATGTTTAATACTATCCAAGAACACCAACCCCAACAAAAAAATAATCAAATCTTTGCAATCCAAATCAAACAGAAACTCAAAACTCCGTTTGGATTTTCTCAAAATTCGAACTTAAACAACATTGATCAACAATTCCTACAACCCCACCAAGAAAATTATCAAATCTTGTCAACCAGAAACCCAAAAACTCAATTTTGGGTATTCTTTAACTTCAAATTATTATTTGTTTTTTTTTAAAAAAAGGCAACACTCTTACATTGTTGTGTTGTAGCTACCAAAATTCAGCGTAAACAGCAAAAACACCTTTACAAATTGGCGTTAATCTGCCTATGTTTTTGCTTCAACGTAAGCTGAGAGAGGAGAAAGACTACGTTGGCGGTAGGGGTTTAAGTGATGTGAATTTTAGGGCTTTAGTTGAGAGGGTACTTTAAGAATTAAAATAAAATATAAGAGATATAAAAGTAATTTCCATGGTCAATAGAAATGGCTTTAAACCCTTCAAAAAAAAGTTAGGATTTCAAACTTTTCATTTTTGGGTGATTTTAAGAACTTTATGACTTAAATTTAACATTTTAAGTTGTTAGCCAAACACCACAATAAGTTAAAAAGGGCTTATAAGTTGGTTTGACTAACTTATAAACCCATCCAAACGGGCTCTTATTGATAACTTTATACACCAAAAAATTGGCATACAGGGAAAATTACCTATCATTTTTTGTTTGATACTAAAATTTTCTACCATAATTTACATTCAACGTGTGTTTTTGATAAATATACCTTCAACGTTATAAGCCTTCTTGATGGTAGGCTATAAACATGGGTTTTTAGTTATTCTTCACCTATTATTTGCTACATTTTAATTGAATTTGAGCTAACATGTGATGAATTTTTACTCATTACATATGTTTTGCTGTGTAGGATATATTCCCGAAATAACAAATGAATTTGGAGCTAAAAGAAGTGATTTGAGACTTTGAAGTCTAATTAGAAGTCCAAAAAGATAATCAAGAATGAGTTCAAAATGCAAGAATCAATCAGGGGAGAGCGTAGAATAGTTTAAGGCACGAATTCATTACTTTCTTCATCATGATTCAATTCAATATGAAAGTGTCATGATTCAATCCATCCGACCGTGCAGGAACCTACTCTAAAATATAAGTAGGAGAATCCTCGATCCTCAAATGGTTATAACAAGCAAAAGTTTAACAAAATACCAAATAACAGCCTAGAGGAGTCACGAAGACACCATCTATTAATTTAAAACTCTAAGGTTAATTACACAGAAACATTCTAACATTGCCAATGATACTAGTAAGCATGTACAAGAGCTTCTAAGAATGAAGTACTTAAAGAAAATAACAACACAACTCCCACAAATAGAAAAGAAGAGTAGAAGCTGTTGGAGAATCATCTTCATCTGCACCTATGAAACATCATTGACCCTGCAATCAGACTATGCCAAATGACATAACAAGAGTAGTATCAGTACAAACAAAACATACTAGTAGGTATCATCTGTCAACCCGAGTCCCACCGCATAATGTAAAGCAATCAACGAGAAGAAAGCATGCAATTTAGAAATACACCTGCCAAACCTTTATGCACAAACTTTTACCACCTTCATTAACCTCACAAGTTCTTCAAGTCTAGCACTTATCCCTTCTAGTTGGTCCTCTTCCAACTCTAATATAGATCAAGGCCTATCTCTTCTATCACATAGAGGAGTTTCTGCAATACGGCCACCACTAACTCTATCTACCCAGTCTAGTACCTTTCGTCAAGTTTTTACACCGCACCTGGCCTTAGAATATTTGACATCTCACTTGCAAGAGGGAAACATTTAAGTGGTCTAAGGCTCCTCTACATCCTATCCACATTGGCCCGCTATGGCAAGACCTAACTCACATTGGAGACCTAGCCATAGAGGGATTCGTCCCGCCCGGGCAGCCTGCCTGGAGACAGAATCTCCAAATCCTTTCCCAATCCCCTATTAACACATGTACCAATAGGACACCATTAATATCTGACTCTAAGTCACTAATCTCACTAAAAACCCCAGAAACTGCCCTCCACTTGCTTATCCACGACCTTATGCTTATGATACAGACGCATCGAGCAACCACAACATAATAACACAGATGACACCTTAAAAGTATGAAAATTGATAGCACTTGGACCTTCGGTCCTTTCATATCAATTATTACACATAATGGGCATGTTCCATTATAATTGTGTCAGTTTCTTTATTATCACACATATAATCAGGATACACAATCACTTCATATTATAGCACCACTCGGACTTCCAGTCCTTTACTTAAATTAGTTTACATAATGGGCATGATTAATCACAGTTACAACAATCAATCGGTTATCTCAAAGAACCATAACACATACTTGGTCCTCTCATAGAACTCACACCCAAACTGTTAGTGTGTCGGTGTGACATCTGATCCCATAGTTAGTACATGTCAGCGTGACATTTGATCTAATATGTACTGGCGTGAGACCCAATTCAATATATGTCAACGTGAGACCAGATCTAATATATGTTAGCGTGACACTCAATTCAATATGTACTAGCGTGGTATTCGATCCAATATATGTCGGTATGACACCCGATTCAATCTGTACCACTGTGGTACCCGATCCAATATCCATAATTACAATCACAATTAATAATGAATAGTTCACAGCTTACAAATCAAGTATCCAGTTCATTGCATGCAATTGATAACCATAGTCATTTCATTAAGTTCATTACATCTTTCCCTAGACACATATATGCACACAATACTATTAATTTCAGTTTACAAGCACATATAACACAAACAGGAAATAAACTATCACCTACAGCCATAGGAAGTCAATAGGTTCATGGCATGAGATTTATTAACACGAAGTCATTCACATTCACTCTTTATTTCATAATACGCATTACTCAAGTAATTCACAGGAAAAAGTCAACATGAACACTAAAAATTATTTGTGTAAGTCATTATTCTATGTACACTAATAGCCCATAATCCACAAATCTCAGGATCTCATTATGACCCAACTATTTTCCTATAATAAATCTCACAAAAGTCAATAACCCTCTCAACATGGATTATCATGATTGACATTCAAAGACTGAACCACTACCATCAGTCATAGAAATCATGACCCACGTCATATCTTCTTGTCCTAAACAATAATAATAATTATTTAGTCATTCAAACTCCATGCCCAAAATCCTAAGCATGAAATCTCCCATTAATCTAGCATATAATATGCGTTTGGAATAGGTTTACAACTAATAAATTTAGAAAACCTAGCCACGTGGGTGCCAAATAGCTATAGAAGGAATCTAGCCTTCCTTGCGCTAGAATTTCCTTCCTCCCTTCTCTCTAAGTCTAGAGCCGATTTTTGAGGATTTCTAGGGTGACCCTCGTCTATTTTGGAACTTAAGGGGAGGAAGAGAAAATAAGAATTCACATCTTTTAATTCTATCCCATCGATCCCTCTATGACAGGTCCCATCCCACCATGACGGCGCTGGTGTGGCGGGGTTATATTTGCTATGGTGGGATGGTACAGACCCAGATCAGCTTAGTTCCTGAAATTTTTTCCCTTCTAAATAATTATGGTTCGGGTAGTTATTGAACGTTTGAATTGATAGTCATTAGTAATATTTTCTTATTCTTATCTTTCAATGTTCTTGTAACAACATGTCCCTGTACTTATGGATAGGACAATAAGAAAGGATTTTGGGCCAAAAAACTTTGGGTAGTAACTTCAGAAAAATGTAGCCTAGGCCAGACTTGGACGAATTCTGAGTCAGGTGAGGTCTAGGGTGACCTTGAGAATGTTGGGGGATCATATATCTAATTTTATTGGGTAAGCTGATAGCGAAGATGATACAGAGCATTTACGGCTTCGCAAAATCGCATTTGGGCGAGTAAAACTCTTAGAATTAGACTTGCGTGAATGGTATATTTTAATACGTCTTTGGAAAGGGGTGTATTATAAAATGGGAGCTTGGAGAACAAACTCCAATCTTATTGTTTCCACATATCCTGCCAAAGTAGGATCATTCCCACTAGAGCGGGGACACTAAAGCGAGATGGGTCCCGCCAGAGCAGGACAGTTGCGACTTAAGTTGGGAAAAATCTCAGAAATTGTCTATTTCTACAAAAACAATTCCTAAAATGATAGGAGGTGAACCAGGGCAATTTTCATTAATTTTTCATGAATTTCCACACTTAAGGTAAGGATTTTACTTCCTAAACTCATCCTTCAATTCCTAATACTTATAAACTAGGATGGGGATTATTATGGGAGGGTTTTGGCTTGTGGGTAAGGGTGTAAAATATCCCTAGGGTGATTAGGATCATGAATTTGTCCTAGGATAAGAATTGTGTTAATTTTCTTGATAGTTAGGCTATTTTGTTGATCCTTTATACATATTTACTAGTTTTTAGACTAAGAGCAAGCGAAACAAACTCGAAAAGGGAAAAGTCTTGCACGTTAAGGTTGTTGAAGCTCAAATTCGAGATAGGTGATAATTTTGTTCACGTATGTGCTTCATGTAGTGGTTAAATTGCTTAATGATATGCATATGTGTATATGAATAGGGGAACATGCTAGATTATATATGAAATAATCACTTGCTGGCCTGTTTTGTGATGAACCTGTTCTTAGTGATAAAATATTGAATATTGAATGTAATTGTTATTATTTTTGCATATTAGGATTGGGTGTCATATTTTGACACATAAATTAGATCGGGTGTCACGTTCCAATACATATTTAGATTGGGTGTCACGTTCTGACATGAACCTTAGACCGAGTGTCACGTTCCAATACAAGTTGAGTGTTTATAGATCCCATGAGAGGACCCTTATGTGAAATTATATGAGTTGAGGTTATTGAACTGTGGTCTTGCTGAATATTTTTGAGATAATACTAGTTTTAACTATTCTCTCTCTCTCTCTCTCTTTATATATATATATATATGTGTGTGTGTGCGCGCGCTTGTTGTGTTGAGTTTACTTGTCCATGATTTTCTTATTGGCTAATCGTATGATCCTACCATTACACCATTGATTTTGTCTACTGATACTACGCATGCTCTGTCTTTGTTGAGTACAGAGCATAGTCAGCTGGCTACGGAGAGACCTCGCCTAGAGGAGTAGTTGTTATTGAGTTCAAGGGTGAGCTGTTTTTTTCAAACTGCCGTGGATTCTTCTTTGTTCTAGTCCTTTTTCCAAGACTAAGATTTCAAATATTATTTTAAGTTTCATAACTATGTTTTGGGGTTGTTCTCCTTTTCTAGACTTGTTAATTTAGAATTTTAGTACGATGACTTTCAGTTCCTATGATGTTTCCGCATTTTCAGTTTGTTGTTAGATTGTTTTATGAGTTTATGAGAACTCAGTATTATTTCTTGATTTATTTTTGCTTCTGCAAATCTTTGACGATTATATCTCACAAGTGCGATAGCTTGGGCTGTAAAAATGGTTCTCCTACTGCAGGGTTAGTGTGGGTGCCAATCATGGTGGGTCGGGGTCATGATAAAATTGGTATCAGAGCCCTAGATTTGTTGATCTTGCCATACTAAAAAGTGTCTAGTAGAGTTTTGCGGAATGGTACAAAGACGTCTGTAATTTTCTTTGAGAGGCTTCAGGATTTTAGGAAAAATTTCAGTATCTTCTTTCATTCGTGTGATAACTTGATTCTAATTGGTATATGGTGATCCAAATTGATATCTAACCTCTTGCACTCTCCTGTTCATAGATGGTTAACATACTCTCTAATGGTATACGATTCATAGATCTAATAGAGTAGATGAAGAGCCCACTGTTCGAGGGAGAGGCTAAGATAGAGGCAAGAGAGAGAGACGTGGTCGGGGTAGAGGGTGAGCAACACCTGCTTGAGTGGAGGTTTCGATTAAGAAGGTGCGAGTGGGTGAGGCCTCTCTTACTTCCTAGAATGAGTTAGAGGGAGATGTAGAGGTTGGAGAAGAAGAGGAGAATGCTGAATAAGAGGAAGACACCCAGACTAGGGATGCTGGTATTCCCTTTCTGGACCCCATACAAGCTCAGCAGATCATGGCCTTCTTGAGTGGGTTGGCTGGCACTGGAGCCATTCCCACCATGCCCGTATCACCATCTTCCGTTGCTCATTCGATTGCTACAACAACTCAGCTAGTAGATGAGGTTATAGGAATTGATGCCTTCTTCAGACCACTCATGGGTCCAGTGATGAAGGGTACTGAGTAGGGCTATTCAAAACCGTCCGCTACCTATAATCCATCCGCAAAATTGGCTTATTGGCTTATTGGTATTGGGTTATCAGATTAACGGGTGGGGAATGGATTTAAATTTTATAATTAATGGCTTATTGGTGTGGGGGACGGATTACTCAATTTTGTTATTGGGTAAACCGTTAATCCGTTAAGAATTTATTATATTTTAATATATTTTATATGAAATTTTCATAATCTCTTTATTTATATGATTAAAAAAATTTAATGATTTTGAGACAACAAAAACATAGATACAAATTAAAGGGAAATCAAATGAGACGGCAAATTAGAAATTGTTGGTGAGTACAAGTTGCATGATTCTGTGTGGCTTAAAATTTAGCTAATAATATCAATGGGCACGAAAGTTCCTTTCAGCTTCAAATAGAGTATTTTGCACTGCTTTTTCTATCTCTGCTGCTCCACTCTATCACAAAAATATTGACCATAAATTTATCAATGAATGAGACAACTTGGCAAATATTAATAAGGGAATGAAGAAAGAAAGAAAGAAAGGTACAAGCCATGAACATTTTGTGGCTACTGTATTTGACTGAACATGATTTTAAAAAAAAATAAAAGATCAAAATTTATTAATCCGACTAATTTAAATTTAAACTAGATAGGTCTTCAAAATAGGATAAGATGCTTCTTACTATCACTCAAAGTAATTAAGAATTTAAATTGTATATGAAAATAAAATTAACCGATACACCGTCCGATAACCGCTTGATAATTGTTAATCTGATACCAAACCAACCGATATCTTATAGGTTGGCTAGCGGATTAGTACTTTTAAAAGCCGATAACCGTTAAACATAATAATCCGTCCGATCCGCCCGATAAGCACCCCTAGACTACTGAGCATGACATGCTCAACAAGTTCCTAAAGCTCAAACTTCCAGTCTTCAAGGGCACAGAGAATGAGGATGCTTATGAACTCATCCTTGACTGCTATGAGAGGTTGCACAAGCTGGGTATAGTACACCAGCACAGAGTGGAGTTTATGTCATTTCAGCTGTAGGGTGAATCCATGTTGTGGTGGAGGACTTATATAGAATGTCATTCGCCAATGTTGCCCCCACTTACTTGGGTTTAATTTCATGCCCTGTTCTTAGAAAAGTATGTGCCCCATACCTTGAGGGACCGAAAAAAGGATGAGTTTATGGCACTAGAGCAAGGAAGGTTATCAATGGCTGCTTATGAGCCCAAGTTTCACGCATTGTCCAGGTATGCTACTCAGCTGGTCACTACAGAGGAAGAGAGGATTAGGTTGTTTGTGAAGGGGTTAACCCAAGTTGTAGGTGCAGTCAGTTCATATGACTTCATGAGGTAGGAGTTTCAACGAAGTCACTAACTTCGTGAAAAAGGTAGAAGGTGTGAGAAGAGATGGACAGGCCAAAGCTTTAGCTAAGAAGTCCAAGAGCACATGTAATTTCTAGGGATCCTATTCTAGAGGGTCAGGCAGGCCGGTAATTGTAACCCGACCAATTCAATTAGCGCTACCCGCTTCTACTGGCAGTTTTTCAGGTATTCCACAACAACATTCGGCTAATGAGGGTCAAGGGGCATCATTTCCAGGTAGCCCCCTGTGTTTTGATCACGACTGTTTTAACTGTGGAGAGCCGGGACATATATGGAGGAAGTTTCCTCACCCTCGCAAGACAGTTTCAACACCTCAACAGGCTAGAGTAGTAGTACCAATGGCTAGGGGAAGCAATGGAAGAGGACGTCCATAGGGTAGGCAAAAAAGGAAATCAAAAAGGTCATAGGGGCCAAGGTAATGGTAGTGCAGGTCAAGGAGAAGCCCAGCCAGGCAGGGAGGTAGCCCTCAGGATGAGCGGGCTCAATTTTATGTATTTTCAAGCAAGATTAAGGCAGAGACGTTTGACGTAGTGATCACATGTACTATTATTGTCTGTGATCGGATGACTACTATTTTGTTTGTTATGAGTTCTACTTATTCCTGTGTGTCTATGAAATATGCCTTGGGTTTTGATGTACTGTATGATATACTATATGCCCCTGTTCATGTTTCTATCTCTGTTGGAGAGTCAGTCATAGTCACTCATGTTTACCGTGCTTGTTCTGTGGTATTTATTGGATATCAAACTTGGGTTTACTTGGTAATTTTAGACATGACCGACTTTGATGTAACTTTAGACATGACTTGGTTGTCCTCCTATGTTGATGTACTTAATTGTAATGCAAAAACTGTGGCTCTAGGGATCTTGGGGAGGGAAAAGTTAGAGTGGGAAGGGATGTACAAGTCTAAGTGAGCTAAGGTCATATATTTTCTCTAGGATAGAAAAATGGTGGGGCAGGGTTGTTTGGCGTATTTGGCCCCCATTCAAAATGTGGATGTCGTGTCTCCTTCTATTGAATCTACCCGGTAGTATGTGAATTTTTGAAAGTATTTCCTTCAGACTTGCCTAGTATGCTTCCTGACCAAGATATAGATTTTTGCATTAACTTATAGCCGAGCACTCATCCAATTTCCATTCGTCCCTACCGTATGGCTTCGGCAGAGTTGAGAAAGCTTAAAGCTCAGATCCAAGAGCTTCTTGATAAGGAATTTATTCATTCTAGTGCTTTCCCTTGGGGTGCTCTAGTGTTTTTTGTCAAGAAAAAAATAATGGTAGTATGAGAATGTGCATGGATTAACGACAAGTGAATAAGGTTACCATAAAAAATAAATACCCTTTACCTCGTATTGATGACCTTTTTGATCAGTTGCAAGGTACATTCGTCTTCTCAAAGATTGATCTCAGGTCAAGGTACCACTAGTTGAAAATTAGGCCTAAGGATATGCCCAAACAACTTTTAGAACCAGGTATGGGCACTATAGGTTTTTGGTGATGTCTTTTAGGCTGACTAATGCACCTGCAACTTTATGAGCTTGATGAATAGAGTGTTTAAGCCATTCCTGGATTCATTCGTGATCGTATTTATAGATGATATTTTGGTATATTCAAAGAATGAATAGGAACATGCAGAACACTTCCGAATTGTCTTAGATGTTTTGGGAAGATAAAAGTTATATGCAAAATTATCTAAGTATAAATTTTGGCTACCTTCTGTTGCCTTCTTAGGCCATGTGGTTTCAAAGGAAAGAGTTATGATAGACCCACAAAATATTGAGGCATTTAAAAACTAGGCTTGGCCTAGTTTCGTAACTGAGGTTAGAAGTTTTATGGGACTGACCAATTATTATCGTCAGTTTATGAAGAACTTCGCTTCTATTGCTACTCATTTGACTAGGCTGACCAAAAAGGAGGTGTTATTCGAGTGGAATGATAAGTGCGAAAAGTGCTTCCAAAAGATAAAAACTCTTCTGACCACAACACCAATTTTGACTCTACCGATCGAAGGTAAAGACTTCACTGTTTATTGTGATGCTTCACATTCAAGTTTGGGTGTTGTGTTAATGCAGGATAAGAATGTTGTAGCTTATTCTTTATGACAGTTGAAGGTGCATGAGAGGAAATGCTCGACTCATGACTAGGAGTTGGCAGTAATAGTGTTTGCATTAAAAATTTGGAGGCATTATCTGTATGGCGTCAAGTGTGGAGTGTTCACTGATCACCACAGCTTACAACATATGTTCACTTAGAAGAACTTGAATTTGAGATAGCAAAGGTAGATGGAGTTGCTTAAATACTATGATGTCACCATCCAGTATCATCCAGGTAAGGCTAATGCGGTAGCAAATGCATTGAGCCAGAAACCGATTAGCATGGACAGTCTAGCCTATTGGGGGGCCTAGAATCGACCCTTGGCTAGAGAAATTCAGGCCTTGGAGGCCAGGTTAATGAGATTAGGCATCTCAGAGAAGGGTGGGGTGATGGTCAATGTTGATCTAACACCTACTTTTATAGAGGAGATTAAGACCAAGCAGTTTTATAACACCCCCTAAAACGTTGTATGTGGTATTTCAA
Source organism: Solanum dulcamara (assembly GCF_947179165.1). Taxonomy (NCBI): domain Eukaryota; kingdom Viridiplantae; phylum Streptophyta; class Magnoliopsida; order Solanales; family Solanaceae; genus Solanum; species Solanum dulcamara. The sequence goes on along the minus strand of NC_077243.1, from coordinate 70,287,714 downwards.
TTCTCGATGAAAATATTACAACTTCTATATTTTGGGCATAACGTTTCATAGAATATTCCAAATTAGGTGATTCAAATTTTTAAATAACTCCAATGGCATTACCTACAACTTTCATGGAGACCATATCTTAAGATTCAGAGGATACATAGGTCAAATAAATTAATTTTTACAAGACATGGTGATGTGAGAAATGGAGTATTTGTAGTACAAAAATTATATCTCACGGTAGGATGCTCCATTTAATTCTTGAACAACATGAAAGTATACTTCTAAATCTATAATTCAATGAAGACACCAAATCCTAATTAGGGAGTTATCTTGTTCAAACGCAGCTCCGAAAAATGGTATTTCATTAAAAGAAGGTTCATCTCACCAACCATGGAAAGATCTAGATCCATTTGACCTCATCCATGACATCAATAGTCCTCCATTTTACATCATCAATGAGATCACAATCCTCCATTGAATTTTTAAGATCATCCTTTGTAATTAGTTTTATTTATTGTTAGGTCCCTCCTCCACACCTATAAATATCCACCCTATTTCCTCATTTTAGTCATCAAGCTTTCTCAAGCAACTCTTCTCTCTATACATTTCTTTACTCATTATCAAATATAGTTTTAATTTTTAGTAATGTAGAAATACTATTCCGGTGATTCTTATACTCCGGGTAGTACACAAAATGCTCCAGCGAGGAGAAAAGGCTAGGGGTTCAAGAGTGGTCATTGAGTTCTTCATTTCAGAGTAAAGTTTTGAATTCCATGTATGTAAGTCTATTCATAGCATTGGATTGAGTTCGTCCATGCACCCAATATATAAATTCATCGTAATTGAGTTTTAGTTGAGTTTTATCCAAATCTTGAATTCTAAATGAATTAATTCTTCTTCTATTGAGTTATATATATTTATGCATTGAGATTATTATTATTTTTATCTCTCATATTATTGGAATTATTATTCATGGCTACTTTTCCATGAACCCTAATTGATTTGATGTTCATGAATATTTTTACACGTCTTTTGAATAAAGATGTTGACTTTTAATATTTATTGACAAAAGGAATGATTTGAATTAATGTTATATGTATTTTATTGAGTTTTGAAAGAGCAAAAGAGTTGAGTTAAATTGAATTTGAGTAAATGATATTTTGAGCAAGATGTTTTGATGAGATGTAAATAATATTTTGAAGTGTAATGATTGATGAAGAGGTAATAAGATGATTTTGATATTTTTCCAATAAGACTAGATGATGATGTTAATATGAGCATATATTTTGGGAGTAGTATTGATCATCGAATCGAGTAAGAATTCAATTGACTCAAACCCCAGAACTACGTAGCTAGCGTAGGATGAAGACTATACCTCTTAAGTCCCAAAAAGAGGACTTTGATGACTGGATCCAAGATGGTGATGTCCTTTACCCCGGTAAGGTATTAGATGGATGTGGCAATGACATCACTTCGTTGTATCATCACTAGCTCATAAGTGATGGTTGTTGATTAGAGAAACTCCTAACTGAGTAAGCCTTGCTTATTATTATTATTTTTAAACTTGCATTATATATTAATGTTGAGATGATGTTGAGTTCTTAGCCGAGTCTTTCTGAGAGGAGTTTCGTGATATATATCCTTACTTTCCTGCCATTTTACATACTCGTACATTCAATGTACTGACACTATTCGACCTGCATCATTTTATGATGTAGATACAGGTGTTAGAGATCCTCAATAGGCGCATCATTGAAGATCATTACTTTCCAGCTATTTAGTGAGTCCTTCTTGTATTCAGATGAACTCTTTATCCTTTTATTATTATTGAGTATTATGTTTCTTTTGAGGTAGCTATGGACATGTCATTGGCACCGTCTAATAGTGTTAGAGGCTTTATAGATAGAGTTTGATGATGTAATTAGAGTAGTTCTCCTTTGAAACTACTTGTTCTAAGGATTATTTCTTTTATTTGATGTTGATGATGGCGAGCCCACATAAGTATTCTTATTTTCACTTAAGTCTTCCTCTGATGAACAAATGAGTGATGTGACCAAGTAGTTCTCTCGGAGGCCAGAGATGGTTTCGCTCTCGGGGCGTGACAAACTTGATATCAGAGCATAGAGTTCAAGAGTACTAGGGTGTCTATGAAGCCGTGTCTAATAGAGTCTTGCTTATGGGTGTGTCGTGCACCACATTTATAATCAAGAGGCTATAGGACATTAGGAATTGTTTCACTTGTTTCATAATGAGTTTAACTCTGTAAAACTTCCTTTCTAATTCGTGCGTTTATATGTTGCAGACCATTCCTCCTAAACGTACAACTAGTCAAAGAAATGCTGCCAGCACTGAGGTTCCACAGTCAGAGATATCTTCATCGAGAACTAGGGGCCGACGTGCAAGGTCTACTAAGGTACCCTAAATACCTTCTATTCATATCACTCCTACTTCAGAGGTAGAATTCAAAGGATCTATTTCCATGCTCACTCAACTAGTAACTGCCCAGATGAGTAATCATAGTTCACCAACTCCTAGCTCTAAATCTCAAGATTCATCTTCCACTACAAGGATTAGATATTTTTGAAGATGAACCCGGCAGTCTTCACAGGGTCTAAGGTTGAGGAGGATCCTTAAAATTTCATTGATGAGATGTGGAAGATTTTGAAAGAGATACATACTACCGAGTTTGAGAGTGTTGAGTTGGTTTTCTACCAGCTCAAGGATGTGGTAAACGTGTGGTATGACCAGTGGGAGAAGAGTCACGATGAGGATGCTGGAACTGCAGTTTGGGATGAGTTTGAAAGCGTTTTTATTGATAACTTCTTTCCCCAAGAGCTACGGGAAGCAAAAGTTGAGGAGTTTGTAAACCTCAAGCAGGAGAGCATGACTACAAATGAGTATAGTTTGAAGTTTATTTAGTTGTCCAAATATATCCCATAAATGATTCCTCATATGAGGTTCAAGATGAGAAAGTTTGTCTATGGCCTAGACAAACATGTTAAGAGAGAATGTAAGGCGATGCTAATGATTTATGACATGGATTTTTCTAGATTGATGGTGTATGCTCAGCAGGTTTAGGATGAAAAGAAAAAGGATTGAGAGAAACACTTAAGCAAGAAGGCTAAGTCTGCTAGGCATGAGAACGAGCAGAATCAAGGGAAGGGTAACAAGTCTTTCTTTCAGAAGGGATCTTTTAATTATGCACCTTCTTCAACAAGTGCTTTTACACCTAATCAGAGGTTGTTGAGTCACCAGAACTTTTGAGGTCAGGGTTCTCAGTCCCAATTAAGTGTGGCTCAAGGTTCTAGAGGAAAGCCATTGTGTGCTAGATGTGGGAAGCTCCATTTGGGAGAGTATCTTGTGGGCACCAATGCTTGCTACGGATGTGGAAAGACAAGTCATTTTCAGAATGAGTGGCCTTCAAAGAGACATGGAGATGGAAGTAGTAGAGCTCAGTTTTCTTCTACAGCTCCGCAGAATAGAGGTAATCATAGGGTGCAGCTTCAAGTGCGGGCGGGGGAACAAACTGTATGTATGCTATGGGTAGTCGCAAGACCAAGAGAATGCACCTGATATTGTTATTGGTATGCTCTGAGTCCTTTCTTTTGATGTGTATGCATTACTTGATCTGGGTTACATTATCTTTTATGACTCCTTACTTGTCTAGTAAATTTGAGATCCTTCCGGAGTGTTTTGTTGAGCCTTTTAGTGTGGCTACTCCTGTTGGTGAGTCTATCTCAGCTGAAGGGTTTATAGAGATTTTACTGTGTCAATCTATCATAAGGATATCATGGCTGACTTAGTTGAGTTGGACATAGTTGATTTTGATGTGATTTTTGGCATAGAATGACTTTATGCTTGTTATGCCTCAGTTGATTATAGAACCCAAATTGTAAAGTTTCAATTTCCAAATGAGCCTATTTTAGAGTAGAAGGGGAGTTCTGTAGTGCCTAGAGGTAAATTTATTTCTTACCTTAAGGCCAGAAAGTTAATCTCTAAGGGATGCATATATCATATAGTCTGAGTCAAAAATATTAATGATCTGGCTCCATCTCTTGAGTCAGTTCCCATTGTGAGTGAGTTTCCTAAAGTCTTTCCTCAGGATCTACCTGGAATCCCTCCTGATAGAGAGATAAACTTTGGTATTGATGTCCTTCCTGATACACAACCTATCTACATTCCTCCTTATAGGATGACTCCCGATGAGTTGAAAGAACAACAGAAAGACCTCCTAGATAAGGGATTTATTAGGCTAAGTTTCTTACTTTGGGGCGCTCGTGTCCTATTCGTGTTAAAGAAAGATGGGTCCCTTAGAATGAGCATTAATTATCGATAACTGAACAAGGTCACCATAAAAAACAAGTTTCCTCTCCCGAGGATAGATGATTTATTTGACCAACTTCAGGGTGCCACATGCTTCTCTAAGATAGACCTCAGATCAGGCTATCATCAGTTGAAAGTGAGAGAATATGACATCCCGAAGATGGCTTTTCAAACCCTCTATGGTTATTTTGAGTTTCTTATTATGTCCTTTGGATTGACAAACGCTCCTGCAACTTTTATGGACCTCATGAATCAGGTATTCAAGCCATACCTGGATACGTTTGTGATTGTCTTCATCGATGATATTTTGGTCTACTATAGAAGTAAAAGTGAGCATGCTAATAACCTTAGGATTGTCCTTTAAACTCTTAAGAAGAAGGAGTTGTATGCTAAGTTTTTAAAGTGTGAGTTTTGGCTTGCATCTGTAGCGTTCCTAGGCCATATTTTATCTGGTGATGGAATTTGAGCTGATACTCAAAAGATTGGGGTAGTTAAGAACTGGACCAGACCCACCTCTCCAACCGACATAAGTAGTTTCTTATGTTTGGCTGGTTACTACAGGAGGTTTGTTGAGGGATTCTCATCCATATCCTCACCATTGACTAAGATGAATCAGAAAAAGGCTAAGTTTTAATAGTTTTATTCTTGTGAGAAAAGCTTTCAAGAGTTGAAAGCTAGATTGACTAGTGCTCCAGTACTGTCCCTACCCGAGGGAATGAATGGTTTTGTAATCTATTGTGATGCTTCCAGAGTTGTGTTGGGATGTGTGTTGATGTAGAAAGGTAAGGTCATTGCCTATGCCTCCAAATAGCTTAAGACTCATGAGAGGAACTACCCCACTCATGACCTTAAGTTGGCTCTGTGGTATTTACTTTTAAGATCTGACGTCACTATCTTTATGGTGTACATGTGGATGTATTCACGGACCATAAGAGCTTGCAGTATGTATTCAGTCAGAAGGAGCTGAACTTGAGGCAGAGGAGATGTCTAGAGTTGCTCAAGGATTATGACATGAGCATTCTCTACCACCCAGGTAAAGCAAACATAGTTGTTGATACTCTAAGAAGGTTATACATGGGAGTACGGCCCATGTGGAAGAGGAAAAGAAGGAGTTGGCAAAGGAAGTTCATAGACTTGCGCGTTTGGGAGTTCAACTTATTGACTCTAGTGAGGGTAATACAATAGTCTGGAATTGAGCTGAATCAACTCTAGTTGCATAGGTGAAAGGAAAGAAAGATCAGGACCCCATTCTCCTTCAACTGAAAGACGAGGTTCACAAGTAGAAAGTAATGGTTTTAGCAAAGGAGGAGATGGAGTGTTGAGATATCAAGGGATATTATGTGTTCCAAATGTTGATGCATTCGAGAGAGAATCATGGAAGAAGCCCATAATTCCAGGTATTCCATCCATCCAGGTTCGACAAAGATGTACCACGACTTGAGAGAAGTATTATGGTGGAGTAGAATGAAGAGAGATATAGCAGAGTTTGTGTTCGAATGCCCGAACTACCAACAAGTTAAAGTTGAGCACCAAAGGCCTTGTGGAATGGCTCAAAATATAGAGATCCCAAAATGGAAGTGGGAGATGATCAACATGAACTTCATTACCGGTTTACCGTGAACCCACAAACAATATGACTCTATTTGGGTGATTATGGATAGGATGACTAAATCGGCTCATTTCTTGCTGGTTAAGACTACGAACACCGCAGAGGATTATGCCAAACTGTATCTTAGAGAGATTGTTAGATTACATGAAATTCCTTTGTCTATCATCTTAGACAGGGGAGCTTAATTCACTGCTTAGTTTTGGAAGTCATTTCAGAAGGGTTTGGGTTCAAGAGTGAACTTTAGTACTGCTTTTCATTAACAGAAAGACGACCAGGCAGAGTGTACGATATAGAGTTTGGAGGATATATTGAGAGCCTGTTCCATCGACTTTAAAGGTAATTGGGATGATCAGTTATCTCTTATTAAGTTTGCATACAATAATAGCTTTCATTTGAGTATTCAAATGGCTCCTTATGAAGCTCTGTATGGGAGGAGATGTAGATCACCAATTGGTTGGTTCGAAGTTGGTGAAGCTAAGTTGATTGGACTAGACTTGGTTCACCAAGCTATGGAGAAGGTGAAAACCATCCAAGAAAGGTTTAGGACTGCTCAGAGTCACCAGAAATCCTACACTAATGTTAGAAAGAGAGATTTAGAGTTCGAAGTGTATGATTGGGTATACATGAACGTTTCACCCATGAAGGGTGTGATGAGATTTGGAAAGAAAGAGAAGCTTAGTCCCCGCTACATTGGTCCTTATCAGATTATGAAGAGGGTTGGATACGTAGTCTATGAATTAGAGTTACCCCTAGAATTAGTAGCTATTCATCCCATGTTTCACATCTCTATGCTTTAAAAGTGTTTGGGAGATTCTTAACTTGTTGTCCCAACTGAGAGCATTGGGATGAAAGAGAGTTTTAATTATAAAGAGATTCTAGTCCAGATTCTTGATCGTCAAGTTCACAAATTAAGAACTAAGGAAGTGACATCTGTCAAATTCCTATGGCGAAATCAATATTTTGAAGAGGCAACATGAGAAGCTGACGAAGATAAGAAGGATAAATAACCTCATCTATTCATGCCTTTCGAGGATGATGTTCAACGTAATATTCTCTACTTCTACCTTTGAGTCGATATGTATTCTTGAATTTGAGTCATTGACTATTTTAGTGTGTGTTGTCTCAACATTTGAGTATCAGAGTTATTGAGAAATTGATGTCTTGATGATATTTGTTATTCATGTCCCCTATTTTCATCTTTATTCGAGGATGAATGATCCCAAGGGGGAGCTATTGTAACACCCCCTAAAATGTTGTATGTGGTATTTCAATTCTCGACGAAAATGATACTACTTCTGTATTTTGGGCATAACTTTTCATAGAATAGTCCAAATTAGGTGATTCAAATTTCTGAATAACCCCTACCTACAACTTTCATGGAGACCATATCTTAAGATTCAGAGGATACATAGGTCAAATAAATAAATTTTTGATCCGGCGAGGAGAAGAGGATAGGGGTTCAAGAGTGGTCATTGAGTTCTTCAATATGGAGTAAAGCTTCGAATTCCAGGTATGTAAGGCTATCCATAGCATTGAATTGAGTTCGTCTATGCTCCCAATATTTAAATTCAACGTAATTGAGTTATAGTTGAGTTTTACCCAAATCTTGAATACTAAATGAATTAATTTTTCTTCTATTGAGTTAGATATATTTATGTATTAAAATTTTTATTATTTTTATCTCTCATATTATTGGAATTATTGTTCATGACTACTTTTTTATGAATCCTAATTGATTTGATGTTCATGAATATTTTCACACGTATTTTGAGTAAAGATGTTGTCTTTTAATATTTATTGACAAAAAGAGTAATTTGAATTAATATTATATATATATATATATATATATATATATATTTTATTTTAGTTTTGAAAGAGCAAAGGAATTGAGTTTAAATGAATTTGAGTATATGATATTTTGAGCAAGATGTTTTGATGAGATATAAATAATATTTTGAAGTGTAATGATTGATGAAGAGGTAATAAGATGATTTTGATATTTTTCCAATAAGAATAGATTATTATGTTAATATGAGTATATATTTTGGGAGTAGTATTGAGCACCGACTTGGATAAGAGTTCAATTGACTCAAACCCCAGAACTACATAGCCAACGTAGGATGGAGGCTATACCTCTTAAGTTCCAAAAAACGGAATTTGATGATTGGATCCAAGATGGTGATGTCCTTTATCCTGGTCAGGTATTGGATGGATGTGGCAACGACATCGCTTAGTTGTATCATCACTAGCTCATAAGTGATGGTTGTCGGTTAGAGAAACTCCCAACTTAGTAAGCATTGCTTATTATTATTATTTTTAAACTTGCATTACATATTGATGTTGAGATGATGTAGCTTCTTTATAACTTTTATGTGGTGTTAGGATGGGTGGAATGCTCCTCAAGGTGTTCGGTTGAGTTTTGAGGTGGGTTGGACATTTTTGAGGTTTAAGATTTGAAAGAGTTGATTTTAGTCAATATCTAGAGATTCGAACGTCGTATGAGAATTCTGATGGTTCCGTCAGCTCTAAAAGGCCTATTTTGGTCTTGAAGGAAGGTTGGTTTGGGTTTTGGAGTCTTCATCTTGAGTTTGTGAGATTTATTGTTTTAACTTTAAAGTTTTGGCCAAGTTTGACTTCAATTAATATTTTGAGTAAATGCACTCGAATGAAAATTCTGTCAGCGTGGCTAGCTCCAAAATGCCAAGTTTGGTCCAGAATGACTTTTGGTTCGGTTTCCAAGATGCTTGGAATAAGTTTTAGGCCTTTTGTGCATTTTGAATGCTTTCTTTGGAAAGTATTGACTTTGGTCAACATTTCATCGAAACGATCTCCATTGGAAAATTTATCAATTCCATTGAGTCTAGAATGCCATTTCTAGTTGGGTAGCATAGAACATTTGTGTTCTCGGGGTTTCAAATGAATTTTGAACCCCCATCGGAGAGAAATCCCATTCCTCAATGTTCAGCACCAGTTGAACTGCTGATGCAGGCCACTTTGCCCTTCGTGTTTGTGGCCAGGGGCCACGATTGAGAAGGGTAGGGTCATTGGTCATCGCAATCATGGGGATGAGTGTTGCAATTGCAAAGGGTAATTTGTTTGGGTCTCCGATCGCAGTCTAGAGCCCCGCGATCGTGATGAACAAAATCACTGAATTCAGTGAATTAAATGCCTATTTTTCAGCAGTCTAAGTCCTATTTTGGGACTTAGAAAAAGAGTTGTTTGGAGAGTGATTCTTGGACATTTTCGGTCATTTTTGTTCTGGTGTTGGGAATTCTTGCGGGGACGTTCCGAGATCCTTTTCTCGTCCTAAAAATCTTGTAAGTTTCGCGTAAATTTGTTGCTTCCTTGCATTTTTGGCTAACCTAGGGCTTGAAATTGGTGGGGGGTTTTGAGCTCTTCTGGTGCTTGGAATGTGCCTATTTTTTTGAAGCACAAGTTCCTTCAGCTATTTGGTACCTTGTGACAAAGTTGGTTTTTCTATTTCATGCACGGATCCCAATGTCAAATTTTGACTCAATTTTTTGTTCCATTTTTAATTATAGTAATATGAGTATTGTTGGCTTTGTTTTGATGTGTTCTTCGATAATTTGATAAAGTGGCATCATTTGGAGGCGGCCCAAAAGGGAAAGGCTCAAGTTTAGCGGTTCGGGTGCAGTTTCAACCTGAAGTAGGTTATGGTTTGCTCTTGTTAGACTTGGCTTGGTTATAATTGATATATTTTGAGTAGTAACGTGTGATTAGGTTGGTGTTTTAGGCGTTGATATCCTTGTTAGCATTTTGGAGTCGATGATCATCGATAGTGACTAGTTTGAGTTTTAGTCGATGGAGCCTTAGTCTAGGTGATATTCGACTTGTTTGTATCGCTTAGAATCCTTAGAACTTTCTTCTAGGTGGTTTGAACTTAATACGGTGTGGTTTGACTTGTTTAGTTTTTGTTGTCCACTTGTTGTAAATTTTGGCTCATGCTTGTGTCTTTCTTTCCTTTGGTATTGAAATGTTGGGACCTGAGCCGTGCTTTTGGTACACCAGAGTCTCAGGTGAGTGATATATGATTTTTGATATAATTTTTGTCTTATTTACCTCACTGGTTCCAAGAACCTTTTTAAGAAGAATTAGTAAAAATGAGAATAAGACCTTTGGTTAATGAATAAATATGAGGGATTTAAAGAAATACTGCGATATCTTATATATAGAGATTCATGATTGATGAGATCGAGGTATAATTCTGTGCAGCCCTTTTATTGAATTTGTGCTACACTTTACTTCATTTGATAAGCTCGAATTGTGAATTTCGGGCAGCCCTTTGATGCATATTCCAGATTATTATTTTTGTATTGATGAGCTCGAGGTTTGATTCTGGGTGTCCCTTTTATTGTTGAGCTCGAGGATTATTCCAGGCGCTTCTTGATACTTTTGGAGGATATTGAGCCTTAACTACGAGTTACAATTGTGTATTCTCTCGGTATTTTATCAGTTGAGATTATTGATGTGACTACATGATTGCTTGGATTTACTTGAATACCGTATGATTATTTCCTGTACCCTCTCTTCCCGTATTTGTAGTTTATGCTCCTCATTTTTATTAGTATCATCGTCTTGCTTATTATATATTTATTATTTCTGAGCTCGATCGACCTATGATGCCTAGTGAGTACCCCGTGTATTGATACTCATACTGCACTTCTTCATCTTTTTGATGCAGCCCTCAGTTCGAGCCACCCTTACCGTGCGCCTGATCATCCATAACTGAGACAGATCCGGATTGTGGTGACTTCCTGGCATTCAGAGACTTGCTACATTCCCTTTTTTGCTCTGACTTGTATTTTGTATTTTTGACAGTTATTTCTGTATTGTATATTTACATATATTGTCAGGTTTTATACTTAGTAGCTCATGTATAGGTGACACCAGGTCCAGAGTTGGTCTAGTGTCAGTCTGTCATTTTTGGTCACTATCGGAACTTTTGTATATTTTATATCATATTTACATATCATAACCTATCCCGACTTTTCTTTTGTTATATTCTTCTTGCTTCTACCTTCTTATTTTATTAAATATGTATTTAAATTGAGGTTTGACTTCTGCTTGATTTTGGTTTGGCTTACCTACTCAAGTATTATAGCCGGCGCCATCAAGGCCCAAATTTGGGTCGTAACAATTGAAATGGCACCATTCGAAGATATTTATGGGAGGGGGTGCAAGTCTCCCATAGGGTGGTTTGAAGCTGGAGAAGTGGAACCATTGGGGGTAGACTTAGTGAGGGATTCTCAAAATAAGGTAAGGAGAATTTAAGCTAAGCTTCGAGTAGCTCAAAGTCGTCAGGAAGAGTATGTTGACTGTAAGGTAAGGGATATGAAATTAGAGGCCGTGGAACAAGTACTTCTAAAAATATCACCCATTAAAGGCGTAATGAGGTTTGGCAAGAAGGGCAAACTCAGTCCTTGCTATATTGAGCCTTTTGAAATTATTAACTGTGTAGGACCAGTAGTGTATAAATTGGCCTTGCCACCTAGATTTTCTGGGGTGCACCCACTGTTCTATGTGTCGATGCTTAATAGGTACCATGGGATGGGAACTACATCATTAAATGTTACTTGATGTTGTTGGACAAGGATCTTCAGTATGAGGAAGAGCCAGTTGCAATCTTTGTTTGTGATGTCCGAAAGTTGAGGACTAAAGAGATCAATATGGTTAAAGTGAAATGGAAACATCGTTCGATGGAGGAAGCTTCTTAAGAGACCGAGAAGGACATGCGATACAAGTATCCCAAACTGTTCGTCGAAGCAGGTACTACTTTATCTCTACTTTAGCCCTATTTTCCTTAGAGAGTCACTCGGGGACGAGTGATGGATAAATTAGTATCTATTGTAACAATCTGTCCCATCGTTATGGATAGGCAAATAGGGAAGGATTTTGGGTCAAACACTTCGGGTAGTAACTTCGGAAAAATATACCATAGGCTAGATTTGGACGAATTCTGAGTCAGATGAGGTCTAGGGTGACCTTGAGAATTTTGGGGGATCGAATCTCTAATTTGATTGGATAAGCTGATATCCAAGATGATACGGAGAATTTATGTCTTTACGAAATTATATTTGGGCGAGTAAAACTCTCAAAAGTGAACTTGACGTGAATGGTATATTTTAATACGTCTTTGAAAGGGGCTATATTGTGAAATAGGAGCTTGGAGCATAAAGTCTGAGCTCACTGATTCCGCATATCCCACTAGAGTGGGATTATTCCCGCAGAGTGGGACAATCGCGACTTAAGTCGGGAAGAATCTCAGAAATGGTCTATTTCTACAAAAATAATTCCTAAAACTATATGAGGTGGCCTAGGAAAATTTTCATCAATTTTCCATTGATTTCCATGCTTAAGGTATGGATTTTAATCTCTAAACTCATCCTTCAATTCCTAATACTCATAAACTAGGATGGGTGATTATTGTGGGAGGGTTTTGGTCTGTGGGTAAGGGTGGAAAATAGCCCTAGGGTTGGATTAAGATCATGAGTTGGCCCAGAATGATAATTGTGTTAATTTTCTTGATAGTTAGGCCATTTTGTTGTTCCTCTATACATATTTACTATTTTTTGACCAAGAGCAAGCGGAACGAACCTGATAAGGGAAAGGTCTTGCACTTTAAGGTTGTTGAAGCTCGAATTTGAGGTAGGTGATGGTTTTGTCCATGTATGTGCTTCATGTACTAGTTAAATTGTTTCATGATATGCATGTGTGTATATGAATAGGAGAACATGCTAGATTATATGTGAAATGATCACTTGCTGACCTCTTTTGTGATAAACCTTTTCTTCGTGATATAATATTGAATATTGAATATAATTATGGTTGGTTTTGTATGCTGGGATCGGATTTCATGTTCCGACACATAAAATGGATTGGGTGTCATGTTTTGACACATATTTAGATCGGGTGTCATGTTCCAACACGAACCTTGTTGTGTTGAGTTTACTTGTCCATGATTCGCTTACTGGCTAACCGCATGATCCTATCAATACACCATTGATTTTTTCTATTGATACTACGCTTTCTCTGTATTTGTTGAGTACAGGGCATATTCAGCCGGCTGCGGAGAGACCTCGCCTAGAGGAGTAGTTGTTTTCGAGTTCAAGGATGAGCTGTTTCTTTCATGCTGCCATGGACTCTCCTTTTTTCTAGTCCTTTTTTAGGACTAAGATTTCCAACACTGTTTTAAGTTTCATAACTATGTTTTGGGGTTGTTCTCCTTTTCTAGACTTGTTAGTTTAGAGTTTTGGTACGATGACTTTAGTTCCTAGGATGTTTCAGCATTTTCAGTTTGTTGTTAGATTGTTTTCTAAGTTTATGAGGATTCAGTACTATTTCTTGATTTATTCTTGCTTCCGCAAATCTTTGATGGTTATATCTCATAAGTGTGATAGCTTGGGCTTTAAAATGGTTCTCCCACTGGAGGGTTAGTGCTGGTGCCAGTCACGGCGGGTCGGGGTCGTGACATTTCTGTTTTCTATTATGGAGTAGTTTTCTCATAGGATATTGGCAGACATGGTGTATGGATGATTAATTGTGGATATTGATTTTCGTTTCATGCTTGAATTCATTTATGGAGTTTGAATTAAATTGAGAATTTGTTCACTATTTTTTTCTAATTGAAAGCGAAATATTTTAGCAAATAAATTTTCATTACCTTGTCTGGTTTAATTCCTAAGTTTTTTAAAGTAATCAAAATTGGTTGTTGAAATTTTATATTGAACCAAGAGGGAAAAAATATTCAAAGATGTTCTTCCTCAAGACTAATTCCTAAGCGTTTTTCTTGTATATTAATGTTCACTAGGATGTAATTCACTTATTCAATTAAGTTTAGATTTAATCAAAAGAGGGCATATAAGCCTTAGGAATACTCTTATTAACTATCAAATTCGTGAGAATTATAGGTCATAAGACGCTGAACAATACAACATAGTCATATCTTGATTATCATCTTACACCTACTATATATGTCCATCACCCTTACTTCTCCTATTGATAGTAACCTTTGCTTATCGCCGGTTGTCTTAAATTTGATTTGTAGTCAATAATCATGGTTTATAATTACAACAATTCAAAATTTTGATCACCCGAATAATAGTAATTTTTTTATTTTTTTTATTTTTTTTATTTATACCACTTCGTGTAAAAACGATCTTTATACTATACTATCTTTGATTAGCGGAAGATATAATTATAGTGTGTTTTACACTCATCACTATTTAGCAAGCATATCTATCCAATATTTTTTCCTTAGACGAATTAGAGTCCTTATTGCATCACCAGGTAAGGAAAAGTGAGAAATTGAAAGTAATATTCAAATTACTAAATAAGACAATTTAATCTTTAACATTTAAAAATTAAATGGAAAATACATATCAATTAACTGAGGTTAATGCATAAGTGCGTATATATGAGTAACAATTCCATTCCTTTTTTCGAACATTGGGTTACTTATAATATTCTATGAATATTAGATATATAAGAAAAATTATTTAATATTGTAAAATTAAGCTCAGAACAATATAACTATAAAGAGTATAAGACAAGATTAAGGAGATGAAGAAGAGATCTTTTCTTCTATTCAAGTGTCACTTACAATGGTGAATGATATCTCTATTTATACGTTGAGATACCATCCCAAAGGTCACCATATTAAGTGTTCTAAGTAAATACATTGTTATCTAAAAAGATTCATATCACCTGGAAATATACATACATGAATTTGCTAGTTCATGAATAAACCAAATGGACAATCCATTATTCAATAGATTTATAACACTCCCCCTTGGATGTCCATAGATAATATGCCTCGTTAAAATCTTACTAGAAAACATTCAGTGAGAAAAAACCTAGTGAAGAAAAAAGAGTACACATATCTTATAATACGCTTTAAGTGTTATCTCATCAAAACCTTACCAGGAAAAACCTAATTGGAACAAAACCATGGTTAAGGAAAAGAGTACAACACGTATTTCACTCTCCTTGATAAATCTTCATTTGATATTTTAGAAACGGCGCATTCAAATCTTATGTCTCAACTTCTCAAATGTTGACGTAAGCAATGCCTTGAATGGGTTTGTTGAACTTCTATCTCACCATTTTGTTGAAGATAATGTGTAAAAAATAACTTTGGTGAAATATGCTTTGTCCGATCTTCTTTGATGTATCCTTCCTTCAATTGAGCTATACATGCAATATTATATTCGTACATGGTGGTTGGTGTATCCTTTTTGAAAGTAAAACCACCCATTTCCTAAATATGGTGGGTCATTGATCTCAACCAAACACGCTCCCGACTTGCTTCATAGATGACTATTATTATTGTATGATTTGAAGAAGTGGCTACTAACGTTTGCTTCATTGAAGGCCAAGATATTGTTGTGCCTCCACATGTAAACAAATAGCTTATTAGACTGATCTTCATGCAGATCGGATGAATATCCTACATCTGCTTAACCAATCATTTCTGCCTTGGATTCATTGGAATAAAATAAACTGATATCCATGATTCTTCAAAGATATGTCCTTGATGTCATTCCAACATTTTTTATTAGGGAGGAGCTGAATCTTGCCTATAAACTCACTATAAAATATTTGATCAGGTATAGCAAGGTCCATCAGTGCCCCCTGTAAGACCCCGAAAGTTGGAAGTCGAAACAAAAGAGAATTCAAAGAAATCTTGACTACTTATATTCCTATGATTTGTAGAACATTCTACAAAACGTAAAAACAACATATAGAAATAAGTCATAGGATCAGTGGATAGGATTGGAAATATGACTAGGTCTAAGAGTAAGCTGAAGGGTAGGTTGATGACTCGTAGACGTTTTCACGACTCGTAGAAATGAGTTGTCTATGATGGGTTTGAGATCCTACATCAAAAGTCTCAGAACTCACTCTACAACTCGATAGGATGAGTAGTAGAACAAATGACGACTCAAACACGTCTCATAGAGAAACTTTAGAAACTCCAAAATCTCAGGGTTTCAATGGCCTGCAGGACGAGTCATTTCTACAAATCATCAAGAAGTTTATGACTCATAAACCTCAGTCGTATACCCCCAAGACTTTTCTAGCTCAGTTCTACGAAAGGTCTTCTACGACTCATAGATGTTTCTATGAGTCGTAGTATGACCAGTAGACAACGAGACTCAGTTTTTAATGGGGGGTAGATTAGTCTTTACCCATCCATTCCAACCAAAACCTCGATGATTTGGGACTATTTGATTCCATTAATAATATACTTTACGCCAAGAGCACTTATTAACACTTAAACTTTTGAGAGCAAGAATTGGAGAAGAGAAAGAGGGCTAGGGTTCAAGTTC
The DNA here is from genome assembly GCF_947179165.1 of Solanum dulcamara. Lineage (NCBI taxonomy): Eukaryota > Viridiplantae > Streptophyta > Magnoliopsida > Solanales > Solanaceae > Solanum > Solanum dulcamara. The sequence continues at coordinate 70,271,445 of NC_077243.1, read as the reverse complement.
TTCGAGTGAGGCCATCAAATTTTTGATTGTTCTTCAAGTCCAGGTATGTCAGGATGAACTAAAATATGAACTTTGTTCCTCCATGTGCCAATTATTGTGATAGATTGATTGTGAATGGATTGAGTCCCATGATTCTATTTCTTGAGAATTCCTTTCTTAAATTTAATATCTTGAGAAATTGATGCTTTTCTACTAACTAGTTTCTTGAAAAAATGATTTGAACTATTTATTTCATAAACCCTAATAGAATATTGATGGATATCAAATGTATATGCTTAAGGATTGAGTCTAGAAATTTGAATTTGTGAATGCATGATTGTGATTGGGATGTAGGCATAATGATAATTTTTATGAACTTGATAGTCCTTTATATTTCCATAATTGAATCCAAATGAATGGTCTCAACTAAATGTTATCATAAATGATTGTCCAAACTTCTCTTAAATAAATGATTGGAAATGATTGATATGATAGAACTGATGAATTGATAAGAGTCCATTTGTGACTGATTGACTTGGTTTGATATAGATTGATTGTCTTATGAGTATTGAGTTTTAGGAGGAGTATCGAGCACCGAATTGGGTAAGAGTAAGTAATAACTCAAACCCAATAAATATGTCGCCAAACATAGGGGAGGATTAAACCGTTAAGTCAGATATTTCCTAATTTATTATCTTGACATGATAGGACTCAATTGGTTTTAGATCCACGATTAGTTGATTCGTTCTTACCTTGGCAAGATATTGAACGGACATGGAAACAACGTCGGCTTGTTGTACCATCACTGGCTCATAAGTGATGATTTTTAAATAAGAGAAACTCTCATATAGGACTTGATAGTACTCTGATTGGATTGGATTGGATTGTATATGATTGGTCTCGGTCTAAATATTATTCTTATTTTGACTTAGGACATCTTGATTGAATTGTTCACCTTCCCGATTTGAGATCCCTTAACTGATTTGATTCTACCTTGATATATTCTTCATTCTGCTATATTACATACTCGTACATTCCATGTACTAACGTTCATTTGGACTTGCATCGTTTCATGATACAGAGATAGGTTTTAGAGATCATCAACAAACGTACCATTCAAGATATGTTTGCTTTCTTGTTGATTCGTGAGTCCTCTTCTACATGTTTTTATTCATGCTTTGAGACTAGTCCTTTAATTTTGATTTGAGATAGCCATGAACCTGTCATTGACACTAATTAGACAGTTGTTAGAGGCTTCATGACTAGATTGTTGATGTTGTTGATTGATATTATCTTTTGGCTAGTTTCTTTCATACTAGTCTTCTTGATTTGATTTAGCTAGATTATTGGCCTTTGGCCTTACCTGGAGTTGTTCTTTTTAATGAATTAAGTCTTTCCCTAATAGAATGTTGATTGAATGAATGTGTGAATGGGCCAAGTGGTTTACTTAGGGACTAGCAATAGTCTCTGAGTGCCGACCAATTAACTAATATATAGAGTTTAATCACCAAGAAACACTTCATCCTTATTTTGAAATGGGTCTTTATTTATTTCAAGCGATCTCACAATCATTAGGGTACTCAATGAATGTCATTTATCCATATAAATGTCACAACCCAAATCCTCGAGTCATGATGGCGCCTACTATGACCCACCAGCACATAAGCTAACCCATATCCTAAAACTGCTAGTAATAGAATGTAAAGATAGAAGACCAATAATTTGACAAAAAATAAATAATAACCAACAGGAAAACTAATGAACGGCGGAAGCAAATAAAAATAAATATATATACATATATACATATATATATATATAAACAAAAGATCCCTCCCAGAACCTGGAAGTCACATGTACAAAGCCACTACAAAATGAGTACAAGTTCTAAAAGTGGACCACTGAAACAAGACTGTCTCGAAAAGAAAACCTCCCTAGTGATAATCTATGGAATTGTACGAGCATCTTCTATTCCTAAATTGGCATGACGCCTTCTAAATTATCATTCTGGGTGGCAGGTGCCGGTGGCGGCTGAGCTACTGGTGTCGCTGGTATAGGTTGTCCCCGTAGTGCTAGAGCAGCTGGAGCTAGGGCCTACTACATACCCCCAATGGCGGCTAGTATTTGGGCAAACATCGCCTGAAGGTTCGGAGCTACAATTGGCTCGGGAGGTGGTTGGGCTGGTCCAGGGCCCATTGACTGATGATGTACTGGATTTACCAATGGCTCCATCTCCGACTCCGGAGTTTTTTCTCTGTCTCAAGATGGAGCTGCAACCCTGGCACGACATCGAGGTCGGTCTCTACCCCTAGTTGGGTCCCTATCACACGTGCGAGCGATCCCTATAAAAGAGTAAAACAAGTGAGATTCCAAGAAATGATTAAGACACACATTGCACGACAGTGATACAAAAGAGAACAAGTTCCTAAAGACATCTTGTAGCCTCCCAAAGATAAGTCACAGACATCTCGGCACCGATCCACAAGACTCTACTAGATGTTAACTTTGTACAAGTGAGATCGGTGAAACTAGCTCTGATACCAACTTATCACAACCCAAATTCTCGAGTCATGATGGCGCCTAGTATGACCCTCCAGTAGGCAAGTCAACTCATATTCTGAAACTGCTAATAATGAAATATAAGGGTAGAAAACCAATAATTTAATAAAAAAATAATAATAACTAACAGGAACACAAAGGAACGGTAGAAGCAAATATATATATATATATTGTTTGTCTTTTAATTTTTGAGACAGTCTTATTTTGGTAGTCCACTTTTGGGACTTGTACTCATTTTGTAGTAGCTTTGTACATGTTACTTCCAGGTTTTGGGAGGGATATTTTGTTTATATATATATTGATTTGCTTCTACCGTTCATTTGTGTTCCTATTGGTTATTATTATTTTTTTGTTAAATTATTGGTCATCTACCCTTACATCCCATCACTAGCAGTTTTGGAATATGGGTTGGCTTGCCTACTGGTGGGTCATACTAGGCGTCATCATGACTCGGGGATTTGGGTCGTGACAAGTTGGTATCAGAGCCAGCTTCACCGGTCTTACTTGTACAAAGCTAACATCTAGTAGAGCCCTGCAGATCAGTGCCGAGACATCTGTGACTTATCTTTGGAAGGCTACAAGATGTCTTTAGGAACTTGTTCTCTTTTGTATCACTATCGTGCAATGTGTGTCTTAATTAGTTCTTGGAATCTCACTTGTTTTACTCTTTTACAGAGATTGCTCGCACATGTGATAGGGCCCCAACTAGGGGTAGAGACCGACCCCGATGTCGTGCCAGGGTTGCAGCTCTGTTCTGAGATAGAGAGTAGACTCCGGAGCCAGAGGTGGAGCCACCGATAGTTTCAGTACATCATCAGCCAATGGGCCTGGCACCATCCCAGCCACCGCCCAAGTCAATTGCAGCTCAAAACCTTTATTCTATGTTTGCTATGCAGCAAGCCCTAGCTCCATCTGCTTCAGCACCGCAAAAGAGTCTACACCAGTGACACCAGTAGCTCAACCGTCACCGGCACCTACTGCCCAGAATAATGATTTAGAGGGTGTCATACCACTTTAGGAGAAGAAGATGCCCGGGTTGTTCCTTAGATTATCACTGGCGAGGTTTTCTTTTTGAGACAGTCTTGTTTTGGTGGTCCACTTTTAGAATTTGTACTCATTTTATAGTGTCTTTGTACATGTGACTTCCAGGTTCTAGGAGGGATCTTTTGTTTATATATATATATTATTAGTTTGATTTGCTTCCGCCATTCATTAGTGTTCTTGTTGGTTATTATTTAGTTTTTGTTAAATTGTTGGTTTTCTACCCTTACATCTCATTACTAGCAGTTTCGGGATATGGGTTAGCTTACGTGCTGGTGAGTCATAGTAGGCGCCATCATGACTCGAGGATTTGGATCGAGACATTTATATATATATATATATATAAACAAAAGATCCCTCTCAGAACCTGGAAGTAACATGTACAAAGCTACTACAAAATGAGTACAAGTCCCAAAAGTGGTCCATCAAAACAAAACTGTCTCAAAAATCAAAAGACAAACAATATATATATATATATAACACATACACAGAGGGATATGGGTAAATCTAGATCATTGTGTGCTCACCCTCGCCTCCGATCAAGACTGCAGCTGGCATGAAATTAACGCTGATATCTAGTACTCAGACATGGATAACAAAAATAGATGCAGAGTGTAGTCTGAGTACCAATCAACCCAGTAGGCATCATAGACCGACTGAGCAAGGTAAGCAAAAGTAAACTAAAATGCGAGAAACTAAAAACAACCAGAGACAGCTTAGGAAATCAAAATAGGTATGTACACAAGCGTACTTACATACAAAGAGAAAGAGAAAAACTAGTTGAATCCGCCGGGTTCCCATTAACCCGATCGACACGCTCGTACACAAGTCTAAAAGTAAACTCCCATAAGCCCAATAGGAGCAAGGACAGTTGAAACAAGACAATGTAACCCGATAGAGTACCAATAGTGTCACAATATTCCACGGACTTAATGTCATGCCCCGGGAGGGTACCCTAGGCGTGGCCGGCACTCGAAAGCCATTTCTGGCCTCCAAGCGAACCATCTGGTCCAGTCACACATTCATTAAAATACATTCTCTCAGCGGAAGACTCAATCAATAAAGTACTAGTCAGAATTTTGGGGCACAGGCCAAATTACTATCAAATCAACAAAACAGTTATAGAGGAACTACTCAAAAGAACAATCCAACATTTCTACACTCCGGTTTATGAAGCCTCTATCAACAATCTAGGAGGTGCCAATGACAAGCCCATAGCTACCAACAATCAAAATAAAGGAAACAACACAAAACTACACAGGGAGCTCAACATCCTCCGGAAACTAGGAGGACTCACCAAGTAGCGGGAAGAGTATAGATCTTCAACGGTGCACCGGTTCATGAACTCTAGTACCTGTCTTTGCATCATGAAACGATGCAAGCCAAATGGCGTCAGTACATGGAATGTACGAGTATGTAAAATGGCCGAATGAAATGAACATCAAGGAAGAATCAAATCAACTCGGAATCTCAACTCAAGAGAAATAACAACTCAATCAAGTGTCCTACGTCTAAATAAGAATATGATTCAGACGGAACCAATCACGTACAATTCAACTCGTTCTGACTCAGAGTACTATCAAGACCTATATGGGAGTTTCTCTTATCCGACAACCATCACTTATAAGCCAGTGAAAGTACAACAAACCGATGTTGTTCCCGCGTCCATTCATACTTTGCCAGGGTATGAACGAATCAACCAATCATGGATCCAATCCAACCAAGTCCTATAATGTCAAGACAATAGATTTGGAGAAGCATCCGACTTTAACGGTTCAATCCCCTCCTACGTTTGGCGACGTAGTTAATGAGTTCGAGTATGGACTATACTCTTACCCAATTTGGTGCTCGATACTCCTCCCAAGACTCAATGCTCATAAAACTCCATCCAATCAACTCAATCAAATCATATCGACAAGTCTCATTTACAACTTTGTCAACTCATCAACTCTATCACAATCAAATCTCTCCCAATCATACTATCCGATCAATCTCAATCATATCTTTCCAAAGTAGATCAAATATGCATTTATAACAACATGTAAACCTATCAAATCGTTCCTCTATTCATTTAACAAATCTTTTGAGACTCAACACAACTCCAAGGTTTTAAATCAACAATTTAAGATAAACAAGATACTTAAGAAAATTGACATTTCTTCATCAAAATCAACATAGTTAGGAAATTAACAATATATGATCGACACCTCATCTCAATCAACTCATAACAACAAGAAGCACATCACTTTCTTGACTCCACAACCTCATCATAATGGAAATTGGGATAATAGATGGAAATGACCTATTTGGACCTACCTCTATCAATAAGCTTCATTCTTATGGACAATAAATCAAAAGAAGATGTAGGGCACATGGGTGGACTCAACCCATGTTTTGAATAGACTTACATACCTTAAAATAGATTCTTGAAAAAACCTTGTTGTTGGGCCTTCAATGGAAACTTGAAGTCTTGAAGCTCTTGGAACAAATCCTTGTTGGAAAGGGAGAAGAAGAAGATGAAGAGAGAATTTTCTAGGGCTTTTTAGAGAGAGAGAGGGGCTGAAAATATGGTCTAAATTCGTTCAAGGATGATACATATATAATTTGGGACAATTCCCAAATTGCCCTTTCTCCAAAAATTCTGAAAAATAGGCTAAAATGCTCCTGGCGTGATAGTGGCGCGTCGCTCCATTATAGCGCCAGGCCGATTAGGCCTAAAAACCTGCACGTCTATTAGTGGCGCGCCGCGCCAAGGACCAAACTATTGAGGCATGTTCTTGGCGCGATAGTGGCGCGTCGCGCCCTTACAGCGCCAAGCCCAGTTTCCCAACAGTCGCAACCCAGGCCTTAAATTCCTGCCGTGCTAGTTCATCTTAGGATCGTCATATCTTTTGACTCCGAACTCCAAAAATTACATTCTTTGCGGCATTGGAAAGAAGGCTCAACGACCTTTAATTTACTACGTCGTGGGCCACCCAGATCGTCATATTTCAAATGATATGGCCGCTAGAAGTCGACCTCTTATACAAAATTCTTCAACAACTTACCCAAGACGAATCCTTTCGGACTTAGCTTGGCTCTAAGGGTCCCTCATGACCCCACATCACCTCTAACACTCTTTAGTTACTTAGGAACTCATTCTAACTCATGCATACGCTTCACAATAAACGAGTTCGACCCTACACGAATACAAGAAAGGTCTGAATCTTAGGGAAATTTTTGGGGGGTGTTATAATATTTCCCCTTTGGGATCATTCATCCTCGAATAACGAGTAAACCAAGAGTGGGAATCGAGGTACAAATCACAATCAGAATTCAGTCATTCAACCAATCAATTTCCCAAACAAAATTACTATCTAAACTCAAAATGTACAAACGAATTCAAGTCAAGAAAATGAGCATTACCTTCAACATTCTCATTGGTAGGCACGAATAGATGGGGATATTTAGATTTCATATCTTTCTCCACTTTCCACGTGGCTTCCTCAACAAATTGATTTCTCCACAAGACTTTGACCGAGGCGATCTCTTTGTTCCTTAATTTGCAAATTTGGCGATCGAGAATTTGGACCGGAACCTCTTCATAGGATAAGCTATCCTTAACTCTAATACTATCAATGGGGACTACCAATGAGGGATCGCCCAAGCACTTCTTCATCATCGAAACGTGGAATACCGGATGAATGGAGGCTAGCTCCAAGGGTAACTCCAATTCATAAGCGACACTCCCTATCCTCCTCACAATCTGGTAAGGACCAATGTATCAAGGACTAAGCTTCCCCTTCCTCCCAAACCTCATGACACCCTTCATGGGTGACACTTTCAAATATACTCAATCATCCACCTCAAACTCTAAGTCTCTCCTTCTCACATCGGTGTAAGATTTTTGGCGGCTCTGGGCTGTCTTTAATCTATCTTGAATAACTCTCACCTTATCCATGGCTTGGTGAACAAAATCAGGTCCAATCAACTCAACTTCACCAACCTCAAACCACTCAATGGGTGATCTACACCTCCTCCCATACAAAGCTTCATAAGGAGCTATTTGAATGCTTGCATGATAGCTATTATTATATGCAAACTCTATGAGAGGTAAGTGATCATCCCAATTTCCTTTGAAGTCAAGCATACAAGCTCTCAACATATCCTCCAACGTCTGAATGGTGCGCTCCACTTGGCCATCAGTCTGGGGATGAAAGGCCGTACTAAGGTTCACCTTTGAACCCAGTCCCTTCTGAAAGGATCTCCATAATTGGGAAGTGAATTGAGCTCCTCTATCTGAAATGATAGACAAGGGAACCCCATGCAATCTGACGATCTCCTGAATGTATAATTTTGCATAATCCTCTGCGGTGTCAGTAGTCTTAACTGCCAAGAAGTGAGCCGACTTTGTCATCCTATCCATAATCACCCAAATCGAATCATGTTGTTTTCGGGACCTCAGCAATCCTGTGATAAAGTCTATGTTGATCATCTCCCACTTCCATTCCGGAATTTCTATATTTTGAGCTAAACCACATGGCCTTTGATGCTCAACCTTCACCTGTTGGCAATTTGGGCACTTAGAAACAAATTCCGCAATATCTCTCTTCATCCCACTCCACCAATAGATTTCCCTCAAGTCGTGATACATCTTTGTAGAGCCAGGATGAATAGAGTATCTAGAGCTATGTGCTTCGGCCATAATCCTTCCTCGAACATCATCGACATCTGGTATGCACAATCTATTTTGGTACCTCAACACAACATCTCCCCCTTTGGTAAAAACCATCACCTCCTATTTGTGAACAACTTCCTTCAATTGGAGAAGTATGCGATCCTGATCTTGATTCTCCTTTACCTCTGCCACAAGTGAGGACGCATACCCATCCTGAACATTAACTCTACCTTCATTGTTCTCTTCAAGACGAACTCCCAATCGGGCTAATCTGTGCACCTCTCTAGCCAATTCTTTCCTTCCCTCCTCCATATGGGCAGTGCTACCCATAGACAACCTGCTAAGAGCATCAGCAACAACATTAGCTTTACCTGGATGGTAGAGGATGCTCATATCATAGTCTTTGAGTAGTTCGAGCCATCTCCGTTTTCTCAGGTTGAGTTTCTTCTGGATGAAGACGTATTGTAAACTCTTGTGATCGGTGAACATATCAACATGCACTCCATACAAGTAGTGGCGCCAAAGTTTAAGGGCAAATACCACCGCTGCCAGTTCAAGGTCATGAGTTGGGTAATTCCTCTCGTGAACCTTAAGTTGTCTCGAAGCATAGGCTATCACCTTTCCCTTTTGCATCAGTACATAGCCCAAACTAACTCTAGATGCATCACAATAGATCACAAAACCCTCTGTTCCATCAAGCAAAGTTAGAACAGGAGTAGTGGTTAGCTTAGTCTTCAATTTCTGGAAACTCTCCTCACAAGCATTGGACCATTGGAACCTAGCCTTCTTTTGGGTCAGCTTGGTCAATGGTGATGATATGGATGAGAATCCCTCTACAAACCTTCGATAATAGCCGGCCAAACCCAAGAAGCTCCTGATCTCTATCGGGAATGTGGGTCTGGGCCAATTTTTCACTGCCTCAATCTTCTGAGCATTAACTCGAATACCATTTCCAGATATAATGTGGCCTAGGAAAGCCACTGACGCAAGCCAAAATTCACATTTGGAGAACTTTGCATACAACACCTGATCCTTCAAAGTTTGCAAGATAATTCTAAGATGATGGGCGTGCTCCTCCTCATTCTTGGAGTAAACCAAAATATCGTCTATGAATACAATCACAAACATATCAAGATATGGTTTAAATACTCGGTTCATGAGATCCATAAAAGCTGCAGGGGCATTAGTCAACCCGAAGGACATCACCAAGAACTCAAAGTAGCCATAACGGGTCCGAAAAGCTGTCTTTGGGATATCACACTCCCTCACTTTCAATTGATGGTAGCCCGATCTTAGGTCTATCTTTGAGAAGCAAGTGGCACCCTGAAGCTGACCAAATAAGTCGTCTATTCTGGGGAGAGGGTATTTGTTCTTTATGGTGACCTTGTTCAGCTGTCTGTAGTCAATACACATTCTAAGGGACCCATCCTTCTTTCGCATAAATAGGACTGGAGCACCCCATGGTGAGATACTCGGCCTAATGAATCCCTTATCTAACAAGTCCTTCAACTATTCTTTCAACTCTTTCAACTCAGCTGGGGCCATTCTATATGGAGGGATTGAGATAGGCTGGGTATCAGGAAGAACATCAATCCCGAAGTCGATCTCCCTATCAGGAGGGACTCCAGGCAGATCTTCAGGAGAGACATCAGGAAACTCGTTGACAATCGGAACTGACTCAAGGGATGGAGACTCGATACTGTCATCTTTCACTCGAATAAGGTGATAAATACACCCTTTTGAGATTAGCTTCCTGGACCTAAGGTAAGAAATAAACTTACCCTTAGGCACGACAGGACTACCCTTCCACTCTATGACAGTCTCATTCGAGAATTTTAAATTAACAATTTGAGTCCTGCAATCAATAGAGGCATAACAGACATAAAGCCAGTCCATGCCAAGGATCACATCAAAATCAACCATGTCCAACTCAACTAAGTCGGCCAAGGTATCCCTGTGATGAATTGAAATAGTGCAATCTCTATAGACTTTCTCTGCTATGACAGAATCACCAACAGGAGTAGCTACGCAAAAGGTCTCACGAAGACATTCGGGAGTTTTATTGAATTTACTAGCCATGTAAGGAGTCACAAAAGATAGCGTGGCACCCGAATCCATCAAAACATAACAGACAAGAGAAGAGACTTGAATCATACCCGTCACGATGTTTGGAGAGTTCTCCTGATCTTGGCGATTACCCATGGCATATAGACGGTTTGTACCTCCGCTCGTACTTGAAGTAGTGCCCCTCTGATTACCTCTAACTGGTGGTAAGGTGGTAGAATAGTGGGCTTTGTTCCCTCATGCTGGACATTCCTTCTGAAAATGGTGTATTTGGCCGCATTTATAACAACCAACCCTTCCCGCTCTGCACTCTCCCAAGTGGAGCGTACCACACTTGACGCATGATGGCTTCCCTTGCGAGCCTTGACCCATGCTAGCCTGGGATTGAGAACCCTGGGGTCTGAAATTCTGGTGATTCTATCCCTGCCGATCATACCTATTCTGCGGCATAGGTGCACTGGCGGTAGATGAGGCATAGTTGGAAGGCCTCTTCTGGAAGAAGGACCTGTTGCCCATGTTTTGCCTCTGTTCATTCTCATGCCCCGTTGATCTTGCCTTCTTGCTCAGATCCTCTTCTCTGTCTTTTCTCTTCTCATCCTCCACATGTAGAGCGTACACCATTAATCTTAAAATATCCATATCGGAGATTAACAATGCCGCTTTGCACTCCTTCTTCATATGTCTTCCCAAACTGGAGACAAATTTCCTCATCTTCGACCTCATATCTGGGATCATATCTGGAGCATATCTGGACAGCTGAATGAACTTTAGACTATACTCCTTAACAGTTATGCCTTCTTGTTTTAGATTCACAAACTCCTCTACTTTTGCTTCCCTCAATTCCCGGGGAAAGAAGTGGTCAAAAAAGGCTCCCTCGAATTCATCCCACATAGCAGGTTCAACATCCTCACCTCTACCTTATTCCCATTGGTTGTACTAGATGTTTGCCACATCCTTGAGCTGGTAAGACACCAACTCAACCCCCTCAATCTCCATAGCATGCACAGCTTTCAGGATTTTCCACATCTCATCAATAAAATTTTGGGGGTCTTCATCAACCTTAGAACCTGTGAACGTCGGCGGGTTCATGCTCAGAAAGTCTCTAATCCTGGTGGCAGAAGACAGCTCTTGGAAGCTGGAGCTAAGAGTTGGCGAACTCTGGTTACCATTTCAGGCCGCCACTAATTGAGTGAGCATGGCAATCGCTCCTCTAAAGTCTGCTTCCGAAGTTGGTGCAGGTGGGGTAGTAGGCATTTGAGGTGTCTCCGCATACCTCACCGGTCGGCCTTTAGCCCTCGATGGGCGTACCTCCGACTGTGGCGCCTCTGCGTTATCAGCATTCCTCTGGCTAGCAATACGTTTAGGAGGCATTATCTGTAATGTATAAATGCACGAATTAAAAAGGAGTTTTATAGAGTTTAACTCTATCGCACAAATTTTTGAGTATGAAAGAAGTGAAACAATTCTTAATGTCTCATAGCCACTTGATTATAAGTGTGGTGCACAACACAACCATAAGCAAGACTCTACTAGACACGGCTTCATATACTTCCTAGGACTCTTGAACTCTATGCTCTGATACCATATTTGTCACGCTCCGGGAGGGTACCCTAGGCGTGGACGGCACTCGAAAGCCATTTCTGGCCTCCAAGCGAACCACCTGGTCCAGTCACACATTCATTCAAACACATTCTCTCAGCGGAAGACTCAATCAATGAAGTACTAGTCAGAATTTAGGGCTAAAGGCCAAATAACTATCAAATCAACAAAACAGTTATAGAGGAACTACTAAAAAGAACAATCCAACATTTCTACGCTCCGGTCTAAGAAGCCTCTATCAACAATCTAGGAGGTGCCAATGACAAACCCATAGCTACCAACAATCAAAATAAAGAAAACAACACAAAACTACACAAGGAGCTCAACATCCTCCGGAAACTAGGAGGACTCACCAAGTAGTGGGAAGAGTATAGATCTTCAACGGTGCACCAGTTGATGATCTCTCGTACCTGTCTTTGCATTATGAAATGATGCAAGCCAAATGGCGTCAGTACATGGAATGTACGAGTATGTAAAATGGCCGAATGAAACGAACATCAAGGAAGAATCAAATCAACTCGGAATCTCAACTCAAGAGAAATAACAACTCAATCAAGTGTCCTACGTCTAAACAAGAATATGATTCAGACGGGACCAATCACTACAATTCAACTCATTCTGACTCAGAGTACTATCAATACCTATATAGGAGTTTCTCTTATCCGACAACCATCACTTATGAGCCAGTGAAAGTACAACAAACCGACGTTGTTGCCGCGTCCATTCATACTTTGCCAAGGTATGAACGAATCAACCAATCATGGATCCAATCCAACCAAGTCCTATAATGTCAGGACAATAGATTTAGGGAAGCATCCGACTTTAACGGTTCAATCCCCTCCTACGTTTGGCGACGTAGTTATTGGGTTCGAGTATGGACTATACTCTTACCCAATTTGGTGCTCGATACTCCTCCCAAGACTCAATGCTCATAAAACTCCATCCAATCAACTCAATCAAATCATATCGACAAGTCTCATTTACAACCTTGTCAACTCATCAACTCTATCACAATCAAATCTCTCTCAATCATACTATCCGATCAATCTCAATCATATCTTTCGAAAGTAGATCAAATATGCATTTATAACAACATATAAACCTATCAAATCGTTCCTCTATTCATTTAACAAATCTTTTGAGACCTAACATAACTCCAAGGTTTTAAATCAACAATTCAAGATAAACAAGATACTTAAGAAAATTGACATTTCTTCATCAAAATCAACATAGTTAGGAAATTAACAATATATGATCGACACATCATCTCAATCAACTTATAACAACAGGAAGCACATCACTTTCTTGACTCCATAACCTCATCATAATGGAAATTGGGATAATAGATGGAAAGGACCTATTTGGACCTACCTCTATCAATAAGATTCATTCTTATGGACAATAAATCAAAAGAAGATGTAGGGCAGATGGGTGGACTCAACCCATGTTTTGAATAGCCTTACATACCTTAAAATAGATTCTTGAAGAAACCTTGTTGTTGGGCCTTCAATGGAAACTTGAAGTCTTGAAGCTCTTGGAACAAATCCTTGTTGGAAAGGGAGAAGAAGAAGAAGAAGAAGAAGAAGAAGATGATGAAGAGAGAATTTTCTAGGGCTTTTTAGAGAGAGAGAGGCTGAAAATATGGTCTAAATTCATTCAAGGATGATACATATATAATTTGGTACAATTCCCAAATTACCCTTTCTCCAAAAATTCTGAAAAATAGGCTAAAATGATCCTGGCGCGATAGTGGCGCGTCGTGCCATTGTAGCGCCAGGCTGATTAGGCCTAAAACCCTGCACGTCTGTTAGTGGCGCGCCGCGCCAAGGACCAAACTACTGAGGCATGTTCTTGGCGCGATAGTAGCGTGTCGCGCCCTTACAGCGCCAAGCCCAGTTTCCCAGCAGTCGCAACCCAGGTCTTAAATTCCTGCAGTGCTAGTTCGTCTTAGGATCGTCATATCTTTTGACTCCGAACTCTGAAAATTACATTCTTTGCGGCATTGGAAAGAAGGCTCAACGACCTTTAATTTACTAGGTCGTGGGCCACCCAGATCGTCGTATTTCAAACGATATGGCCATTAGAAGTCGACCCCTTATACAAAATCCTTCAACAACTTACCCAAGACGAATCCTTTTGGACCTAGCTTGGCTCTAAGGGTCCCTCATGACCCTACATCACCTCTAACACTCTTTAGTTACTTTGGAACTCATTCTAACTCATGCATATGCTTCACAATAAATGAGTTCGACCCTACACGAATACAAGAAAGGTCCGAATCTTAGGGAAAATTTTTGGGGGGTGTTACTGTAACAACCCCTAAAATGTTGTATGTCGGTATTTCAATTCTCGATAAAAATAATACAGCCTCTGTATTTTGGGCATAACTTTTCATAGGTTGGTCCAAATTAGGTGATTCAAATTTCTGGGTAATCACAACATCCTTACCTACAACTTTCATGAAGAACATAACTTCAAATTCGGAGTATAAGTAGGTCAAATAAATTAATCTTTGCAAGATATAGTGCTGTGACGAAATTGAGTGTTGATAGAAGAAAATTCATATCTCACTGTAGGTTGCTCCAAATTGGTTGATTCTTGAACGATATGAAACTAGACTTCCATATCTACAATTCTTATGAAGAAACCAAATCCTAATAAGGAATTTATCTTATTCAAACGTAGCTTCGAAAATGAGTATTCTGTTAAAAAGAACTCATCTTACCTACCATGGAAACATCTAGATGCATTTGACATCATGCATGACATAAATTGTCCTCCATTTAACATCATCCATGACATCAATATATTCCATTAAATTTTCAGATTTTTCTTTATAATTATTTTATTTATTGTTAGGTCCCTCTTTCCCACCTATAAATACCCACCTTATTTCCTCATTTTATTCATCAAGCTTTCCTAAGCATTTCTTCTCTCTATATACTTCTTCTCAAATATAGTTTTAGTTTTAGTAGTATAAAAATACTACTCCGGTTATTCTTATACTCCGGGTAGTACACAAAACGCTCCGGCGAGAAGAAAAGGCTAGGGGTCCAAGAGTGTTCAAATTCGGAGTAAACCTTCGGATTTAAGGTATGTAAGGCTTTCATAGCATTGGATTGAGTTCGTCCATGCGCCCAATATTTAAATTTATTATAATTGAGTTATAGTTGAGTTTTATTCAAATCTTGAATTCTAGATGAATTAATTCTTCTTCTATTGAGTTTGATATATTTATGCATTAATATTATTATTATTGTTATCTCTCATATTATTGGAATTATTGTTCATGGCTACTTTCCCATGAATTCTAATTGATTTGATATTCATGAATATTTTTACATATGTTTTGAGTAAAGATGTTGGCTTTTTATTATTTTTATTGATAAAAAGAGAGTTATATGAATTAATACTATATATGTATTTTATTGAGTTTTGAAAGAGTAAAAGAGTTGAATTTGAATGAATTTGAGAAAATGATATTTTGAGCAAGATGTTTTGATGAGATGTAAATGATGTTTTTGGAAGTATAATGATTGATGAACATGAAATGAGATGAGTTTGATGATTTAAATTAAAGTCCAATGAGACTAGATGATGAGTTTAATATGAGCACATATTTTGGGAGTAGTATTGAGCACCGAGTTGGGTAAGAGTTTAATTGACTCAAACCCCAGAACTACGTAGCCAGCGTAGGATGGAGGCTATGCCTCTTAAGTCCCAAAAAGAGGACTTTGATGAATGGATCCAAGATGGTGATGTCCTTTACCCTGGCAAGGTATTGGATGGATGTGGCAACGACATCGCTTCGTTGTATCATCGCTAGCTCATAAGTGATGGTTGTCGGTTAGAGAAACTCCCAACTGAGTAAGCATTGCTTATTACTATTATTTTTATTATTATATTTTAAACTTGCATTACATATTCATGTTGAGATGATGTTGAGTTCTGAGCTGAGTTTTCTTGAGAGGAGTTTCTTGATATCTGTCCTTACCTTCCTGCCATTTTACATACTCGTACATTCCACGTACTGACGTCATTCGACCTGCATCGTTTTATGATGCAGATACAGGTGTTAGAGATCCTCAACAGGCGCATCGTTGAAGATCATTTCTTTTCAGCTATTTGGTGAGTCCTTCTTGTATTCGAAGGAACTCCTTATCCTTTTATTATTGTTGAGTGTGATGTTTCTTTTGAGGTAGCCATGGACATGTCATTGGCACCATCTAAGAGTATTAGAGGCTTCATAGACAGAGTCTGATGATGTAATCGGAGTAGTTCTCCTTAGAAACTACTTCTTCTAAGAATTATATATTTTTCCTTTGATTATGACAATCCCACATTAGTATTATTAAGTCTTCCGCTGATGAACAAATGAGTAATGAGACCAAATGGTTCTCTCGGAAGCCAGAGATGGTTTCTGAGTGCCGGCCACGCCTAGGGTACCCTCTCGGGGCGTGACAAACTTGGTATCAGAGCACAGAGTTCAAGAGTCCTAGGGTGTCTATGAAGCCGTGTCTAGTAGAGTCTTGTTTATGGGTGTGTCGTGCACCACACTTATAATCAGGAAGCTATAGGACATTAGGAATTATTTCACTTCTTTCATAATCTGAGTTCGTGCGATAGAGTTTAACTCTATAAAAGCTTTCTTTCTAATTCGTGCGTTTACACGTTTCAGACATGCCTCCTAAACGTTCAGCCAGTCAGAGGAACGCTCCCAGCACTGAGGTTCCACAGTCAGTGATGCCTCCACGGAGAACTAGGGGCCGACCTGCAAGGTCTACTGAGGTACCCCAAGTACCTACTGTTCAGACCACTCCTACTTCTGAGGATGATTTTCGAGGAGCGATTGCTATGCTCACCCAGTTGGTGGCTGCTCGAAATAGTAGCCAGAGTTCACCAACTCCTAGCTCTAGTTATCAAGAGCCGTCTGCTGCCACGAGGATCAGAGATTTTCTGAGAATGAATCCACCGGTCTTCACGGGTTCTAACGTTGATGAAGACCCCCAAAATTTCATTGATGAGATGTGGAAGATACTAAAAGCGATGCATGCTACAGAGATTGAGGGTGTTGAGTTGGTGTCTTATCAACTCAAGGATGTCGCAAATGTCTGGTATAACCAGTGGGAAGAAAGTAGAGGTGAAGATGCAGAGCCTGCTCTTTGGGATGAGTTTGAAAGAGCATTTCTTGATAACTTTTTTCCCCAAGAGCTACGTGAAGCAAAAATTGAGGAGTTTGTGAACCTCAAGCAAGAGAGTATGACTGTGAAAGAATATAGTTTGAAGTTTATTCAATTGTCCAAATATGCCCCAGAAATGATTCCCCATATGAGGTCTAAGATGAGGAAGTTTGTCTCTGGCCTAGGCAAACATGTAAAGAAAGAATGTAAGGCAATGCTAATGATTTCTGACATGGATTTTTCTAGATTGATGGTGTATGCTCAGCAGGTTGAGGATGATAAGAAAAAGGACCGAGAAGAACAACTAAGCAAGAAGGCTAAGTCTGCTGGGCATGAGAATGAGCAGAAGCAAGGGAAGGGTAACAAGTCTTTCTTTCAGAAAAGGTCTTCCAATTATGCACCTTCCCCAACAAATACTTTTACACCTAATACCAGGTATGATCAAAGATCTCTAAGTCACCAAAACTTCCGATCTCAAGGTTCTCAGTCCCAATTAAGTATGGCTCAAGGTTCTAGAGGGAAACCACCATGTGCTAGATGTGGAAGGCTCCATTTGGGAGAGTGTCGTGTGGGCACCAATGCTTGCTACGGATGTGGAAAGATAGGTCACTTCCAGAATGAGTGTCCTTCAAAAAGGCAGGGAGATGGAAGTAGTAGAGCTCAGTTTTCTTCTGCAGCTCCACAGAATAGAGGTAATCATAGAGGTGCAGCTTCAAGTGCAGGTGGGGGAACCAACCGCCTGTATGCTATGGGTAGTCGCCAAGACCAAGAAAACGCACCCGATGTTGTTACTGGTATGCTTCGAGTCCTTTCTTTTGATGTGTATGCATTACTTGATCCAGGTGCTACATTATCTTTTGTGACTCCTTACTTGGCTAGTAAATTTGAGATCCTTCCTGAGTGTCTTCTTGAGCCTTTCAGTGTGTCTACTCCTGTTGGTGATTCTATCTTAGCTGAGAGGGTCTATAGAAATTGTACTGTGTCAATCTATCATAGGGATACCATGGCTGACTTAGTTGAGTTGGACATGGTTGATTTTGATGTGATTCTTGGTATGGACTGGCTTTATTCTTGTTATGCTTCGGTTGATTGTAGGACCCGAATTGTCAAGTTTCAATTTCCAAACGAGCCTATCTTAGAGTGGAAGGGGAATTCTGTAGTAAATTTATTTCCTACCTTAAGGCCAGAAAATTAATCTCTAAGGGATGTATATATCATATAGTTCGAGTCAAAAATATTAATGATCAGACTCCATCTCTTGAGTCAGTTCCCATTGTGAATGAGTTTCCTGAAGTCTTTCCTGAGGATCTACCCGGAATTCCTCCTGATAGAGAGATAAACTTTGGTATTGATATCCTTCCTGATACACAACCTATCTCTATTCCTCCTTATAGGATGGCTCCTGCTGAGTTGAAAGAGTTGAAAGAACAACTGAAAGACCTCCTAGATAAGGGGTTTATTAGGCCAAGTGTCTCACCCTGGGGCGCTCCTGTCCTATTCGTGCGAAAGAAAGATGGGTCCCTTAGAATGTGCATTGATTACCGACAACTAAACAAGGTCACCATTAAAAACAAGTACCCTCTCCCCAGAATAGATGATTTATTTGACCAACTTCAGGGTGCCACATGTTTCTCTAAGATAGACCTCAGATCAGGCTATCACCAGTTGAAAGTGAGAGAATGCGACATCCCGAAGACGGCTTTTCGAACCCGCTATGGTCATTTTGAGTTTCTTGTTATGTCCTTTGGATTGACAAATGCTCCAGCAGCTTTTATGGACCTCATGAACCGAGTATTCAAGCCATACCTAGATACGTTTGTAATTGTCTTCATCGATGATATTTTGGTCTACTCTAGAAGTAAGAGTGAGCATGCTAATCACCTTAGGATTGTCCTTCAAACTCTTAAGGAGAAGGAGTTGTATGCTAAGTTTTCAAAGTGTGAGTTTTGGCTTGAGTCTGTAGCATTCCTAGGTCATATTATATCTGGGGATGGAATCCAAGTTGATACTCAAAAGATTGAGGCAGTTAAGAACTGGCCCCGACCCACCTCTCCAACCGACATAAGGAGTTTCTTAGGTTTGGCTGGTTACTACAGGAGGTTTGTTGAGGGATTTTCATCCATATCCTCACCATTGACTAAGCTGACTCAGAAGAAGGCTAAGTTTCAATGGTCTGATGCTTGTGAGAAAAGTTTTCAAGAGTTGAAAGCTAGATTGACTACTGCTCCAGTACTATCCCTACCCGAAGGAATGGATGGTTTTGTAATCTATTGTGATGCTTCAAGAGTTGGGTTGGGATGTGTATTGATGCAGAAAGGTAAGGTCATTGCCTATGCCTCCAGGCAGCTTAAGACTCATGAGAGGAACTACCCCACTCATGACCTTGAGTTGGCAGTTGTGGTATTTGCTCTTAAGATTTGGCGTCACTATCTTTATGGTGTACATGTGGATGTGTTCACAGACCATAAGAGCTTACAGTATGTATTCAGCCAGAAGGAGCTGAATTTGAGGCAAAGGAGATGGCTAGAGTTGCTCAAGGATTATGACATGAGCATTCTCTACCACCCAGGTAAAGCAAATGTAGTTGCTGATGCTCTTAGCAGGTTATCTATGGGGAGTACAACTCATGTGGAAGAGGAAAAGAAGGAGTTGGCAAAGGAAGTGCATAGACTTGCGCGTTTGGGAGTTCAACTTATTGACTCTAGTGAGGGTGGTACAATAGTACGAAATGGAGCCGAATCATCTCTAGTTGCAGAGGTGAAAGAAAAGCAAGATCAGGACCCTATTCTTCTTCAACTGAAGGATGAGGTTCACAAGCAGAAGGTAATGACTTTTACCAAAGGGGGAGATGGAGTGTTGAGATATCAAGAAAGATTATGTGTTCCAAGTGTTGATAGTATTAGGGAGAGAATCATGAAAGAAGCCCATAATTCTAAGTATTCCATCCATCCAGGTTCAACAAAGATGTATCATGACTTGAGAGAAGTATACTGGTGGAGTGGAATGAAGAGAGATATAGCAGAGTTTGTGTCCAAGTGCCCAAATTGCCAACAAGTTAAAGTTGAGCACCAAAGGCCTTGTGGAGTGGCTCAGAATATAGAGATACCGGAATGGAAGTGGGAAATGATCAATATGGACTTCATTACCGGTTTACCACGAACCCGCAAACAACATGACTCTATTTGGGTGATTGTGGATAGGATGACCAAATCGGCCCATTTCTTGCCGGTTAAGACTACGAACACTGCAGAGGATTATGCCAAACTGTATCTTAGAGAGATTGTTAGACTGCATGGAGTTCCTTTGTCTATCATCTCTGATAGGGGAGCTCAATTTACTGCTCAGTTTTGGAAATCATTTCAGAAGGGCTTGGGTTCAAGAGTGAACCTTAGTACTGCTTTTCATCCGCAAACAGATGGCCAGGCAGAGCGTACGATACAGACTTTGGAGGATATGTTAAGAGCCTGTGTTATTGACTTCAAAGGTAATTGGGATGATCATTTACCTCTTATTGAGTTTGCATACAATAATAGTTTCCATTCGAGTATTCAAATGGCTCCTTATGAAGCTCTGTATGGGAGGAGATGTAGATCACCAATTGGTTGGTTTGAAGTTGGTGAAGCTGAGTTGATTGGACCAGACTTGGTTCACCAAGCTATGGAGAAGGTGAAAACCATACAAGAGAGGTTGAGGACTGCTCAAAGTCGCCAAAAATCCTACACTGATGTTAGAAGAAGAGATTTAGAGTTCGAAGTGTACGATTGGGTATACTTGAAAGTTTCACCTATGAAGGGTGTGATGAGATTTGGAAAGAAAGGGAAGCTTAGTCCCCGCTACATTGGTCCTTATCAGATTATGAGGAGGGTAGGTAACGTAGCCTATGAATTGGAGTTGCCTCCAGAATTAGCTGCTATTCATCCCGTGTTTCACATCTCTATGCTTAAGAAGTGTTTGGGAGATCCTTCACTTGTTGTCCCAGCTGAGAGCATTGGGGTGAAAGAGAGTTTGAGTTATGAAGAGATTCCAGTTCAAATTCTTGATCGTCAGGTTCGCAAATTAAGAACTAAGGAAGTGGCATCTGTCAAAGTCCTATGGCGAAATCAATTTGTTGAAGAGGCTACATGGGAAGCTGAAGAAGATATGAAGGCTAACTATCCTCATCTATTTATGCCTTTTGATGACGATATTCAAGGTAATATTCCTTACTTCTACCTTTGAGTCGATGTTTATTCTTGAGTTTGAGTCATTAACCATTTGAGTATCGGAGTTGATGTATTGATGATATTCATTCTTTATGTCTCCTATTTTCATCTTCATTCGAGGACGAATGATCCCAAGGGGGAGATATTGTAACAACCCCTAAAATGTTGTATGTCGGTATTTCAATTCTCGATAAAAATAATACAGCCTCTGTATTTTGGGCATAACTTTTCATAGGTTGGTCCAAATTAGGTGATTCAAATTTCTGGGTAATCACAACATCCTTACCTACAACTTTCATGAAGAACATAACTTCAAATTCGGAGTATAAGTAGGTCAAATAAATTAATCTTTGCAAGATATAGTGCTGTGACGAAATTGAGTGTTGATAGAAGAAAATTCATATCTCACTGTAGGTTGCTCCAAATTGGTTGATTCTTGAACGATATGAAACTAGACTTCCATATCTACAATTCTTATGAAGAAACCAAATCCTAATAAGGAATTTATCTTATTCAAACGTAGCTTCGAAAATGAGTATTCTGTTAAAAAGAACTCATCTTACCTACCATGGAAACATCTAGATGCATTTGACATCATGCATGACATAAATTGTCCTCCATTTAACATCATCCATGACATCAATATATTCCATTAAATTTTCAGATTTTTCTTTATAATTATTTTATTTATTGTTAGGTCCCTCTTTCCCACCTATAAATACCCACCTTATTTCCTCATTTTATTCATCAAGCTTTCCTAAGCATTTCTTCTCTCTATATACTTCTTCTCAAATATAGTTTTAGTTTTAGTAGTATAAAAATACTACTCCGGTTATTCTTATACTCCGGGTAGTACACAAAACGCTCCGGCGAGAAGAAAAGGCTAGGGGTCCAAGAGTGTTCAAATTCGGAGTAAACCTTCGGATTTAAGGTATGTAAGGCTTTCATAGCATTGGATTGAGTTCGTCCATGCGCCCAATATTTAAATTTATTATAATTGAGTTATAGTTGAGTTTTATTCAAATCTTGAATTCTAGATGAATTAATTCTTCTTCTATTGAGTTTGATATATTTATGCATTAATATTATTATTATTGTTATCTCTCATATTATTGGAATTATTGTTCATGGCTACTTTCCCATGAATTCTAATTGATTTGATATTCATGAATATTTTTACATATGTTTTGAGTAAAGATGTTGGCTTTTTATTATTTTTATTGATAAAAAGAGAGTTATATGAATTAATACTATATATGTATTTTATTGAGTTTTGAAAGAGTAAAAGAGTTGAATTTGAATGAATTTGAGAAAATGATATTTTGAGCAAGATGTTTTGATGAGATGTAAATGATGTTTTTGGAAGTATAATGATTGATGAACATGAAATGAGATGAGTTTGATGATTTAAATTAAAGTCCAATGAGACTAGATGATGAGTTTAATATGAGCACATATTTTGGGAGTAGTATTGAGCACCGAGTTGGGTAAGAGTTTAATTGACTCAAACCCCAGAACTACGTAGCCAGCGTAGGATGGAGGCTATGCCTCTTAAGTCCCAAAAAGAGGACTTTGATGAATGGATCCAAGATGGTGATGTCCTTTACCCTGGCAAGGTATTGGATGGATGTGGCAACGACATCGCTTCGTTGTATCATCGCTAGCTCATAAGTGATGGTTGTCGGTTAGAGAAACTCCCAACTGAGTAAGCATTGCTTATTACTATTATTTTTATTATTATATTTTAAACTTGCATTACATATTCATGTTGAGATGATGTTGAGTTCTGAGCTGAGTTTTCTTGAGAGGAGTTTCTTGATATCTGTCCTTACCTTCCTGCCATTTTACATACTCGTACATTCCACGTACTGACGTCATTCGACCTGCATCGTTTTATGATGCAGATACAGGTGTTAGAGATCCTCAACAGGCGCATCGTTGAAGATCATTTCTTTTCAGCTATTTGGTGAGTCCTTCTTGTATTCGAAGGAACTCCTTATCCTTTTATTATTGTTGAGTGTGATGTTTCTTTTGAGGTAGCCATGGACATGTCATTGGCACCATCTAAGAGTATTAGAGGCTTCATAGACAGAGTCTGATGATGTAATCGGAGTAGTTCTCCTTAGAAACTACTTCTTCTAAGAATTATATATTTTTCCTTTGATTATGACAATCCCACATTAGTATTATTAAGTCTTCCGCTGATGAACAAATGAGTAATGAGACCAAATGGTTCTCTCGGAAGCCAGAGATGGTTTCTGAGTGCCGGCCACGCCTAGGGTACCCTCTCGGGGCGTGACAGTTACACTTAAATCAAACCATTCTGAAAACCTGAAGCTTAAACCCAAAGCATAAGAGAGTTTCAGGACTTGAACCGAAGAAATATAGGAGGATCATGGACTCAAATTGAGATTTTAAAGTAACTAAGGACTTGAACCAAGGTTTAGATAATCGTGGACTTGAACCACGTGCAAAAGAGACCAAAGACTTAAATCAAGGTATTAGTATCTATAAACTTGAACCACAGTTCAGCAAGGCCAAGGACTTGAACTGAGGTACCGATACCAAGGCAAGGACTTGAACTACGCCTAGTGGAGTGATTTGGAGAATTGAACCATGAGTAGAGGAGAAACGATAATACTTCAGATCAGCGTCCAACCAAGAGTCATGGGGAGTACCCCTAATTCGATTTCCATCGATAAATCACTCTAGCTCGAACCACATCCAATCAAAATTGATGAATAGACTTCAAGAATCAAGCGATATAGAACTAATGAAAATAGGAAATTATGGGTATAAGGTCCCAAAGTTGTGTTACTGCCTAGATAATGCCCAGACTATCAGACTTAAGTCTGTTATATCAATCTACAAGGAGCTAAGTCATCGGAAGCGACGTCGGAGAAGTTCCAAGGCCTACTGGCACCGAAAATATGCAATTCTAAGGCAACCACTAGTATAAACCCTAGACTAAGTAAAACATGCTTTCAATGACATAAACCAAATGCACAGAACACACCACAAGGTATGGATGATCAACAATAATTGGAGACATGCTTCAATAGCTTGAATTACTTGAAAATAGAGCCTAAGACATAGATTTTAGGAATTTAGAATGCTCGACACCCAAAATCCTCTAAACTCATACAATTGAGTATACAAATACCTAAACATGCGCAGTCTAAAGAGGGGAAAGCCGTAGCCTACCTGTAGTTCAACCAAGCATGCTTGAACTCAAAAAATAGAGTTTTTCCCTTCCGAATGGCCTCAAAACGCTGTCACACTATAAAAAATAGAATAACAACATCAATACGGCTATTTTAACACTAAATTTACTAAATTCAGAGACGGATTAATTTTGGAGTCAAAAATAAAAACATGTGACCCGCTCCATAAACTATAGAATTTATTCCGCAAAAGGGTCCTAAGCACTACCTCAAACTTGTATTCCAAAATGAAACACAATTTGAGGCTCAAAGCAGCCCCAACGATTAACATGCACAAAAAAACAATTTACCACCATTAAAGCTAAAGGGAAAATAGGTATTTCTCAAATTTTACCTCAAATGAAGTATTTTCGACACCCTCTGATCACTAACCCACATAGCCACGAAGATTACGGACAATTGGAGCTTTTAATCAATGATTTTTCATTGAGAAATGAGGTAGAAATCAAAGTCCTAAATTAAAAATTATGATTGAGTTCATTCTTGGTCTCTTATTAAAAGGTCAAGGATTTGACCTTCGCGAACGCGGAGGTCACAGAGGTTGGCCTTTGTGAATGCGGAGAAGCCCCCGCAAATATGGAAGGCAACTGGCCTGGCCTTTATGAACGCTGCAGGCTTTCCATGAACGGGAAAGGAAAAATGAAAAGCCTCTGTGAACACAGATAGGCCTCTGCGATAGCGAAGATTTATCCCATTGGATTCCGCAAGTACAGAAAGGAGACCCGCGAACGCGAAACACAAATGGGCTTGCACCAGCAACTGCTACAACCCAGCATTTGCCAAGTCCAACAATCCCTATTGAGGTGCTCAAAATTCATTCGAAATCCTATGCATGCAAATTATATATGCTACCCTACCAAATTTGACGTTCCAGACACAATGGCGCATTCAAAATTCTAATACAAGGTCATTTTAATAAAAAGTGGATCCCACACTCAGTGCTATTTTGATCCAAATTCCACAACAAACCTCACGATTAAACCGGAAGCCTTGGAAAGAAAATAAAGGAATGTTCTAGACCATAATCACTGATGGAATTTGCATTTGAGCATATTTTCTAAGAATGTTTACCAAAGTCAATCATAGGCCAAATTTCAAAGGCTAAAGCGCCAAATGGCCTCAAACTCATACTGATTGCCTCGTTACTCATGCCGACTACGTTACTGGCCTAATTTGGCCATTTCAGAACTGATGGAACCATTAGAATCCCGTTCTAAGTTCATTTACCTAAAGTAACAATTGAAATCACCATTTTCAAGTTATAAAAGCTCCAATAAAGAAAAACGGTCCTAAAACCCAAATGAACAACCAGGCGACCGAATAGTCAGTGCCAACAGGTCATAAATTACTTGGGGTTGCTATAGAAATGCTCTAAATGATAATATGAATGCTCACATTTTTTCTTTGTATGTTGACTGATGGACAAATATTTCATTTGTCAAATCTGTAGGCCAAGACAAAATTTTGTCTTACCAAAATCTTTCATTTCAAACTCCATTTTCAAATACTCAATAGCTTTTGAAATCTCTTTAAGAGTGTCAATGATGTTCAAATCATTAACATACATAATTATTCTAACAAATTTAGATCCGGCCTTCTTATAAAAATACAAGGAAAAATAGGGTCATTTTTGTACCTTTTCTTCTCTAATTGTTTCAATCCATATAAGGATTTTTGAAGCTTTAATGAACAAGTTTCTTTCAAACTTTTATATGCTTCAAACACCTTGAATGCTTCAAGTATTTTCATACAACCTTCATCGTCTAGATAGACATGACAATCATCAATTACGCATATTTAAATATTTCATCTATAGCCAGACTAAAACAAGTCTCATTGCATCCACCACTGGAGAATATATCTTCATTTAGTAATGTTAGGACTTTTACGAAAAACTCTCTATGCCCTGAGGCACAAACCATACTTTATATCTTACCTTTATACATTAAAATAATGATTTATTTGTATCCCCACTGATTCATCTATGAACAATAAGTCCAAAAAAAACACTTTTTAAGTAAGATAAAATATACTTGAATAGTGCATTTTATTTGGCCAATCATTTATCTTTCTAGACTATATGACATATTTGAATTCAGGATCCTCATCATCATTTATAACATAAAATGCTAGTTGATATCAAAGATATCATCGACAGTCATTTGACTCGACTCCAATATGACATAACTTATCGAGATCTTTTCATTTTTTCATCATTTCAGTTATCTGAACCTTTGCCAAGATTTTATGATGTGTTATGTCGTCGTGCTCCTTTAAAGAACTTGCCTCATTATCCTGGACATTTTGATCATTTGCGTTTCTCCTTCCTCAAGGAATTTTATATTTGGAATCGATTGGTCTATCATGCTTCAGGCATACCATAGACCCTGTTCTTCAAGGACTTCTCATTAGAGCATTTTCAATTGAATTATAACATATGGTCAGCTAATCCATCTGACAATTAATTTGCAATATTATACAAATGAATTATCTCTTGAACTTCAAGTTCACATTTTTTTAACGAGGATATAGATAATTCATCTTACTCATAATTTTCAGATGTCAATCATCTCTCTTCCTAATGTTAGAAAATCTAACATTCACCCCAACCTCATTTAGGGATCCATCTTTGTGTGTGTGAAGCAATTAAATCAAATATCACACATTTAAACTTTAGATGGAAATTATTTGGTTCTTGACCCTTAACCAATTATGATGGGGAAACATTGTTAGCTTGATGCGTACATGGGTTGCTACATGTTAAATAAATTCATCTCATACCAAATCTTAGTTGGGAGTTTTGTTCTCATACCTATGAATTAGCTATAATTTGAAGGCATACAATTTTTGTTAATCAACCACCATTATTAGCATACTTTAATATTTTGGAATGTGCTCTTAATTTAATAATTCGAGCAAACAACCTTATCAAAACCAATTTGTAAATTAAAAATAAAGCACATGTGACAATTTCATAGATGTAACTATCATATAATTGTAAACGGTCCATATGGCAGGTGAACGAACCCATATTCACCCTTTTATAAATTTTAAAATCTCAGGGAATATAATCTCATCTTAGCTGGTACAATGATACAATGATCATTTTATCGTGAGAACAAGCAACACAAGAGAATTCTTGAAGAATCTTTTACTTCTTCATCATATAGTCACTTGAATTCTCAATTACTTTTGCATCACATTTGAACTGAAACGGCCAACCAATCATTCCAACTAATCTTTATTCCATTAAAAATCTACTTTACTTTTGCATGAGATTACATCATCATGCCCATATTTTTATACAACAAACAAGAGGAAAAGGCAGGTAATCTTTTACATAAATATTTACAACCCGCTTCGGTTATAGTAATCTGAAGATATTAAATCTTTCCATAATTTATAGTCTCAATTATAATAATTTTTTATTTTCCATTCCTCCGGAATTTAAGTTTTTTTTTAGACTTACTACAACCCCTATATATTTCTCCGATAGTACAATAGCTCTTTTGAAGTTCACAATTAATTTTGTGTACTATCTCGTGACACAATATGTATGGTGAACATCTCCTTTAAGGAAAAAATTATATTATTATTATTATCATGGTTAAAATTATTACAGACAAGATATATTTCTTGCTTTACTTTTGTAGTACCATAGGTACACAATCAATGACCATTTATGCCAAAATAAAATTTATTTATTTCTCTCAAACCCCCATAGAGCTGAGTTGTGGCATATATCAAACTCATAATATTTTTATTTGTTTCTCTCAAACCTCTCATAGAGGTGAGTTTTAACAAATATCCTACCCATAATATTTTTGTCACATCTTGACTCATTCACTTTCAGAATGGTCGAGCATTCATGATGCTTATTAGGAGTCATATTCTCTTTGGGGAATGGACTAATCATGTGTATATGCTTCATAAATTTGCATTATAAGCTCATTTCAATGCCTTGAAAATTTATTATTTTTGCATGACCAAGCTCAACATCATTTTGAAAGGTCAAGCGTACCACCAGTTTACATTCATTTCTTTTGATGGAGATTTATAAATTTATCGAATTATTAGGTCGCACAACGACCACGAATCCAATTACCTTTCATACCATTATGATGATAAACATTATCTTTAGATTTTGAAGGACTATTTGGAGAACCCATAGTATTCTTCCTTTTATAATTATCACAACGATGACTATTATAATTATGTTCCTTCAAGCACTTATTGATACATTCAATCACTTTTCTTCTTTCAGACTTATTGTTCATAACTACCATATTCATACGATAGAATGGAGCAAATCAATTAAGCGGATTTCAAACTTATCATGTACTGCTACCATATTCACTTCAGGGAATGAAGCAAATGCAATGGGATGAATTTCATGACTTTTCATCAAAAATATACTATTTTTTCCTTAGTCATCATTTTATCATCACTATGGTGCATTGAGACTCAAACTCCATGTCTTATCCATATAAGGCGTGTTAGGTCTTAATTCTATTAGACTCATACCCAATATATTTTCATCATGATGCATCAAAATTTAAATTAATCTCTTACTCTCTTGGTGCGATAGAACTTACTCCTCCAAAAGGGTGATAGAGGCCTTTGTAAGGATTGCAAGATTATTCCGAGTGAAAATATTACTACCCAACATAAGCTTTAGGTGATGGACTTGGAGATTAAGAGGGATAGGAGAAAGAAGACCTTTTATGACCGACTTAGGATTAGATAGGGGGCCTAACTCCAACCCTTTTCTTGGAAAATGGGGAGAAATTGATTGGTTTAGGAGCCTGGAGGAGTAGCGGGGATGTGAACAACATCTGGGACATGACTGCTGGTTGTATTAGAAAAGCAACTACCGAGGTTCTATAGGTATCGAGAGGAATCTTTGGTGGTCATCAAGAAGATTGGTGGTGGAATAAAAAAGTACAAGGTAAAGTGAAAGCTAAGAAGGTTGCCTATACGGAGTGGTTAGAGTGCGTAGATTAGGAGGAGAAGAGTAGGCTTAAAGATGTCTATAAAAAGGTGAAGACGAAAGCAAAGTCAGCGATCACCGGTGCTAAGACTGTAGCTTTTGAATACCTATATGTCGATTTAGGGGGAAAAGATAAGGATAAGAAATTTTATAAGCTCACCAAAGCGAGAGAGAGAAAAGCCCGCGACCTGGATCTAGTAAAGTGCATCAAGGACGAGGAAGGTGAAGTGTTAGTGAATGAGACTTGTATCAACAAAAGGTGGCAAGCATACTTCCACAGACTCTTAAACGAAAAAGAAGACAGAGACATTGTAATGGGTGATTTGGCATACTCTCATAATCTTCGAGACTTTGGGTACTACAGGTGTTTTATGGTTGAGGAGGTTAGACGTACTATTAGTAGGATGAGGAGGGGGAAGAGCGACCAGGGCCAATGATATTCTGGTGGACTTTTGGAAGAGCACTAACAAGACATGTTTGGAATGGTTGACTAAGTTCTTTAATGTTATTTTGAAGACTGCTAAGATGCCCGATGAATGGAGGTAGAGTACTATGGTTCCATTGTACAAGAACAAGGGTGATATCCAAAACTGTAATAATTACAGAGTTATCAAATTGCTAAGCCACACTATGAAGATTTAGGAGAGACTGATGGAGATGAGGGTGAGGATAGGAGTGTCAATCTCATAAAATCAGTTCAGATTCATGCCGAGGCGATCGACGACTAAAGGAATCTATCTTATGCGAAGACTGGTAGAGAAATTTAGAGAAAGAAAGAGGGATCTCTATATGGTGTTCATTGACCTTAAAAGGGCTTATGACAAAATTTCAAGGGATGTTCTCTGGAGGTGTATAGAGGCTAAAAGAGTCCCGATGCTGGAGCTAAGACTCAGTTTAGGGTGATAAAGGACATGTATGCTGGAGCTAAGACTCAGTTTAGGACAGTGGGAGGTGACCCGGAGCATTTTTCTATTGATATGGGACTATATCAGGGATCTGTACTGAGTCCCTTTCTTATTAACTTGGTGATGGATGAGCTGACACGGTCTATTCAGGATGAGGTTTTATGGTGTATGTTATTTACGGATGACATAGTTTTGATTGATGAGACTCGGAACAGAATTAATGATAGATTGGAGGTTTGGAGACAAACTCTGGAGTCCAAAGGGTTCAGATTGAAAATGACCAAAATAGAATATTTGGAGTGCAAATTTAGTTTTGCGATGGATGAAGAGGGCATGGAAGTGAGGCTTGCCACTCAAACTATCACCAAGACAGAAAGCTTTAAATATCTTGTATTCATCATCCTAAGTAGTAGGGACATTGATGATGATGTCACGCATCACATTGCGGCAGCGTGGATAAAATAGAGGCTCGTCTCTGGACACCTGTGTGATAAGAAAGTACCACCTTGTCACGCTCCGAGAGGGTACCCTAGGCATAACCGGCACTCGGATACCATTGTTGGCCCCAAGCCAACCACTTGGTGTGATCACTCATTCAATCACTCAAGGGAAGACTCGACTCAATAGATAATTAACTCAAATGGGTATTTAGAAACATCATCATTAATAAATAGATAATAAATTAAAAATACTCAAAGTATAATGTAACACAATAATGAAATTATGGTTTAAAAATAGACTCAAAAGAAATTTTTCTACTCAACTCTACTCAGTCTATGAATCCTCTAATTGACTCATAAGAAGGTGCCTAGAGAAGTCCACGGCTACCTCAAATAACTACTAAATAATAAAGGAATGTATGGAAAGAAAGGCGCTCCTCCAAATGCAAAGAGATCTCACCAAAACAAGAGAAATAGATCCTCAACAGTGCGCCTGTTGATGATCTCTAATACCTACATCTGCATCATAAAACAATGCAGGTCAAATGGCGTCAGTACATTGAATGTACGAGTATTTAATATAAATGAAAGAAAACTTACTCAAAGACACTCAAATCAATTCAACTCATGGGACTCACTCTGAAATGACTCAACTCAATAAAACATGAAGTAAAATAATACAACTGCTTTAAATAATATGCAGTAAGAGATGAAACTCAATATCTAAAAATTTAATATTTTTTTTTTGGGAGTTTCTCTAACCGACAACCATAACTTATGAGCTAGTGATGATACAATGCTTAGAGCTTCCATTGTCGCATCCTTCCAATACCTTGCCAGGGTAAAGGATGCTCAAACTCAATGGATCCAATATAAAATTCCTCTTTTGGGACAAGAGAGGCTTGGCCTCTATCCTACGCTGGCTACGTAGCTTATGGGCTCACCCCATATCGGTGTTCAATACTACTCCCAAAATACTCCATTATGCTCAAATACATATTAAGTGAGAAAATTTCTCAATTTACTCATTTAGTCTCTTTAGGACTTTAGCTCAAAACTCAACTCAAAAAATGCATTTAAAATAAAAATACAATTTAACTTCTTAACTCAATCTCAAAATAGATGTTTCAATGTAATAATGGTCAACTCATTTATACTCAAAATACTCATGCTCAAAATAATAATTAAGAAACTTCTCAAACTCAACTCATGCTCAAAAATCTTTCTCAATCAAAGATGAAAATAGTCATTCTTTAAACTCAAAATAATGCATAATTTAATTAATGCAAAATGTTCACAAATCATCTTAAAAAACTCCATCAATGCATAAAATATAAATGAAATCTCAATTAGGGTTCATGTGAATGCAAACACGAATCCATACTCTCAACAAGACTCAAATCAAGAAACTCATCAAGAAATATTATAGTATATACAAGAATACAATGGCTTTATATGCAAAACTCAATGGGGATTATAATTTGATTCAAGAACTCAAGAAACTAGGGCTAAAACTCAACTCAACTATTTAATGATAGAATTTAGATGTAGGGCGCATGGACAAACTCAATCCAACGCTATGATTAGTCTTACATACCTTATATGCTCTTAATTCTTGAAAAAGGTGAGATCTTTAGAGGAAGAGATGGCAAGAATCCATTTCTTGAACCTTAGAGGTGGATTTTATTGAAAACCTATGGATTCCATGGGTAAAAGATATTAATTGTTGTTAAGATGAAGAAATTATGGAATTCCATGGTCAAATCTTACCTTGGATGATGGATGAACCTTAGGGGAAGTTAGTTTCTTGAGAACTTCTCTTTCTAGGGTAACTATTAGAAATAGAAAGATGAATTACGTCTTTGGGGTTTTTTTTTTAAAAACGTAGGCCCGCACGGGTGCTTGGAAAACTCTTCGGGCGCGCGGCCAACGTACGGAGAGGGAAATAGTGGCTGCCTTGTTGCGCTAGCGCACGGAAAATGCCTCGGGCGCGCGGCCGGCGCGCGGAAAGACAGTTCCTAGTAAAATGGGCATAACTTTTTACCCCAAACTCCAATTGATGCAAACTTGGTGGCGTTGGAATGAAGACTCAAACTTGGAGGCATTGGAAAGAAGACTCGTAGACCTTTAATTTTATAGGTCATATCCCACCTAACTCCTTATATACTGAGATATATGGTCATTTGAAGTTGACCCAAGTAAAATCTTTAAACGAAACTCAATCGGTAAGGAAGCTTTCAACTCGACTTTGTGCTAGAGGATCCTTATGACCTTAATTCATCTCCAAATCTATTCTCACACTAGAGAATTAACCTCCACACATGCACACAATTATGAATCATTTGGTACAACCCCATACACATATGAAGGATGGCTCGGTCTTAGCTTTAAAAAATTTTGAGGTGTTACAATATCTCCCCCTTGGAATTATTTGTCCTCGAATGATGACCAAGCTAGAAAATTGCACAGAGCACCAGCACAAATCAAGAAATCAGATACTCAAACACTCCAACAATCAATCCATCATTACTGGGACTCAAGAATACTCATGATATACTTAAACTCGGAATGAACATCAACTCTAAAATAGAAAAGAAAGAATATTACCATCAATATCATCATTGAAAGGCACGAATGCAATGCAAGAATTCAAAGACTCAAGCTCATGAATAACTCACTCAATTACTCAAACTCACGAAGGTACTATCTCATAGATAGGAATAGGAACATTACCTTCAACATCGACACTGAAGCAAAATGAAATGAGGGTTATAATCTCCAACGTTTTCCTCGAAATTTCTCATAACTTCGGAAAAAAGGATTATGAGCCTGATATAAAAGTAT
This sequence comes from Solanum dulcamara, assembly GCF_947179165.1. Classification (NCBI taxonomy): domain Eukaryota; kingdom Viridiplantae; phylum Streptophyta; class Magnoliopsida; order Solanales; family Solanaceae; genus Solanum; species Solanum dulcamara. Next base: position 70,237,764 of record NC_077243.1, on the reverse strand, counting down.
GAACACTATGAATTAAGTGACATGACCGATAACTTTTGAGCTTAAGTACTCTTCTTTCCACATACAACTCTTTCTCGACTACAACTCATAACTCCCACAAAATACATATGACTACATTCACCAAGGCCTAGGACTCCAAGTCTAACTGCATGCTTTTACTACGTTCAAGCCTAATTCTAAGTCACAGGGTACTACACATAATATAATTATGCTAATATAGACCACAAGTTTCATGTTTTATACCTCTACAAGGAATTTCATCCCAAGTCTACTACTCCTTACCATTACATTCAACCAACCTCAGGTCTATATCAAGAAGCACCTAATGCATCGTGCATTCACTACATTCCATCAATACCACATTCAAGCCTAGTTCTATAACCATCCCAATACACTAACTTGAAACTTTACAAGAGAACATCACTAGCCTACTGCAATCACTCACATAATGACAACCACTCATTCAAGCCTCTTATTCTAATCACTTTATGGCTTATTTGAAGTCAACATCACCTAAGAACTCTCATGTCTATCTTAGTATCTCCATATCCACATTTGCATTAACTCCTACCAAAGGGGCACACCAATATACTCTTACCTATTTATTGCACACAACAAGATCCCATCTTATTTTTCCTTCGCGTCTATAACCTCAAATGGAATTAGCACACCACAACTCTCACAATAAAGAACACCCACTCTCTCCCATGTACCACCACTCATCTACTATCATCAACATTACTATCAAGATTGAAAAAAGATCACTAGAAAGCTTAGAGCGAAAAATCATAAGCACGATCTATTCAAGAAATTTGATCTAAGAATTCATGGTGTAATATGGTTTCTCTATCCCTTTAGGGACTATCAAGAGTTCATAGAACTATACATATTATAAAACTCAAGTCATGTCTCGTGTAACATAAGGCAGAAAACTCTTAGATTCATGAGACAATCAAGATTACTGAATAAAATTATCAATTCTCATCCTCAAACTCGGCATTGATATGCATCAACATTGGTGGGGTGCATGGTTTTAGGCCATGGGCATGGTGCTCATACACATGAAAGGAATAGAGTATTACCATGAATGAAGTATTAGGAATATGTGAGATGGAAAAACATCGATGTCTCATCCGACTCAACTCAACTCATCACTTCTTAAAACTCAAGACCCACTTTGGTTCATTACCTCATCATCTCCCCCTTAACTCGAGAGTCACTACTCTGAGCCTGCGAACTAATTCTCTATACTTAGCTATAAGCACACTGCTCCACGCGGTGGAGTATCACTCTTCGCAAGAACACTTAAACTCTCTAGTTATACCATACCTGAAGATACCAAACTACTACTGGGGCCTCATTCTAAGATACTATCCCTTAACTTCCTTCTATACTTTAGGCATTTTTCTATACTTGCTACTCTTATTGGTGTACACCTCCACTTTCTCTAACTCTTATGATCTAACCTCTTATCTTTAGCCTGCTAACACTTATATTCTAGGCTCACATAGTCCTAACTTATTTGAAGGAAACTTGAACTATAACAAGAGACTCACCATCATCATCTATATATAACACCCTTCAACCCATTACTTATGGATACTAAATAAAAGAAAAACTCACATCCATCTTTCTCCACATTAGAAGCTAAAGGATACTAACTAGTCACCCAAAGTAACTCACAAAATTAGAGCATTATACAACTTTATACTACCTCAAATACACATCTTAAGTATCTTCTTACCAAATGACTTAGACTCAATTCACTATTTATATCTAAGGGTCACATACCCCCCATTCGTAACACACACTCCTCGAACTTAATATCTTAATCTCTCGCATACGCCATGTCAAGCCTACTAGATTAAATCTTAAAACTAGCACTATCATACTCATAATGCTATCCCCTCTTTCTTCACACCACTCATCTCAATTTCAAGCTTAGGGTCTAGTACCAACACACACATCATACACTAGTCACATACTATACCAACTTATCACTACTGGGTAAATTTAAGAAAACACTCTCCTACTAAGACCCCATGACAAGTAATCGATCCTCGTCTCACTATCTGTCTAATTACAATTTATCACCTTTTCTCCTTTTATAACCTAAGTATTATTTACCCATTCATTACACCTTGTTGTCTAGTTATATTCATATCCCTCTAAATAATAAGAGGCTCTCTCTTCAAAATCATAAGCCTAGCTTAGATCCATCATCTCATGATTACTCATCTCTTCCGTTCAACACCTATACTAGGCTTTACAAACACAAAGACAACTCAACATAAAACTCCTCACTTGATTCAAGTATACTCTAACTCATTCTAACCAACAACTCTTCCTCTACCTTATATCATGACAGCTAGACAATACTTACTACATCTTTAGTTAAAGTCAAGCAACTTGATTTCTAACCCCATTGCTTACCTTATAAATACCTAACTCTAGGTACATGCCTCAATCAACCACTATTCTCACTATTTGGTTTTTACTCCTATAACTCTATCTTTCTAGCTCTAGGATCATTCTACGAATCATAGCTTACCATGCCTCAAATCACATTCCATCGAATGGTGACACTAATCATTTAGAGACATAACTTTTCCTCTCGAGGTTAACATTTGAAGCAAGGTTTTAGACAAGAGAGTATGGGAATACATCTTGCTTTGGCTCAATGGACGATTCATAAGAAGAGGATGCATTCTTTCAAATTAATAGACTTGGGCACACTAATAGGCTCCTCTCAAGCCTGGTATAGTGTCCTTACACTTCGAAAAACTTTATTGGAGAGTAACTCATCAATAGCGATCTGAGCTTTACTGTTCCAACCACCTTGAGTATGAGGGGTAGTCTAATGGATCTAAGAATGCATAAATCCGGATAAGTTTCTTAGGGGAAAACTCTATTGCATGATTTAGGATTTAAAAGAAAGGAAACTTTTCTTAAATAGCTATAGTCCCTTATTTATAGAAGTGGGGCCATCACAACTATAAATAAGATCCTACAAACACGGCTTCATAGACACCCTAGGACACTTGAACTCTTTGCTCTGATACCAAGTTTGTCATGCCACGAGAGGATACCCTAGGCATGGCCGGCACTGGGAGACCATTGTTGGCCCCAAGCGAACAACTTGGTCTGATCACTTACTTAATCACTCAACGAAAGACTCGACTCAATATATATTTAACTCAAATGGCCATTTAGAAACATCATCATTAATAAATAGATAATAGATTAAAAATACCTAAAGTATAATATAACTCAATAATGAAATTATGGTTTAAAAATAGACTCTGAAGAAATTCTTCTATTCAACTCTACTCTGTTTATGAAGCCTCAAATTGACTCATAATAAGGTGCCGAGAGAATCCACGGCTACCTCAAAGAACTAATAAATAATAAAGGAATGACTGGAAAGAAAGGAGATCCACTGAATGCAAAGAGGTCTCACCAAAACTGGAGAAGTAGATCCTCAATGGTGCGCCTGTTGATGATCTCTAATAAATGGCGTCAGTACATGGAATGTACGAGTATGTAATATATAGCGGAAAGGAAACTTACTCAAAGATACTCAAAGATACTCAACTCAACTCATGGGACTCATTCTGAAATGACTCAACTCAATAAAGCAACAACAACAACCCAGTGAAATCCCAATATGTGGGGTTTGGGGAGGGTAAACTATACGCAGACCTTACTCCTACCAAGGTAGGACGGCTATTTCCGAGAGACCCTCGGCTCAATAGAAGCATAAGCATAAAAAGAGGTTAGATACTGCTAAGAAGTACAAGAAGTTCAAAGCGTTATGTGAAGTAAAATAATACAACTGCTTTAAATAATATGCAGTAAGAGATGAAACTCAATATCTAAAAATTTAATATTTTTCTTTTGGGAGTTTCTCTAACCGACAACCATAACTTATGAGCTAGTGATGATACAATGCTTAGAGCTTCCATTGTCGCATCCTTCCAATACCTTGCCAGGGTAAAGGATGCTCAAACTCAATGGATCCAATATAAAAGTCCTCTTTTGGGACAAGAGAGGTTTGGCATCTATCATACCCTGGCTACGTAGTTTATGGGCTCACCCCATATCGGTGCTCAATACTACTCCCAAAATACTCCATTATGCTCATATACATATTAAGTGAGAAAATTTCTCAATTTACTCATTTAGTCTCTTCGGAATTTAGCTCAAAACTCAACTCATCTCAACTCAAAGAATGCATTTAAAATAAAATTACAATTTAACTTCTTAACTCAATCTCAAAATAGATGCTTTAATTTAATAATGCTCAACTCGTTTATACTCAAAATAATCATATTCAAAATAATAACTAAGAGACTTCTCAAACTCAACTCATGCTCAAAAATCTTTCTCAATCAAAGATAAAAATAGTCATTCTTTAAACTCAAAATAATACATAATTTAATTAATGCAAAACGTTCACAAATTATTCTTAAAGAAAAAATTCCATCAATGCATAAAATATAAATGAAATCTCAATTAGGGTTCATGTGAATGCAAACACGAATCTATACTCTCAACAAGACTCAACACAAGAAACTCATCAAGAAATATTATAGTATATACAAGAATACAATGGAATTTATATGCAAAACTCAATGGGGATTATAATTTGATTCAAGATCTCAAGAAACTAGCGTTAAACCTCAACTCAACTATTTAACGATAGAATTTAGATGTAGGACGCATGAAAGAACTCAATCCAACACTATGATTAGCCTTACATACCTTATACGCTCCTAATTCTTGAGAAATGTGAGATCTTTGGATGAAGAGATGGCAAGAATCCATTTCTTGAACCTTAGAGGTGGATTTTCTTGAAAACCTATGGATTCCATGGGTAAAAGATATTAATTGTTGTTAAGATGAAGAAATTATGAAATTTCATAGTCAAATCTTACCTTGGATGATGGATGAACCTTAGGGGAAGCTAGTTTCGTGAGAACTTCTCTTTCTAGGGTAAATATTAGAACTAGAAAGATGAATTACATCTTTGGGGTTTATTAAAAAAAGTAGTCCCGCGCAGGCACGCGAAAAATGCTTCGGGCGCACGGCCAACGCACGGAGAGGGAAGTAGTCGCTGCCTCATTGCGCTAGCACGCAGCAAATGCCTCAGGCGCACGACAAGACAGTGCCCAGTAAAATAGGCATAACCTTTTACTCTGAACTCCAATTGATACACACTTGGTGGCATTGGAAAGAAGACTCATAGACCTTTAATTTGATAGGTCATGTCCCACCTAACTCCTTATATATTTAGATATATGGTCGTTTGAAGTTGACCCAAGTAAAATCATTTACTGAAACTCAATCGGTAAGGAAATTTTCAACTCGACTTTGTGCTAGAGGATCCTTATGATCTTAATTCATCTCCAAATCTATTCTCACACTAGAGAATTAACCTTCACACATGCACACAATTATGAATCATTCGGTACAACCTCATACACATATGAAAGATAGCTCGGTCTTAGCTATAAAAAATTTCATAAACTTAAAGGTAAATTCTACAAAATGGTGGTTAGCCCAGAGTTGTTATGTGGAGTGGAGTGCTGGCTAGTAAAGAACTCTCATGTTCAAAAGATGCATGTTGCGGAGATGAGGATGTTGATATGAATGTGTGGACACATTAGAAGTGATAAGATTAGGAATGAGGTTATTCGGGAGAAGGTGGGAGTTGCCTCTGTGGCAGACAAGATGAAAGAAGCGAGACTGAGATGGTTTGGGCATGTGCAGAAGAGGGGTGTCGACGCCTCAGTTAGGAGATGCGAGCGGTTGGATTTTGTAGTTATGCGGAGGGGTAGGGGTAGACCGAAAAAGTATTGGGGAAAGGTGATTAAACAAGATATGGCGCTACTCCATATCACCGAGGACATGACCTTAGCTAGAAAGGAGTGGAGGTCGTGAATTAGGGTAGAAGACATAGAATGGTGTCTTGCCATTTGTCGGTTTAAGGTGGTCGTAGGTCTAGGCGTGCCTTTATAGTTGTGTTGTTATTGCCTTTGATTATCACATTACTTTGCTATCGTTATTGTTCTTGTATTGTAAAATTTGCATTGCTTTTCATTTTTTTTGCCATTATGCTATATCTATTGTTTTTCTCTCTTACTTGGGACTATGACTTTTGAGCCGAGGGTCTTACGGAAACAGCCTCTCTATCTCCATGAGGCAGTGGTAAAATTTGCGTACATCCTACCCTCCCCAAACTCCACTTGTGAAATTTCACTAGGTATGTTATTGTTGTTGTTGTAATTTAATATAATATAATATAAAATATAGAAGATATACAAAATTGGATGTTTTAAGTTGGAAGTATTATAGTGATTTAACATAAGTTAGGGAGTTTATTCTTTTAAAGTAGTATAAATAGATAGATAGATAGATAGATGGACGGACGGACAGACAGATTATTCTCACTACTCATTCAATCGAAGAAGCAGAGCATCTATGTGATCGACTACGAATATTCGTAGATGGCAATTTGCAGTACATAGGAAATCCTAAAGAGTTGAAGGCAAGATATGGAGTGTGTTATTTGTTTACGATGACAACATTGTCAGATAACGAGGACGAAGTGGAGGACATCGTGCGACGACTATCCCCAAATGCCAACAAGATATACTATTTATCGGGGACACAGAAGTTTGAGTTGCCGAAGCAAGAGGTTAGAATTGCAGATGTATTTCAAGCTATTGAGAAAGCAAAGAGTAGATGCACAGTTTATGCTTGGGGTCTTAGCTGATACAACTTTGGAGGATGTGTTTCACTGTTCTCTCTTGACATGATGACATCCATGATGAATGTACTAGTTATAACAGTCATTCGTTATAACGTCATTTCACTGTAACAATTTGATTTTCTCCAAAATCGATTAAAATATTTATGATTAAAAAAATATAGAGATAGATATATATTATTTTGTCGGGTTATAGATAACTCCTACTATTAAGCCGCTATAATTTCAACATTTTCTTTGTAGTGTCCATCCGTCCAAAATTGACTTAGATCAATTCCGATTGGATTGAATTATGAATTTTAATCCAACCCACCAATTTGACCCTCCCCCTCCTTTTATCTTCTTTCTCGTAAGATTGTTATTGAGTAAGCATTTTATTTGCTACTCCTTGTTCTAATAAAATAAAAATTGCTAAAACTTGCATTTATTAATTCAATGTGTTAGCTTCCTTTTTGTTTGTGTGAGTGGATATTATAAAATTCAAACACTCATTTACTGTTTCTTTTTCAAATATATTTCGATTCATGTCGGTTAATTGAGCATAATGCTTTAGGAAACATAAAAGACATAAGACAAATATTTCTATGATTAAGGCTATCAAATATTTTCTTAAAAAATATGTGCAAAAAGTTTAATTAAAAGACAAACTATAGAGATCAAATCATGGAGAATTATTTTTCTCTATTATCGTCACATATGAGTTTTGTATTAATTAGGTATGAATAATATTTAGTTGCCTCAGATGGGAGATCATATTTACTAAATTGATAAAATCCAACTTCACTCTCATATGCCCTTCAAAAATATGTATAGGATAAATTTCATAAAATTGAGAATCTTGTATGGTGAGCCAGTTGCATTAGGAAAACAATTAGAGAGTGTTTGAGGTGTCAAGGGATAACTTTTGTGGTGGCCAAGGGGATTGATGATAGAATGAAGAAGTCCAAGGCAAATTGAAGCAACAAAAATTGTTTATGCAATATTGATGAAATGCAAGGAAGAGGAGGAGAAGCAGACAAATAAGAAAATTTATAAGATAACAAAAACAGAAGTTAAGTTAGCGGTTACAACAGCAAAGACGATTGCTTTCGAACGACTGTATGTGGAACTAGGGGACAAAGACGGAGATAAGAAATTGTACAGGCTTGTGAAGGCAAGAGAGAAAAATTCAAGATCTGAATCAAGTGAAGTGCATCAAAGATGAAGAAGGTAAGGTGTGAGTGGAAGAGACCCTCATTCAGCGAAGATGGCAAGCTTACTTCCACAAACTATTGAATGAAGTAGGGACAGAGGCATTGTACTGGGTAATTGAGAGTATCTGAGAGATATTAGGATTTTGGTTACTGTAAGTGTATTGAGGTTGAATAGGTTAAAAATGTTATTAGTATGATGAACAGGGGAAGAGCAAACGTACCGAATGAAATTTCGGTGGAGTTTTAGAAGAGCACAGATAAGGCAGGTATGGAGTGGTTAACTGGTTTGTTTGATGTCATTTTTAAGACAACAAAAATGATTGAAGAATAAAGGTGTAATACAATGGTTTTATTATACAAGAACAAAGGTGATATCTAAAACAGTAACAATTAACAAGGGTATCAAATTGTTAAGCCACACTATGAATGCTTGAGAAAGAGTGGTGGAGATGACGGTAAGGATGGGTGTGTCCATTTTCGAGAAGCATTTTTGATTCATGCCAGGGCGATCGACTACATAAGTCATTCATCTTGTGAGTAGACTTGTGGAAAAATATCAAAACAAGAAGAGGGACTTACATATGGTGTTCATTAGCCTTGAAAAGGCTTACGATAAAGTCTTGAGAAAAGTGCTCTAAAGATTGGAGGTGTACCAATAGCTTACATTATGGAGATAAAGGTAATGTATCATGGATACTGAACTTGGGTGAGTATGATGAGAGAAGACTCAGAGCACTTTCTAGTTGAGATAGGGTTGCTCCAGGGATCAGTTCTTAACCCGTTCCTTTATTCTCAATGATGACTTAATTGAAACGATATATTCAAGATGAGGTGCCTTGGTATTTGTTATTTGGGGATGACATGGTACTTATTGATCAGACATGCAGTGAAGTATGCTAGGCTGAAAGTGTGGAGACAACTCTGAAGTCTAAAGGGTTCAGATTGAGCACGACCAAGCAAATTTAGAGATGCCATGCATGAGGCAGGCGTGGAAGTGAGGCCTGACATACAACCAATCCCCAAGAAAGATAATTTCAAGTACTTCAGATTTGTAATCTAAGAAAGTGGTAAAAATCGAAGATGACATCACACATCTTATTGATGTGGCATGGATGAAGTGGAGGCTTGCCTCCATGGTCTTGTGTGATAAAAAGGTACCACCAAAATTTAAAGGTAAGTTCTATAAAGTGGTGGTTAGACCGACACTGTTGTACGGCATGGAGTGTTGTCCAGTTAAGAACCCCCATGTTCAAAAGATGCATGTTGAGAAAATGAGGATGCTGAGATGGATATGTAAGCATACTAAAAGCGATAAGATTAGAAATGAAGTTATCTGATAAGGTAGAAGTAGCCTCCATTGTGGATAAGATGAGGAAAGCGAGATTAGGAAAGTTTGAACATATTAAAGGGAGATGCACATACGCCCCAGTGATGTGCGACAAATTGGATGTAGTAGGCACGATGGGAGGTAGGGGTAGACCAAAAAAGCACTTTAGAGATATGATTAGACAGGACATGACATAGCTTCAGATTACCAACGACATGACCTTAAATAAAAAGGTGTGGAGATCGCATATTAGGATAGAAAGTTAGTAGGTCATGACTAATTGCCTTACTTTCGAGGGTTCAGACTTGTTAGTATTTGTCATTGTACTAGCTCTTATATTATGTCCGGAGAAGACTGCCTTAACCCGTTTTGACTCTGATTTTTCTTATAGGCCTTTTTGAGTTCAACGTGTAGGGTCAACTCAACAAATTGGCCATAACCCATCCATAAAAATACCAGACGGTTCGGTTGATTTTGCCACCCATACTTCAAACCACCAATTGTATGACAAAAACACAGTTACAACAACAACAACAACAACCCAGTGAAATCCCACAACATGGGGTCTGGGGAGGGTAGAATGTACGCAGACCTTACTCCTACCAAGGTAGGACGGCTGTTTCCTGGAGACCCTCGGCTCAGTAAAAGCATAAATGCATAAAAAAATGTTAGATAAGAATAGAAAATTAAAAGCTTTATGAGAAAAACAACAAACAAATAACGAATAGATAACAAATAAATACAAATAAATAAATACTAATAACAAATAACGATTAAATAAATAATGAAAGCGTCACAGGTAAAATTGAGTAATCAAAGCATAGAAAGTAATAAATAATAACATAAATAACAGAAATCAGAAGTCAAAGCGCAAGAGATCGTAATGCACTACTACACCTATGAATAGAGAAGAATAACGAGACTATGAACTAGCCTTCTACCCTAATGTGGGTCCTCCACACCCTCCTATCTAAGGTCATGTCCTCCGTAAGCTGTAACTGCGCCATGTCCTGTCTAATCACCTCTCCCCAATACTTCTTCGGCCTACCCCTACCTCTTCTGTAACCATCCATGGCCAGCCTCTCACACCTCCGCACTGGGGCATCTGTGTCTCTCCTCTTCACATGTCCATACCATCTCAGTCGCATTTCCCGCATCTTGTCTTCCACCGAGGCCACTCCTACCTTATCCCGAATAGCCTCATTTCTAATCCTGTCGCTCCTGGTGTGCCCACACATCCATCTCAGCATTCTCATCTCAGCTACTTTCATCTTTTGAATGTGAGAAGTCTTAACTGGCCAACACTCCGCCCCATACAGCATAGCCGGTCTAACCACCACTTTGTAGAACTTGCCCTTAAGTTTTGGTGGCACATTCTTGTCACATAGCACTCCGGAAGCGAGCCTCCATTTCATCCACCCTACCCCAATACGATGTGTGACATCATCGTCAATCTCCCCGCTGCCTTGCATGATAGACCCAAGATACTTGCAACTACTTCTCTTTTGGATGGCCTGAGCACCAAGCCTAACTTTAACGCCAACCTCCTGAGGTGTCTCACTGAACTTGCACTCTAAGTACTCTGTCTTTGTCCTACTCAACTTAAACCCTTTAGACTCCAAGGTATGTCTCCAATCCTCCAGCTTAGCGTTAACTCCGCGGCGAGTCTCATCGATCAGGACTATGTCATCCGCGAAAAGCATACACCATGGCACCGCACCTTGAATTTGTCACGTCAATCCATCTATCACCAAGGCAAATAAAAAAGGACTAAGAGCTGATCCTTGATGCAACCCCATCACCACTGGGAAGTGCTCTGAGTCCCCTCCTACTGTCCTTACCCTGGTTTTGGCTCCCTCGTACATGTCCTTGATCACCCTAATGTATGACATAGGTACACCTTTAGCCTCCAAACATGTCCATAGTATTTCTCTTGGGACTTTATCATAAGCCTTTTCTAGGTCGATGAATACCATATGCAAGTCCCTCTTCCTCTCTCTATGCTGCTCCACCAGTCTCCTCATAAGATGGATGGCTTCTGTAGTTGAGCGTCCCGGCATAAATCCAAACTGGTTCTCTGAAATAGACACGTCTCTCCTCACCCTCATCTCTACCACTCTTTCCCACAGTTTCATAGTATGGCTTAGTAGCTTAATACCTCTATAGTTGTTGCAACTCTGGATATCCCCTTTGTTTTTGTATAGAGGGATCATTATGCTCGACCTCCATTCTTCGGGCATCGTTGCCGTTTTAAAGATGACATTAAATAACCTAGTCAACCACTCCAAACCTACCGAGCTCGTGCTCTTCCAAAATTCCCCAGGAATCTCGTCAGGTCCGGTTGCTCTTCCCCAGCGCATCCTACGAATGACACTCTTAACCTCCTCGACCTTAATACTCCTGCAATACCCAAAATCGCAACGCCTCCCTGTATGTTCTAAATCTCCCAACACAAAGTCTCTGTCCCCTTCCTCATTCAAGAGTTTATGGAAATAGGACTGCCATCTCTGTTTAATGAGGGTCTCGTCTACCAATACTTTTCCATGCTCGTCCTTAATGCACTTCACTTGGTCCACATCGCGTGCCCTTCTCTCCCGCGCCCTGGCTAGCCTGAACAATTTTCTATCCCCACCTTTCTCTTCTAGTTCAGCATAAAGGCGTTCAAAAGCTATTGTTTTTGCCGTCGAAACCGCCGACTTTGCCTCCTTTCTCGCTATCTTATAAAGTTCCCTATTCGTCCACTTCTCCACCTCATCTGTGCTTTCTATCAACTTTGCGTACGCCATCTTCTTTGCTTCCACCTTTTTTTGCACTTCTCCATTCCACCACCAGTCTCCTCGATGCCGACTACGACTACCAGTCGAGACTCCCAACACTTCCCTTGCCACAGTCCTAATACAACTAGCCGTCCTATCCCACATACTGGTCGCATCCCCATTACTATCCCAGGCCCCCATGGCCTTCAACTTCTCTCCCATCTCCAGGGCATTTGTAGTGGTCAAACTCCTCCATCTGATCCTAGATCGATCATCCCCGACCCTCTTATTCCTCATCATCTTGATCCCTAAATTCATCACCAAAAGCTTATGTCGGGTTGTAAGGTTGTCTATCGGAATGACCTTACAGTCTTTGCACAGACCTCTATCGACCTTCCTCAGGAGTTAAAAGTCTATCTGAGTCTTAGCCACCGAACTATGCAATGTTACCAAGTGGTCTTCCTTCTTTGGGAAACTCGAATTGGCTATGACCAACCCAAAAGCTCTTGCGAATTCCAAAAGTGAAAGGCCTCCTACATTTCTGACCCCGTAGCCAAAGCCTCCATGCACATCATCATACCCTCCTGAAATAGACCCGATGTGCCCATTGAAATCCCCTCCCACGAAAAGCTTCTCAGTAGGTGGTATACCTCCCACTAACTCGTCCAAATCCTCCCAAAAGCGCCTCTTATCCTCCTCTCTTAAGCCCGCTTGTGGTGCATAAGCACTAATAATGTTGAATGTGCTCCCTTCAACGACCACCTTAATCGACATCATCCTATCGTTGACTTTCCTAACCTCCACTACCTGATCCCTTAGATCATTGTCTACTAAAATGCCTACCCCATTCCTATATTTCGATCTACCTGAAAACCAAAGCTTATACCCGTCTACCTCCCTAGCTTTAGAACCTACCCATTTGGTCTCTTGGACACAAGCTATATTAATCTTTCTCTTCTTTAGAATTTTAACTAGCTCTATGGATTTGCCCGTTAACGTTCCAATGTTCCAAGAACCAACTCTCAGTCTAGACGCTCCTTTAACCCACTTACCCCTCCTTACCCTCGTCCCCGACCCCGTCCCTGAATGAGAACATGACCTTAATCTACCATCACTACCAAAAGCCACGAAAATATGTAGGAATTAATAAATTATTCAAAAATCTAAAGTTAGCAAAATGCAACGATAAGTGTATGACCAAAAATATAGATAAACCGAAGGTACCAACTCCAGTTGAAAAGAACCTGATTCACGCCGGAAACACTGTTCACGCCGGAAACAATGTTCACGTCGAAAACACTGTTCACGCCGGAAAATGGAAAACCGCGAGACGACGTCGGAAATCAATAGATCTAGGCCAAATCTGAACAGATCTGGAGGTATTCGTTGGAAAACAAGCAAAAGGAAAGAAAAAGAAAAAGAAAGAAGAAGAAGAAGTAGTGCTAATATTGTCACAAAGAACTCTTGGAACCACAGTCAGAGAAAACTGTAGTTCTTGAAGAAGATGGGTGATGGGTGAGCCAGTTAGTTTCAGAAATAGTAGCAGCAACTGCCCGATATTCGGCCTCTATATTTTTTTTTTCTGGTTTTCATGAATATCTGTCTGCCTCTATCACTGAATTTATTCTTATCCAAGTCAAAAACACAGTTGTAAACGATAAATTTGTTCGATGGAATAAGTTTTACACAAAAGTTCAATCATCACATTGAAGACATAACTACTAAGCGCCTGAAATATGAGTTTAACTAAGGTAACACAGGTAATTTATAGAAACAATTCCCCATCAGAGGACTTAATAGCTATCTGATAGGTAATTGTTTTAGAATAAAACATAACAAGTTAACAGACGCATTACATTGATAGTGTAAAAATTATTGTAAACTTTACCTAAATCCCATAGTGAAAAAGCCCAATTACAATGTATCCCTTATTTTTCTTAAATTACCCGATTTTCCTTTTTTTTCAAATTTCTGATACATTACTCACTTTCCTGATACATCAGTTTTTGGGTGTAAAATAATTAATGCTTGTGAGTTATTTATGGATAGTAACGTAATTTAAGTTATGATTGATTGTTTCAATCAATTAGAGTGCTAAATAAGGTAAAGAATCCTTTTAAGAACAAAACAGTTATGAAGATCAAGGAAAATTCTAAAAACAGAGCATCAGTGCGAAAAAAAATTCAATCCAAATTTCAATTTTCATCAAGCGATTCAAGATAAATATCGCGATACTACTGATTACATGTTCTTTACAAGATTAATTATTCAAAATTTTCCAAAACATCTGAAAACAAGAGGGGCAGAAAAAAATGCATTTTTTTCTAAAAATAATTTGCGAATCGTGCAAGGATCACAGATGGTATAATTTAAAATGCCTAACAATGTCAATGCTCTATGAGAAGTTATGGTATCAATATCATCAGACCATTTTTGTGACTGTAGGTAATGTCTTCAGAAGTGACGAGGAAGGTCGTCGCACAGTGTGATTGAGCAAAATCATGAATGTTAAAATAGTCAATGCTTCAGCCTGATGAGCAGTTCCTAGAGAAACTGGGACAGCTTTTTACAGTTTTAGAGGTTGTATTTGATACATATTTCAATTAATCAGAATAGTATTTGAATATCAATAATTGATACATGGATGGTTGGTAATTATTTTCATTATAAGTTACTTGGTAGTGATGTAAATTCAAGTTCGACAAATGAGGATAGCTGATACATAATCATTCGACATATTCGACATATAAAGGGTTGATACATTGAAGATTGTTTTATTTTTTTCAACTGAATTGTGACTGATACATAACATATATTAATATAGGTTGTATATGTATCAGAATCATTAAATATAGATACATGGGATGATGATACATAGACAATATGTATCAGAATAATTAAATATTGATATATGATAATCTGATATATAATCAAGATGTATCAGAAGAACTAAATCTTGATACATGAGATTCTGATACATAAACAATATGTATCAGAATAATTAAAGCTTGATTTATGAGATGCTGATACATAAACATGATGTATCAGAATCATTACATTTTGATACATGAGAATTTAATACATAAACAAGATGTATCAGACACACTAAAGGTTGATACGTGAGGTGTTGATACATAGACAAGATGTATCAGAAACATTAAATATTGATACATGATAATCTGATATATAATCAAGATGAATCAGATTCATTAAAGCTGATAAATGAGATTCTGATACATAAACAAGATGTATCAGAATCACTAAATCTTGATACATGAGATGCTGATACATATACAATATCAGAAGAATTCAAGTTTGATAAATTAGAATCTGATACATTAACAGTATGTATCAGAAGCAGTCAAGTTTTATACATTGGAATATGATACATTAACAGTATGTATCAGAAGCAGTCAAGTTTTATACATTAGAATATGATACATTAACAGTATGTATCAAAAGCAGTCAAGTTTTATACATTAGAATATGATACATTAACAGTATGTATCAAAAGCAGTCAAGTTTGATACATGATAATATGATATATAAACTTTCATCTTATATTAGAGTTTCATACATGAGAAAAACTTAAAAGTCTGGTAATTGTACATTCTTCTAATACAAAATTCAAAAAAAAAAAATTACTCGACGTCCATCGGTTTTTCTTGACTAGGAGATATGAAATCTCTCTTAGGTTTTTTAGGATCATCGTTATCGCTAACATAACCATCCTTGGCCTTCCGACAACCATAATTCCACAATAGTGTGACATATCTTGAACGAAAGAATTTGGCATGTAGTCCAGTATTTGGAATAGAAATTTCATCCTAAATAACTTTATACCTTCTTCACATATTGATGATTTAAAATCATCAAAAAAATTAGCCTTATATGCCGTGCCGAATCTCAATGGGTGGGACGGAATCTTCTTGATGACGTATTTCATTCTCTGCATTGACATGAAAAATGGTTAAATACAACTTGAACTTTATACATAAATACGATGTATCATATGCATTAAAATATTTGATACATGAGATTCTGATACATACAGAAGATGTATCAGAAGCAATAAGGCTTTATAAATTATAATCTGATACATAAATGTAGATGTATCAGAATCATTAAAACTTGATACAATAGAAACTGACACTTAAACACGATGTATCAGAAGTAGTAAATCTCCAAAAAATGGCATCTAAAAAAACACTATGTATCAGAAGAGTTAGCGCTTGATACATGATAAGCTGATACATAAACGATATGTATCAGAATCAAAAAACCTTCATAAAAACTTCATTAAAAAAAACCTTAATTGAACCCATACCTTTGGGAGATTAGGGCGTATTGTAACCCCTTCAATATTGTTGTCTAGTTCTTTGGGTGCATGTTTAACTGGAGCTTTCGACTTCAATTTCTCACGTAGCTTATCCATCACTGCCGGATCGTTACGATGTTTGAATCTAACCTCGTCGTAACCTTCCCAAGATGAATCAGAACCAGGTGAAACAAGAATTCCTTGATTTTTATTCGACTGTTTGAGACCATGAACAGATTCCATATGTATCATTGAAGATATGAGTTACAAAAACAAAAAGATTTACAGAAGAAAGCAAATGATATCAATTTTAGAAGATTTTTTAAAGATTTACAAAAGAAATCAAACGATACAAATTTTAGGAGAAATCAGATTGAATGAGGATGAAGTGGGATTCTATATAAGGAAAAATTAAAATATACCTTAGCTAGAACCTTGAAATTGAGTAACAGATGTACTCATAAATTCAAAATCTCAAAAACTGATGAAGAGGAGCGAAATAGGGCGAGGATTTAGGGAGGAAGAGTGATGTATCAGTGAGGGAGAGAGAGTTAAAGGAAAAAGAGGGATTTTGGAAATTTTTTGGTATAATAGAAAATACAAGTAAATATGGTATTAGAATATGTGTAAATGGGTAATTTTTCTTATTTACACCATTAATGTATAATATAAATCCTAGAATTATTGGTGGATATTAGAGGATACACTCAGTTGAAATAACTTCAACTACAACAGCAATGCATTAAAGCAGAACACAAAACATAACAAATGAACAAAAAAATTGATGCCATTAAATAGCTAACAATACCACCAGTCAAAGGAAAAAATGGCAGTTCAGGCACTAACAAGCGTTCTACCTGCAACCAATTAATTTCTCCCATACCCGCATATTTCATTTTTAGTTCAGTATCTCAAGGAAATGCTTGGATTTTGCTGCGCAAGTCAACTGTTCTCCAGAACGATTTCGCTTGTTCCATTTTTCACTTCTCACTCCAAACAACCAAAGGAATTAAGTTACTGAATTAGGATCAGAACCAGATACGTTCAAGTCTTGAAGAGTATAAAATAGGTTTCACAAGTTGCACCAGCCAATACCAAGGTACTCTCAAAAATGAATGGAAGTCCAATTCATCAAAAATCAATAATCAACAACAACAACAACAACAACCCAGTGAAATCCCACAACGTGAGTCTGGGGAGGGTAAAGTGTACGCAGACCTTACTCCTACCAAAGTAGGTCGGCTGTTTTCGAAAAGCCCTTGGCTCAATAAAAGCATAAAAAGAGGTCAGATAAGGCTAAAAAATTCAAAGCGATATGAAAAAGAAAATAACGAAAGCGACACAGATAAAATAAAATAATCAAAGTACAGACAGTAATAGATAATAACAGAAATCAAAGTACAAGAAATTGTAATGCGCTTACTAATAAGAAAGAATAACAAAACTATGTACTAGTCTTCTATCTTAATATGGATCCTCCACACCCTACTAATCAAATCAATAATCAGTTGATTGAATTCCTCTTGGATTCTCTCCTCCACGTTCTCACTTCCAATGAATCAAGTCCTTGAGGATCACAATGCACTGTAGCATCTGATGGTCCTCCAAAGCAGTATATGGAATAATCAGCAACTACGAAATATAAAATAAGGTATTTTATGAGATCAAGCCTCCATAAATCATGTTTGCAAGCCAGCCATAGGAAAGTTGTGGCATCCCATCAACATTCTAAAGCAGAGGAGAAAATGGTATGAACATGGAAAACCTACATGGTATTATTTGTCTGAAAACAGTGAGTACAGGCCCAATACATCCAATGAACAAGATTACTAAACTAGCTACAATATCAACGTGACCATTAGGATGAAAGAACTATATACTAGCACTTGTTTAATCAAACCACTGTTTCAACCAAAACACAGACAAATGCTATCAGTTTCGATCAGCACTTGTGACAGTGACATTATTTTTATCCTCCTGTTCCACAAATAAAACCATTGAGCAAAGCTCAGTAAAAAAAGTTTACATTAAGAGGTTGTTTGGTTGTTGGTTAAGAGGAGATTTATTCATGTATAAAATTCTGCATAACTTGTATCATGTTTGGTAGCATTCTTTTGCAATATATAGAATTCAACACACCAAATACGGTGTTTGAGTAGCAATTTAGAATCCTGCATAACTAATACTCCCTCTGTTCAATTTGTTTGTCCTATTTTGACTTGATACGGAGTTTAAAAAAGTATTAGTAATCTTGTCATATGGAAAGTTGGAATTAAAAAGTTGTCAAAAAAGTAAAAACACGTTCTTTTTTATAAAGACTAAAAATGAAAGTAGGACAAACAAATTGAAACAGAGGGAGTACATGTATAAGTTATGAGTGAATTTATGTATTACTTTATGCAGGATAGAAGATGACATAACTAACCTTGCATAACCAAACTCTACATAACTAATCTATGCATTATTAATACATGCATAACCAGGGGCGGAACCAGAATATTTGATAAGGGGGTTCAAAAAAATTAAAAAATAAGGAATTGGATGAAAAAAGTAAAAAATATGTGTCATTATTGAGAATCGAACCCACGACCGCAGGCTCAATCACAAGCACCTTATCCACTAATCCACAATCTCCATTTGTTAAGGGGATGCAAAAATTATATTTGTACATGAATAAAAAAATTCGCAATATATATATAGTGCAATTTTCCGACGAAGGGGGTTCGGTCGCCACCCCTCGCACCCCTCTAGTTCCGCCCCTGTGCATAACTCTAACTAGCAACCAAACGATCCCTAAGAACTGAAGATTGGATGGACAGCCTTTAGAGTGTGAATCGACCCAATGTTAACTTTTTGACCGAAATATGCTTACATTGCCTCTTTGGTAAACTTTGTTCTAATACAACACCTGCTTAGGTACCAAGATGAGACTGAAGAAATGTTTCCGCAATTTTTTTCTTTTGATAACCGCGAAATCCCTGAGAAATGTTCCCATTGTTTATTCATACCTAGACTATAACCTCAACCTATTTCAGTTATTATACTCAAAAGGTACATAACTCCTACTTATAACTGTCCATTTCACACTGAATGTCTTCACAGTTGGTACAATTCGTCGTTTCGGAACTAGAACTGCTACTTTATGACAAAGAGGTCCAGTGATGGATTAATAAATTAAGAATGTGTACTCATGAATTTATCTTGAATCGAGATCTTTTGGCTCAACTTTATCCCACCAAGGCTTAAAGGTAAGTTCGACATAGTGATGGTTAGACCTACTTTTTTGACCAGTCAAGAATACACAAGTTCAGAAGATGAATGTAGCGGAGATGAGGATGCTCAGATGTGAGAGGTTGGCTATAGTAGGTTTTAGGAAAGGCAAAGGTAGGCCAAAGAAGAAGTACAGGGAGGTGATTAGACAGGACATAACACATCACATCTTCAGCTTACTGAAGACACGATCCTATATAGGAAGATTTGGAGGTCGAGTATAAGGGTAATAGGTAGCCGAGCATTATAAGTATTAGTTAGTATACGTGTAGTCTCTTATTCTCCTAATTTTCACTATTACCTGTTGCTTAATTTCTTCTGTTTATCTTGCTATTTGCTGCCAGCTTCTTTTATTTTTTGTTATGCTTTGATTATATTCGTTTTGAGTTGAGGGTCTATTGGAAACATCATCTCTACCCCACAAAGGTTGGGTAAGGTTTGCGCATATCCTACCTTCCCCAGACCCCACTTGTGGGATTGCATTGGTATGTCGTCGTTGGACAAAAAGGAAGTTCAAAGGGAATATAAAAAACGGATCCTCTTTTGTCCCTATGATATCCTAAGTATATAAGATGGATGACCTGAAATTGATGAAATTCGGAGAAAGAATGTTGAGACGTCATTAGTATGGAGCATGAGGCTAGCAGAGCTAGTTGCAGTGCCAGTTTGATCGCTTGTCTTACTAACCGTTTCGTAGCGGGTGTCCAAGCCCGTGGTCTCAATGCCGCCTCCACGCAAGCCCTCGGTCACCAAGCCGACCAATATGATTGATAGTTTAAGTTTACTATTTGCAGTTCTCCAAAGACTCAAATTTAGGGCTGGAGTAAAGAGCCACAAACGAACCTGTCAGGAACGGTATAAAAAGGACAATTGAATTGTCAGTGCTGGCTTTGCTGGGTTTGAGGCCCAATCCTTGGGGCCTGAATGCTTACATGAAAAGTGTTTTCCTGGGAAAGAAACCAAGCCAACTCAACTTACAGTTTTCAAAGCTCAGGACAACAGTGACTTGCAACTTAACAATTTATGACTTCACCCCGGCTGCTCCGGGAAAGATGTTCCTAGAATATACATGGGGAAGGAACACACTATATTTTTATATTCAGGAAAGGAACACACTATAACAGCATCATTACCATTAACACAATAGTGCAAACAATGACACTGATGTAAGAAATGCATTGCCTTTATCCAATTGGACAATTCATAATATCGATTCATCTGCCACAAACTAGGCCGATGTTGCAACATCTTCGACGTACAAGGCTAAAAGACAAAGCGTACCAATTAATACTACTGATCAATCAGAATCACTACACTTGAGGCATCTATTCATATAAAAGCCTTCACTTCCCCTGTCAACCCACTGTTTTACCATCTCAAACTGTTCCATCACTTCTTAAAAACTTCCCTTTTCCTTGCTCCCCTTCTCTTTGAGATAGGGTACGAATATAGAGAGAGGATTCTTATCCTTACAAGGACATGAAACGACAGTCCCTTAAATATAAGGATTAGCAAGTATTTCCCATTTCTATTCTCTGGTTTTCTTATTCCTTCAATCTGTCCCTGTGCACTCAAGCCCTCTCCCCCCAACAAGCAGTCATCAATATCTTCGTACCATCTCTCTGTCTCCCTTCCCATTCAACCAGAAATTATCATCTCCTCCACCATCTCTGTTTCCCTCCCTTGTCATGCCCCACTGTGCCTCTTCAACAAACCTTCCCCCCTCCCCCTATTTAGTCTAGCTGCCCTCGCTTTCCTTCTTCTCTAACTTCCTTCCATGGAAGAAATATCTACCCAACTCTTTATTGGGTTTTCCCCTCCCCTTGATATAGAGAAGCTCCCAATAACCAAGGGTTAACACCAGGATCTGCTTTGAGTCCTCATTTTCCCCAAAGTTATGCATTAATTAACCAACAGTATACAAGACGAGGTTTCATGATCCTTGCTATTTGCAAATAATGTTGAGCTAATTGACAAAACTAGCCAGGGAATCAACCAAAAATTTAACTATCAGGATAACCAGTGTTACCTCAATATTAGAAGCTATATGCCGCATAAACCAAAATCCTAATCAGTGGCCGTAAAGATAAAACGAACAACAAAACAATAGAGCATGGACAAAACAAATTATAGCCAGAAGGTACCTCAAAATACTGACTATATACAAAGCGCACCCATGTCCGGTGGCCTTGCATCAGATTGTTTTGAAGTCGTAACATTGACAGGTGGAACTTTCTTTCCTTGCTTTTTGTCTCTCCTACCCTTTCCATAATCAATTGTATGGCTGCTGAAAAAATATACCATTGCATGAGAAAATGAAGAAAATTGGTAATCAAAGTGGCCAGAACATCAAGTTAGTTAAGAAACAGAAGAGGCTGCAATTGATTATTTTGACTTCAAACCCAACATTATATAGAGGATTTTTTTATTTAATCCAAAAGAAAATGGGTGGAAAGATAGATACATGTCTCTTAGATTTATTGCTATACTGTCATACTTGTGCAGTCAAACTTTATAATTGGAGAGCCCACAAATCCACTGATATATCTTTAGCACAGAGGCTGTTCTAGAAGCCATATTTACAACTCACAACCAAATTATGTCCTCCGAGTATGAACGAACTTAGACAACACAGTTTTCAAAATTTTCATATCTAAAGCTCTCCAAGATATCCTTGTTGACAATTGCAAATACATTCTAGTGCAAACATATGCATAGTAGAAGAAGATCAATACATGCATAGAACAAGCAGAAAGCATCCCACTAATTACAACAAGCTAACGCCATCAAGCTGTAGAAAAAAAATTACCGCAAAAAAAGAATTAACAAAATAAACTTCAACAAACACTCAGGAATAAACAAAAACACAGGTGATCTTTGACAACCATACACTGTATAGCTAGTAGGATGTTTTCCAGCAACTGATCCACAGCAAGACTTGTATTTCTTCTTTGAACCACAGGGACAGGCCTTATTTCTTGGAATTTTCTACAGCATCAAAAAAAGATGAAGCTTTGATTGTTTAAGTAACTAAATCCAAGTCAAGTTTCCAATTAGATATGTACATACGAAAAAAACCAACACATTTAAAAAGATACAGAAAGATTCAGGTTGTTTTACCTTTTCATCTTCCTGGGAGGTATGTTTATCAGAAGCTCCTTTTACACTACAGTCAGAGGAACCTTTTTTACAAGGTGAGTCTCCAGATTTGATATCAGGCTCTCCTGGAGACCCTAAAAGAATGAAAAGTATGAGAAGCCAAAGTGCTGGCACCAAAAGTAAAAGCATAGTTATACCAGTTCTCCCAGTCCATGATAGACGCAATAGAAAGGTACTTCAAGTGTGTGTTTATGGGAATGTATCTTGCCTATCATTTAATGGGCACAACAATAAACTTATGACCTCTTTCTCACACTCTGTGACCAAATTCTTGTAGCATTAAGTGGATTTCATAACAAAAGGTGTTTCTTCCCAACTCAACAAGCCCTAAATATAACTGGAGTGTGCATGGAAGGGGTCACCTTTACAGAGCCAGGTCTTAGAATACACATTCCAGCTCACTGAGCACCAAAGCATGAGAAGGATGGGTTTCCCAGAGTGAGAACAATTGTCAAAGAGAACATAGAAAGAGAATCCAACTAACTACAAAGTTATGACAATAATGACAAGTAGATGAAAAAAATACTTCATCTTCATATCTAGAACCCAAGGTATCAAAAATGTATTTTGTCTCCTACCATGCATTGAAGCAGCCCCAAAAAGGGGCTGCTGTGCACATGATTGCACGTCGAACATTACCTAGTGTATAGGAGAAAAAGCTTTTTACCTAAATCCCACAGCTCTAACTATCTAAGATGGCACATTAGCTTACCTCTCATGCAGATGGATTTCTCATAGCAGTTGGAAGATGTGGAACAGATAACCAATAAAAGAACCACAAACACACACACCAAAAAAAGAAGGGAAACTTGATTTGGCCTTTTCAATTAGGTCAAGAAAGTCAACTAGCAAAGCATGAAGTAAAATGAATGGTTTTCTAGCTTCTATATGGTGAAATTCTGACTACATGTTACAAAGCTAAGTTGCTCTGACTCTTCACTTTCAATGACGCACCCGTGTCGACACAACGTGGGTATGGGATCTCTACCCAATTTGGTCAACCGATTTTGGGTACTTTGACCAAAATCGACAGAGAAATTAGGGACAGATACCTATGATTTCCATAATGATTTTTTTTCTTTGGATGACGGTGGTGTCCGGGCCAGTTTTCGCGCACCTCGACTAATTCCACAGGATACCTGTCACCTCCCACCAGCAACAGGTACCCGGTAACTCTGTCCACCAAGGCCAGGACAAAGGGAAGAATCACCTAGTGATTTTTTGTCTCCACTGAGTTTTGAACCTGATACCTCAAGGTTCTCAACCACTTCATTGACCACTAGGCCACACCCTTGGGCGCATTTCCATAATGAAATTAAAGAAAATGGAATACCTTGAATGGAGAAATTTCTTTGTACGTCCTTTACCTTTATCTCATTCTGGTATTCTTCCCTTGATCAATATTTTCTCCTCGAAATACCTTGTAAGGTTTCCCCATAATGTTTCATAATTTGACATATAACTCTATTTTTAGCAGAATCCCGCACCCGTATCCTTAATAAGATGCGCACTCCCGAATCGTAAAATTGAATTTATGAAGGATCCTACCTCTAGGTTCACACCCATATC
Source organism: Solanum dulcamara (assembly GCF_947179165.1). Taxonomy (NCBI): domain Eukaryota; kingdom Viridiplantae; phylum Streptophyta; class Magnoliopsida; order Solanales; family Solanaceae; genus Solanum; species Solanum dulcamara. Next base: position 70,213,400 of record NC_077243.1, on the reverse strand, counting down.
GGACACCTGTACCCGAGTCCGACCAACTTAGTTACATAGTACTAAAATTTGTCCTGCTTATTCAAACTAGTTACTATCTAAAGAACCAAACAAGTTCCTCTCTAGACCACAATTTTTAAAATTTCTTTCTATTATTTCTAACTCTAAAGTTAAGTCTGAGTATTACTCACATATTTACAAAATCTATAAATTTAAACTAAGGTTAGTCAATTTGGATAAGATGACCAGGCATCAAAACTCAAAACCATTAGAAGTAGAGAAAATGGAGAAAAGGAAGAACGTGTCACCAAAGATGGTTCACACTCAATCCTCGGCAACCCACTACCATATGGACAGAAGTCCGTGTTTTTCCAATAAAATTCATTAAAATTTGAATATCTACCAGGTTGACACGAGTATGTAAGTCATGTTAATAACAAGCCTTCCTGTTTCTATTTTTCATGTGCTTGGGACTCCCTGATGATTATGAAAACCAGAATTTACCATGACTGCAATCTCAGCAAGACGAAGTAGGCTTAATAATTTTAAAAGCAAGTGGAAAAGAACTGACTGACCATTACCTTGTGAAGTGCTTTCCAGACAAGAAAAGTTATCATTTGCATTTAACTGGTCCTCGGATCCTTGTTCTGCGATTAGAAATTCTGTTGCAGCATCAACATCACCACCAACTTGTCGTAAAACCTAGAGAAGAACAGATAAATAAGAAACAGATATCAAGTACAGAGATATGTACGTTTCTTTTAACGCTCAACAAGTTCCACATCATCAACGAAGGAAAGAGCTATCGGCAAATGACCTGCTCCACTTTTTCGCTGTTATCACACCCACTTCCAGCCATAACCACTTTAACTGATCCTACTTGAACCATAATTCGACCAGTGTCTCCCTTAGACTTGGCAGCAGCTATAGCTTCACGAGATTTTGCTGAAAGATCAGCATCAGCCTTTAAATAACTGAAGGTTATTAGAATTCTCGCAAGAAATACTAACTCATTGTCATAATATTGCTAATCCTATCACAATAAAAAAGAAGAATTGAAATTCTGTAAACCTTGATAATAATTGGGTTAGGTGCTCCAGTGCAAGAATCTTCCTTCAGCCGGATGCTATTGTAATGCTCTCCGTCATGATAAGAACTGACAGTAAATAAGCAAGTCAGGCAGCAAATGTGTGCAAATATATGAAGGGGCTAAGAAGTAACGGATGAAGGGGAAAAGAAGCACAGAAGAAATGCCAAAGGATGTTCCTTTTTAACCCAAATAAGTGGCTCTTGCTTCAGTAGACAACCAATTATCTCAGAGGGTTATAGAGGACCCCACTATAATCATTAGGCTGCTAGATGATCTGGAAGTGTCCTTTGTTATTTAATGAAAATGGACCAAAACAGTCGGTCAAACACAGTACAGTAAAAAGCTAGAGACGCCAGAGATTCCATAATGGAGAAAGAAAGAGACATTAATGTTGAGAAGAAAAAGGTGGGGGTCCAAGCTTCGTATAAAACTTGAACTGTCTGCAATTTCGCAAGACCGTGTCTATCCATATAGGATTTAAGTTTTGCCTAGGAACCAGAGAAAAGAAGGGGTATACTGAATATAACCTTAAATCTCTCAAAGAACCAAAGAGATAGAATGTTGTAAACTTAACAACTACTTGAAAAGCAAAGCAACACACAGGTCAAAAAAATGTATTTAAAATGAGTTTCTTGTGTTTTATCTGATCCCCTTCCTGTAACCAACATCTGTGTATGATGCAAAAGAAAAGAGAGGGAGAGACCAAGATGTCTATGCAGCAGGATCAAGTACTTAGAAAAATTACATCACAATTCACATGTCATGAACTTTTTCAGAACGCTTGTAACAGCTAAAAGAGAATGATCTACATACACCTGTTTTTACTAGCGAAAAGCCAATTCTGCCTTCTACCCCCACCACCCAGATAAACGAAGGCTCTGAAGTGAAGAAATAAACAGCAAGCATGAGAACAACTAGGAGAGTGCTGATGGAGGAACAAGGTTGCAACAACTGGGTCTTTGACAGAACAGAAGCTTCAAAAAAGAGGAGATAGAACTAGATATCAAGCTTTGGGGCATATCGTGGATTAGCACTGTAGCGGACTTGCTCATCCTCCTTCATGAGATCCTCTTTTTACTCTACATGGATGTAGTTAGAAAATACAAAATTAGACTGGTCCCAGATAAAGTAAACCAAGAGCAAAAATAAAACAACTTTTAAGTTCAATAAAGTACCAGATTGTCTATTCCATTTTCCCCATAGATGTCTTTTCTTCTCCAACAGCTAATATACTAAAATTCATCTCACATAAATGCCAATTCTAAATGATCTAAGCGTATTAATGAAAATGAATCGCATCAGTCCAACAACTCTATACCAGCTAAGAGACATTCCTGTTATACAACTAAAGGAAATCATGCAGTGGAGGGGCTCTAGACCATACAAAAGCATAAGCAAGTGAAAACTAAAATCTCATATTCTTTCTGCACTTACAGATGAAGCATCCGAGATTCACGGTTGTCAAAATTCTGTATGTACCAGCGAGGTGACATATGCTGTCCACATTGGATTTAAATAATCAGTCAATCTAAAATCCCTTGAACATCAGGTCAGAGCACTATGAAGTGAGCAACTTTGATGTTTAAAAAACTAGTTGTTCTATATTATAAAGTACTGCTTATCAGAGGGATTAAGTAGGGGGAGAAGACGTACTCGGTGAATGCATATGTTGGTATGAGTAACAAGAGAAGCTGCTTGTAATTCCATATGTCCAGCCCAAGTGCCATCCTTCTCCATGGACTCACAATATTCATCAAATGGTACATCATCTTCAATAAAAGGCTCAAACGTATCACGGTTATTCTGTTAAACATAAATCCACTATTAGTTTACCTTAAAAATCTGTTTTGGTGTTCTAAGTACTAGAGAAAATGACATAAAAACAGATAAAAAAGGCAGTCCGGTGCACAAAGCACCCCGCATTAGCAGGGTCTGGGGAAGGGCCGCACTCCAAGGGGTATGATGTACACAGCCTATCCTAATCCAAGCATTAGTGGCTGCTTCTACGGGTCGAACCTATGACCTCTAGGTTAAATGAAAACAACGTTACCGTTGCTCCAGGGCTCCTCTTCATGACGCGTAACAGCAGATGTGGGGTGTAAAAACTAAGACAACAGTAATGGTTTGTGCTATAGCTCATCAAGTGGCATCGATAATCATATTTTTAAGCTTCACCCACAAAAATTGAATCAATAACAAACAACAACATACCCAGTATAGTACCACAAATGGATCTGGGGAGGGTATAGTGTACGCAGACCTTACCTCCGCCTTGTCAGGTAGAGAGGATGTTTCCAAAAGACCCTCGGCTCAAAGAGAAATCGCATCAATAACATTTCCTCAAAATACAGGATTTTCTTAAAGAAAGCACATGTTTCCTCAATCAGCTCCAAAAATATAGGTTAGTTTAAATCTATTCCAGCTTTGCTAATAGTAAGAATTGTGATAAAATTCATACCTAAAACAGGTTGCAGTAGAGTTTATTAGAAATTATGACTACACATTTCTAAATCAAAAGAGCCAGCTGACAACAAGTAATATAGATACCAAATATCTAAATATAATAATAATAATAATAATAATAATAATTTTGCAACAAAAGTTGAAACAGAAGAAAAGGCTCCAAAACACTGTCAGCAGAGATTCTACCACCCTTCTCAACCAACCCCGCATATTAGTCGCAGGATAGAACTATATATCAAAATATAAAAATAATGCCACAAGCATGGCTCAGTTCTTCCTGGACAGACTCTGGTATCTGTCAGAGTATAACGTAAATAAGACTGACGGAGGTAGTGACTTTGGTGACAAATAATGGGATGTAAGCTCAAATAGGAGAATAAAGGTAGCCTCTTGAGAGGGAAAGAGGGAAAGGGAATAAAAACCAGTAGCTGTGGATGCTACTTCTTGCCTTTCAAAATGGAATTACTCCTCGGTAGAATTGGAATTGATTCCATCCAAGTTAAGAGTGTCAACACAATTAAATAACATGACCTTGCATAATTTTACACAAAATCCATCTATCATATCAATCATTTGTGCCTCAGAAATAAACTAGTTGGAATCGATTATATGAACCCTCTGAATACTTCCTCAATCCTCAACTAATTTAGGAGTTTTTGTGTCTTAATTAAGGGTTTTTAGAATATATTAATAGACTTAAAAAGTGTATCCCTTCTGAACAGCATTTTAAACTATATAGTCTTGATATGAATATGAAGATCATATCAAATACATATACCACACAAAAACGTGAACCTTTTGAGAATACGACTGGATCTCTCTCCTTATATTATTTTTTTAAGCCTAAATCACCTTATTCTTTGGAATCCCAAAAACAGATAGCTTCCCCTTGCTCCTACGCTTCCTCTTTCGGGATCTCATATGAAACCCTGGGTAGTAACTGTGAAATTTCATGTGTCTGAATCCCTAGTTCAGTCCGATTTTTAGACCTTCAAATCCCTCCTATAATATTTATCACAAGCATTTTAGGCTTTCACTTTCTTTGCTATCTTTCTGATTTCACTAATTATGTAGTAATCCCTCCAAAATTTTATTTTGACTCCGATATCCCTCTTGTACCTATATTGTGTCATACAGCAGGATACTCACAACCATAATACAAATGACACCAACATGATAGGTGCAGAAAATTATTTCTGGGCGTAGGACAAGATTGCATGGGAATAATTCCATCTCACTTAATAGTATGTTGAAGCAAAATCAAGTCTTCTAAAGAAACACATACCCTGATAAATTTTACAGTCATATCTCGATATTTCTCATGCTCCTCCTCATTGCCTTCCAACTGATCACCTAATGACCTGCATAAACACAATGATTGTTTAGCCAATATTCCAGATCCAGTTGCTATAACATGTATCATGTAAATCCCAAGAAATTACTGTATTCAATAATCAATACATTACTTTGATAAGAAATGGACCCTTGGTCTAACTCAACCCCAAAAGTTTAACTCAATCCTAGAAGCTAGCTAAGGAGGTCAGGATTGCCCAAACTCTATGAAGAAACCAAAGGACTCATACCCACCAAATGTGGGATATTTGACATACTTAGAATACAAGGGTAAGAGATGGGACTTTAATATAGATTAACACGATGTCTTGTTCATCTCTCAACCAAACTATAAATGTGCATTGAGTTCACATACACATTAACATTGATTCTGATACAAGTTTAAGTAAATCCAACCTTTGACCAAAAGCTCTCTGTACAACTAACAGCTATTCTTTACAGCGTCGTATCCTCCGCCACCAATGGCTACCTGGAGCCGGTAACGGCTAGCCTTGAATGGCTCTGGTGAACTCTATGACCATCACTACAAACTCCTCTGACCTTCATAACCTCAAATCCCAATACCCCGGACCCCAAAATCATCAACAATGCTTTCACCAGAGAAACCTTTCCCTTGTTGATGGACAAATCTATGGAGATCGATCCTAACCCCAAGCAGGTGCAGAAAGACTCATATGCAGGAATCCTAAGGTACAAATTGGAAATAGTTCAAAGCTAAGAGTGAGACTGTCACCCAGAGCTCATAAGATGATTAATGGCAAAGTTGTGGTAGTCTTCACCAAAGAAGAACACGAGTTCTAGTGGAAACATGACGATGGACCATTGTTGGTAAGTTCCTCACTGGTTGAACCTTTATTGACGAAATAAGAGCTGATTTTGCTAAAATTGTGTCTACTAAAGGGGTAGTTAAGATAGGTGCGAAGGATAATTATAATGTCTTTATCGATGTCGAAAATATTGAAGATTTCAATAACCTATATTCTAGAGATTTCATCCCACTATCTGATGAGGTTATCATGAAGATTCTGAAATGGACACCTAAGTTCAAGCCTAATATCGAAACTTCTCTAGCACCAGTCAGGATTAATCTTCCAGATTTACCATGGCACTATTACAAACGGAATGCACTCTGTTGTATTGTTAGCCCAGTAAGCATTCCTTTGGTTATGGATAAGGCAACAACTACAAAATCCAGGCCTAATACTGCCAAGCTAAGAGTTCAATTTGATCTTGCTAAACCTTTAATTCATGTTGTGACAGTGGAAGTGAGAAATCAATGTGGAGAAAAGAGATGTTTGAGAAAAAAATTGAATATGAGACTATGCCAGCCTTTTGTTCCCACTGCAATGTCCAAGGACACAACTTAGAAAGATGTAGGGCTACCTCTACTGAACATCATACAGGTAGAGATCATCCCTCTATGAAGGATAAGGAGGGGAAAGATTCTCAGTCTACTCAAAACAACAACAGAAGACAAATCAATTATAATATTTATGAGCAAAGGAGGAATCTGAATCAGTCTATACCCAATACTATGACGCATGGGGGAAAGAAGCTCTGTCCAAAACAACATCAGTGAAGAGTGGCAAAAAATGTAGACAGAAGGTAAAGAAAAGGCATAAATCACAGTGGGGCGCAGAGAGACAGAACCAGAAGCGGATTGACATCAGCACATGGTCCAACAACTCCTTCAATATCCTCCAAAAAGAAAATGGAAAAGAAATAATGGACACTACAGAAGATGTTGATTTGTAAATATCTAAGTGTGATCAGATATGATTTTGTAGGATTTAAATTGATCTGATAAAATCATATCTGATATGGTATTATATAGTTTAGGATATTTGATCAAATAAAATCATCCCTTGATTCTCAAATCTCCTAGAATCAAGAGATCTGATTGCTAGTTAGTTTATTCTTTTGTACTATAAATTTGTATCTCTATGGATGAATAAGAGTGTACAACTTTGGTACCAAAACTTACATGGTATCAGAGCAGCTTTACAGGGTGCTTGGATACGCTTTTTTTAAGTGACTTAAAAGTTAAAAGTCAAAAGCCAAAAGCCAAAAAGTCAAAAGTAGGCCTACTTTTGCCTTTTGGCTTCCTTTTTTTGGACTTTTGTGTTTGTCAAACACTTCCAAAAGTACAAAAGTCACTTAAAATAAGTCAATCCAAACACCTACTTATTCTTGTGTTGCTTATGACTAAAACAGTAAATACTGGGCTACGTCACCTAGCGGCATGATAGAAGCCGAGAGTTCTATTAACAAAGTTCCGACCAAGACAACAATGGACCAAGGCGGCGATTTTTCTCATTTTTCTTTTTAGCTTACTTCTCAGTTCTCACAAGCTGAATGGAAAGAATTATTTGGAATGGGCACAATCTGTCCGTTTGGCAATTGATGGTTGAGGAAAACTTGGGCACCTAACTGGAGAAACGAGAAAGCCTGAACCAGGAGACCCGAAAATGAACGCCTAGAAATCAGAAAACTCGATGGTAATCGCTTGGCTACTAAACTCCATAGAACCTGTCATAGGTCAACCATACTTGTTTCTTCCCATTGCTAGGGATGTTTGGGAGGTTGTTAGAGAGACTTGTGCTGATGTAGACATTGCATATCAGATTTTTGAATTAAAAATTGAAATGTGGAAAGCTAGGCAGGGGGAGAGCGGTGTTACTATTTATTATAATGAGATGGTTTTCCTATGGCAAGAATTAGATCAATTCTATAATGATAAATGGGAGTGTCCTAAGGATAGCGTAAAAGCAATGAAAAAGGAAGAAAATGAGAGGGTTTATCTATTTCTAGCAGGATTGAACCAAGAATTCGATGAACTTCGTTCTTAAATTTTGGAAAAACCTACTGCCCACTTTGAGGGAAACTTTTTCTGAGATTAGGCAAGAAGAAACAAGGAGGAATGTTACGCTAAAAATAGATTGGATCCGGAAACAAAAAATACAGATTCTTCAGCTCTAGTTGCTGCAAAAAATGAAAATGACAACAAAAAGAAGCCATGGTGTGATTTTTGCAAAAAGTATTGGCACACTCGTGAGACTTGCTAGAAACTCCATGGGAAACCGTCTAATTGGAATAAAGACAGGGCAAACAACCATGGTACCAACAAAGAATCAGGGCTAAAATCTTCTCCAGAAATGCCACCATTCACCAAGGAACAATTGGAGCTACAACACAAACTTCTCCAATCTCAACTCCAAACCAGTAAACCTGACCCTTCTACTCCCGCTTGTTCTTTTTCCCAAAGAGGCAATGTACCATTTGTTTTTGTGAGTACAGATTCAACTGGTATTAGTTCTTGGATCATAGATTCAGGGGCTAGTGAACACATGACATGAAATTCCCATTTTTTTCTCGACTAACATTCCTTCTGCAGGAAATAACAAGTCAAAGTTGTTGATGGTTCCTTCTCAACAATTGTTGGAAAAGGGACAGCCAAACTAACCCCTCTTTTGACTCTTTTCGATGTCCTTCATGTTCCAAAATTGTCTCAGAATCTTTTGTCCATCAGCAAATTGACTCAAAACCTTAATTGTCATGCTATCTTTGACTCTATTTCATGTGTATTTCAAGATAAGGTCTCAGAGAGGATGATTGGCAGTGCTAGAGAGTCTGAAGGTCTCTATTTTCTTGAAGATGGTGACGATTCAGTAAATTTAAGTTCAGCTTGTTTGAACTTTGTTCTAGTAGATAACAAAGTCATGTTATGGCACTATAGACTTGGTCATCCTATTTTTCATTATTTGAAGCTCTTGTTACCTCAGTTGTTTATGAATAAAAGTACATCATCTTTCCAGTGAGAAATTTGTGAAATAGCTAAAACATAGACATTCATCTTTTTCTTCCCATAAATACCATGCAACAAAACCTTTGAAGTTGATCCATAGTGATGTTTGGGGACCTTCTAGGGTAGCAACTGTAAAAGGAAAAAGCTGGTTTGTGAACTTCATATATGATCACACTAGACTAACTTGGGTGTACCTATTGAAAGACAAAGGGGAAGTAAAACATATGTTTGAGGCTTTTTAAGTTATGGTTGAGACGCAATTTCATGAGAAGATTCAAATATTTTGGAGTGATAATGGGAGAGTTTTTCAATGACCAACTAGGCAATATTTTCACTTCCAAAGGAATAGTGCACCAAAGTTCATCTTTTCTGTAAGGAGAGCATGTTAAGAAGTTTTGGAGATTCTTTGCTGGTCCTCTGGGATTGACACTAACAACAGAAGTCTCAAAATGCTTCTTCTCAGTTGGTGGAACTTTAAAGCTCAAAACATTATTGTCAAGTTCATTACAAGAATCTTACCCATTATTATTTGTTGGGAAGTATGGAAGTCTAGATACAGTAAAAAATTAGAAAGCATCAGACTTACTTTTACAGAACCAAAACTAAAATTGTATCTACTCTTTTGCAGGCTCTCAAAACAGTAAGTTTCAAAGAGCAAGACTAGGAGAAGACTAGGATACAATAACCACAGCATGTGAAGCTACCATTGAACAGAGAATAACCAAAATTATCAAATGGCTCAAGCCCCCTTTTCTCAAACAGTTAAACTCAATAGTGATGGGAGTTGCAGACAAGGTCAGTGTGGAGGTGGAGATGGAGGTCTTATCAGGAATAACAAGGGAATGATTAATTTTGCCAACTCTATTCCCTTGGGTGAAGGAACAAGCAACATAGCTGAAGCAGCAACTTTGCTATTTGGACTCAAATAGTGTGTTACAAATGGTTTTAGACTGGCTATGCGAGATATGGATACTCATCTCTAAATGCATTAGAAGGGAGTGGAAAGTCCCATGGAGGATAAACAGTATTATCAATGAAATACAGGAACTAGTTGAAGAACATGGATTTGAAATCAATCATCGCCTCAGAGAAGCAAACAGACGTGCAGACAAATTAGCAAGTCGAAGCTACTGCTTTGAAAAAATCCATGTCTTCAACTCCTTTACTACTATCCCCATTCAAGTGAAAGGACTTATCAACATGGATAGATGGAACCTTCACTCATTTAGGGGCCAACAAGCCAAACTAACCATTATAATTAATAATCCACCTAGAGGTCTTTGTTAAAGTTTTGTATTTTCAGTTAGAACTAACATTGGAACACTCTTCTAAATAATCATGTACAAAGTTTGATATGCCAAACTCAAGATGTAACTTTTTGCACATGCAATAATCGACCAATATGTAGATAAAGGGCAATCTTACTAAGCACAAACCTGAAGAAACAATTTCCATCTGCCGTCACTTGAATAATCTTTAAGCCCAATGCATCAAGTTGAGCTCGAAATTCTGAAATATCAGCCTGCTTTCCGTGCTTTTTAGACTGTCGCATCGGCGTGAATCAGCAGAAAAACAGTAACAAATACAACAAATCAACACATAAACTCAATCCATATTTACTGAATTAATCAACAAACAATTTTTTCAATCCCAAGCAAATTGAAAACCGTTATACATGAGATTGTTTGTTTGGTTTGGATTTTTGATGCTTCGTCTTCGCCATCTCTTTCTTTCAATCGTCGATTCGTAATTTCTCAGCTGCTCTGTGAAACGGCGACTGGTGTTGTGGTACGGCCTGTATATATCATCCACGGAAAATTGCACACTTCTCGAAATTTACAAAATTTAAAAATAAATAAATAACTTAAACTACATTTGGTTTTTATTGAATTTATTTATTTAAAAAAAATATTAAAGATGAGTTTTAAATTTGAAAATGCCTCTTTGCTCTTTGAGTGTTACCCACTTTCAATTGAAATTTTTATCCACTCACAAAATTTCTACCTTTTTAAAGTTAAATGCATATTTAAACATAAATTTAATTTTTGAATAATATTTTTCAACTTTTTTACGGATACTATTTTTTTAAAATATCATTTTTTATGTCCAAACAGCTATTAAAGACTTATGTGAAGATCATACATAAAAAGTATCTAAAGTTAAGTTGAATGAGGACTTGAAAAGTGGTTTAATTAATCACTTTTAAATTAGTCAGAATATTTCATTTAGACACTTAAATTAAACTAGTATATGTTTGGTAGTCTTTTAATTTGTATGTGTAATTCAAGTAGCGTGTATGGTTATCATTTTGCTTGTATTATAAGTTATGAGAAAATTTATGTATAATTTTATAAAGGGTAAAAAATAAAATAACTACAACATAAATAATTAAACAATGCAAAATTAAACACTAATAATTAATATATGCATTACTAATATTTAAAACCAGAGAATCTTTTAAGGATATGGAGAGAGGGTGTAATACAAACTCCTACAGCCTTATGATTTATAGGACAAAAAATACAACATGTAATGAAAATACTATAAAAAAATACACTAATATACAAATACAGAAACAACTCAAATAGAATGAAATAAATTTCTGCAAGACAATGATATATACAACTCAGAATTATGATAAAGAACCACGTAAGCAAAAGAAATACAAAAGACGATCTTCTTATTATCAAAAGCCAAACAGATGTAAAAAATACTACTTAAGAAGATCCTCGGCCAAAAAGCCTTATTTAAATAAAAATAGACACGTTAGAAAATACAAAAATGATAGAAATTATAAAAATAAATTAGAATGTTATACTTGTGGTAGCATAGAACATTTAGCAAACATATGTCCCAAAAGAAATAATAGTAAAACTCGAAACTCTCAATTAGTAGAAGAATTACAAAAAACCCTATTAAATGTAGATGAATACATGTTAGATACTGAAAGTATATACTCTATCATGAGTACTGAGGTGAGGTAGAAGAAAAAACTCAATCAGAATCTTTTGATTCTGAAGAAGATAATCTAATAAATGAAATAAGACTAGAAAGATGAATGTTTAATTTAGAAAATTGGGAGTATATATTGCTATTGCTATTATGCTATCAAAATTTTAGGATTTTTTATCGTTCCTATCGTATTTATTCCTTTATGAAAATTATAGAATTCAATCTCTACATTTATTAAAGTATAATCTTTTTCTAAATATGATTGTTCTAAATAATCTTCATGTTCTTCATATAGGTTTTGTGAAGAACAAATACCTTTATCTCCACAATCTTCACAACATGGCATTGAATCTTTTTTAGGAGGTGTTACGTCTTTAATTTGGGATTTTCCTTTTGTAGGAGGTTGTATAGTTTGTACTAGAGTATAAGTTGTATTTCTAAACAACGTTATTCCATCTCTAGAGAATAAACAACTTACATTATTTTGTATAAGGAAATGTAATCTTATTACGAGATCGATTTTGATATCTAAATTTTTTGCTAGTATTTTGTACATGTTGTAGGTTGGTTTGTAAAATTCATTACACGTATTAATAAAATTTATTTGAGCTTTTTCTATGTAATGATTATAAAGGTTATATATTCTGTCCATTTGTATTGCTGATACAGGTTCTTTAAATGTTTTTAATACTTTATTTAGTAATATCTTTTTATTTATAAGACAATTAGTGCATCATGTATCTACAAGTGTTAAGGTTTCTATTTCTATGTCTTTAATTCTAACTCTGGTTAATACTTTTATTGTTCCAAATTTTTTTTCTTCATTACATATAAGACTAGTATTATTTTCTTCAATATTCATAAGTTTAGTTTCTATGTTGTCTAGATATATTGTTCCCTGTATACAAGTTTCATCTAAATTTACCTTTTGTTTTCCTTTTTCTAGGGTGATTAGTATTTGTTCTAACTCATTAAGTCTTGTTTCTAGGGTTATTAATCGTAGATTAATAGCTGAGTCTTTTACTTGTGTTTGTTCTTGTTGTTTACTTACTTTAACGTTTAATGTATCTTCTATCTAGGTGATACATGCTTTCATGTAATATTTTTGACATTTAGCTCTATTACTCTTACTAGGGTACCATTTACATATGCTACATTGATTACTATCGATTCCTCTGTGTCTTTCAAAATTATGACTACATTGTTGCACTACATTCATCTTGGTACTTAGTTGTAGATCATCTAAATTAAACATTCATCTTTCTAGTCTTATTTCATTTATTAGATTATCTTCTTCAGAATCAGAAGATTCTGATTGAGTTTTTTCTTCTACCTCAGTACTCATGATAGAGTATATACTTTCAGTATCTAACATGTATTCATCTACATTTAATAGGGTTTTTTATAATTCTTCTACTAATTGAGAGTTTCGAGTTTTACTATTATTTCTTTTGGGACATATGTTTGCTAAATGTTCTATGCTACCACAAGTATAACATTCTAATTTATTTTTATAATTTCTATCATTTTTGTATTTTCTAACGTGTCTATTTTTATTTAAATAAGGCTTTTTGGCTGAGGATCTTCTTAAGTAGTATTTTTTACATCTGTTTGGCTTTTGATAATAAGAAGATCGTCTTTTGTATTTCTTTTGCTTACGTGGTTCTTTATCATAATTCTGAGTTGTATATATCATTGTCTTGCAGAAATTTATTTCATTCTATTTGAGTTGTTTCTGTATTTGTATATTAGTGCATTTTTTTGTAGTATTTTCATTACATGTTGTATTTTTTGTCCTATAAATCATAAGGCTGTAGGAGTTTGTATTACACCCTCTCTTTTATACCATCTTTCTTCTATTTCTCTCCCTAAAGCTCCAGGTAGTTTATGAAATAACTTTTTTCCTAGTTCTTCGTCAAAAGTATTACCACTAATAGTACAATAATAAAAATAGTCTTTGAGAAAGTCTTTTATATGCATCCAATTTAAAATACTTAATTGTTCTAATTTTATAACAACATTTCTTTGTAATCCTACTAAACCGCTATTTGGGTCTTCGTCTGTTAACAAAACATGTATTTTATTTGTGAAATTATATGGGTTTGGTCCTAAATCTATTAAACTTGGGAATTCTTGGGGATATATCTGTTTACTTTGGAATTTTTAGTGTTTCTTATGGTCTTTAAGAAAGCACGGTTGATTAAATTGAGTGTTGAAAATTTTTCTCTGATTGCTGATATTTGTTCTTCTCTATAATGTTTATATAATTTATTGTCTTTAGAGAAATATTTTACGTTGTATAATGCTTTAGGGCTTAATAATTTTAATTAATTTTGTTAAAATATCTGTAAATATTTGTCTACATCTATTATTTTATTTAATTCTTGATTTTGTTCTTCACTAGGGTGTCTTCGAGATAATATTCTAGATATAAAATTATTACCAATTCTGTTATCTGAATAACTTTCTCTTTGTCTGTTGTCTTCGACTGTTCTTCTTGATCCATGTGAAAGAAAGTCCATGTTTGTGATTTTTTAACTAGTTTTTGCTTTTCTTTTTACAGAGTTATTTCTACCCTTTTTAGTTGACTAATTAATTCGTCTATCTGTATTTTTAGGTGCCTATACATCAAGTTATTTTTCTTTGATTAATTTATCTATTTTGATGTTTAATTCTATTATCTAAGCTATTATGATATTATTTTGTTTTAATATAATTTTATCGGTTAGACTAGACTGGATATGTGTAGAAAATTCGACCGGTTCTGTATGAAATTTTGTAGTGTTTTCTAAGGCGTTCTTATAATTTATATCGTCTTCGCTCATGAAAGCGAGATTTGTTCCAGTCTTCTGACTATTCCTTTTAGTTCATTAATCTCTGTCGTTATTACTTCTACTTGTTCTATAATTTTTGTTACTACTTGGGTATTCTTTATCTCTAATTCTTAAGATTTTTTAATAATTGTTTTTATCAACTTTTTATTTTTATTTTTGTCGATATTTTTTCAAGATTAAACTTTATATTAAGATATTGAATTTTTCTATCAACTTCTAGTTGTTGGGATTTAAAGAAATCAAAGTTTTGTTCTAGTTTAGTTAGTATCCTACTTTGTTTATTTAAAGTAGCTTCTATTGTTTCTAACAGTCTTATTATAATTTTATCTTTTAATTGAACGTTATCACTAAAATTTATAATTAAGTCTACCAAAGTATTGTAATATTTATCTTCCGAATATAATATGTGTTCTCCTTGTGCGAAATTACACCTAATAGTATTGGTTTTATGTAAAGCCCTGTATTTCTTTTCAGGATTTATTCATAAATCTTAAGTATTCAAGATGTTTTAATGAATCTATTTTGTTATCCTAAGAAGTTTGTAACTTTCCAAATTACTTCATATAATTCTATTCTATAAGTACTAAATTTAATGTCTTCTTGTATGCTGGAAATTTCTTAAAGTAACTCAACTCTAAGCTCAGTCCGTTCTTTGTGTAGAGCTTCTGTAGAATAAGGTGGTATTTGAAAAATTGATTTGTCTAACTGTTCTTTTAACCAAACAAGATTCTTTTTAAGTTCAGATCTATATTGTTCTTCATGTATCCAATTTTGTCTTAATCTGATTCTCTTTATGTATTTTAATGGCATGAATATTATTCTAATGGAATAGAAAGAAGTATTTCTTTGTAACGTCCTATTCGAATATTAGAATAATTACCTTGTCTTTCTAGACCTTCTAATTGCCTGTATAAATATCTTGTATATGGATCTGGATCTGATTTAGAAGATGAGCTTAAAGTCTCTCTTAATTCCTTTTATGCCTTGTTACTTTTGATTTATGATGTAATTCTTGTTGAAGCCACCTGCGCACCCGCGCAATGAGGCAGTGGCTACTTCTCTCTCCGCGCGTTGGCCGCGTGCCCGAAGCATTTTTTGCTCCCCCGAGCAGGCCTGCATTTTTTTTAATAAAAACTCCAAAGACGTAATTCATCTTTCTAGTTCAAATATTTACCCTAAAAAGAGAAGTTCTCAAGAAACTAACTCCCTCCAAGGTTCATCCATCATCCAAGATAAGCTTTGACCATGAAATTCCACAATTTCTTCATCTTAACACCAATTTATATCTTTTACCTAGGGGTGTTCACGATTTGGATAAAAACCAATCCAAATCAAAAAATCAAACCAAACCAATCAAATAAACCGATAATATTTGGTTTGGTTTTGGTTTTGTTCAAAAAAATTGAAGAAATAACCGAACCGAACCGATAAAATTCTATGCATATTTTTTTATAATTATATATATATATATATATATATATATATATATATATATATATAATTATTTTTATGAATAATTTTTTATGCAAAAAATACAGCTTACTAATATAAAATAGTAAGGCATGATACGTCTTTTATTTGCACAATCATATCATTAGTTTATGCATTATTCAACAAGTTTATGTTGTTTAGTATATTGATTTAGCTAACAACATAAGGAGGAAGTTAAACATAATTAAAGTTCTGGTATAAGAATTATAAGATCCAAAATGACACGAAGACAATTTATATTTTTTGAATGAATTATTGTCTTTTCTTCTTTTTTGAATTAATTATTTTTTTTAATTTTTGTGTATAATTAATAACCGAATCAGATATAACCAAAACTGATAACAACCAAACTGATGGATGTATATTTTAATTGGTTTGATTTGGTTTTAATAATTTAAAAATCAATTAAATTGGTATGATTTTGGTTTTGATCAATAACCGATCCAAACGACCCGTGAACACCCCTATTTCTACCCATGGAATCTAAAGGTTTTCAAGAAATCCATCTCTAAGGTTCAATAAACGGATTCTTGCCATCTCTTCCTCTAAAGATCTCACCTTTCTCAAGAATTAGGAACGTATAAGGTGTGTAAGGCCAATTAAAACATGGATTGTGTTCTTTCATGTGCCCCATAGACGTGTTTGACGGAATTGTGAAAGACTTGAACCTTCAATGAATGTTTTCTTGAATATTTTTACATATTATTAATTGATTGATGATTTTCATGACTTGAATTCTTGAACAATTACTTTATATATTTTATTTCATAAGGCCCTAGTTATATTTTGATCATGATTGAATGTTTATACTTAATGATATAGTCTAGAGCCTTGAATTATGAGTGTTTTAATGTGAATGAGATATGAATATGATGATAGTCTTAACAAATTTGAAGGTCTTTTGCATTTTCGTAACTTGAACCCAAATGGTTGAACCTAACTAAATATTGTCATAAATGATTGTCTAGCTACTCTTAAATGATTGAATAAATGATTAGTTGAAAGGATTGATTAGATACAATTGATGAATTGATAAAAGTCCATTTGAGACTTGTTGATTGATTTGATTGGGATTGATTATCTTATGAGCATTGAGTCTTGGGAGGAGTATCGAGCACCGAATTGAGTAAGAGTAAATAATAACTCGAACTCAATAACTACTTAGCCAAACGTAGGAGTGGATTGAACCATCAATGTCGGATGTTTCCCTATTTTATTATCCTGAAAAGATAGGGCTTGATTGATTAATTGGATCCATGATTGGATGATTTGTCCTTTATCCTGGCAAAATATTGGACGGTTGTGGCAACAAAAACGAGCTTGTTGTACGATCACTGGCTCATAAGTGATTGTTGTCGAATAAGAGAAACTCCCATATAAGTCTTGATAGTACTCTGATTGGATTGGATTGTATATGATTGGTCTCTGTCTAAACCTCACTCTAGCTTTAGACTTATGACATCTTGATTGACTTTCTCATCTTTCTGATTTGAGATATCTGAATTGGTATTATTCTACCTTGATGCATGTTTCATTCTGTCATATTACATACTTGAACATTTCATGTACTGACGTCTATTTGGGCCTGCATTGTTTCATGATGCAGATACAGGTTCTAGAGATCATCAACAGATGCACCATTGAAGATCTTTTCCCACGTTCCAGCTGATTGGTGAGTCCTCCCTACTTCCGGAGGATACCACTCTTTTATCATCTAGCTTTAGAGTTTAGACTTTTACTTTTATGTTGATTAAGATAGTCATGACCTATCATTGACACCACCTAGACAGTTGATAGAGGCTTCATAGACTAGATTGTTGATGTGTTGATTTGTGATTATCTTTTGGCTAGTTTTATTCGTACTAGTCTTGTTGATTGGATTATTCAGATTGTTGGCCTTAGGCCTTATTCTATAATTATCTATTTGATCATCTTGATGAGTTAAGTCTTTTTCGCTGATAGTGAGTTGATTGAATGTAATGACCCGTTAGGTCATTTTGAGAACGAGTCCTCCTCCTTTCATACGAGACCCTTCCCGTAAAATTTTAATGGGTTATTTGGACTTTTCGGTAACTACAATTAATTAGTTGAGGGGTGATTTTAGAAAATTAATTTAATTGATGGATCAAATTAATAATTTATTTAAAAACCATATACCACTTATCCCATATTTATTAAAATAAAGTAGATTAGGGTTTGAAATTTCTTTTGATAACTTCTACGCACGAAAGGAGAAGAGAATGTCTCGTTCAGGTATAATCCCTCGCCTAAATCTTTTCTCTACAAAGAAAGGTGGTCACCTTATCGTTATTACTATGTTGGATAAATGGAAATTTCGGTGTCATGTGTGTTACGGAATATTGCAATGGTGATGGCTAGAAATTGCTAAGGAAATAGTTGGCAGTGATTGATGGAATTGGAATTTGGCTTAGATAATATATTAATTTAATAGGCTTCATTGGAAAGTTAGGTAGGCAGTGATGTAGTGTTGACTAATTAGTTATATTAATGCCCAGTTATAACTCGTGTTAGAATTATATGTAGAATGGTTAGTGGTCAATCATTGGCACTAGGATTCAATAACGACTGTGTCACATTAGTTTATTAGAATATAGAGCATACGAGTTGAGTTCTGCGAATTGTGATCTTCCAAGAACCCAGACATTATTTCCATAATTTGGCGTTAATATTTTGCTAGAATTTTCTTATTATGATTCAAGTTTTGATATATTAAGATAGGTGATTAAACACCAGGCGTGTTATATTACATGAACACTATTAGAGTTGTGTTATTGAAGAAGATGAGGCTTAATTGTAGGCTTGATATTTGGAAAATATAAGATTTGACTTATTAATTGTCATCAAGATTGGGGAACTTGATTATAGATTTGTGTGAGTTTTGGGTACTAGGCTAGACATATAGTTATATAGGTGTTGTTAGTTTTGGAACCTTATTGTGATTATCTATTTGACTAGATTACATTGATTTGGAGGCTCAACGAAAAGGGAAGGCTCAAGTCTCGCAATGATTGCTTGATTAATTAAGGCAAGTGAATTTCTAAACCTCAGTTTAAGCTTGTAGATGCTTGTATTTCCGTGTTATATGTACTAGGAAGTAATGAGAATTAGACTGGGTTATTGACTATATGATTGACCTTAAAAATGGAGATGAGGGGTAGAAAATTGTGATCTAATGACATGTATTGGTGGAATTGATATGTTATGATTGTGGATTTATTTTGGACATGTGAAATGACTATGTTAATGTGAGATAGGAAAAATTATGATTGTTGTCATATTATTATCGTGAATTATATGAACATGAATTGATTGCATTGGTTCTGACATATTGTGTTGAGATTGAAAATGATATGAAACAAAAGGGGTCGGGCCACACGCTCTGTGGCAGGTATTATGAAACAAAGGGGTCGGGCCACACGCTCCGTGGCAGGTATTATGAAATAAAGGGGTCGGGCCACACGCTCCGTCGCAGGATATATGTATTGAGGGGACGGGCCACACGCTCCGTGGCAGGTTACATGGACAGAAATGTCCCCCATGGGTTCCGGACTGTGATTCAACGGATGTGTACCGATAGGACAGACATGCATCATCTCATTACACTGCATTGCACCTTTCTGATATTTGTGACTTTGTGTTTACCCCCATATTGCTCTGTGTGCTGAACTTGACTTGGTATGATTCATTGACGAGACTATTGATGAGTATTTGTGGACTGTATTACTGTTGTTATTGTACAAGTGTAGAGTTGAGCTGGTTTTATGCAGGTTGTAGTTAAGGAGGTTCGGTTGGGAGGACAGGAGTACTTGTATCTATTAAGCTTTGCTTAGTTTTAGCTATCCACTTGCTGAGTACCGTATTGGTTGGTACTCACCCCTTGCTTCCACACTTGTGTAGGTTGTGAGCCCGGACCTGCTTGAGCTCCTACTATTTTCTACTACATCCGAGGTTATCAATTCTGAGTGTTGAGGTAGCTGTTACATCCATCTAGCGGACACCTCTTACTCTTTTATTGTGTTTTAGTCCTACTCTAGAGACAAAGACATTGTGACTATATTTTCTTTCGTACTTCGATAATTTATTAGTGGCTTGTATACGTGACAACCAGTCTTGGGGGATTTTGGAGATTATTTATTTGTTTTGACTAAGTTAAACCTTATTTTATCTCAATTACTTCCGCATCTACTTTTCGTTGGTTATTAGGCTGACTCATCTCGGTGGGTTGAGATGAGTGCCATCACACCCGTATTTGGGTCGTGACATTGAATGATTGTGTAAACAGGCCAAGTGGTTCTATTGGGGACTAGTGTAATATCCCAATTCTTGAGAAATTATTTTTTTTTGTGAAAATTTACCATTTGCCCTTCTTTTTAGCGTCCCCGAGTGTTGTTTGACCAGTTTGTGTAGTTGGTTTTGTTAAAATCTTAATGGTTTGTAAATTGTGCAAATTCTTGAGTTTTTATAGAGTTAAGAGGTGAAAAAGTTATTTTCAGTACCAACCAGAGTTACGAATCTCGAAACAGAATTCTATTGATTCCAGCAGCTCCAGAATGTGGAAATTGTTCTAGGAGAGTATACGAAATCAATTTTGGAGTTGTAATGAAAATTTGAGGTCTTAAGTGGGAAAATTGAGAAATTCTAGGCCAAGATTTGACTTTGGTCAACTTTTGGAGTTTCGATGCTTAAAATAAAATTTCGATGACTCCGTTGGATTTGGAGTGTGGTTTTTGGTCTAGAATAAGTGTTGGTTGAATTTTTAGAGGTCCCGAGTTCATTTTGGTATTTTAAAGGCCTAAGTTGGTTTAGTTGTGACTTTTTGAGTTCCGGGTTAAAGAGACCTCGAATTCAAATTTTGATGGTTGTATCAGCTCTAGAATGACCAAATTAGGCTAGTAGTATTGTCGGCATGACTATCGAGGCAATCGATACGAGTTTGGGGTCATTTGACGCTTTTGACTTAGAAAGTTAGCCTATGGTTGACTTTGGTCAACATTTTTGGAAAATACGCTCAGATGAAAATTGTGATAGAGCATTTAATTTTGGAATGTCGGTTTAGTATAAAATGATCCTTCGTTTGCTTTCCAAGATTACAGGTCTAATCCCGAGGCCCGTTGTGAAATTTGGCTTAAAATGACACTTGGGTGTGGTATCCACTTTTCATTAAAATGACCTCGTATGGAAATTTCGAATGTGCCATTGAGTCTGGAACATCGAATTTAGTGGGGCAACACATTTGATTTATTTTTATCGAATTCTGAACGAATTTCTAGGGTCCGTTTGGAGATTTTAAAATATAATAAAAGCTGAAAATCTGGTGCATAGTGTAGATTTTTTAAAGCTTTTCTCTAAACCTTGAAGCCCAATTTCTTGAGCTTTTCAAGTCCAAATCTAGCGATTCAAGAAGTTATCTTCAAGAGAATCTCATGGGGAGTCCATTGGTGAGCTCGGAATCTTGATTAGAAGTTTCGTTTGAGGTAAGATTTGATAATTTAGATGCTGCCTCGACCATTTTTAGATTCAGATTTTTGTTAACTTTGAAAGATGATTTCTTGGCCATCTTAGATCCGAATTTAGTGATTCAAAACTCTAAATTGTGTAGTTTTTCCGTTGGAATATAATTGTATGATCTGAAAGTGATGGGGAAGCTTTGTTTGAGGTAAGATTTGAGTTATAGCTGCTATCCTTCTTATTTTCGGGTTAGACTTTTGGCGAATTTTGAGATTTTTCAGATCTTGAGCATTTTGGGTCCGTTTTCAGCGAGTCTTGAAGCTAAATTGCGAGGTTTTTTGTGAGGATTATTGTGGTGTGATTGATTTTGGCTGTTGAGGCTTCGTTTTGATAATTTTTCTCTATTTTCGCTGCTGCCATAGTTGTCTCATTTAGCTTAGTTTTGAGATTGTCGTTGCTTATTGATCTTGAGGTGTTTTCGAACCTCGAATTGTATTTCAATTTGGGATATGAGTTTGGGGCTGATTAGGACCTATTTTTGGCTCTAGTGCCAAAATTATTAATGCGGGCTCCACATTTCATTTTTGACCCCAAAATTTAGTTTGTCTCCAAATATTATGGTTTTGGTGTCAAAACGATTATAACGACGTCTTGATTCTATTTTTGATAGTTGTGATAACGTTCAGAGGCCATTCAGAAGGGTAAAGCTTCGATTTAGCAGTTCATGTGCAGTTTTAGCCTTGAGCTAGGTTTGGCTATCCTTCTTTGAGACTAAGATGGGGTAATTAGTCATTCATATGTTATAGACTTTGGGATGGGCTTATAGTATGAGTTGAGATTGTTATTTATATTGTGATGCCCGTGTGGGGGCTTATTTATTATTGTGATGCCGTATGGGGGCTTATTTATATTGTGATGCTCGTGTGGGGGCTTATTTATTATTGTGTTGCTGTGTGGGGGCTTATTTATGTCACATAGTCCGTGTGGGGGCTTTATTTGCTATTTTATTTGCTTTGAGAGCATGTGATTCATGATTTGCCTATGAGAAAGACTTGATGATATTATTTGACTTGTGATGCCCGTCTGAGGGGTTCAGTTGGGGGTTTTGAGCACACTTGAGTACCGTAATAATTCAAAAAAATAGTGAATATTTATTTCAAATACATTTCTTTCCCA
Source organism: Solanum dulcamara (assembly GCF_947179165.1). Lineage (NCBI taxonomy): Eukaryota > Viridiplantae > Streptophyta > Magnoliopsida > Solanales > Solanaceae > Solanum > Solanum dulcamara. Next base: position 70,190,788 of record NC_077243.1, on the reverse strand, counting down.
TGCTTATCTATTGAAGGTGTAAATCATGTTAAGGTTAAGTTTTTGAGAACTTGGAACCTTATATTACATGTTGAGTTAAATATTACCTCCATGCCAAACGTGTTTTGATGCATTCATCCTCATTGATCATATCATGAAACATGGGAACTTGAGAAATATGAAAATTCTTTTTGAGAAAGAAAATGAAACACCTTTAAAACCTTTGTATCTTGAGTCCCTATCCGAGGCAATTTTACGGTTGGGTAGTGGATGTATTGTGATCCCTTGACCACGAGGAGGTGGCAAGGATAATGGATATTGTGATTGAGGTATATGGTCTGCGAGACCTCCATGGGTCCTGCTTGGTAGCACAGCTCAATAGGTATATATGACAGGTTGTGCGACAATCTTGATTCCATCGTACCACCACATCATTGCATCATCATATTGAATTACATTGCATCAATATTTGTACTATTTGACTTATCTGGTTAATTGTGATAATGAGTTGATATTATGAGTTTACTTTGCTCGCGTCATTATATATATATACTGGCGGCACCGATGCCGAAATAAGACTTTTCTGTATGCAGGTAGAAGCATTCCTTAGTTTATTTTATAGGTTTGATTAATTCCTTATACTCAGTCGGCTAAAATATACTGAGTACATGTGGATTGTACTCACCCCTACTTTTATGTCCCTTTTTGATGCAAATACTAGTTAGGGTACCTCACGTGACAGTTAATATTCTAGCGGATTGTGTATTCTCAAATTAGTGGTGAGGTCTCAGAATTTAGATCGTCACTAGTCTATCTGTATTTCTCAGTCTTTTGTATTATTCAGAGACTTATGTTGTATCTTCAGACTCGAACCTTGTATTAAATGCTCTTTATACTTATGACACCAGGTTTTGAGATAATTTCATTGTTGTTCGTTTATTGTGTTTAACAACTGAATTCCATTTGGGAGTCTCGTATGGTTTTATTTTTAGGCTTACACATCAGGATGTGGTTTGGGATGTGTGCCATCATGACCTCAATTTTTGGGATCGTGACACTAACAATAATTTCTGAGTGCGGGCCACGCCTAGGGTACCCTCTCGAGGCGTGGCACATTTTCACGATTAGAAAGATACCAAATCCCTTATTTCTTAATTCACCATTTTCAACGACGTAACAATTCTTATGATTGTTTTGTGTTTTAGATAATTTTTCATGTAGATTTATTATGGTTTTAAAGATTTGTGGGGATATGTGGATATTTTTGAGTTGATCGGAAGTGTATTTGGAGAAAATTTTCAATTGTGATGTTTAGAATTTGAAAGATTTGATCAAAGTCACATTTTGAGTTAACAAGTTCGAATTTAAGTTGTAACGATTTAACTAACTTTGAAGGAACATTTATGACTTCATCGAATGTTTTACATTGATCACTGAGCACTCGAGAGTAATTTGGATCATTGGTTGTATTTTAGTTTATTTTAAAAATTTTGGGTTGATACGGTCAACATTTGGTCAAGACAATCTCATATCAGTGATTTCATGATTCCAACAAGTTTAAAATATATTTTAGAAGTGTTTGCACTATTGATTTGTTTCCTGAGGTTCCGATTGAATTCTGAGGGGTAAAATAAAGTTTTGGTCACAGTTGATGTTGATGCAACTGGTTTGCTTCTATGCAATCGCAAAGGGGTCTCACATTTGGGAAGAGTTATAGGATCTGGTGATCACATTCGCAAAGAAGTAAGTTTGGGGTTAGGTTTGTGATGTTCTTCGCGATTGCAAAGAGAGGATCACGTTTGTGATGGATAGGGCCAAGACTGTGTATCTCGATGTGAGGATATGTGTCACGTTCCGATAAAGAAAATAGACATGGGCAGATTAAATTTTATATTTTGAATTTAGACTTCATAATTCAACTTTGGAGCTTGGAAGCTTGATATTTGCTATTTCACAGGAATTTGCTCGCTTTGACTCATGGATATGAATCTAACTTTGTAGTTGGTAATTTTCTGCTATTTCATCATTTATTTTATGATTTAAATCTTATTTGGGTGTTAGAAATTGGAGTTTAATACTTAGAATTAGAAAATCATGTTTTATTAATTTGGAGGTCGACTTAGACTCGATTTTTTATGAAATCTCAGTTTGAGACCTTTGAGTTATGGGTAAACTGACTTCAAAATATTATTTTTGACCTTGGGGGCTCAGGGCTGACTTTTGGATTGACCTTTTGGCCCCCGAATAGAAGTATAACAATATGAGTGTCTATGAATTTGTATATTTACATAGATTACGTATTTGACCATATTGACATCGTTCAAAGGCTTTGAAGGGAAAAGTTATTTCTTGATTATTATTTTTTGCTTCAAATTTAAAGCAACTTGAAACTTCCTTGATTCTTATGAAGTGTTTGTGTTGGTAATTGATTATTGATGAGTTAAGGGTGATGGGAGTTTCGTATAGATAAGATAACGAGCATTTATATGGATGTTGATGTCTTGTTATGGGTAGAAGTAAGATATATGACTGATTCATAATATTTACAGATGTTGAAAACATGAAATTTGAACTCTTTAGCTATTTAATGACCGATTAAATTTATTGACTTTCATCACTCATAATGTAATGATCTATCCGATCATTATTTAAAAGAAACCTTATTATTTGATTTCGAAAATTATTGAAATACGCTATCAATGTAATTGTGCTTCACGGCTGAATTACCCACCCCCTTTATCAACCACATGCATTCAAGAATAATTGGGTTAAAAGATAAGTGTCCATTATTAATCATATGTATAACATCATTGGAGTCAGTAGCCACTTTAAGGGGTGTGAGCTTCTGTTCCAAAGCAATAGTGAGCTCCTGTTTTAAGGCAAGGAGCTCCACCATCATGTTGGTAGTGTAGTTTATGTTGTGATAGTAATTACTTTATTAATTGTCGTTAATTTTGGAATTATTATTAGTTTACTAGTTGTTATTAGTTGACGTTATTAGTTTAGTAATTTTTATTAGTTTATTAGTTGTTAGATGTTATTAGTTTGTTAAACATTATTAGTTTTGTAGCTAATTTAATTCACATTATTCTTTTAGGTAATGACCGCTTTATTTTCATCTTATTTCTTTCTTGTAAAATAGATGGTTTAAACAATGGAAAAAAAAATTCTCGTCTTGCAAATAAATCATTTTATTTAAGAGAGTTTAAAATAAAATCAATAAATCATTAAGTGATAAATAGGAATAAAAAATTAATACTTTATAAGACGCTATTCATATAAATAAATTTGGTGTTGAACTGTATTTCTCTCCCTACACATTTTCACCCATTTTAATTATATTTACTTATAATAATTTTAATTTATAGTACTTTTACATGATTTCTGGCTAGTTTAAAGTATTATTTCAAATTTCTTAAAAGAATAGATATATAGGAAGTTGTACCAAAAATAAAATTATGATATTTATGTAAAGAGAAAAAATACATAAGTTCTTTTCCCATCTATTCCTTATTAATGAGTAAATATTATTGTTATTCTTGTTATTCATTCTTTTGGCAATTTATATGACATTCTAATTAATAGTAAAAAAATAAATATCTTCATATATTTGCAACAACAAATTTTAAAACAATCAACTAATAATTATCGAGTTAAATAATCCACATGAAATAAGATGGACGAATACATCCTTTAACACGCTTAAACCTAACCTGAAAAATGAATTATATAAATCTAAACTACAAAAAAAAATCTAAGTGTTGAAGTGATAATAATTTTATTCCATAGCGCACTTATTTGATGCGTTATATAAGTTTATTGGGCATAACGGTCGTTAAGTCTGATCCGTTATTGAAACTTATACAACATATTAAATTAGGGCACTATATGTTGCTTTTGTTAACTTTGTTTTGACATGTTAATTTGATTACTTTTTTTTTATTCGTCATTTAGATTTTGGGCTCGTCTTTTTATTTATTAATGGTTTATACCTTGCACTATTAGTTTAGCATATTTTTAAGCCTAAGGAACATTATAGAGGCATTGTTGGACCAATAGGTTAACAAAAGGTAATGGCGAACTAGAACCAAACTAAATAGGTTAAAGGTATTTTTAGACCTTTTCATTTTAAAATTAAGTCGAAATGTATTTTTAGACCTTTCCATTTAAAAATTACGTTTAGTACCAGTTCTTGAGCTTGACAAATATAAATATACACTTCTTCCATTTTAATTTATTTGTTCTGTTTTGACTTGACATATAGTTTAAAAAAATAAAAGAGTCTTTTAAATTTTGTAATCTTAAATAAAAGATATGTCAACTATATTAAAATACATTTTAATCATATGATCGTAAACATGCTATTTGTTTACAAAGTGCTAAGTAAAATAATATTATTATAACACTAAATTATATGTGTATAGGACTATCTAGGGTCACTAGTATAAGATTTTTATCATTTTTAATCTGAAATTTTTAAAGAAAATTATCATCTAAATATTCATATTTAAGGATGTAGGTAAAATAAGCGTAATATTTTCGAAGAATTTACATATTAGAAGTGAAGATCATATTAAATTCAATTTCCTTGAACCAAACCTCTCTTTATTTCAAGATTATCTTTTATATTGTGATTGATTTACAATTTGAGAAACTTAATAATCATTATGATTTTGTGAGTGATAACTTGCTTCTTATAAATATGATTATCACTTATTAATTTTCTAATTTTGTTAAGAAAAAAAGAATGATATGGCCAAATATTATTTCGATAAGTTTGTTGAATTGAAACTCCATAATTAACTTAGTTACCAATTATACATTTTCATAATGCATACTCGATATGGTGACTTTTAAGTTCAATGATTTGAAAGAAATTACTAATTTGACAAAATTAATGATTGGGGCAAATCTTTTGAATATTTATTTGCTTGTGAAATAGACCTTATTTTTTTTTTGTCACGACTATAACCATAGAAAAGAGCACTTTTTTATCCATAAAACACATCAATACAAATTATATAGTTGCGTTAGTGATGTACTTTTAGAATAACTAATTAATTTGTTACTTTGAGAACGAAGTGCTTGTGGAGGTAAGCAATGATGTTCTACTTTATAGATTTAGAAAAAGTTTTAATTACCTTAGTTTGTCCACAAATTTAAATAGCAATTAATGTAGTGTCAGAGTGTGTGCATGCCCAACAAAAATGAAAAATTAATTGTAAGAAGGTAATTAGCTTAAAATAAAATTTTACAATAAGCTTAATCGATGAAACTATCAAAAGAATTAAAACAGAGAGGATTAAGAAAAATATATGCCAAGATGTGTGTTAGGCATCCATTGCATGGCTATGAGCTAACATATTCAGAATTTCGGAGGAAAAACTCCCGGACAATATAGTGAGTTAAGCCTCACTGCATGACTATCACATGAAAGAAATACTAGCACCATTTGATGGTCAAAATTGGAATAATTTGACCTAATTATGATAGATTAATAATTTGATCATGAAATTAGACTCTAAATGAAAAATTAATCATAAAAATGGATCGCCTAACTTTTTTGGTGTGTTATTCGATATTTTCATAAGATAAGACTTGAAAATTATTTAGTTAGAGAACTGGACATTGCTAATTAATTTGGAGAATCTCACTAGTTTCAAGGTGCGTAAGACTTTAATTTTTGATTTTCTTACTTTTTTTAAAGCATGATTCGAGATTTACATTACTGCTTTCAAAATATCCAAAATGTTTTGGAGAAAGTATGTGCTTATGTTGTTTATGTTATTTTAAGCTATTTACCATATTAGCTCTCATATGATTATGATATGATACTGTTAATAATTGCAGCATGATTTAGAAGTGTATTTTTTTTTTACAAATTAAGCATGACATCAAAGATTTAGATCTACCGAATTTCTAATATTCATGAGAATCCATATATTTAGATCTAGTGAATTTTGCAGGTATATACCACGGCTCATGGTTGAACCATTAGATATAATGCCCTAGTCCACGTGGTCTCAGGACTTGTTATTGATTTTAGCTTGACTTGTACATGTTTGCGCTATTTGTATTACATGTTTGTATTATCGTATTGTTATATACTATTATTTAATATAGAGGAGCATGTCGATGATCTCACTTTGCTTAGGCTCATGATATCCCCTCACTACTTTGTGCAGATCTTATAACTAGTTCGAGGTGATATTTCAATTCAAACTAAGGTGACCCAATCATGTATTTCACCGGTGATAATTCACGTTATTTTTTAGAGAAAAGATATAAAATCACTGTTGAAATTGTCGCATTTTTTCAAAAAGACACCTTAATTTTGTAGGCGTTCTATGACCCTCCTGGATAATTTTAAAGTAATACTATTGCTTCATTTTTCGATCTGTCCCACTTTTTTAAAAAGAAATAATGACATGCACCAATTCTTAATTACCACGTGTTAAATATCATAAATTTTAAAACTAAAAGAGAAAAAGACTAATTTTTTATAAAAAATATTAATAAAAATCCAAAACCCTCCCCCTCCCCCTCCCCTGCTTCTCCTCTTCACCACATATAGGAAAAGAAGAAAAAAAGTGTCAGAGGATTAAGGAAGAGTCACTGCAACTGGTTATCACAGGACGGGTGCCCCTATTAAAAATTTAATTGTCATTATTTCAAGCTCACATTAATTAATATTATAGATAAAAAAAATAGTGAAATAGATCATAAAAGTGAAGAAAAAATGTTATTTTTTGTCGTCGAAAAATGTTTTTTTCGCACGATAAAATGGTAACTAGTAATGATCATCTTCCTCTTCATTTTTTTCTTTGACTTTTTATTATCTTTTCATCATCTTTATCGAAAAAATTAAACACTAATGACGAAATTTATTATTAATGTAGTGCAAAATGCATCTCTTTGTCGCCGATTTTTTTTTTCCATCGAATAAAATGGTGATCAATTGTAACCATCTCCCTCCTTATTTTTTCTTGTCATTTTTATTACCTTTTCATCATTCCTATTAAAGAAAATCAAACACGACGATGAAAATCGCTATCAACGCGTTGAAGAAGACCGGAAAACAAAGAATTCAATAGAAAATAAAAATTAAAAAAATAAAGAAAAATAAAAATAAAAAAAGTATTAACAAAAATAGAAAAAAAAGAAAATACTCTCTCTTCAAGGTGGCTATAAATTGTATACTAAAATCAACATAAAATTGTTTAGAAGTCATATGACACCTACAAAGTTAATGTGTCTTTTTGAAAAAAAGAACAATTTTAACGGTGACTTTATGTCTTTTTTTAATTTCCTTTTATGTTGTGTCCCTCGATTTCTTATACTCAATTTTTCGCAGATCTTCCTTAACAGTTAAAAAGTTTTAGGCTACAATTTGACATTTCATTTCTAAAATATTCTACTGTCCTGAATTTCGTTATATATGCTTCCTTTTCATTATGAAGATTGATTTGCTAAAGTAAGTTAAAGAGAAACAATTTGTTTAAAGGAGGGTAGTAACTCATCAGGTGTCAATCACGACTAAAAAAATTTGATCGTAACAATTATATTTTCTTGGTTCTCTTTTATTTATGTTGTTCCATAAACTCAAAAATAGATTTCACATTTTAATTGTTCATTTTAACAAGATAAAGTAAATATAATGTATGAAAATCCTATATTTAAATATTTTCTTTTTGCATCCAACTAAACCATCCAAAAACTGTTTCTTATTGAAGCAAAAATTTTAGAAAAAATTTCAAACATGCATTCAAATTCAAAAGTTGGTCAACAGCCCAAAAAACTTAGAAAAATAATTTAAAATAGAGTAGCTAGAATAATAGTGACAGAACAGAACTAAAGTTGGCATAAATAGAAAAAACATAGAATTAAGAGCCAAACAGATTTCTTTAATTTTAGAAATCTTCACTTTAAATAATTTAATAAATGTTCCAACCGAAAAGTCTAAGCAGGAAAAAAAAGAAAGAAGAAGCGATATACCCAATACTTTCTCTGTCGGCCCCTCTCCTTCCTTACCTAGGGTTTTACCCGCACCGTCAAAATCCGATCCGTACCGGAGCTCCGTTGCTGGATCGAGCTTCACACCGGCAATGCCGCCGGCGTCCGATAACTCCCTATCGGATTCCCAAACACAACGTTTAAATGATCTTTCGGTAAATCCAGTACATTCTGTAGTTTAATGCTTTCTTCATATACATTTGGTTATTTTCTAATGTTACATTGAACATATAAAAGATCTATGAATTTATTTCGTATGATTATTGATTTTTGTAACTTCTATAGTGAATTAACACCTACATTGTATTTCTACAGCTCCTTTAGCTCCAGGTTTAGTTAACTCGTATTGATGGAACATAACTGGATTTTTTTTATAAGCATAGATGGGAAGATTTAATTTTTTCGTGTTCTTCGTTAATTTTCTCAAAGTAAAAATGGTGGCCAGCTAGGTTTATCAAATGAAAAAAATGTACTGCCAGCTATGTTTTTGATCAATTTGAGTTACTTTCTCTGTCATTATGGTGAAGTTGTTTCACATGTTGTATAAAGTCTGATGTTTTAGTGGAGACACTGCTGTATTATGGAAGTTTATGGCTAATTCAGAGTTTTGGTTGGCTGGGTTAAAGTTGGACCCGAAGTAGGGTTTGCAGTAGAATTGTGAATCTTGCAGGAATCTTGTACCGTCAATGACTATTATTAGATAATATGAGTTTCTTTCCATAATTTAATAAATTCAGTGTACATCGATTCCATAATTAATAAGTTCAATGTATATCGATGATGGATGGTACTTTGTTTTTGGGAAAATAATGTCAAAAACATTAGAAATCAGTTCCAAGTTGGTACTGTGAATCGTGGCAGATCCACGATTTTTATTGAGGGAGTTCGAAAAATAAACATGCAGAGTTTGAGATTTACCTCAAGTTGAATTTTGAACTCCTAAACCACTAAGCCAACCTCTAGTCTTGTGTTCAGGGGATTCAAAATCTATATATATGCATAAAAATTTTAAAAATTACTTTGTATAGATGGAGTATTTTTTTTGCTGAGTGGGTTCATATAATGAATCATCGGTAGTCTGCAAATGAAGCATTGTTATTGTTGTTATTGTAAAATTGGAAGATTATTATTCTAAGTATTTTGGGCTCTTACTTTCTTGACAGATTGTTTCTCCTGAAGAAGCAACTGTAGAACCTGATGAAGTATTATCAGTTATTGATTCTTTGAAGAGAAAAATTGCTTCTGAACGCGCTGATTATATTAAGGTGCTCTTTCTGTATTTCAGTTTATTCTGCATTCTGTCCAACAATTAGTTCTGAATTTTGATTAAAGATACTTTTACTATATTTGACAACAAATGAGACCTGTGTTCTTCTCCTCTCAGAAAAGGGTAGAAGGAAATACACAAAAGTTGGAGAATCTGACAAAGGATCTTTACAATTTGGCAATAGAGAGAAAATGTGTTGAAATTTTTGATGCTGATGGAAGAGTTGATCTACTATCGAAAAGACAGAAGGATGCAATTGATATGCAAAATGGCATTGATACCAGTAATGCAGATGATGATAGTAATAGCTCCGAAGATGATGGATACGCCACTTCTGCAATTCTTTTAGGATCAAGTATTGCAGTCAAGAATGCCGTACGTCCCATTAAACTTCCAGAAGTAAAAAGAATCCCTCCATATACTTCATGGATATTTTTGGATAGGTGTGTTATGTTTTCACAAAGTATACATCTGCTGTTGAAGTTTAATTTTTGCATCCTTAACAGCTTGCGGTTTCATGCACCCCAGCTATATTAATAAAGGTTCCTCTAAAACTGTACATGTATTGAGAATAGCTATTAATCTTTATTCCTCGTCTTTGATTAATTTGTTAACTGTTAATCTCATACCCAGAATAGGAACTTTTTGTATTCTGTAGTGACAGCAATGTAGAACTGCATATCCTGTTAATTTATAGTCTATAGAAGCTTTGATCTTAATCTCTTGTATGATCTTAGCTAGTACTTTAATATCATATACTTCAGGACCATATTCTTTATGATTAATTTTCCCATAGGCGTATAGATCAGCTTCAATGCAGTAGTGGATTTAGTTGATTCTTGTGTTAGATTTGTTTCCTCCCTCTTCACAAAGAACTTTTCTTTCCTTATAAATAAAAAAATCATTAATAAACACCAAGTTTGGTGTCCAAAATTATGTACAAGCTTTGCGATTCTGCTTTAGTGATACGCTGTCTTCTACCAAGTTTTATCGGCTAGCCATACAACATGGTATTTTCTCTTTATTACCAAAAACACAAATGAAATAAAAAGGATCTTTAAAATGCTTCCTACATCATTTTCACAGTTATGAAGCAATTTCCTATTCCATTTGTTCCATGTACTCCAAAAGAGACAAAGTGGTGTCGACTTTCATGTTGCCTTCCGCACAATCAACTTTGTTAATATGTCCTTGTTTAACAATCAACTTCTTGGAAGTTGCCTCCCAGAAAGCAGAATGGAAAAAATTGATGCAGCTCTTTATTGGATTATTGTAATGGTTTTCGGCTATACGGCTGTGTCTAATGTCTATATATTTCGTTTTCTTATTATTTTCTTTAATCTTGTCCAAAGCCAGGGAATGGCCCTAAATGTTAAATTTTCAGTAATGTCACGTTACCATTTTGATTGGTGTAGTGTCGAAGTGTTCATTGTAGCTATTTCCAGTTGTATTCTTGTTACTTTAATTTTCTGATTCTACTATGTGTTTTGCAGAAATCAGAGAATGACAGAGGATCAATCTGTGGTTGGTCGTAGAAGAATTTATTATGACCAAAATGGTGGGGAAACTTTGATTTGTAGTGATAGTGATGAAGAAGTACTTGAAGAAGAAGAAGAAAAGAAGGTTTTTGCAGAGTCCGAAGATTATATGCTTCGGTTGGTATAATTAAGCTACCTGATTTCAATTTTGCCCTTTAGTAGTTTTGTCTTCTGGTAAAAAGAGAAACTTTTTAGGGAAAACGTTGTTCAGTAGCTAAAGAATGTTTACTCCTTCAGAGAAACATGAACCCCATTTTTGTTTTAGTTTCAAGAAAAACAATGTGTGTCATGTTTCTCTGAAGGAGTAATCATTCTTTAGCTAGTCCATTTGGGTGGACCATAAGAGGGTTAGTACTAGAGAATTGGGTCAGTATTTCCCCCCAATGTGGTTCAGTATTCCCATGGGAAAGATGGACCTGTTACTTATGCCAGGGTTAATTTTTTGGGCTTCTTTCGTATTTGTCCCTTCGCTTAAACTTAATTAGTGGCGCTAGTGCAAATATACAGAATCTATATACTGATTCTGTATATTATATGTATATATATACTTAAATATACAAAACCTATACATTTGTTGGCTATTTTGTAAACTAGATCATCCAAAGGCATTGAACTGTAAATATCTCTAATTTGTTTTCTATCTTCAATGTGTTGCACTGTTCCTTAGGATGTACTTAACCGTAAGGTTGTCTGTACTTTTGTATTCTTATGCTATCATGACCGTTGTATTAATTACCACCAATGATGCCAACTATGGGTGACCTCTATTAGGGTTCTCTTCGTTATAATACCATTCATCTTCTTGACCAATTAGAAGAGGGATATGCCAACGAATTGGAGGAGCAGTGGATTTTCTTTTTAGATCTGGAAGTATCAAGAACATAATAAGTTACACGGATAGGCTAGTGGTCAATGAAGTGGATTGAGAGCTATGAGGTTTCAGGTTCAATCCCCAACAAAGACAAAAACAGTAGGGGGTCGTTTGGTAGGGTCTATAAATAGTGTTGAATAGGGTATTTTAGTAATGCGGATATTAATTATGTTGACATTAGTTATGTCGAGATTATTTCTTATGCATTGGTTAGGTGTATTAAAGTATCATGCATTGCATAATTTCTAATTTTTTATTTTACAAAAATACTCTTCACAAATACGGTGGAAAGGATGTGGAAAAGGTTTTGAGGGGTAATTGTTTCTTTAACTAGGCTAATGCATGCATTAAAATTCTTGCATTGCTAATACCATGGTTTGCCATGTATTAGTTATACCTAACATAATACCAAATAGAGTATATACATAGGTTACTGGGTATGTGGTTGTTGTTTGTAGGTATACATAGGCTGAAAAAGTGGGATCAACAAGGTATTAGTAATACACAAAGTTAATGAATGCATTATTTTTTGTAATGCATCTGACCAAACGACTCCTGGGTGATTTCTTCTTATCTTTCCTAGCCTTGGTGGACAGAGTTACTTGATATATGTTGCAGGTGGTAGGTGGTAGGTATCTCGTGAAATTAGTCGAGGTGCGCTAAAGCTGGCCCGGACACCACGTCTATCAAACAAAAAATATTCTAATTTTTCGTTCTATCTAAATCTATTGCAGTTGTTTGACAATTTTTCACAGACTTAAGCTAAATCTTGTTATTATGTACCTCTGAATGTAAAACTGTTTTTATGTCACAAATACAATGGTCAAGATAATCTATCTTTGTCTGTTTATTCACAGAATGACTATCAAAGAAGTCGGCTTGTCCGATATTGTGTTGGATTTGCTAGGACAGTTCTTGTCTAGAAAACCTAGTGAAGTGAAGGTACACACGTGGTTTTGATACTTGTTTCACTTAACTATTAGCGCTCATTATCTAATAGAAAACTGGTCATAGTGCGAACTCTGGTCCAGCTGTTTCCCATTTTTTGGTTTTTGCTGACTTTACAGAGATAAAACACCATCAAACATTTATACAGGCAAGATATGAAGCTCTGCTTAAGGAAGATGATGCAGGCACTTCAAAGAATGAGAACACGGAAAGTTCTTTAGATTTATATCTTGCCAAAGATCTTGATGCCGCTCTGGATTCTTTTGATAATCTATTTTGTCGTCGATGTCTTGTGAGTATATCTTTTGTTATTCCTCTTACTTTTTGTCTACCAGACCCCACATTATGTGTTATATCGAATCTTTTAGTCTCGCTGGTGTTTTCTTTTCTACTTCTACCTATTTATAATATGTTCTCCTCATTTTGCCCACACTGGCAGGTCTTTGATTGTAGATTACATGGATGTTCACAGGATCTTATTTTTCCTGTACGTTATTGGTCTTCCGACAGATGTTTCATTACCTTGGAACTGTGTGTACTCGAAATGGGATGCTTATGATGTCTTTTTACATTAATTAGGCTGAAAAACAATTACCATGGTACTGCTCCAATGCAGATATGGAGCCCTGTGGACCAAATTGCTTCAGCCTGGTATCTGTCTTCTCTTCTCTTGTACAATGTCTGTAGATTAAGGATCAATTCAGCGTCCTGCTTTATTTATTATGTACAAAAGAACTAGCATTTCAAATTAGGTATCTGTTCTGGTTTTTGCACCACTTTTTGGGTGATACTACCTCCAAATCTTATTTTTTTATTCACCTAGGCCAAAAAGTTCGAAAGTAATGCTACAGTGATCTCTCCTCAGTGCGCTAGTCATGGAGAAAAATCCGTTCTGCCATCTGATGTTGCTAATAATACTCAGATGCCAGGTAGGAAGCATGTATCAAGAAGATCAAAGTCTTCAAAAGGTGAAGGTGCTCCAAATGCAAAAAACATCTCTGAGAGCAGTGATTCAGATATTAGACCCGTAAATGATATCACTTCTAATGAGCGCTCGTCATCTCCATCAAAAATCAAATCTGACAATAAAGATGGCAGCAACAAAAGGAACAGCAAGCGAATAGCTGAGCATGTTCTAGTTGCCATTAAGAAAAGACAGAAGAAAATGGCAGTATTAGAATCTGACTCTGTTGCAAGTGAAAATCTAGGTTTCAAAAATTTGAATCTTCACTCTATTTCGCGGAAGGAAAACGAAGATGCGAGTCCATCTTCACAAAAAGCACAATGTCATAGTGCTAAAAGGTCTAGGAGGAAAAACTCTCCGGTTTTGGACAGTAAAAATTCTTTGCAAGGCAAGGCTTTTGGTTACCAATTGATGGAAGTTTCCAGTGAAAACCCTGCGACAAATTGTGATGACACATCGGGGAAAAATGCATATGTGGGGGAGAATAACTGCAAACAAGAAATAGATGGTACTAAATCTTGGAGACCCATTGAAAAGGCTCTCTTTGAAAAGGGTCTAGAAATGTTTGGTAGAAGCAGGTCGGTAAACTCCAAAACTATGATTTGCTATATCTCTGCTCTTACTTATTTGGTTTCTGTATACGTGGTGCATTCGTATAAGTTTGGTATTAGAAGATGTGAAATTATTCACTGTAACATCACCTGCCTTCTGACTAAAAACGAAAATGATGTTCTGCATTTTAGTTACATGCCTTGTGCTAGCTTTTTTGCTTTACACAAGTTGGCCTGGATAACAACGTTGTCCAATAAAGAAAAAAAGACATGCTGGCTTGGATTGCTTTTTTGATGTTGTGGATTCCAATGCCATAATGTAAATGCAATTAACTGTTATGGAATGGCTTGATCCTGATGGTAGTCAGTAGGAAGACTATCTGCATTACCCATCGTACGAGTACACCTGTCCAACTTGGTCTGTTATCAACTCACAACCTTGATAATTTGGTTTCCACTGAGAAAAGTGTGCACCAAGAATTTTCGACTGTTCAAAGTACGCATAAAGCAAGCTTCTTGTCACTAATTTACAATCTTTTATTTTGTTTGATAAGTCACTAATTTCCCATTCTTAAATGAGAGATAATTTAAATTTATCCTGGGGTATTGTAGTTTGTGCAGGAAGTCATAGTTCATGATCTAATGTCACATTCAACTTAGTTCATTTTAGTTTGGAATAAGAGAAATGCAGTTGAGTTGTTCCAACTATTGACTGAGAAAACCTATTGAGGAACTCTTTTGTGTTTCATCTGTCATGAATACTAAACTTTTCCTTTGGATGATAAATTTGAGTGCCTTTGTCATTTGTATTATCATAGCTTTGATTGTTAACCTCGATTATGAACTTTATATGCTATACAGCTGTTTGATCGCTCGAAATCTCATGAATGGTTTGAAGATGTGCTGGGAGGTTTTCCAGTATATGAATAATTCTGGGAATAAGCTATTCTCAGGTGCAGGTGATGGAATGGATGGCATTCTTGAAGGTGGTTCCAATGGTGATGGTCAGGAAATCATGGTCAGTGTCTGCTTTTCTCATTTATATTTTGCTTTATTTTCTCTTGGTAAGGGAAGTTGAATCATAGCAAACTTGGGTAAATCCTGTGGTATTAAAAAAATCATAATATATTTTAGGGTAATGAACCTCGAAGAAGATCCAGATTTTTACGTAGAAGAGGCAGAGTTCGCCGATTAAAATACACATGGAAATCTGCTGGATACCATGCAATTAGGAAACGGATTTCTGAGAGGAAGGATCAACCCTGTCGGCAGTTTAATCCATGTGGCTGTCAAGGCCCTTGTGGAAAGGAGTGTCCCTGCATTGTAAATGGGACTTGCTGTGAAAAATACTGTGGGTAAGCCAACATTTTTTTCTTGAAATTTCTATGAGATTTTCTCATTAAACATTGGCTTTTACATATCAAAAAAGATATTGCTATGAGATGCCATGAGGCAAGACTCGGTATCTTTTGCCATACACGTTTTAATCACTGATTTAATGCTTTGATTAGCTAATGATCTTTGAATGCTTTGCTATTCTTGTTTCCTAGATGCCCAAAGGGTTGCAAGAACAGGTTTCGTGGTTGTCATTGTGCCAAAAGTCAGTGTAGGAGCCGTCAATGCCCTTGCTTTGCTGCTGGCAGGGAATGTGATCCTGATGTTTGTCGAAATTGTTGGATCAGGTGCACTCTATTAGTCATGCTGTTATTTTTCTGTTGCTTTCTAGTTCCTGGAAGCTGTGAATTTATTACTACTTGCTAATCATTTTGTCCTTCTTGTGAAAAGTGGTCGTGGATTTATCCCCCCTCAAATCGCCTTTATCAAAATGAACGAACTTAGTTTTAGCACTTGTCTTTTTTATTTTCTCAAACAATTGATGTGCCTGTTATTCGGATTTCCCAGTTGTGGTGATGGTACGCTTGGGGTTCCTCCGCCAAGAGGTGATAGTCATGAATGCAGGAATATGAAGCTACTTCTCAAACAGCAACAAAAGGTACTTATATTTGTTATTTCTTCTTGAAATTGGTGAAGGTTTACTTCATAGACAAGTAATTTGTTTGTCTTACTTTCCTTTTTAGTCTGTTTAAAAAACAATGCCTCTTTCCTAATTTGGCAACTCTTGAATTTCAACATCCGACATGACATGTTTAAGACCACAAGATTAAAAGGCATTTTGGTACATTATACATATCTTTAGTTTAAGGCCTTCTTTACTTGCTTAAATTTCGTGTCCAGCCAAACTAAGACTAACAAATTGAAATTTAGGGAGTAATTATTACTGGTATTCTCCTTTTTCCCTAAAGAGGTTATCAATTTTTTGAATTGAAGTTTCTTATCCAGTAGGCATTAAGCATTTTTTACTGGGTTCTATTACTGTCGTCTGTCCTCTATCAACAACAAGTGGGGTCTGGGGAGGGTGGTTTGTTCGCAGCCTTACCCCCCCCACCTTGTGAAAAATAGAGAGCCTCCAATAGACCCTCGGCTATGTTCAACTTCTTTGCTGGTTAGATTGTTGAGTCAATTCTTAAGAATGTTTCTGGCTTGATCCTGGTTGACAAATAAGCATTTTCACTTGTTCTCTAGTACCTTGCTGTGATGGTCCACTCTAAATGATAAAATCTTGTGGTACTCATTTTGCAATGGACAATTATAGTTCCGTATTGCATATCTGTAGTTCTGTGTATCATCTGAGTTTTTGCTGTAATCAGTCGCATCAAAAGTGAGAAGCTGCTGTTTCCTTCTCCTCTCCCACCTTCTCTATGGTGTTCTAAGTTAAGGAATTCAGGTTGCAAATTTCAGTTCTAGGCTGATGATGATGCATTATGTTCATCTACAGGTACTTCTCGGAAGATCTGATGTTTCTGGCTGGGGGGCTTTCTTGAAGGTAAGATCGGACAAATTGATGGGATACATAAAGCAGAAACATGTTTCTTTGGGCCTTATTTTAAGCATTATTTTCAGAATACTGTCGGAAAACATGAATACCTTGGGGAGTACACAGGTGAATTAATTTCACACCGTGAAGCTGACAAGCGTGGCAAGATTTATGATCGTGAAAATTCTTCATTTCTCTTCAATCTTAATGATCAGGCATGAGACATGGCTCCCTCTATACTCTGCTTTTTGTATTTAGTCCCAAAAATTAACTTTCTCATTAGCTGTGTCATATTGCATAACTTGTCTTTTTTCCTCCTGCAAAGACTTGTGATTGTGAAAAATCTACATTTCTCTTCAATCTTAATTATCAGGCATGAGACATGAGACATGACACCTCTATACTCTGCGATTTGTATCTAGTCCTTAAAATTAACAGTTTTATCCACTGTGTCATATGAATCACTTATCTTTTTTTTCCGCTGCAGTTTGTGCTTGATGCACATCGGAAGGGTGATAAACTAAAATTTGCAAACCATTCTCCTGTTCCAAATTGCTATGCTAAGGTAGTTAAATTTACATAAAACTTCCAGGTCATGGTAGAATTCCCGTTGTTTTTTGCTGAATTAACTCTTTGATAGGTCATGATGGTGGCTGGAGATCACAGAGTTGGTATCTTTGCCAATGAAAGAATTTGCGCTGGAGAAGAACTCTTTTACGATTATCGTTATGAGCCAGACAGTGCACCTGCCTGGGCAAGGAAGCCCGAGGCATCTGGTACTAGGAAAGAGGATGCTGCTCCTTCGAGTGGTCGTGCTAGGAAGCATACATAATTGAGCGCCCATTTAACTGATTTTTTGATCCGTTAATTCTCATTCTTTTCCCCCCCATAACTCATCATTGATGACCACCAGATAGAACTTCTAATCATTTTATTCCTGGAGAGGCCATTGCAATCTCCAGAGTATAACTGATTATAGTCTTTTTTGTTTTGGACTAGGCCATTCTCAGCTTCGAGTATATTCAAGCGGGAGAATGATTACAGGCTTAGTAGCTTCATCAAACATTGTTTTTCATGTAACAGAGTATGCACATTGATCAATTATTTGCCCAAATCTTCTTGAAATATCGTAAAGCCGTATCTTGCGGGAAATAGGATGTCTATCCATGAAATTTATTGATCGTCTCGCTCTGAAAGTAATTTTTGTTCTATTGCATAAGACCCGGATGAGAGTATATACTAGTACAAGTGAAACTGGTGAAAATCAATACTTGGTTTACTTTTACATCCTCTTGCCTCAACGGCTCCTAAAGGTGGAGGTCTCTTTTGGACTAGCAAGTTTACGTACCTAGGTCTTAAGTGAAGTCTGATCATAGGTTCATCAAATTGTGCATTTCTGATGCTCCATAACTTAAAAGACTTGCTAATGCTTGGAATAATAAGGGATTTTTTTTTAAAATAGAAAAGAGGGTAGCTTTTCAACTTTCTTTTGAACAACTTAGGAGCTTTCCTTTCGTTTTTCAGCAGTCAACTTTCTTTTTTCAGCAGTTTAATATATATAACTATGCAGTCCTACCAAAAAAAAAAACTTAGAACTTTCCTTTTGTTATGAATAATATACTAATGCTACTAATTAATTAGATAGAAAGATACTGAAAGTGAAGAAGAAATGAGGAGAGAAATAAAGTTTTTGTAAAATGATACGTTTTAACATTGCAAATGGCTTATTTATAGCCATAAGTAAGAAATATAATAATAGAATGTGGGAACCATGTAATTTAATATTGTTGCTAGTGGAGAGCCACCTACTTGGCTGCTAATACTCCCCCTTGGATGTCCACGTGTTGTGTCTTAAAAAAAATTACTAGGAAAAATCCACTGAAAAAAAAAATACACATATCTGGTAATACGCCTTGATTGCTGACTCATTAAAAACCTTACCAGGAAAACCCAGTGGGACAAAACCTTGGTTAAGGAAAAAAGAGTGCAGCGCGTATTTACTCTCCCTGATGAAAGCTTCATTTGATATTTTGGAGACGGCGCATTCCAACCTTATGCCTTAGCTTCTCAAAAGTTGATGTTGGTAATGCCTTTGTGAATAAATCTGCAAGATTATCACTTGAACGAACTTGTTGTACATCAATTTCACCATTCTTCTGAAGATCATGTGTGAAGAATAATTTTGGTAAAATGTGTTTCGTTCTGTCTCCTTTTATGAAGCCACCTTTCAATTGAGTTATGCACGCGGCATTGTCTTCGAATATAATTGTGGGTATTTTAACATTATTTTCTAGGCCACATCTTTCTTTGATGAACTGTATCATCGATCTCAACCACACACATTCTCTACTTGCTTCATGAATTGCTATTATTTCAGCATGATTTGAAGAAGTAGCAACAATGGACTATTTTGTAGATCGCCATGATATAGCAGTCCCTCCGTGTCTAAACAGATAACCTGTCTGAGATCGAGCTTTATGTGGGTATGATAAATAACCTGCATCTGCATAACCACTAAGGTCTGCGCAACCTTTGTTAGTATAAAACAAACCCATATCAATAGTATCCTTCAGGTATCGCAAAATATGTTTGATACCATTCCAATGCCTTCGCGTTGGGGATGAACTATACCTTGCTAGCAAATTTACAGAAAATGTTATATCAGGCCTAGTTGCGTTAGCAAGGTACATAAGTGCACCAATAGCACTGAGATATGGTACTTCAGTACCAAGAATTTCTTCATCCTCTTCTGGAGGTCGAAACTGATCCTTTTCCACTTCAAGTGATCGAACAACCATTGGAGTACTTAATGGATGTGCTTTGTCCATGTAAAATCTTTTTAAGATTTTCTCAGTGTAGGCAGATTGATGGACAAAAACTCCGTCTGCTAAATGTTCAATTTGCAGACCTAGACAAAGTTTTGTCTTTCCAAGGTCTTTCATTTCAAATTCTTTCTTTAGATATTCAATTGCCTTTTGGACCTCTTTAGGGGTTCCAATGAGATTTATGTCATCAACATAAACGGCGAGTATAACAAACTCTGATTCCGTTTTCTTAATAAAAACACATGGACAAATAACATCATTAATATAACCTTCATTTATTAAGTACTCACTTAGGCGATTATACCACATGCGCCCTGATTGTTTCAGACCATATAATGATCTTTGTAATTTTATTGAGTATACTTCTCGAGATTTTTTACATGCTTCAGGTAATTTTAATCCTTCTGGGATTTTCATGTAAATTTCATTATCAAGTGAACCATAAAGGTAAGCTGTAACCACATCCATTAGGTGTATTTCAAGATTTTTATGTACAGCTAAACTGATGAGATATCGAAATGTTATTCCATCCATAACCGGTGAATATGTTTCTTCATAGTTGACTCCGGGTCTTTGAGAGAATCCTTGTGCAACAAGGCGTGCCTTATATCTTACAATTTCATTTCTCTCATTTCGTTTTCTAACAAAAACCCATTTATAACCAACTGGTTTTACACCTTCAGGGGTTTGGACTACAGGTCCAAAAACCTCACGTTTAGCAAGTGAGTCTAATTCTGATTGAATTGCCTTTTGCCATTCTGGCCAATTACATCTACGTCGACAATCTTCGACGGATTTAGGTTCAAGACTTTCACTATCTTGCATGAGGTTAATTGCAACATTATATGCAAAAACATTATCCACCGTAATTTTTGATCGATCTAAATTTATCTCATCACCGGTAGAACTTATTGAAAGTTCTTCATTCACTTGAATCTCGGGTTCACTGATTTCTTCAGGAATATCAAGATTACTCAAACCTTGACCTTCTTCAGGAAGTTCGTGTGTAGTATCATCTTTATTATTTCTTATGCTTCTTTTTCTAGGATTTTTATCCTTTGAACCCAACGGTCTACCACGCTTCTGGCGTGTTTGAGATTTAGAAGCTATGATACTTGTAGATGGTCCTTTTGGGACATCAATCCGGATAGGTACATTCACTGCAGGGATATGTGACTTAGTTATCCGTTTCAAATCAGTAAATGCATCTGGCATTTGATTTGCTATTTTCTGCAAGTGGATAATCTTCTGGACTTCCTCTTCACATGTGCGGGTACGTGGATCAAAATGTGATAGTGATGAAACTTTCCACGCAATTTCTTTTTCTTTTTCGGGTTCCTTTTTCTCTCCCCCTAATGGCGGGAAAATTGTTTCATCAAACCGACAATCTGCAAATCGAGCAGTGAATAAATCTCCAGTCAACGGTTCAAGGTATCGAATTATGGAGGGTGAGTCAAACCCAACATATATGCCCAACCTTCGTTGAGGGCCCATTTTTGTACGTTGTGGTGGTGCTACAGGCACATATACCGCACAACCAAAAATTCTTAAATGGGCTATATTTGGTTCATGACCAAATACTAATTGCGATGAAGAGTATTTATTATAATGTGTCGGTCTGAGACGGACAAGTGCTGCTGCATGTAAGATAGCATGACCCCAAACAGTAATTGACAATTTTGTTTTCATTAGTAGAGGTCTTGCTATCAATTGTAGGCGCTTAATAAATGACTCTGCAAGGCCATTTTGAGTATGAACATGAGCAACAGGATGTTCAATTTTTATCCCAATTGATAAGCAATAATCATTAAATGCTTGGGATGTAAATTCTCCAGCATTATCAAGGCGAATGACCTTAATTGGATAATCTGGGAATTGCGCTCTCAATCTGATTATTTGTGCTAATAACTTCGCAAACGCCAGGTTGCGAGATGATAACAGGCACACATGAGACCATCTAGATGATGCATCTATTAGGACCATAAAATATCTAAACAATCCACTAGGTGGATGAATAAGTCCACATATATCTCCATGTATACGCTCTAAAAAACCAGGAGATTCGATGCCAACCTTCAGGATCGATGGTCTGGCAATTAATTTGCCTTGATAACAAGCAGCACATGAAAATTCATCATTTGTAAGAATCTTCTGGTTCTTTAATGGATGTCCAGTTGAATTTTCAAGAATTCGTCTCATCATTATTGATTCAGGATGACCTATTCGATCATGCCATAGCACAAATGTATTTGGATCAGTAAACTTCTGGTTTACGATCATATGTGCTTCAATTGCACTAATTTTTGCATAATATAAGCCAGATGACAAAGTTGGTAATTTTTCCAAAATATATTTCTGGCCTGAGACACTCTTGGTTATACCAAGATATTCAATATTTATTTCATTTAGTGTCTCAACATGATATCCATTTCTGCGGATATCTTTAAAACTTAACAAGTTTCTTGAGGATTTAGAAGAAAATAGTGCATCTTCTATAACAATTTTTGTTCCCTTAGGCAGAATTATAGTAGCTCTTCCGGAGCCTTCTATCATTTTTGAATTACCAGAAATTGTAGTAACATTAGCTTTTCTTCTAAGTAAATTGGAAAAATATTTCTCGTCTTTAAATATAGCATGGGTTGTTCCACTATCAATTACACAAATATCCTCGTGATTTATCATTGATCCAAACAAGATTTGAGGCATTTCCATATTTTCTTCACAAAGAAAGAAAGTAAATATTATAATTAATACATAATTTATTATACAAAATTTTATTTCATTACATGGATCTAGAAAAATACAAACATAATATTTAATACATACAACAACAAAGAGAATTGTTTAAATATTATCGGGCTTATCAACATTCATATTTACTTTTGGAAAATTAAAGAAATCAGCTACATCCAGATGCATGGGCTCAATATTGTCCTCAGAGATAAAATTTGTCTCTGGATTATTTTCTGCCCTCTTTAACGATGCCTGATATAGCTGAACCAAGCGTTTTGATGACCGACAAATCCGCGACCAGTGCCCCACACCTCCACATCTATGACATATTGTTTCAGAATTATTCTTCGGTAAAGCTTCTGGCTTTTTACCCTGCCTTTTATATTGCTGGTTATTTCTCGGTGCCAGCCGAGCATCATGATTAAAATTTCTTCTTTGACTACGACCATGACCACGACCACGACTGGGGCCATGGCCTCTTTCTCGTTGGTTAGAATTTGCCTGATTCACTTCAGGGAGTGGCAAAAAACCAACTGGCCGACTATCATGATTTTTCATTAATAGTTCATTATGTCTTTCAGCAATAAGAAGGTGAGAAAGTAATTCAGAATATTTTTTAAAGCCTTTTTCGCGATATTGCTGCTGCAGGAGCATATTCGCGGGTGAAAATGTGGAGTACGTTTTTTTAAGTTTATCTTGTTCCGTGATTTCATCTCCGCATAAAGTTAACTGAGCTATAATTCTAAATAAAGCAGAATTATATTCAGTTATATTTTTAAAGTCCATCAGTCTCAGATTTAACCAGTCATAACGTGCTTGTGGAAGCATGACCAACTTCAGGTGGTCATACCTTTCTTTTAAAATTTTCCACAATTTCAAGGGATCTTTTAATGTAAGATATTGTAATTTAAGACCCTCGTCAATATGGTGGCGGAGGAAAATCATAGCTTTTGCACGGTCTTGACTAGATGCCGTGTTATCATCTTTGATGGTGTCTGCCAGACCCATCGATTCAAGATGAATTTCGGCATCTAGTGCCCATGAGGAGTAATCTTTTCCAGAGATATCCAAAGCAACAAATTCAATTTTTGAAATATTTGCCATTTTATAGAAATAAAATTAAATAAAATTCTTACCACTTTTGTTACCTTGAAAATTAGCCGGAGTCTCGTGCTGATAACGTGTTATGAATAATATACTAATGCTACTAATTAATTAGATAGAAAGATACTGAAAGTGAAGAAGAAATGAGGAGAGAAATAAAGTTTTTGTAAAATGATACGTTTTAACATTGCAAATGGCTTATTTATAACCATAAGTAAGAAATATAATAATAGAATGTGGGAACCACGTAATTTAATATTGTTGCTAGTGGAGAGCCACCTACTTGGCTGCTAACACCTTTTAACATTGTTTGGTAGGAAGGAAAATGTTTTTCAGAAAATAAGTGGTTTTCTTACTTATTTTCTTGTGTTTGGTTATTACGAAGAAATATTGTCCAAGAGCATTTAGGTATAATATGGATAAATATTATGACCCCACACCCAGAACACCACCATTTAACACGGATCTGGACCCCTATCCCGACTTGAGACTTGACCTGACCTCAACATCGACCTTGACCACCCTAACACGGCCTCATTTTAAGCATTACATCCAGAATACTGTTGGAAACCATGAATACCTTGGGGGAGTACAGAGGTGAATGAATTTCACACCGTGAAGCTGACAACCGTGGCAAGATTTATGATCGTGAAAATTCCTCATTTCTTTTCTATCTTAATGATCAGTCATGAGATGTGACAATTGTGTTTAGATGAATTAATGGAGATCTATTTTATTCTATATAAAGCAAGAAGGCTTCTATTACTCTTGAAGGGAAAAAGGTAAATATGTAAGCTAGTGCTACAAGTCTTAGTACAAACATATAGATCCTGGCCAATTCAATTCAGTTATAAAAGTAATCAATGCATATACCAACTTGGAAGATTAGTTTAATACTTTGTATGTATGAACTCTTCACGCCTCTGTAAAATGAAGTTCTTCCTTCATTCCTGAAAAAGAAAAAATACTTTCTATTTTCTGTATAATTTAGAGGCTGTTTTGTTACTGTATAAGGGCAAAGTTAATACATGAATAACTTAGTTATTCATGTATTAATTTTATACCATGTTTGGTTTTCATGTTTTAAATTTATATAATGTTTGGTTGGTGTGTTTTCAAATGTTGTATAAAAGTTATTCTTGTATTGATTTCATACGGTGTTTGGTTGTATTTTTGTAATTCTATATAACTAATACTCACATAACTTATGAGGAAATCTATGTATAATTTTATGCGGGGTAAAAGATGTTATAAGTTGTGAGGGTATTAGTTATACATAGATTAAAATAATAAATTACACATTTACCTCTATCAATTTACTTTTAAATCTTTCACCTCAATATTTTAATAGTGAAAAATCATTTACCAAGACCTTCAAACTAGATACAAGCTTACTGATATCATTGAAGATGCATAAGTCATATTAGCAAAGATTAGGAAGATGAAACACCATTCTTGGTCTCCACAGAAATCTAAAAATTATTATTGCTAGTCAATTGAGTTTTCCATTATGAAATAACTACGAAACAATAGCTAGAGTCCTACTCGCAATGGCTATTGTTCCAAGTTTTGTTGCTGGCAATGAGGAAGGAGATCCATTGGACTACGGGCAACACCAACAATGCAAACATTTGTTCACATTAAAGCACAAATAATGAGCAATTATCAGAAAGCACAGATTGGAATTTTTTTTTTCACGACATAGCAAACCAAAATCTAGAAAAACCAGCACTCAAAGAAATTATTAAACTCTGCATAACTTAACACTGTAAAACTAAACCCTGCATAACTAAATCCTGCATTACTAATACCTGCATAACTAAACTCTGCGTTACTAATACTTACATAACTAAATTCTGCATTACTAATACCTGCATAACTAATACATGTATTACTGATACCTGCATAACTCTAACCAACAACCAAACGAAGTCTGATAAGCTAACTTGGAAAATGGAGTAATGACCTAGTATAGCAGGTACATTAACTAAAAGTACATCCTATCAGTAGTAGACAAAACATTAGGTCACACTAAAGAATAAGTGAGAATACTATTGATCTTTCTTATAAGGTGCGGTGGAGTAGAAAAAAAAAATAGATAATTACAGAGCAGATTCAGATCCAACAAGCAAGGTATACTGTGTCTTATGATGGGATTACTAAGCGACCCACGTTATGAAATTTCACTGGATTTTTGTTGTTGTATGATGGGATTACTAAGCAGCCGGAGGAGTACCTGCAATCATCGAAAAATGTGTAAGTAGTCATTATGTGAGCTATACAGTAAGCGAATCACCTCGTGAGCATCTATATTTATTTCCAATGGCTCGAGTATATGTTGGATCGCTAAAATTAGCCCTTGTAAGAGATCATGGAGCTCAGTAGTAAGAGCATATGTTCTTTGAATTGTGCCTATAATTCCTAAGATCCAGTTACCATTATGGTTACGAAAAAAATTCAAATTTGAAGGCTGACCCATCATGCCTTCGGTGTTTTGTATGTAGTTAGGGAATTGAAGAGGTTGCCATTTAACATGTAAGAAAAACTTATGAGTTTTAGATTTATTGTCCAGCCAAAAATCAAAATCTTCACTTTTCAAGCAACAAACTGAATAAGAAAGCACAACAATTTTTAGGCTACAAGCTGATTACTAATACCTGTAAACTCGAAAAGACAACAAATTAATAAAACAGAAAACACAAATGTTCATCATAGAATCATATCGAGAATACTACTCCACACAAAAGAAATTGTTTTTGTACTAGATTGGTCGAAATGAGAACAAGAAATGGTGGCAAGACACTCCTTTTGCAAATAGGACAAGTAATATTGATCTCCAGCTACTTCCAGATGCAATGATAATGGAATTTATGGCCACAATCAAGTTCTCCAAGTTCTTCTCCGTCGTCATAAGTATCATATACACATCCAAACAGGAAAAAATATAATTGAATTAGTTGCACACAAGCTTAAAAGTGAAAGGGGCAACTATTTTGAACAATAGCTATGAATGGTAATAGGGAAAATTCTCTCTCTCGCTGAGCGCACGTTAGGTGATTTCTAACCTGCGCTTTCCAGCATGGCTCGCGGCTGGGTGAGGAAAATTAAAACTACTAAGAACAATGATGTGGGTAAAATTATCGGCGAAATCAGTAAAAACTTAGAGAGGGGAGAAATACAGATCCCAGGGGTTATAGGGCAACCAATTGAAGTGGAGGTAGATCCATGGCCTGAGCTTCAGGTGAACAGTAGTAAAGCCATAATGACGAATTGGGATACACCAGTGGTAAGTGGATCAAAATCATTGGTATCTGGGGAGGACAGCAAGAGCTCGAGGCCAAGTATGTAGAGTGAAGGTGTAACATCCCCTAAAAACGTTGTATACGATGTTTTAATTTTCGCCTAAAAATGATAAAGCCTCTGTATTTTGGGCATAATTTTTCATAGGATTGTCCAAATTGGGTGATTCAAATTTCTGGGTAACCACAAGATCATTACCTACAATTTTTATGAAAACTATAATTTATGTTTCGGAGGTTAAGTAGGTCAAATAAATTAATTGTTGTAAGACAGGATGCTGTGATGAAATAGAATGTTTATAGAAGAAAAAATCATTTCTCACTGTAGGATTATCCAAATTAATTGATTCTTGAACTATATGAAACTAGACTTCCATATCTACAATTCTTATATCTTATGAAGACACTAAATCCTAATAAGGAATTTATCTTATTCAAAAATAGCTCCAAAAAAGAGTATTCTGTTAAAAAGAACTCATCTCACCTACCATGGAAAGATCTAGATACATTTGACATCACTTATGACATCAATTGTCCTCCATTTAACATCACCCATGAAATCAGAATTTTCCATTAAATTTTCAGATTTTTTCTTTATGATTATTTTATTTATTGTTAGGTCCCTCCTCCACACCTATAAATATCTACCTTATTTCCTCATTTTATTCATCAAGCTTTCTCAAGCAACTCTTCTCTTTATACATTTCTTTACTCATTCTCAAATATAGTTTTAGTTCTTATTAATGAAGAAATACTATTCTGGTGATTCATATACTTCGAATAGTACACAAAACGTTCCGGCGGAGAGAAAAGCTAGGACTCAAGAGTGTTCATTAAGTCTTTCAGTTCCGACTAAAGCTTTGGATTCTAGGTATGTAAGGCTTCAATGAGAGTATTCCTTCCACTCTCATATCTAAATTATTTTGATTATATGATAAATTATATTTATTTTTAAGCTTTATTCTAAGTTATGTGGGTATTTATCCATGGGTTCTTCCACTCATGTAGTCCAAAAACTCTTTCAATTAAGTCTCTTGATTTCAAACAATATTTTTTATGGTATTTCTTATTTTTACTTAATAGTACGAATCATGGTTAAACTAATGATTATTGGTCTATTTTGATGCAACATAATTTCATATGTATGAATTGATGGTTTGCAAGTAATTCCTTTATTTATCTATTTAAAGGTTCTTGAAATTCATGGTGGGTTATTTAAAACATGATTTTTAATTAATGGATTTCAAAGTATTTATGTATATTTATTTACATACATATTTGCAAGTTGAAGTGATTTGAACCCACTCAGTTTTACTATGTTTTTAATAAAGTTTGACTTGAAAGCTTTGACTCCAAATAAATGTTTATGAAAGCAATATCTATGATCAAAAATGAGTCTTATGAAATGAAAGAATGATGAAATGATATGAATGATGGATTTTTTATGCAATAAGGGCAATTCTTGCATATTTGAATTATCAAATGTTTTAATGAGCTATTCTACCAAATATGATGTTTTGAATTGTTAAGCTATATGCTATGAATATTTTGAAGTATTAAACTATTCCGTGGGATTGACTTAGCACCGATTAGGCTCCTATTTGTCTTGATGTTATTGGTTTAATGTGGATGATGAATAGATCCTTGTGGTGTGCATGTTTATTTATGGTAAGATTATGGGGAGAAATTCTTACGTGTATAATGTTGGGTTCAATCTTGGGGTGAATTCTGCCGAACCTGTCTAAGAGAGAGTTAATCTCTGGCTTAATTTTCACCCCGGAAGTCAATAATGATCTTAAGAAGCAGGGGAAGAAAGGAGAAAAACCTTAAGGAAATTGTTCTTTAAAGACTGATCCCATAAGGACGCCACAACGGGATGATCCTACCATAGTGGGAATTCTCCTATCATGACAGGATAGGGCAAGACAGAATCTCAGCCCTGCCTCTCCTATTTTGCCCTGTTCCACCTCTCTACTCTGGAATAGGTAATGATTAATTCTCGCCTTCAGACCAGTGCACAGTAATAGAGAACTGGTGGTTGTAAAGTTACACAGATTGCTGAGGGTCTTTTGTATGGTTAAGTGTGTGATTGGTGATGGTTGTCTGGTGTTTCTAGAACCTATTTGATAATGGACAAAAAAGTTATTGATTTGACATGGGTAATGTTGTCGGGTTGAGGTGATGGGTTATGTATTCATATGAGTTGATCTTAATAAATGAATGAGATTAATAAAAAGGCAATGTGTTGCTATGATTATGATCAAAAAGTGTGAAATGCTTGATATTGACATTGATGTAAATCTTATGATATACCTTGATAGTCCCATTGTGATTTTGAATTGCTTGAACTTGTTATTTTCTTATTATTGTGTGAATATGTCGAATTGTATATTGTTGTTGACACTGTGATGAGATGGAGAGTGTGCTGCTAAGGTTATTTTCAGTAAAAGTGTGATGCCGAGGTCATTGCTAGTTAATATGACTGATGCTCGATTATTGATTGTGAATAAGGATCCTTGCATACTTATTTGTTGTGCATCGATTCTTGGGTTTGATTCGTGAGTTACTTTGTGAATATTTCTCTTTGAGTGGAGATGATGTGCTCGTTATAGCATTAGTTAGAGTGTAAATGTCCGGGTAAAGTTTCCCCTAGTATGAGAGTTGACAAGATTTCAGTTATAATAGATTCTAATGAACTTTATGAATTGTGGGGTTTAGAAATATTTGGTGTCTCAAGGTATAGTGTTTGAGAAAAATTAAGGTGGTATCATAATATGATAGGGACATAGTATCCCATAGAAACTTTCGGAATGAATTTTGGGTTAGTAGAATTTTGCATATAGCGGTTGATGTAAGAGTAGTTAGTCTGGGATGTGATTTTTCATAAGTTTTAATGTGTCTCATCATTAGTTTCGAAACACTCTTAGATCGGCTTGTTCCCTCCCCTTCATGTTGTCGTTCGGAGACAAACGAAGGGTAAATTGGTATCTATTGTAACAACCTAGCCTTTCGTTAATAAAAATATATCTGGCAAAGGTATACAAATCTCATTCATCATAAAACTAGGATCAATTTTTTGGTATGCTAGTGATTAGTTGTGAATTAAGGTCGTACAATGTCCCTATCTCCAAGTTAAGTTGAAAGTGTCTTTCCAATTTAGTTTCAGACTTGAGTTTAAACTAGGGTCAACTTCAAATGACCAAAACTCTTATCCTATAACAAAGTAGGTGTCCCATGACTTATCAAATTAAAGGTCTATGAACCTTCTTTCCAACCCCACTGAATTTACCTCATTTAGAGTTTGGAGTAAAAAGTTATATCCTTTTTACTAAGCACTATATGTACTAAAGCCGCTATGGCGGGACCGCTAGGGCGGGCTACACGCAGTTAAATGTTATTTTCAGAACTAAAACGTTATTTTACTTCCAAAACTCATCCAACATTAGGTTCGGGCAAGACAAGTGTGATTTCTTCAATTTTTCATCTATTTCTTCCTTCAAGGAAAGTCCTTCCATCAATCTAACACCCGTTTGATTCCTTAGTCATTAGAAAATATAATTGTGGCCTTAGGAGATGGTTTGAATTCATTCTAAGGTTGTGAAAATCTGATTTCATGAGGATTTTAGAGTATAAAACCTTGGGCTAATGTTAAGAATGGTTATTCTCGATTTATTTACCACAATTCTCTAATGTTACCATAAAATTGGTAGTTTAGGCAAATTAATGGTAGAAAAATTCTAGTTGGGATGGGAAAATCATGAGATTGGCCTAGGATTTTGGATTGCATATAATTTAAAAATATTTATGCCATTTGTGATTGAATTTGTATTATACTATTATTTTAGACCAAGAACAAGCTAAAGTTTCACTAAAGGAGTCAAGGTTCGCGATCAAACTTCTACAACAGTTGCTTGGTGACCGGGTAGGCTAGGTTCTTAATTGAGTAGTTATAGACCTGGTTCTTATTGCATAATATATTGTATATTAATTGGAGATTTCATGTCTAGGCCTACAGGCATGGAGTCTGAATGGCTGAATGTGCTGTTATTGCTGTTTAGGGTAGGAATGTACTATGTGGTTTGCGATTATGCTGTGACTAGTGATGATAGTCTAGTTCTTGATTGTTAAAATTAATACTTCTTGTTGATATGATTGATGGTCCTTGTAAAGTTAATGTGTAAGGAAATTTTTGGGTTAGAGTGAGATCCTAAGACTGGTGATTATCAAGGGGCCCCAGTAAGTGGCTATTGATCTATATAAATATAGGGAATATATATATATATATATATATATATATATATATATATATATATATATATATATGGGTGTATTCATGAAATACAATCAAATGAAACTAATGAAATGAATATTTGTGAACCACTGCATGCAATGAACCTGTTACTTGATTGCGTAAGTATGTGCACTTCTCGTTGTAGGTGGTGATTGTGTTACTGATTGTGATATTGGATCGAATATCATATTTCGACACATAGATTGGATTGAGCATCACATTTAGACACATATATTGGATTGAGTGTCATGTTCTAACACATAAATTGGATTGAGTGTCATGTCGACATATTAATAGGTTGGATATGGGTTCTATGAGAGAACCATTATGTGGCTATTATCTATGAATTGATCTTGGCTATGTGTATGATGATAGAGAAACTGACCCAATTATAATTGACTATGCTCAACCTATGTAATAATTGATATAAAAGGACTATAGGTCCAAGTGTTACCATGTTTTTTTTTTTTTTTTTTTTTTTTTTTTATGGGAACAGACCCTACACGAGGCTCCCACCTCTCGTGCACAGTCAGGGGTTAAGCAACACCCCCAAGCCTTAACATAAATAATCAAAATAAAAATACAAGGAGGGGGACATAAACCTTACCTCCGATCTTATGGTGGTTCATAAGTCGGCTAACCTATTAAGGTCGGCTAACTCATCCCCGATACAAAAAGAGACTAACTATAACTAGAAAGCAGTAAACCTGTGAGAGGACTCCTCCCGGTACAATTCAACTATGAAAGCATAAATGAGGGAGACTCTCCCCTTCCATGAGAAAAAAGAAAAGTAACCTACACTAGTCCTATTCCAACTATGCTACGTACCAGACATAGCTACATTGAAGAAGAACAAGTATACGAAACTTCTATCTCGCATGGGATGGGAAATTCTTTTCATCTTTGCTCTTTTTAGTCTTGTCGTACCAAAAAATCCAGGTGAAATATGCCTTTGTATCAGTATCATGATTACCAGCTAAGGAGGCTGAAAGGATAGGAAATATATGGAACTATAGTAGTCAACAGCCTTTGATTTGTTGTGGAAGAAAGTGTAGCTGTGCACCTGCACAGACAGACAAAACCAGAACCATGCACAAGCAACCAAGTCTGGAGGTTGCTGTACGTGGGTGTGTTGGTTTTGGCCTCTGTTGTTGCTGATGCTGTTGAACTTCATCTTTCAATTCTGCACTTTCAGCTTCAGCTCTGTGGTTGAGTTGTTGTTTGGTGTGTGGCTGAGTAGTTGTTTGGTGTTGTGTTTCCACAGTATGTATATGGAGTTGATGGAGGTGTATCATTCTACAGCTACTCATGATATTGTTGTTGGTTCTTGGATGTTGTCTCTGAGGGTGTTGGAGTTCCTTCTGGGTTCCACTGTTGCCTGTATCTCCAACAACCATTAGCTTGTATTTGTTCCTTGTCTGCTTCAAGTTGGTGTAGCTATTGCAGCTGTTGATGGAATGCATCTGATATGTATGGAGAGGTGATCCATGCTTTAGTATCCAGTTGTTTACAATTATGAGGATCTGCACCTGCACAGACAAACAACAACAAACAACAAACCCAAGGCTGCCAATCTGCAGGTTCTGATGGCTGCAGTCTCCCTAGGCTGCTTGTTGGTCTTTGTTATGAGGTGGTTAGACTTCTTGGAGTACCTGTACAGAAAAACAAAACAAACAAACTTGTATATGTTTCTTGTCTGCTGCAGGTGGATGGAGTTGTTGCTGGGGTGACTGCTCTTGGGGCTCAATGCAGCTTCAAGGAGGAAGCTGCAGCTGGGGTACCTGCATAAATCAAAACGACTGCACCTCACAACCAAGGGGATCTGCAGGCTGCTGTACCCATGTTCCTTGTGTGCTGCCAGTTGGTAGAGTGTTTGCTGTGGTGTGTTGATGTTAGAGAGTGTTACCATGTTGACTATTATATTTGAGATTTACACTATGAAATTGTATATTACTCTTAAAATGGTAAATTGGTAATGTGATTCTATATATATGCTTGTCCAAATTATGTTATAGTTGCTAGATTGTAATGACCCTCAAGGTCATTTTCATCTTTTCCAATCTTTTCAGCATTTAGAGCTTTCCTGTAGCGACCTCAAGTTATTTATGACTTGTTGGCATCATTTGGATTTTATGCCATTTTCCCTATTTTGGAGATCTTAGAGTTTGAATGGTTGACTTCAATCAAAACTCCATAAAAACTATCTTAGAATGAAATTCTGACAGTTCCATCAGCTCTAAAATGGCTAAATTAGGCTAGTAGCAGGTTGGCATGAGTATCAAGACTTTCAGTGTGAGTTTGAGTCATTAGGCATTTTAGCCTTCAATCTTTAATCTAAGGTTGACTATGGTCAACATTCTTGGTAAACACGCTTGGATTGAAATTATGTCAGTGTGGTTAGCTCTAGAATGTTGAGTTTGGTCTAGAATGAACCTTCGTGTTGTTTTTGAGGCTTTTGGATTCATTTTGAGCCTTCTAGTAGAACTGGCAAAAATGGTGCTTGGATATGGTACCCACATTTTGTTGAGATGACCTCAGATGCAAATTTTGATTGGGTAGTTAAGTTTGGAACATCAATTTTGGTGGGGTAGCATAGTCTGTTTGCACGCACGGGATTCTGAACGAATTCCGAGCACCCCATTGGAGCTTGTTCAAAGCTCTAGCTTGAGCTGGTCCAGTATCTATTGGTGCCAGTGCTTTTCTTCATGGAGATCATGATAAAACCTTCACCATTGCGGAGGGCCATTCAGTTTAACCATCATGATCGCGAGGCCCTTGGCCGCGATTGCGAAGAAGTTCTAGCGAGGGGGGAACAGATGGTCATCGCAATCGCGAGGTTTAGACAACACAATCAAAATGGTCATTTAACATGGTGTCACGATCATGATGCATTGTGTGTCTTATCTTTTAATTTAAGACCAAAAGAGAATTAACCCCAACCCCTATATTCTTTATTCGATTTTGGGAGCTAGGGAGATCCATATTTGGCTATTCCAATTCCAGTGGGTTCTTATTGATCATGGATACATGTTGGTATATTTGGGAAAGCGTGAAATGTGGTGAGTTGAGGTAATTTCTGCCCCAAAAGGGATGCCCTAGCTTAGTTTTAAGCTTTAACAGTGAAATTAATTGTTGGGCCGATTTCTCTCATTTTGAGCATCAATTTGTGCCCTATTTTGGGGTTCAAGCTCAATAATATGTTTAAAAACGTTTTACAGAGTCATTTTCGAGATTCCCATCGCGGGTTCCATAATCTTGTTTTTGACCCAATTTTGGGTCAATCTCTAAAAAATATGATTTTAGTGTCAAAACGTCCGTATTGACGAGGTGATAAAAATTTTGATAGCGTGGAGGCAATTGTAATTGTTTTTAGAGCGAAAAGCTATCAATAAGTGGACTGCATGCATGTTCGGCTTCAAGTAGGCTACAGTATCCTTTCCTTTGATTGAGTTTCATGAGGTATTGTTCAGTATAAATTGCGCATGGTTTGGATTATATGTGAAAAGTTAGGCTTTATTCCTAGATTCTTGGATCTTTGTCCCAGTGTGAGCCTTAGGCTAGGTTGCCTTTATGAGACTTTCAGTCTAGTGGGTAAGATTATTTATTATGCCTTAGTTTGCCTTGATTAGACTATATTAGTTAACTTGATTGATGTTTATGATGATTGGTAGAGTTGTGCCTTAGGATTGAATTTGGGTTGATCCTTAGTTGATGTAGTCGTTGTTGGCGGGAGTTTCTGAGACTCAGTGTTCCTCTCTTTTGTAGCACCTACTTTGAAGCCTTGTTGTAGTGGTTTTCATCCAGTAAGGCTTGTGAATTACTATTAGGCCCCATCTCTGGATTTAGAGCTAGAATCCTCTATATGTTCTTTTTGCCGTTTGGTGGGGCTAGCTGTATTTGTATTCCCGGGGTTGTATTCCTAGTTATATTAGGGTTTTTTGATTGACTAACCAAGCACCGGTTTCCTCATATCCTCCTCCTTGTTACCTAGTTAGGGTTGAGTTCCTTTTTGGGCCTTGTGATTGAGTTAGAGGAGTAAATTTGAGATTTAGGCCATGCTTAGAGGTTGATTGCAAATGTTAGGATTATTTTCATAATCTAGAGGGTAATATGCTTGTGGCGTCATTATTTTAGGTGATTGTGCGTATTGTTTGGGTGTTGGTGATGACATGCATTTCATTGGATCTTTGTTTTCTCATGAATGTAGTCAACCTCCGTGCATGCATTAGTTTTTGACATTGATTTGAGAAAGCTGGGTTGTAACCAAAACTATTTTTTAATGATTTTTAAATGAGGGTCATACTACCTTTATTACTACTATATTCAGTAGGCTGGAGACATCGAGGATTTGCTCATTTTATGATATTGGATCGAGGCATTGAGTATGAGCTTATTTTATGATTTCAGTTTTATCGGAGATATTTCCCGACCTTTTCTATACTAATTTGACTATTTATTTTAGGTCACTGCAATGGAGTAGATTTTTGATGATTGGACATACAGATTGATACATATTTATATTGTTATAAGACCTGGATCGGGACCAGACAAGTATATAGGGGGATTTCCGATCCCCGATGGCGACCGTAGTGAGTTTTATGGGTCTTACTCCCTGACCGGTACTGGAAGAACGTGTATATATCTTAGTATGAGGCACTTGGCATTGATGGTACCACTGGTTTTACTGTAGGACTTTCAATCATATATGCATTGCTTATCATCAACGAAGTTATTTGTACCTATCGGTAGTATCGGATACCGTAAGGGTTTACCTCTTTGTGAGTGAACCTCCTAGGCACACAGAGGCTCTAGAGGTATTCTCTGATTATTTGTGAACTTATGACAGTATAAAGGGTGGTCTCTTGTTTGAAGGTAGTTACTGCCCTTGTTCTTACTAATCTAACCTTTTATACAGGGATTTAGTTGATACGGTCCTTTGGGCCTTTATGTGATATCTGTGTTTACTTCTGTTAGTAGGTTGTCCCTTAGTTGTCCCCCTTCGTAGTGTGTTGTCGTGTTTAGGTCTTGGGCTGGCACCACCAGGTACGTCATTGGTTTCC
Source organism: Solanum dulcamara (assembly GCF_947179165.1). Taxonomy (NCBI): domain Eukaryota; kingdom Viridiplantae; phylum Streptophyta; class Magnoliopsida; order Solanales; family Solanaceae; genus Solanum; species Solanum dulcamara. The sequence continues at coordinate 70,154,470 of NC_077243.1, read as the reverse complement.
TTGCTTGTTTCCTATCTTCTCTCTTTCTTATTTCTGATGCTTCTTATTACATGTGTCCGTATTATTCTTGTTAGTTTGTTGTGATGTATACTCTTTGCTTACATATTCTTTATACTTACTTTATCTTTAGAGCTCAGTCGGCTGATGTCTGCTGAGTACTATTTGGTGGTACTCATACTACACTTTTGCACCTTGCAAATCATGATATGAGTTTTCCTTCCTGATTTTGATATCGTGCAGAGTGCTCTATGATTTTGGAGACTTGGGTGAGATCTTGTCATTTGGAATTGACTTTCTCCCTCTATTTCATCTTGTAATAGTCTTTATTTTGTATTCAGAGATAGTTGCACTATTATTATATCTGTATAAACCTTGTACTTCCTTATTTGGTTTAGTATCTTGATTACCGACTGATATTAGGTCTTGGTTTAGACCTTTTGCTTTCTTAGTTTGCCCCCCTAGTGTTTTTAGGTGGTGTGAGGTTGCTGGCGAGAGAATGGTGTGTCAGTAATTGTAGCCTTTGTTGTCTACTATAGATCCCATTAGTCGATTATTTCTTTTTTTGAGTTCCCATTGTTATTTCTTAGGGTGGCGAAGTTAAGGTCTACTCCTTCTGTTTGGCTGGGTTATTTCTTCATGGTAAGTTTGATGGTTAAATTATCTGTTCAGCTGGGTAAGCGATGCGGTGTTAGATGGCTATGTTTGAGTTGGGAAGACTGGAAATGGAATTGTATTGGTTTATGCTAAGTATCATGATATTTTAGCTTGAAACATCATGTAAAGAGGGTTCTATTAGGTTTATGGAAATGGTGGTCTTCTTATGCTTGTGACCGGCTAACAATTAGTAGGAAGGGGTGATTGTGGAGCAAGTGCGTTCATATTGATGAGTCATGATTTATCATAATTGCCTTGGTATGCCCTTGTTCTACTCCTTTTTATTGGGGACTTACAACATCATTGCTTGTAGGCTAAATCAATAAAGTAGTGTCAGAATTGACTGTACCACCATCTCAGAATCAAGCTAAGAAGCTATGATAAAAATTTCGTAATTTTATTAGATGGGATTATTGATGTGCTTACTTTATTAGTCGGACTTACTTGACTGCCGCATGATTATTACCGTGCCCCCTTACCTCATATTTGTAGTTTGTGTTATTCTCTAATTGTTATTAGTAACATTGTGCTTCTTATTGTATATTTTATCCTTTTTGAGCTTGGTCGGCCTTTGATGCCTACCGTGTACCCCATATTTTGGTACTCATATTGCACTACTGGATCTTTTTGATGTAACTCCCAGTTCGAGCCACCCTCAACGCCCGCCTGATCATCCGTAGCAGTGCCAGTCCTAGATTGTGGTGAGCTCATGGTGTTTAGAGACTTGCTACATTCTTTTTTTTGCTGTTACTTATATTTTGTATTTTGGACAGTCAAATATGTATTGTGTATTTATACATATTGTCATCTTTTGTACTTAGTAGCTCCTGTATAGGTGATACTAGGTTCGGGGTTTGGTCTAGTGTCAGTTCATTTTTTTGTTTGGTCACTAGCGGGCATCATATTTGCATATCTATACCTTGATTTGACTTTTATTTGGTTATATTCTTTTGCTTCCACATTATTTGTTATTAATTATTTAATTAAATTGAGATTTTCCTTCCGCTTGTCTTGGGTTTGGCTTGCCCACTCGGGGGTTATGGTAGCTTCCATCATGACCCAGATTCGGGTCATGACAGAGTGGTATCAGAGCTTAGGTTCACCAGTTTCAATATTATAGGAGCAAGTGTCTAGTATAGTTCAGCAAATCGGTACCATGACGACCTTATCCAATCATTGGGAAGGTATAGGACATTGTTAGGAATTAATTCACTATTATTGTTTCTAATCATGCGCTAACGATGCTGAAAACCTCTAAATCCAAAATTTGTTTCACTCTCTCTCAGATGGCGAGGACAAGATCAAGTTGGGTTGGATGGGGACCCTCTGCGCATACAGATAAAGCCCCAGCTTGGGGTAGAGGTCTAGACAAAAATAGAGGCTGGGGTAGAGCTCAGGCCACAACACTAGTGTTGGAGCCAGACATAAAGGTTTAGTAGTACGAGTCTCGACCAAGGAAGGAGCATCCAGCCCAGCCTCCATCCGGATTCATGGCCACACTAGTGTTATAGGATACTCTAGCTCGGATCCTCATCTTCATGAAGGGTATGTATCGAGCAGGGACACTACACAGTACTTCAGCCGGACATCAGGTCCTAGAGAAGGCTCAAACTTTAGGGAAGGAAAGGGCACAGTATGATCCGGCCCCAATTCTACAGCCTACTACTATAGTTCCACGTCCAGTGATTCAGCCTATTCCTACAATTGTTCAGAATATGACAACTAGGCCAGTTATGACTGCGGAGGAGAAAGAAATGTTAGGGAGGTTCATCAGATTGGTCCCTCCCAGGTTCTTCCGTGCCGTAGGCTAGGATCCCCATGAGGTTTTGATCAGTTTCTAGGAGAGGTTGCATAACCTCAGATTGGTGGAGTCCCATGGGGTCGATTACACCGCTTTCCAGCTGGATGGACCGGCAAAGAAGTGGTGGAGATCTTATCTTAGCTGTAGACCTGTAGGATCGCCACCCATATCATGGACTCAGTTCGCTAAGGCCTTCTTGGAGAAGTATGTACCCCGCAGCTTAAGGGAAAGATTGAGAGATGAGTTCACATCACTGGTACAGGGATCAATATTGGTCACAAAGTATGAGTCTTGATAACATAAGCTCTCCATACACGCTACAATGATTATGCCAACAGAGGAAGAGAGGGTACGCCAGTTTGTTAGAGGGTTATCTGATCTCTTGATGTTGACTAGAGAGAAGATGGCTGTAGTGGGTTGTTAGTTCTTACAGATAGTAAACCATGCCCATACTATTGAGGCTATACATCGTAAGGCCTATGGAGGCAGTAACAAGATGCCTCATCATCAGTGCAGTTTCAGTGGGAACCTGTATGGGTTCTTTTATCAGAGGCCATCCATAGCGGTATCCACCCAGAAAACCGATCAGGAAGCCTTACAGCTTACCGATGGTGGATCAGCAGCCGACGGTCAGAGAGGCCATACTTTGGGTCAGCCTTCTCAGGGTCAGACCTCTGGTTATTATAATAACCTGCAAAGTCATTTTCATGCTTTTGCATATTTTTACCATTTTAAGTTTGATAAAGTTGAATTTGGTCAACATCCGAAAATTCAGGTTTCGTGTGAGAATTCTGATTATTCCATCATCTATGAAAGTTCTATTTTGGTTTAGAAGGAAGGTTGGTTTAGGTTTTGGAGTCTCCGGTTGAGTTTTGAAGTGGTTTTTCCATTCTTACTTTAAGGTTTGGCCTATTTGACTTCGATCAACTTTTTTTATAAACACGCTCGGTTGAAAATTTTGTCAGCATGGTTAGCTCTGGAATTCTTTTTTTAGTTTGTGTAATCCCTCGGGAGAATTTGGAAAGTCCCTATTCAAATATAAACAAAGAATGAAAGCGCGGAAAGATGTAGAAAAATGGCACCAAAAATAGACCACGAAAGGCCATCATGGGCCGTGAAATGCACCACATCCTGTGGTGAACCCCATGGTGGTGATTAAGAGGCTCATTCCTGCAGGCATGGACCACGAAGGAGGACCACAGACCATCGTGATCACCATGGGCCGTAAAAACCTTTGTGGTGATCCATCATCAAAGTCCTCAAAAAATATTCCAAGGCGCAGACCACAGACAACCACCATGGGTTGTGGAATGTTTCACAGACCGTGGAGTGATCCATGAGGGCATATTTGTAGGCCTTCTGCAGGACCTGCACCATGGCCCCTCTTTATGGGCCGTGATACTTTTCACGGACCGTTAAAGCCCCTTGAAGAAACTTTAGAGGCTACTCTGCGGTCCCTTTTCTAAGATTTTTCTAAGTCCCTTACCATGGGACACCACCACGGATTGTAAAGGGGTCCCGTGAAGCCAGTTCTAGCTAGAATTTTTAGAGGGCATTTTGGTCCTTTCTGTGTTTTAACAGAAAATGAGGTCACTTTGTAGGCAAAATTTCACCTATATAATAAGATCCAAAGTCCTCCTACTCTTATTTACTCTCCCTCACCTTCTAAGACCCAAACCCTAACTCCTCAAATTCTCTCAAGTCTCTCTCTGTCATCTTCAAGAAAGGGATCTAGGGTTTTATTCTAAGAAGATCAAGTTTTCTCTTGCCTTTCATATTTCCCATTATTTATTCATACACTCCTTAGATATCTTGTGGGTTGAGATTGTTGATGTTTTCTTCGATATTTTAAAGAGTGGCATCATTTAGAGGCGGCCCAGAAATAAAAGACTCAAATTTAGCGATTTGAGTGTGGTTTTGACTTTAAGGTAGGCTATGGCTTACTCTTTTTAGACTTGGCTTGGCTACAATTAATATATTTTGAGTAGTAATGCATGATGAGGTTGGTGATTTAGGTGTTGATAGTTCATTGAGAAGTTTGGAGTCGATGATCATCGTTAGTAATTACTTTGGGGTCATAGTCGTTCAATCCTTAGCCAAGGTGATATCTTGGATTGTTTATATCAATTAGAATCCTTAGAGCTTGCTCATAGGTGATTTGAACATAGTACGCCATTTTGTTGACTTGCTTGGTTTGGTTTGGTTGTTTATTGGTGTGATTTTGGTATATGCCGATATCTTGTTTGCTTTTAAATATGAAAATGTTGGGCCCGCGGCCATGTTTAAGGTACACCGGAGTCTGAGGTTAGTGATTCGTCACCTTTGAAAAGATTTTTACTCAACTTGAGTGATATATGATTTTGACTTACTACTTTTATTGATTTGCCTCACTGGCGATAAACCCCCCCTTTTTAGGATAAAAATGTTGACATCAAGATTTTGATTGAAGAATAAGTGTAATTGATCTAAGGGGAAATGCATGTGATATTTTAATTATAACATTTCTTATCGGGAAGCTCGAGGCATGAATATTTTGGGTTATTATTATTATTTGCTATTATTGAGAAGTTCAAAGTGTGAATTCCATGTGGCCCATGATACATATTCGGGTTACTATTATTATTACTATTATTGGAAAGCTCGAGGTGTGAATTCTAGTCGCTTCATGATATTTTTTAAGATATTGAGTCTTAGCTACGAGTTTACATTTGAGTATTATATCAGTATTTTTATCAGATGGGATTTTTGATGTGCTTACTTGATTGGTCGAACTTGCTTGACTGCCGCATGATTAATCCCGTTCCCCCTTTCCCCGTATTTATAGTTTGTATTCTTCTCTAATTGTTATTAGTAGCATCGTACTGCTTATTATGAATTTTATCCTTTCTGAGATTGGTCGGCCTATGATGCCTACTGGATAACCCATGTTTAGGAACTCATACTGCACTTCTAAATCTTTTTAATGCAACTCCCAGTTTGAGCCACCCTCAGTGCATGCCTGATCATTCATAGCGGTGCCAGTCCCAAATTGTGGTGAGCTCTCGGTGTTCAGAGACTTTCTATATTCCCTCTCTTGATCTTACTTGTATTTTGTATTTTGGACTGTCAGATCTGTATTATATAATTATATGTTTTGTTAGATTTTGTACTCAGTAGCTCCTGTATCGGTGACACTAGGTCTGGGGTTTGGTCTAGTGTCAGTTTGTCTTTTCGTTTGGTCACTATTGAGCTTTTTGTATATTTTGTATTGTATTTGCATATCTGTACATTGGACTGACTTTACTTTGGTTATATTTTTTACTTCTGCCTTCTAATGTTATTAATTATTTAATTAGATTGATATTTGCCTTTTGATTATATCAGGGGTTATGGTTGGTGCCATCATGACCCAGATTCGGGTCGTGAGATAGTGGAATCAGACTTAGGTTCTCCAGTCTCATTATTAGTAGAGCAAGGGTCTAGTAGATTCCCGCAGATCGGTATGATGAGGTTCGTATCCAATCCTTGGGAGGCTATACAACATTGTTAGGACTTAATTCACTACTCTTGTTTCTGATTATGCTCTAATGATGATGAATACCTCTAAATCCAAAAACAATTTCACTCTTTCTTAGATGGCGAGGAGGAGATCCAGTCGGGGAGGACGAGGACCCCCTGCCCCTACAGATAGAGCCCTAGCTCGGAGTAGAGGTCAAGACTGACATAGAGGCCGGGGTAGAGCTAAGGACACATCACTAGTGTCGGAGCCAAACATAGAGGTTGAGGAGTACGAGTCTCGACTAGCAGAGGAGCATCCAACTTAGCCTCCACCCAAATTCATGGCCACGCCAGTATTACAAGATATTTTAGCTCAGATTCTCAGCTTCATGGAAGGTATAATCGAGTAGGGACACTACCCAGTACTTCAGCTGGACCTCAGGTCCGAGAAGAGGCTCAAACTTTAGGGAAGGAAATGGCATAATATGATCCGGCCCTAGTTCTACTGCCTACTACTACAGCTCCCCGTCCGGTGATTCAGCCTATTCCTATATTTGTTCAGTACATGGCAGCTAGTCTAGTTATGACTGCGTAGGAGCAAAAAATATTAGGAAGGTTTATCAGATTAGACCCTCCAAGGTTCTCTGATGCCGCGAACGAGAATGCTCATTAGTTTTTGATCAGTTTCCAGGAGAGGTTGCATAACCTCAGATTGGTGGAGTCCTATGGGGTTGATTACATTGCTTTTCAGCTGGATGGACCGGCGAAGCAGTGGTGGAGATCTTATCTTAGCTGCAGACTTGAGGGATCACCGCCCATGTCATGGACTTAGATTGAGAGATGAGTTCACATTGCTGGTATAGGGATCAATAACGGTCATAAAGTATGATTCTCAATTTCATGAGCTCTCCAGGCATGCTACCATGATTATGCCGACAGAGTTGGTGCGGGTACGTCAATTTGTTAGAGGGTTATTTGTTCACTTGAGGTTGGCTGCAGAGAAGATGGTTACAATATTGTTAGCTCTTGTAGATAGTAGACCATGCCTGTACTATTGAGGCTATACATCGTGAGGCCTATGAAGGCACTGACAAGAGGCCTTATCATCAGGGCAGTTTCAGTAGGCACCAGTCACACGGTAGGGTTTTTGTTGGCAAGAGTATCCACCCAGTAGACCGGTATAGGCAACCTTACAACTTACCAAAAGTGGATCAACAGGTGCCGACAATCAGAGAGTCTAGACTTTGGTTCAGTCTTCTTGGGGTCAGACTTCTGGGTATTTAGACCATGGTGGCCATTTAAGCTCAGCTGGGACATCACAATGTGGTTCATTTAGAGGACCGTGCTGTGAGTGTGGTGTGATCAGTCACTTTTCTAGGGTGTTTCCTATTATTTTCCACTGCAGACGCCAAATACAATAGGGTCACCAGGTTTAGGCCCTCAGGGCCCTAATTTAGCTGCCTAGAGAGATTATGCAGGATAGTAGAGGTGAGTTTCAGGGTACTAGGGGTGGTCCCAGACAGGTCGGATAGGTGGTAGGAGTGGACACATTCATATGTATACTTTTAAGGAAGACCGGAGGCAGAGACATCAGATGCCGTAATCACAGGTATGATCTCCATCTCTTAGCATCCTGCTTATGTTTATTTGATCCATGGTCTACTTACTCATATTTGTCTGGTCGTTATGCTACTTGATGGGATGATTTATGTGATCCATTACTTATGCCTATGTGTGTAGCTACCTCCTTAGGTGATTCTTTAGTAGTGGATCGAGTGTATCGATCCTCTGTGGTGACTATTATGGGTTATGATACTGGAGCAGACCTGATTATGCTAGATATGGTAGACTTAATTTGATTCTAGGTATGGAATGGTTGTCTACTCATTATATGGTTTTGGATTGCTTTTCCAAGACTATTATTTTTTGTATGCCTGGTATCCCTTCGGTCGTGTGGTCAGTGCAGTTAGCCATATACCGTATGGTGTGATTTCCTTCTTCAGGGCTCAATGGTTAGTAGGGAAGGGGTATCTAGCTTATGTTGCTTATGTTCGTGACACTAGTGCTGACACTCTATCTATTGATTCAGTTTCAGCGGTCCGAGAGTTCCCTGATGTATTTCTTACTAATCTACCTGGTCTTCCTTATGATTGCGACATTTATTTTGGCATTAATGTTGAGCCAGGTACACAACCAGTCTTTATTCCAATGTATCAGATGGATACAGTTGAGTTTAGGGAGCTTAAGGTAAAGCTCTAGGACCTCTTGGGTAAGGGGTTTATCAGGCCTAGTGTGTCTCCTAATGGTGCTCCTATTTTGTTCATAAAGAAGAAGGATGGTACCTTCCACATACGTATTGATTACAGACAGCTGAACAAGGTGACCATCAAGAATAGGTACCTGATGCCACAGATTGATGATTTATTTGAGCAGCTATAGGGTGCAGTAGTGTTCGCTAAGATAGACTTGAGGTTAGGGTATCACCAGTTGAGGATTAGGGACTCAAATATCCCTAAGATTCTTTCAGGACTCGATACGGGCACTATGAGTTCTTAGTCATATCTTTTGGATTGACTAATGCCCCGTAAAATTTATGGATTTGATGAACTGTATGGTCAAACCCTACTTGGACTCTTTTGTTATTATATTCGTTGATGACATTCTAGTCTACTCCAGGAGAAGAGAGCAGCATGCGCAATACCTGAGAATAGTACTTCAGACTTTGAAGAATTAGCAGTTGTATGCTAAATTCACTAAGCGTGAATTTTGGCTTGAGTCTGTGGTATCCCTAAGGCACATGGTGTCCAAGGATGGGATTATGGTAGATTTGATAAATATAGTGGCTGACCGTGATTGGGCTAAGCCTACTTCTCATACTGAGGTTCATAGTTTCATCGAGTTGGAAGGGTATTACAGACGATTTATGGAGGGGTTCTCTTCTGTTGCAGTGCCTTTGACCAGATTGACTCAGAAGAATCTTCCTTTCTAGTGGTTTAACTAGTGTGAGGTGAGCCTCATGAAGCTCAAATCCTTGTTGACTTTAGCTTCAATTTTGACTCTTCTTATTGAGGGCCAGGGATTTATAGTGTATTGTGATGCTTTAGGTGTTGGCTTGGGTTGCGTTTTGATGCAACAAGTTAGAGTTATTGTATATGCTTCTAGGTAGCTGAAGGTGCATGAGTGGAACTACCCCACATATGATTTAGAGTTGGCAACAGTAGTCTTTGCATTGGATATTTGAAGGCATTACTTTTATGGAGCCCATTGTGAGATCTACACTAACCACCATAGTCTCCAGTACATATTCAGCCAGAAAGACCTTAATTTGAGACAACTCAGATGGTTAGAGTTACTAAAGGAATATAATGTCACTAGTTTTTATCACCTGGGCAAGGCAAATGTGGTAGCAGATGCTTTGAGTCGAAAGGCAATGAGTATGGGGAGTTCGGCCTTCTTATTAGTTAAGAAGCGGCCTCTAGCTTCAGACATTCAGTCCTTATCTAACCATATGGTTTGCCTTGATACTTTTGAGCCGGACAGGGTACTTGCTTGTGTAGAGACTAAGTCTTCCTTGATGGAGCAGATTCGGGAAGAGCAGTTTGAGGACCCATATCTAAGGGTGATTCGTGATAAGGTACTCAATGGGGAGGCTAGGAAGATGAGTTGTATCTATGTTCCTAAAGGTTGAGATCTAGTCAGGCTCATCCTTGAGGAGGCCCATTATTCTAGATATTCCATTCATCCTGGTGCAGTGAAGATGTATCACGACCTATGGCAGCATTACTGGTGGTATGGGATGAAGCGAGACATTGTAACTTTTGTGGCTAGGTGCTTAAACTATCAAAAGGTCAAGTTCGAGTATCAGAGGCTAGGTGGTTTGACCTAATGACCACTCAATCAAGAATGGATGTGGGAGCGGATAGCTATGGAATTTGTAGTGGTTTTACCACGCACCTACTGAGGTTTTGATTCTATTTGGGTCATCATAGATCGACTGACCAAGTTTGCTCAATTTTTATCGGTTCAGACTACCTATACTTCATAAAAGTTGGCTTAGATCTATATACGAGAGGTGGTCCGATTGCATGGGGTGCCAGTATCTATCATTTTTGACCGTGGTACTCAGTTTACTTTATATTTCTGGGGTCTATTCAAAAAAATTTGGGCACCGAGTCTAGCTTAGAAAAGCTTTCCACCCTAAGACTGATGGTCAGTCAGAAAGGACTATTTAGGTCTTAGAGGACATGCTGCCGGCCTATGTTATTGATTTTAGAGATTAGTAGGATCAATCCTTGGCTTTGGCGGAGTTCGCTTATAATAATAGCTACCATTCAAGCATTGAGATGGATCCTTTTGAGGTATTGTATGGTAGGAGATGCCATTTCCCAATAGGCTAGTTTGATTCTTTTGAGGTTAGACCTTGGGGCACCGATTTATTGCATCACTCAATAGATAGAGTTCGTATGATCTAGGAAAGGCTCCATACTTCCTAGAGTAGGCAAAAAATTTATGCTGATCAGAGGGTGCAACCTTTGGAGTTTATGGTTGGAGAATGGGTATTCCTGCGAGTGTCTCCCATGAATGGTGTGATGAGATTTGAGAGGAGGGGTAAGCTTAGCCCCAGGTTCATCATCCCTTTTTAGATCTTGAGATGGGTAGGGGAGAGCTTATGAGTTGGCCTTGCCCCCAACACTGTCAGGTGTTCACCCTATATTCTATGTTTATATGCTGCGGTGGTACATCCTTGATGAATCTCACGTACTTTAGTGGGATTCAGTTCCATTTGATGAGTCCTTAGCCTTTGAGGAGGAGCTTGTATCTATTTTTGACAAGAAGGTTAGAAAGTTGAGGTCTAAGGAGATTCCATCGGTGAAAGTCTAGTAGAGGCACCGTCCAATGGAGGAGGCTACTTGGGAGACTGAGTAGGATATGCAGATTCGATATCCTCATCTTTTTGAACCACCAGGTACCTCTTTACCTTGACTTTCGAGGACGAAATTCCTTTTAGTAGTGGATGTTGTAATAATCTCCAAGGTCATTTTCATGCTTTTGCATGTTTTTACTATTTTAACCCTTGCCGTAGCTTTTTGATAGCTCTTATGTGATGTTGGGATGGGTGGCACGCTCCCTAGGGTGTTCGTTTGAGTTTTGGAAGTGGTCTGGTCATTTCTATTTGTAAACGCACTCTGGAGTGTTTTACGGACCGTGGATTGATCCGTGGAGGGAACCTTTGCAGGCCTTCTGCAGAACCTGCACCACGGCCCTTCTTCAGGGCTGTGATGCTTTTCACGGACCATTAAAGGCCTCGTGAAGAAAATTCAGAGGCTACCCCATAGGCCCTTTTCTGATATTTTTCTAAGTCCCTTTCCATGGGATACCACCACGAGTCGTGGTGAGCACCACAGATCATGAAGGGGTCTTGTAAAGCCAGTTCTAGCTACAATTTTGAAAGGACATTTTGGTCCTGCCTGTGTTTTAACATAAATGAGGTCATTTTGTAGGAAACATTTCACCTATATATAAGACTCAAAGTCCTCCTACTTATTTACTCTCCCTTACCTTCTAAGACCCAAACCCTAACTCCTCAAATTCTCTCAATTCTTTCCCTCTCACTCTCATCTTCAAGAAAAGGATCTAGCGTTTCACTCCGAGAAGATCATGTTTTCTCTTACTTCTCATATTTGCCATTGTTTATTCATACACTCCTCACATATCTTGTGGGTTGATATTGTTGAGTTGTTCTTCGATATTTTAATAGAGTGGCATCATTTAGAAGAGGCTCGAAAAGTAAAGACTCAAATATAGGAGTTCGGGTACGGTTTTGGCTTTGAGGTAGGCTATGGCTTACTCTTTTTAGACTTTGCTTGGCTAGAATTAGTATATTTTGAGTAGTAACGCATGATGAGGTTGGTGATTTAGGTGTTTATAGTTCATTGAGAAGTTTGGAGTAGATCATCATCGTTAGTGATTACTTTGGGGTCTTATTCATTGAATCCTTAGCCTAGGTGATATCTTGGCTTGTTTATATCGATTAGAATCCTTAGAGATTACTCCTAGGTGATTTGAACATAGTATGCTTGACTTGCTTGGTTTTGATTTTCGGTTGGTGTGATTTTGGTATATGCCGATATATTTCTTGCTTTTAAATATTGAAATGTTTGGCCCGAGGCCATGTTTTCGGTACACCAGAGTCTCAGGTTAGTGATTGGCACCTTTGATTGAATTTTTACTCAACTCAAGTGATATATGATTTTGACTTACTACTTTTATTGATTTGCCTCGCCGGTGATAACCCCCTCTCTATTTTTTAAGTATAAAAATGTTGATATAAAGATTTTGATTGATGAATAAGTGTAAATGATCTAAGGGAAAATGCCAGTGATATTTTAATTATTACATTTCTTATTGAGAAGATCAAGGCATGAATTTTGGGTGGCCCGTTGATACATATCTTGGGTTATTATTATTATTTGATATTATTGAGAAGCTCGAGGTGTGAATTCCGGATGACCCATGATACATATTTGGGTTACTGTTATTATTACTATTATTGGGAAGCTCAAGGCATGAATTTTGGGTGCTTCATGATATTTTTGAGAATATTGAGCCTTAGCTATGAGTTTACACTTGAGTATTATTTCGGTATTTTTATCAGATGGGATTTTTATGTGCTTACTTGATTAGTCGGACCTGCTTGACTGCTACATGATTATTCCCGTGCCCCCTTTCCCCGTATTTGTAGTTTGTATTCTTCTCTAATTGTTATTAGTATCATCGTGCTGCTTATTATATATTTTATCCTTTCTGAGCTCGATCGGCCTATGATGCCTACTGGGTAATCCATTTTTTGGTACTCATATTGCACTTCTGCATCTTTTTGATGCAGCTCCCAACTCGAGCCACCCTCAGCGCGCGCCTGCCAGTCCCAAATTGTGGTGAGCTCTCGACGTTCAGAAACTAGCTACATTCACTCTTTTGCTCTGACTTGTATTTTGTATTTTGGACAGTTATATATGTATTGTATATTTATACATTTTGTCAGCCTTTGTACTTAGTAACTCCTGTATAAGTAACACCAGGTCTGGGATTTGGTCTAGTGTCAGTTCGTCTTTTCTTTTGATCACTATCGGGCATTTTGTATATTTTGTATCGTATTTGCATATCTATACCTTGGCCTAACTTTTTTTTGGTTATAATCTTTTGCTTCCGCCTTCTTATGTTATTAATTATTTAATTAGATTGAGATTTATCTTCCACTTGTCTTGGGTTTGGCTTGCCTACTCCAGGACTATGGTAGGCACCAACGTGACCCAGATTCGGGTTGTGACAATACAATGTTTTTAAAGTATCATGTGGGGTAGCTGTTTTATTCTGCTTTTCCTTTTCCTTTTACAGTTGCCTTCTGGATTTCTTCCTTTCCTTGCAGGGATTGGAGTAAATCTTCCACCTTTTCTAGATCACTATCAGATAACATTGGTCCATGTCCATTAGACTGTGCATCAACAATATAATTATTTCTTTCCACACTCTTCATCGAAGTATCTGATTTATCATATTGTGTGAGAGTTTGAAGCAAATTTCTTTTAACTTCTTCGAGATATTCATTAATCATCTCACTTTTTTCTCCATCTTGTACTGAAATTCTTCTAGCAATATGCTTGACTGAATTGTCACCTACCAATTTCTTTTGGGGTATAACCGCATATTGTTGAAGTTTTGCTCGAATTTGATTTACGAGTTCTTGTCCATATGACAGTTTAGTCTTTGGATGTTTTCTGGTTTATTTATCCCAGAAATTATTATAATAGACCCAATACAAATAAGGAATCTTTTTTTCAGGGATAAACACTACTTCAGGAAGCCATTTATGAATCCCTGGGATTGAGAATTGAATAAAGAAGTTCATCTGATCAATTTTTCCCAACATGATCAGAGAGATATAACTCATTAAGAAATGGAGAGACCTTAGTCTATTCTTTGTATAGATTTAAATATTCAAATGGTAAAATATTTATCGAAGGTCAATAAAATAATGGATTGTTTACTAGAATATCTTCCAGATTAATTTTAGGAGTATTATCCTTTAGAGCTGTTGAGGATGATGCTGCCCCACTCTTTGAGTTTATCAAATTCTCTTATTTCCCAAACTTAAGAATGAAAAATTACTAGATGAGGATGAGGAGCCGTATGACGGCTTCTGTGATGATGACTGAGGGGATGATCTTCCCTTGCCTCTGCTTCTACCAGCTTTGCCTCGTATAAGAGACCAAGGGAGGTCTTTTTCTTCCATTCTACAAATGTAGCAAACTATATTAATGGAAGTCAAAATAATCATATGTATCAAGATAATAAGATCCATCGTCATCCTCATAAGAATGAATCAAGAATTTAGGGGTTTGCATTTCTTCTTTAATAATATCAGCAATTATTTTATCGAGAATCTTAGTTTGAATGTCTTTTCTTAAAGAAATTGCCTTTAAAATGGTGATTAGTTCTGTATTATTAAAGAAAGTTGCAAAATGATGCATAATTAATTGTTTAGATATTCCCTAGATAGGAAATCTAGTAGAGAATTATCAATTTCCTTTTTATACTGAATATCAAAATCAAATGGGGCCAATTGGGCCTGCCACCTAGCAAATATCAATTTGGAGGCATTATGTTTGAAGTATTTGTCAAATATATATTTGACTGATTGAGCATATATTTTGATCAGGAATCTTTGATTGTATAGATCGTCCTAAAATTTTAAAACTCATTTAACAATACAAAGCATTTCATTAGCCACTAGCATATTTCCTCTAGGCTTCCGTCAATTTTCCTAAGTGAAATCATATAGGATATTCATATTTATCAGGATGCTTAACTTGTTTAAGTATTCCTTCATAACCAATATTAGAAACATCAGTTTTAATAATATTTTGCCAAGCAGGGTTAGCTAGCATTAAACATGACAAAGATCTAACACCTTGTTTAACAGATTTGACTAATTTACTCAGACTATCAGTCCAAGGAAATTTGAGATCTTTTTTAATCTTTTATATTGTGGGGATAAATCTCTAGACAGATTTTTATAAAAAAGAGAAATATAATTTAAACTTCTACAAAATCTTTGAAGCATAGTCTTATGTATTGTAACATTAGGAAATTTGAAACTAAGTCAATAGATCTTTGAATGAGAGTAATCTTTTCTTGACAAATATTATGTCCTAGAAAGTGGACATCAGTTTGAAACAAACTCATTTTTTATTTAGATATAACCAAACTATTTTGTATAGCAATCTTTTTGAAAATATCAAGATGCTTTCTATGTGTTTCAAAAGTTTTTGAGTATACTAAAATGTCATCGATATAAACAATGATAAAATCCAAATATGGATTAAAAATATTATTCATAATTTTCTAAAATTTAGAAGGGGTATTTTTTAAACCAAAAGGCATAACGTTTCATTCATATAGCCCAAAAAGAATATTAAAAGCAGTTCTATAAGTATGCTCTTTAAAAGTCTGAATTTGTCAATAGCCTGATTTTAAATCAAATTTTAAAAATATATTGGCATCATATAGTCTTGATAATAAATCTCTTTTATTTGGAATTGGATACCTAATCCATTTTAAAAAATTATTTAAAGGTTTATGATTAATAGACAATCTAGGAACGTCACTCTCCTTTTCTGCTACATTATTAACTAAAAAAGCAGTGCACGACCATGGAGACTTGGACGAATTTATTAAACCCTTTTGTAAGAGATTATCAACCTTTTTTTTTGCAAAATTCCACTAACTCTGTATTCATTTGATAGGGACGCGACTTAGTGGGAATGTTGTCTTCACAAAGTTATCTTCATAAGGAAGAGTCACAATATGCTTTTTTCTGTTCCAAAAAGCACTTGGATGATCAACAAAAATAACAATGGTCAGTTGTTTAGAAATCAATTTGATTTTTTCTTGTACCTTAGAAGCACGTAAAGTATCAAAAATGTTCGTACAATAAATTTCAAGTTGCAGAGAATCAACATGCTTTTGTTTCATATTATTTAATGCATTAATATCTTTGGTAACTAGTTCAGTTATAAAAGTAAAAGATATTTATTTATCCTTATAAGTAGCAGTAAATCCTTTAGAATAAATTCTTGAGAAAGAATAAATGGCATTATGTCACAACCCAAAATGGATCATGAGTGACAACCACACTTAACCTCCTAGGTGGGAGAACCAATGATACAAACTCTAACTTATAAAGTATGACGATAATGTCGAAGCTCAATTTATGAGAGTAAGAAATAATAAAACCACTAAGGTCTATTACATACGTTTTTCCAAAATCTGAAAGTCATCACTTCAAGGACATCTAATTTTAAAATAAGTCTGGAAATATCAAACACCAGAATAAATAAATAACATATTGTGTCCGAAAACTAAGGACATCCTGCCATACTCGAGAGATTCCAACACGAGCTAGAAGGAATAGCTCACCCTGTAACATGATGTGCTGGATGCTGGCTAGATTTGAGGCCGAGTCAAAGTCGATGGAACACTCGCTGCACTCCATAAAATAAAACAAAGAAGAATACAAGTAGGAGTCAGTACAGGACAATATGTACTGAGTAGGTATCATCGACCGATTAAAAATAAAAATCAATATGCATAAAGTAATAGCGGAAAATCAACCATAGCACTTAACAAGTGGCAATCAACAAGATCAAGATCAAGTGACAACATAATGAACAATTATATAACCAGTCAACAATATCAAGATCACATATGAGGACTCAGGCTTCTACATCACGCTTTTTTGAAAAATGAATTATTAGAGATTGGGTAGCATTAAGTCATTTTAATTTATTTTTCTTTAATATTACCGTACCGGAATGTGACACCCAATCCAAATATATCATGCCGGAATATGACACCCGATCCAAATATACTGTGTCAGAATGTGACACCCGATCCAAATATATCATGTCGGAAAGTGACACCCAATCCAAATATACCGTGTCAGAATGTGACACCCGATCTAAATATACCGTATCGGCTCGTGACACCCAATCCAAATATAATTAATTTATCATTCTTTATTATTACATTCCACTTCATTAACAATATTTCATCAATCCTTCTTTATTCATGACACCATTTTTGATAGGGCAAGTTCAAGATTATGGGTTTCACGGTCTTGGAATTTTAGACTAATCACAACAACATATCAATCATCCAAACCATAATAATTAAGTGCTTATTAGACTTCACACATTACTCAATGACTATCAATCACTATTAAGCATCTATCTATGATATAGAATAAACCATAACCTACTTCAATCGAAGAACCGAATTCAAGCAAGCTAATTCACCAGTGATTTTACTTTTTTTTTCAATGCCTCAGAACGTTTCCCAATCTAACATGTATTCAATATTCGTAAATAAATGAGTTCGTAGGCACCCATACTATAGATATGTTTAGCCTAGACCCACACCTATTATTTAATTATCTATCTCTATATATCAAAACTTGAATTATAATGTGATAACTAGGACTTAACTACACAAAACATTACTTAAACCACGAACACACTTAATTAACCCACCAAAATTTCCTGGTACACTTACCTATATGCCTGAATTTTACCATTTAGCATCTTATCTTTTCTAACCATAATTATTTCATTATATCCTAATGACTAAGTGATTGAATTTATTGTCATCACCTATTATGCATTAACTACACCAGCATCCCTTTTTTATTAGTGTTTTATTTATTTTTGACAATTCAATTGAAAGTTAATTTCTTTACTAGCTAAATAATAATATAATAATAATAAATCATGTATCTAACAATTAGTACCTTCAGTGCAGAGCAAGTCCTTATAGATCTATGACCCCAAAAAAATAAAAATAAACTAATAAACTAAGGAATCTAACAATGAAAAAGAAAGAAAGTATGTCCACGAGGATACAAACAAAAGTAACCCTTTTACCTTGATTGTTGTTCTCCTCTTGTCCACCGCAGAGTTCCTTCCTCTTTTCCTTTTATTTTCTAAAACTCTTATGTCTTAAAATTGGCAAATTCTCCTGACTCATTTTAATAATATGAGACAAGTAGTATAGGATATTAAATAATTTATAAATTTAGTCCACCAATTAAATTAATGTCTAAATTTACCCATCAACTGAATAACTATACTTATCAAATAGTCTAAAATATCCATTAAAAATTTACGAAATGAGACTTTTATGAAATAAAAAGCCCTAGTACTCAAAATGGCCTAATGGGTCATTACAATAGATACCAATTTACCCACTATTCATCCTCGAACGGTCAAAAGAAGAACGAGGGTAGAAAATGGTACCTGACTCGATGAACAAATGTGGTTATCTTCCACGTATATCAGCCTCAATCTCCCAAGTGGACTACTCAGCAGGACGATTCCTCTACTGGACTTTCACAAACGCAATCTCCCTTGACCTCAACTTGTGGACCTCCCTATCAAGAATAGCTACGGGCTCCTCCTTATAAGACAAATTCTCATCAAGTAAGACTGAATCCGAGTGAAAAATATAGTTTTTGTCACTATGATATTTTTTTAGCAGACACATGAAACACTGGTGTACCCCGGACAAACTTGGAGGTAAAAAAAACTCATAGGCCGCCTCTCCAACACGCTTAAGAACTTCAAACCGCCCAATATATCTCGTACTGAGCTTACCTCGCTTACCAAATCTCACCACACCCTTCATAGGTGAAACCTTCAACAACACTTTCTCATCCTCCGTAAAACTCATGTCCCTAACCTTTCGGTCTGCATACTTCTTCTGCCTGCTCTGACCTGCTAGAACTTCTCCTAGATGAATTTCACCTTGTCTAATGATTCCCTCTAAAGATCAGTTCCATAGGTCTCACCTCAAATGAATTAAACCAACCAATAAAAGACCTACATCTCCTCCCATATAATGCCTCAAACGGAGCCATATCAATACTCGAGTGATAGCTATTATTATTTGAAAACTCCACCAAGGGTAGGAACTTATCCCAATTACCACCAACATCTATCACACATTCATGAAGCATATCCTCGAGCATATGAATTGTCCTCTTAAACTGTCCATCGGTCTGAGGGTGAAATGTAGTACTAAGATCCAATCTAGTACTTAACTCAACATGCAATTCCTCCAAAAGTTAGAAGTAAATAGCGTACCTGTAACTAGTATGATAGAAATCGAAACTCTATGTAATCGAACAATCTCTCAGATATAGAGTTTGGCTAACTTCTCTGTATCACAAGTCACCTTGACTGGAATGAAGTGAGAAGACTTAGTTTACCTATCAACAATCACCCATATCGAATCAAACTTACCCAATTTCTTTGGATGACCAACCACAAAATCCATTGCAATCCTTTTCCACTTCTATTTAAGAATGTGCATTCTTTGAAGTGTCCCTTCAGGGCTTTGGTGCTCATATTTTACCTGCTAACAATTTGGACAATAGGCAACAAAATCAATAATGTCACACTTCATTCTACTCCACCAATAATGCTGTCTGAGATTGTGATACATTTTGGTTGCACCAAGATGTATAGGGTACCTTGAACTATGAGCGTCTGCAAGAATAGTCTGAATCAAATTATCAACACGGGGCATACATACCTGCCCTTTAATCCTCAAGATGCCTTCCTCATCGATCATAACCTCCTTGGCCTCTCCCTACAAGACCATATCACGAATCCGGCTTAACTTCTCATCATCAAACTGCTTTCCTTTAATCTTTTCAAGGAAAGAAGATCTTACCTTCACACAGGCCAATAATACCCCTTTCTCAATTACTTCTAGCCTCATAAAGTCATTAGCTAAAGTTTGAACCTCACTAGCCAATGGACATCTAGAAACCTGCAAATGAAGACTGAATAGGATGGGCCGAATAATCTCTATAACTCTGCCCTCTGGAGTAAGAACCACTAAACTCACCACCCTTACGAAACTTCTTGAACGTTGTCTCTTTAGCAAAGTTATCTAGCTTCACCCCCTCCACCTCTATCACAAAATCAACCACTTCCTAAAAAGATTTTGCTAAAGTAGACATCTGTAAAGCTAGAATCCATAAATCTGACCTCAATCCCTTCACAAAGAGGCGAATCCGCTCTTCTAAACTAAAGCAAAGTTGAGTAGCATATATGGTATAACACCCCCTAAAATATTATATGTGGGTATTGATTCATGGATCCTTTCATTCATGAAGCCCAAATGAATTATCAAAGTTTTCTATTTAATTCAAGCATGAAACTTTATGGGTTTTCATATCATGATTCCAAATGCATAGATTATTAAATATTTAAAATTTAATTACCTATCTTATATTAGCTTATGTTGGCTCTTAAATGCATTGAATTGTTGATTTATCAAAGGTCCTTATATGAAGGCATGAAAAGGTTTTAAAGTATTTTGATTATAATTATGTTCTCTCATGCCTAAAGTATTTTTATTATAATTATGTTCTCTCATGCCTAAAGTATTTTGATTATATTATGTTATCTCATGCCTAAAGTATTTTGATTATAATTATGTTCTCTCATGTCTAAAGTAATTTAATTATATTATGGCCTCTCATGCCTAAAGTATTTTGATTATAATTATGTTCTCTCATGCCTAAAGTATTTTGATTATAATTATGTTCTCTCATGCCTAAAGTATTTTGATTATACAAATTATGTGTATTTTTTAAGCTTTACTCTAAGGTATGTAAGACTTCAATGAGAGTATTCCTTAATGTAACACCCCCTAAAACATTGTATGTGGTATTTTAATTCTCGATGAAAATGATACTGCTTCTGTATTTTGGGCATAACTTTTCATAGGATGATCCATATCAGATGATTCAAATTTATTCATATCCCCAACATCATTACCTATAACTTTCATGAAGATCATATCTTAAGAGGTTAAGTAGGTCAAATAAATTAATTTTTGCAAGACATAGTGCTGTGATGAAATGGAGTGTTTGTAGAATAAAAATTATATCTCACTGTAGGTTGCTCCAAATTGGTTTATTATTGAGCAACATGAAACTATACTTCTGGACCTACAATTCTTATGAGACACCAAATCCTACTGAGAAATTTATCTTGTTCAAACGCAGCTCCAAAAAAAGGTATTCTGTTAAAAGAGAGCTCATCTCACCTACCATGGAAAGATCTAGAACCATTTGACATCATTCATGACATAAAAATTCTCTATTGAATTTTCAAGATCATCCTTTGTAATTATTTTTATTTATTGTAAGGTGTCTCCTCCACACCTATAAATACCCACATTATTTCTTCATTTTATTCATCAAGCTTTCTCAAACAACTCTTCTCTCTATACACTTCTTTACTCATTCTCAAATATAATTTTAGTTTTAGTAGTATAAAAATACTATTCCGGTGATTCTTATACTCTGGGTAGTACACAAAATGCTCCGGTGAGGAGAAAATGCTAGGGGTTCAAGAGTGTTCCAATTCGGAGTAAAGCTTCAGATTTAAGGTATGTAAGGCTATTCATAGCATTGGATTGAGTTCGTCCATGTGCCCAGTATTTAAATTCATCATAATTGAGTTATAGTTAAGTTTTACCCAAATCTTAAATTCTAAATGAATTAATTCTTCTTCTATTGAGTTATAGGATTTCTAACACATGTTTCTTGATATCTCTCCTTACTTTCCTGCCATTTTACATACTCATACATTCCACATACTAACGTTATTCGACCTGCATCATTTTATGATGCAGATACATGTGTTAGAAATCCTCAACAGGCGCATTGTTGAAGATCATTACTTTCCAGCTATTTGGTGATTTCTTCTTGTATTCAGAGGAACTCCTTATCCTTTTATTATCGTTGAGTATTATATTTCTTTTGAGGTAGCCATTGAAATGTCATTGTCACCATCTGATAGTGTTAGAGGCTTCATAGATAGAGTTTGATGATGTAATCGGAATAGTTATCCTTTTAAACTTCTTCTAAGGATTATTTCTTTCATTTGATTTTGATGATGGCGAGCCCACATAAGTATCCTTATTTTCTTAAGTCTTTTGCTGATGAACGAATGAGTGATGAGACCAAGTGGTTCTCTCGGAGGCCAGAGATGGTGTCTGAGTGCCGGCCACACCTAGGGTACCCTCTCGGGGCGTGACATCTAGCAAAGGCATAAAACTTAGCCTCATTGGAGGCAACAGACATCCTCCTTTGCTCTATATTCAGGAACTCATCTCTCTTCCTGTCCCTCAAGGTCCGGGGAATATACCTCTTCATGAAACAGTCAGAAAAAGTTGCCTAAGTTATAGGTGGTGCCTTTGCTGGTCGAAACTCAACATGAGACCGCCACCATATTTTGGCATCTCCTTGAAACTGGTGTATCCTAAACTCAATACCTAATCTCTCTACTATATCCATCTTATAAAGAAGCTCATGATAATCAACAAGGAAATCAAAAGCATTCTCAGATTCAGTACCTCTGAAGATCGGGGGTTTCAACGTCAAGAACTTAATAAAGAGATCATGTTGGTCACTAGTCATTACTGGCCCTGTAATCAATCGAGAAAACATGCTTGTTCCTGAGGATGCAATCATATGGGGAGCCACAACAGCTGCATGTTGTACTCCTAGAATATGAGGTGTTGGTGGATCTTGTCCCTGATCAGATAATCCAATAAGATAGGTGAGAACCTGGTGGATCATATCTGGAGTAGGCTGGGGTGGTGCTTCTCTCTTATGAACCTGCTCATCCTCTACCTCGACATCCTCTCTAGCTACCTCATCAGCTGGTGGAGGGGTCGCTGCTCTTTCCCTGGATGGCCCAGCTACCTGGCCCCTGCCCCTGGTAGGATTTTTCCCACGACCTTTACCACGGCCTCTCATTGCTACTCCTCTTTTGGCTACAACCCCAACAACTGGCTCAGGTGCTGTTGTTCCTCTAGTTCTAACATCTGTGAAAATAAAGTAAAGAAGGTCAGATACCAATTTATATCACCTAGATACTAATTGGATTCAAGTAATAACACTAAAGAAAGAAGGAATGGAATTTTCCTAAAGTCCCGTAGCCTCTCAAAGAAAAGTAAAGGCGTCCCCGTACCATTTCACAAGACTCTACTAGACCTGTCCTTGTGTGATGAGATCACCAAATCTAAAGCTCTGATACCAAGTTTGTCATGACCCAAAATGGGTCATGAGTGACACCCACACTTAACCTCCTAGGTGGGAAAACCAACGATACAAACTCCAACTTATAAAGTATGACAATTATGCAGAAACTCAATTGACGAGATTAAGAAATAATAAACCACTAAGGTCTATTACATACGTTTTCCCAAAACCTAAAAGTCATCACTTCAAGGACATATAATTCTAAAATACTAAGTCTGGAAATATCAAACACCAGAATAAATAAATAACATAGTGTGTCCAAAAACTAAGGACATCCTGCCATACTCGAGAGAGGCCAACACGAGCTAGAAGGAATAGCTCATCCTGAAACCTGATGTGTTGGACATTGGCTAGAGCTGAGGTCGAGTCGAAGTCGATGGAACACTCGCTGCACTCCACAAAATAAAACAAAGAAGAATACAAGTAGGGGTCTGTACAGGATAATATGTACTGAGTAGGTATCATCGGCCGACTCAAAATAGAAATTAATATGCATGAAGTAATAGCGGGAAATCAACCATAGCACTTAACAGGTGACAATCAACAAGATCAAGATCAAGTGACAACATAATGAATAATTATATAACCAGTCAACAATATCAAGATCACACATAAAGACTCAAGCCTCCATATTATGCTATTTTGGGAAATGAGTTATTGGAGATTGGGTAGAATTAAGTCATTTTAATTTTTTTTCTTTGATATTATCATACCGGAGCGTGACACCCGATCCAAATATACCATGCCAGAATGTGACACCCGATCCAAATATACTATGCTGAAATGTGACATCTAATCCAAATATACCATGTCAGAATGTGACATCCAATCCAAATATACCGTGTTAGAATATGAAACCCGATCCAAATATACCGCGTCAGCTCGTGACACCCGATCCAAATATAATTAATTTATCATTCTTTATTATTATATTCCACTTCATTAATAATATTTTATCAAGCCTTCTTTATTCAACACACCATTTTTGATAGGTCAAGTTCAAGATTATGGGTTTTATGATCTTGGAATTTCAGACCAATCACAACAACATATCAACCATCCAAACCACAACAATTAAATGCATAATAAACTTCACACATTACTCAATAACTATCAATCACTATTAAGAGTCTATCTATGATATAGAATAAACCATAACCTACCTCAACCGAAGAACCCAAGTCAAGCAAGCTAATTCACCGGTGATTTTCCTTTTTTCGATGCCTCGGAACGTTCTTAATCTAATAAGTATACAATATTCGTAAGTAAACGAGTTCGTAGACACCCATACTATATATATGTTTAGCCTAGACCCACCCCTATTATTTAATTATGTATCTCAATATATCAAAACTTGAATTATAATGTGATAACTAGGACTTAACTACACAAAACATTACTTAAACCACGAACACACTTAATTAACCTACCAAAATTTCCTGGTACACTTACCTATATGCCTAAATTTTACCAATTAGCATCTTATCTTTTCTATCCATAATAATTTCATTATATCCTAATGACTAAGTGATTAAATTCATTTTCATCACCTATTATGCATTAACTACACCAACATCCCTTTTTTATTAGTATTTTATTTGTTTTTGACGATTCAATTGAAAGTTAATTTCTTTACTATCCAAATAATAATATAATAATAATAAATCATGTATCTAATAATTAGTACCTTCAGTGCAGAGCAAGTCCTTATATATCTATGACCAAAAAAATAAAAATAAACTAATAAACTAAGGAATCTAACAATGAAAACGAAAGAAAGTATGTCTATGAGGATACAAACAAAAGCAGCAACTATGTTTCACATTACCAATATCCTAATATATATATATATATATAACTTTTAATGTTTGTTCATCATTACCCACAAACGTTTACCTCCAACCCTAAAGACACACGCTGCCAGACACTTTCAATCATAATTCCTATCTATCCAACTATATTAATATACTACTACTTTATATCACATGTACACTATAATGCCATGCTCATAACTAATTATGGAAATAGAGGATAACCTTGTACCTGGATCGTTGTTCTCCTCATATCCGCCGCAGAGTTCCTTTCCCTTTTCCTTTTCTTTTCTAAAATTCTTATGTATTAAAATTAGAAAATTCCCCTAACTCATTTTAATAATATGAGACAAGTAGTATAGGATATTAAATAAATTATAAATTTAGTCCACGAATTAAATTAATGTCTTAATAAACCCATCAAGTGAATAACTGTATTTTTTGAATAGTCTAAAATATTCATTAAAAATTTACGGAATGAGCCTTTTATGAAATAAAAAGCTCTTGTAAGACCTAAGGAGTCGTTACACATTAATGGAAGGTATTCAAAGTATAATTGGAAGATGCATCTGATCTTTAACTAATAAAAAGAAATGAGGAATGCAGACTTTATTTTGACAAATATGAGTTTTAGATAATTTATACTTTATATCTAAAGTATGTCCAGATGGATATTTAACAGCATGAATAGTTTTTTCAAAAACTGTAGAGGGTATCAACCCCTCTTGTATACAACTAATATCTGTTCCGCTATCAATTATCGCAGTGTTAGTGGCAGTAAATTCATTATTGATTAAAATAATATATTTAAAATACCATCTATGAGCAGTTACATTCTGTAGCATTCCTAAAAAGGAATTTTGTTTAAAACTATCAATAATTTCTTCAACTCTATCGACAATCTTACCTTTCCAATTTTTAATAGGAAGTGTTGACGCATAATCATCTTTCTCATCATTTTCTAATTGAGAAATCCTGTGATCATGAATCATTTGATTCTATTTGAGAGTTTTAATCTCATTTTTCAGTTTTTCAACTTCAATTTTTAAATCATTAAAAGAAGTGTATCTTACTACAGTATCAGTCTTTTTGTCAAGACAATCAAGAACTTCTTTTATCGAATAAGGTTTTGAATCTTTAAGATAAAAATCATTTTTGGATTTAAAAGATTTAGAATATTGGGAGCTAGATGCCATATCAATGATCTTACTCCTCATATTTTCATCACAAATTTCTTTCCGTAATTCAATCACATTTTCAGACGTAATTGTATTGATATTTAAATCTTCAAATTATGATTGGAGTTTATAAAGCTCATCAGTTTTGCATGGAAAATTATCACATGTACAATTAGTACCACAATTATGACACATGACATTATCATTATCAGAAAAATCAAGAAGCTCAACTTCACTTTCAGATCTGGATTCAGACTCAGAGTAATAATCTTATTCTGAATCAGAAGTGTATAACAAACCATAAGCTTTGTCATGAAGATCTTCTTCAAGATATAAACACTTAAGCTTTTCAAGCTTACAATTCGGGGTAATATTTCCATATTGGCCGCACTTGTAACATTGAATCTTGCTAAGATCTCTCTTAGAGAAATTCTTTGCAAATCTATTAGATTTACGGTGAGCTTTCCTAGCTTCATGTTTTTATTTACTTCATCAAGAATGATGATGCTTTCTATAAGGACTATTAGGTTTATCACCTTTATAATTGATCTCTTATCCTTGCTATTAGAAGGACCGACTACACCAAATTGGCTACAGAAATCTCCTAGCTGTGACCGCTCTCTTTTCTTATCGATCTTAAGTTGCTGAGCTAATTTTTGCTAATTGTACAAATTTAATCCTTCTTGGATGAAAATTCTAATTAGCTAACTATAGGTAAATTGATCATTGAGAATTTCAGAGAAATTTCCCATAAGAGTTTTCCTCACTCTTTCTGCAAGTAAGGCGGGAAGGCCATTGATAAACTTGGACTTCCAATAAGTCAGGTTACTCTCGGGTAAGTCCATTATCCGAATTAGAAATGTGTATTTATACCACCTAAATGCTTACATCAAAGTTCATTTAGTTAGTTCCTCAGAGTTTCATTATGGTTGGGAAAGAATAGTGATAATTAGTGTATAAACTGCATCTTGACGAGTTTTTTCACTAAGTCTTTCGACTTTATTTCCATTCTCTTCAATGCCTTCTTCCTTTATATCATCTTTTACCACAAATGTGGTAATGATATTTTTAGCTTCATTGGATAAAAAATTATCCCATCAGCTATAAGTTGGCCGATAAATCCTGCAAGAATCATCTTGCAAGTAGTATGATCAGAATTATTATTAGTAGATTGACAGATTGTAGCATACGTCAACATAAGATGAACAAGAATGGAGACTTGCCTATCAGTTAAGCCATCAAGATTCCATTCATAAATTTGATTACCTCTATAAGCGATATTGGTTTGAATCCAATCTCTTTCCTCTATTAAAACATCTTGAGGAGTAGGACAAGGATAATAATAAGTCATCATGGAAGATTTGGTAGAATACTTTCTGTGCCTTATTGACCTATCTCGTTCTCCTCAAATTTTTCAATTCTTTTGATTTCAGAAACATCATTTTCAATCAAAACATTATCAATTCTATTGATAGATTTAGCACTTAAGTTACAAAGATTTTTATCAAGACGTTTTTCTAAATCATTTAAAGACTTAGACTTGAAATCTTTTATTTCAATGAGACATTGAATATGAGTTGAAATATTAACACCAACTGATTTACTTCCGGAGGTGGAGGCAATATTAGTTACCTTCGAACTCATACTCCTGGATTTAACCAAAATGATTAACTCATCGAGTTTTTTATCAAGTGAACGAATATGTTCATCAATAACTTTAACATATAAACTTAAATAATTATTTTGAGCAATCAAATTATTTATCTCTCTTGTGCTAATTTTTGTAACATCATTATCAATGAAATTTGAAAAGATAAGAAAGTAAGACCTGTATTATTGAGCAAAATAAAAGGGTTTTAAGGAAGGTAAATTGCTTTAGTAAGATTACCATTTCCATCTTTAAAAGTTCTTTGTTCTAAAACCTTTATGTATAAAGGTAAATAAGTGGTTATAAACCAAGGAACAAAATACATAATTTGATTACACAATGCACAAGTTTCATAAAACTCTTGAGAAATCTTATTTAAGTCATCTTGGCTATAAGCCTCAAAAAACCAAATTTTAAATTTGTCCCATTTATTTTGAAGAAATTACTCTTGAATATGTTGACGAGCCAGGGAGCCTGGACTAAAATTAATTTGATGCATCATCATTTAAAGCTTATTTTGGCCAGGCACCTCATTAGGATCAAAATCCATATCGGATGCAGTAAGATCCATATCAGACAACCTATCAGTTTCTTGCACAATATTAGTCATAGGGTCAATCTTAACCCTTTTAACAACCTTTTCACTCAAAGTATCACTTAGAGTATGCAAAGATATGGCGTTATTACTTGCTGGACCATAAATAGAAACTTCAGGAGTAATATAGGAAATATGTTGAATCTTAGGAAAAGATCTATACCCTGTGAAAAATCGTCTGTTATAAATAGGAGATTTATAAATCGGAGATTTGTCAGTAAATTGAATCCATATCCTACCATTGGAATTCTGGGTAATATGAGAATATTCAGTATTAGTCAAATCATTTGTGACCTAACTTGGGGATATAACCGAGTCCAAAGTCTATGTAGTTGGGAAATTAATTTCTTCCCACTTGATAGGTCTCCTAGTGGTGATCTTAGACTTTGTGAAATTAGTTTCCACCAAGATAGTCTGATTTTATGTATCATATAATTTACATCTAGATTAAGAGTAGACAATAATTTAAAATAAATTCTATAAGATAAACATTTAAGTTCAAAACTAGGAGCATAGTTATCACCATGCATCTTAACATTTAATGTTAAAGCATCAAGAATATTGACATCAGATAAGGACAACTAAAGATTAGGTTGTGTGTTGAAATAAACCGGACCATAAGTCACAGTAGATTCAATCTAACCCATCAACGATTCTTTAAAATTTAAATTTCTAGCATCTCGTAAAGCTGCTCGAAAGATTTTAGGTAACCCTTTAAGATTTAGAGGCTTAAAAGAAATTTGAACCAATCCAATATGCATAAAATTTAATTTACATATATCAAAATCAATATCTCATTTATTTAGTAAACAAATAGTTTGCTCATTAAAATTAAGAGCCAAAGATTGTTCAGTTGTTTTTATCAAATGTTTAGAAGAAACTTTATCAAAGCAACCATAATCATATATGGTTTTAGTAACAACCTTTGGAATAATCCATTTATTTAATAAATTGAGATCTTGAAGTATATCCACCTCTTCTAATCTAGTACTTTTAGTACTAATTTCTCCAAGATCCATAAAAAAATCATATCTATACTAAATACTTTAGATCCATCACATGTCTACCAAGAAAATTCCTAGGCTTTGATACCATTACGACCAAGATCTATAAGGCTGGTGGTTGTCCGTGTGACCATCCAGATGTAGTTTGCAATAATTCTCTTACAAAGGGGATTAATAAAGCCGTTCAAGTCTACTTAGTCATGCGCTGCTTTTTATGTTAATAATGCAGTAAGAAAAGAGCGTGACGTTCCTAAATTGGTTATTAATTATAAACATTCAAATAAATTTTTAAAATGGATTAGATATCTGATTCCAAATAATAGAGATTTATTATTAGGACTATATGATGCCAATATATTTCCAAAATTTGATTTAAAATCAGGTTAGTGGCAAATTCAGATTTTTAAAGAGCATACTTATAGAACTGCTTTTAATATTCCTTTTGGGCAATATGAATAGAACATCATGCATTTTGGTTTAAAAATTCCCTTCTAAATTTCAAAAAATTATGAATGATATTTTTAATCCATATTTGGATTTTATCATTGTTTATATCGATAACATTTTAATATACTCAAAAACTTTTGAAACACATATCAAACATCTTGATATTTTCAAACAGATTATTACAAAAAATGATTTGGTTATATCTAAACCAAAAATGAGTTTGTTTCAAACTGATGTCCGCTTTCTAGGGAATAATATTTACCAAGGATAGATTACTCCCATTCAAATATCTATTGACTTTGCTTCAAAATTTCCTGATGTTTTAACAGATAGAAATATGCTTCAAAGATTTTTGGTAAGTTTAAATTATATTTGTTTCTTTTATAAAAAGTTATCTAGAGATTTATCCCCGTTATATGAAAGATTTAAAAAAATCACAAATCTCCTTGGACTAATAGTCTGACTGAATTAGTCAAATCTGTTAAACGTGTTAAATCTTTGCCTTAATTAACGCTAGCTAACCCTGCCTGGCAAAAAATAATTGAAATTGATACTTCTAATATCGATTATGGATGAACACTTAAAACAACTTAATTCCCATGATAAATGTGAGTATCTTATACGATTTCATTTAAGAAAATAGACTGAAGCCCAAAGAAAATATGCTATTGTGGCTCATAAAATGCTATGCATTGTTAAATGTGTTTTAAAATTTCAGGACGATCTATACAATCAAAGATTCCTGATCAACATTGATGCTCAATCAGTTAAATATATGTTTGACAAAGACATCAAACATGATGCCTCCAAGTTGATATTTGCTAGGTGACAGACTCAATTGGCCCCATTTGATTGTGATATTCAGTATAAAAAAGAAATTGATAATTCCCTACCAGACTTTCTATCTAGGGAATATCTAAATAATTAATTATGCATTATTTCACAACTTTCTTTAATAATAAATAACTAATCACCATATTAAAGATAATTCCTTTAGGAAAAGACATTCAGGTTATGATTCTAGATAAAATAACTGTTGATATTATTAGAGAAGAAATGCAATCACCTGAATTCTCTATTCATTCTTATAGGGATGATGATGGACCTAATTATCTTGATATAGATGATTATTTTGACTTTCATTAATATGATTTGCTACGTTTGCAGAATGTAAGGAAAAGACCTCCCTTGGTCTCTTATGTGAGGCAAAGGTAGTAAAGGCAGAGGTAGGGGAAGATCAGCCCCTCAGTCATCATCACAAAAATCGTTATATGTTTCTTTACCCTCATCTACTAATTTTTCAGTCCTAAGATTAGGAAATCAGAGTGTGATAAACTTGAATATGGGAACAACATCATCCTCAACAGCTTCAATGGATAATACTCCTACAATTCTAGAAAATATTCCAAAAGACAGTCCATTATATGGGCAGTAAAAAGAATATTTAGAATCCAAAAAGCAAAGCGATACATTTGCTTCCATGGTCAAAGAAGTTGATGACCATAAATACTATGAAGAAGGATCTATCAAAGCAATCATATTTCTTTTGGAAAACTCTGACATTCGGAGAAGACATGAACCAAGGAAGATATTTCAATGGTATTTGGTAAGGGGATTATATTTCCATGGAAAGTCCTATAAAACTCGAACTTATTATGAGAAAATACTGATTAAAAAAGGAAGTGCTGAATTCCAATACTTTTCAATAGAAGAGAACGTTTATAACTTCTCAAAATTATCATTAAACAGATTATATCTGCAGAAGAGTGGGGAATCTCCACTATGAATGAAAGACAAATTTGTGTAAATAAAATGAACATAAACCTTACGTATAGGGATTATATCCAAGTCTTTCACAAGGTATTCTATTATAATAATAAGCATAAGCACACCTGGTTCATAAAAAATCTATGCTAAAGTATTTAACAAATATTCCAAATTGGTTTATAAGATGGTAGACTTTTCATGGACCATTGGTAAAGATTTTATCATTTGAATTTATACAAAGAATGTACTAAGGTCTCTCCATTTCTTATTGAGTTACATCTTTCTGATCATGAAAGTAATTTGGAAAAAATTGACCAGATGTACTTCTTTATTGAATTATCAATCCCATGGATCCATAAATGGCGTACTGATAGGGTTTACCCCTGAAGAGAATATTCCTTGCTTGTATCAGGTCTATTATAATAATTTTTGAGATAAATTAACCAGAAAAGATCCAAAGACTAAACAGTCATACGGACAAGAGCTCGTAGATCAAATTCGAGCAAAAATTCAAGAATATGCACCTATACCCCAAAAGAAATTAGTAACTGACAATTCGGTCAAGCATATTGCTAGAAGAATTTCAGTACAAAAAGGAGATAAAAGCGAGATGATTAAGGAATATATCGAAGAAATTAAAAGAAATTTTATTCAAACTCTCACACAATATGATAAATCAAACGCTTCGATAAAGAGTGTTACAAGCAACGATGATATCACTGGTGCATAGTTTGATGGATATGGACCAATGTTATTTGATAATGAGCTAAAGAAGCTGGAAGATTTACTTCAATCCTGGTAAGGAAAGATAGAATTCCTGATGGCAACTGTAAAGGGAAAAGGAAAAGTAGAATAATAGAAGAATAAACCAGCTACCCCACATGAAATAGTAAATACATTGTACCACGGACCTAGATAAGGGCCCCACTTTTATTCCTTATATTTTTAGTGTGAGCCTATATATATGGTTACTTGTTTTTTATTTAGAGGCAGAAGCGGAATATGCTAAGTCTCTCTCTCAAAACTTTCTTTGTAAAAATACTCTAAGTGTGGACTTAATAAAGTTCAAGTTTGGCTCACCTTCGTGTTCTTAAGGTACTTTTAATTTTTTGTCTTTACTTTTTAACTTTTATCTTTTCTCCATAGTCGTGACTATGTCCGGTTAGAAATCTCATATCTATGGTGGATACCTAAGTTCTACTGCATGTTCATCATTAAAGACCAGACTCAATTGAAATATACGAGTTTTTTTATCATAGTTTCTTGGTTTAGTTCTGAGATAGTGGTATAATCAATTTCGGCACTACTTTATTGATTTAGCCTAGCAAGTAATGATGTTGTAAGTCCCCGATTAGAAAGAGAAGAAAAAGGGGCAGTGTTTGTCACTGTTAGAACAACTAGTTATTGGATCAATAATGGTATGCTTCGAAATATCTAATATGCCCTGTTATGTTGGAAAAATACGGTTTAAAATTAATTTCAACTTTAAAAAAGAAGAGTCGCCACTTAGTTTTTTAAATAAATTAAGAAAACTTAATTTAAAAGACTCTAACAGATTTAAGTCTTACAAATTCATAGAAAAAGGTACGGGGTTCTTACTTCCACTTTAAGAAGGTGTTAAGCATTCAAAGTAGCCGCTAACGCGCGGTTATCCGATGATTTGAAAAATTATTTGATTGACTTTTGAAAATATTAACTTAAAAGGAAACGAAGACTTTAAAATTATTTTTTTAAAAAAATGATATAAAAAAAATTAAAAGTTTATCAAATGACAAAGTAAACATAGAAAATCATTTAAAGAGAAAATTCACATGAATTGGTTAATCTTTAGGGGAATCTAATTAAGTTAAAACAAATTAAAATTAATATTTAAGCAAGCATAAATAACAAAAGTAAATAAATTATTACAACCCGAATTAATATAAATAAACAATAAATAACATATGAAAATATGGCCCGACACTTAGTTTCTGTATACCTGAACTAAGTTGTTGTAATGACCCATTATGTAGTTTTGAGTACTAGGGCTTTTTATTTCATAAAAGACTCATCCCGTAAAATTTTAAGGGCTATTTTGGACTATTCGATAACCATGATTATTTAATTGAGGGGTCATGTCACGCCCCGAGAGGGTACCCTAGGCGTGGCCGGCACTCAGAAACCATTTCTGGCTTCCGAGAGAACCACTTGGTCTCATTTCTTATTTATTCATCAGCGGAAGGCTTAAGAATACTAATGTGGGCTAGTCATAATCAAAGGAAAAATAGATAATTTTTATAAGAAGTAGTTTCTAAGGAGAACTACTCCGATTACATCATCAGACTCTGTCTATGAAGCCTCTAATACTCTTAGATGGTGCCAATGACATGTCCATGGCTACCTCAAAAGAAACATCACATTCAACAATAATAAAAGGATAAGGAGTTCCTTCGAATACAAGAAGGACTCACCAAATAGCTGAATAGAAATGATCTTCAACGATGCGCCTGTTGAGGATCTCTAACACCTGTATTTGCATCATAAAACGATGCAGGTCGAATGACGTCAGTACGTGGAATGTACGAGTATGTAAAATGGCAGGAAGGTAAGGACAGATATCAAGAAACTCCTCTCAAGAAAACTCAGCTCAGAACTCAACATCATCTCAACATGAATATGTAATGCAAGTTTAAAATATAATAATAAAAATAATAGTAATAAGCAATGCTTACTCAGTTGGAAGTTTCTCTAACCGACAACCATCACTTATGAGCTAGCGATGATACAACGAAGCGATGTCGTTGCCACATCCATCCAATACCTTGCCAGGGTAAAGGACATCACCATCTTGGATCCATTCATCAAAGTCCTCTTTTTGGGACTTAAGAGGCATAGCCTCCATCCTACGCTGGCTACGTAGTTCTGGGGTTTGAGTCAATTAAACTCTTACCCAACTCGGTGCTCAATACTACTCCCAAAATATGTGCTCATATTAAACTCATCATCTAGTCTCATTGGACTTTAATTTAAATCATCAAACTCATCTCATTTCTTGTTCATCAATCATTATACTTCCAAAAACATCATTTACATCTCATCAAAATATCTTGCTCAAAATATCATTTTCTCAAATTCATTCAAATTCAACTCTTTTGCTCTTTCAAAACTCAATAAAATACATATATAGTATTAATTCATATAACTCTCTTTTTATCAATAAAAATAATAAAAAGCCAACATCTTTACTCAAAACATGTGTAAAAATATTCATGAACATCAAATCAATTAGGATTCATGGGAAAGTAGCCATGAACAATAATTCCAATAATATGAGAGATAACAATAATAATAATATTAATGCATAAATATATCTAACTCAATAGAAGAAGAATTAATTCATTTAGAATTCAAGATTTGGATAAAACTCAACTATAACTCAATTAAAATGAATTTAAATATTGGGCGCATGGACGAACTCAATCCGATGCTATGAAAGCCTTATATACCTTAAATCCGAAGGTTTACTCCGAATTGGAACACTCTTGGACCCCTAGACTTTTCTTCTCGCCGGAGCGTTTTGTGTACTACCCGGAGTATAAGAATCACCGGAGTAGTATTTTTATACTACTAAAACTAAAACTATATTTGAGAAGAAGTATATAGAGAGAAGAAATGCTTAAGAAAGCTTGATGAATAAAATGAGGAAATAAGGTGGGTATTTATAGGTGGGAAAGAGGGACCTAACAATAAATAAAATAATTATAAAGAAAAATCTGAAAATTTAATGGAATATATTGATGTCATGGATGATGTTAAATGGAGGACAATTTATGTCATGCATGATGTCAAATGCATCTAGATGTTTCCATGGTAGGTAAGATGAGTTCTTTTTAACAGAATACTCGTTTTCAAAGCTGCGTTTGAATAAGATAAATTCCTTATTAGGATTTGGTGTCTACATAAGAATTGTAGATATGGAAGTCTAGTTTCATATCGTTCAAGAATCAACCAATTTGGAGCAACCTACAGTGAGATATGAATTTTCTTCTATCAACACTCAATTCCGTCAAACACTATATCTTGCAAATATTAATTTATTTGACCTACTTATACTCCGAATTTGTAGTTATGTTCTTCATGAAAGTTGTAGGTAAGGATGTTGTGATTACCTAGAAATTTGAATCACCTAATTTGGACCAACCTATGAAAAGTGATGCCCAAAATACAGAGGCTGTATTATTTTCGTCGAGAATTAAAATACCGACATACAACATTTTAGGGGTTGTTACAGGTCAATTTAAATAACTAATTAATTAGTGGGCTAAGGTGATAATTTATTTAATACTCTATACTACATATCCTATTTTATTAAAATAAATAAAGATCGAGGTTTTGAGTCATAACTCAAAACCAGCCGCAA
Source organism: Solanum dulcamara (assembly GCF_947179165.1). Taxonomy (NCBI): domain Eukaryota; kingdom Viridiplantae; phylum Streptophyta; class Magnoliopsida; order Solanales; family Solanaceae; genus Solanum; species Solanum dulcamara. The sequence goes on along the minus strand of NC_077243.1, from coordinate 70,118,510 downwards.
CTCTGACGAAAAGAAATTAGACGAAGAACCGGAGGGGATCCAGTAAGGTAACAAAGTTTTATGTTTATGATTTTACATGTGGATAAATGGTTATGTTAGGTATTATTATCATTATTATTATATTAATAATTAAAGTGGCTGAGAAATTGAAAGTGTACACTTCGTAGGGCCACCGTAATGTAATGTTTGTTTTGTATTTTTTATGGGGGAAAGTTTTTGAGTGGTAAATTACTACATAATGTTAAGTAATCATTGAACAATAGTAATTAGGAGTATAATATTAGGTTCTGCAATTTTGTTCACTCGTAGAATTGATGTACTGTTTTTGTAATCTTTGATATTTTCAATTTTTTATTTTTATATAATTAATATATTATGCTTCAAGTTTTGATATATTGGGATGAGTAATTAAATATTAAGTGTATTATGTTATATGATACCATTAAAATTATGTTATTTAGAGAAATTAAGACCTAACTCTAGGCTTGAGATTTAGGGAATTGATTATAGATTTGGATGAGTTGTTGGGTCTAGGTTAAACATATATATAATATTGGTGTCTACAGATTAGTTTACTTATAAATATTATATATTTGATAGATTGGAAACAGTCCAAGGCATTGAAGAAAGGAAAAGCATTGGTGAATTAGCTTGCTTGAGTTCGGTTCTTCGGTTGAGGTAGGTTATGGTTTTTATTCTATATCATAGATAGACTCTTAATAGTTATTGATATTATTTGAGTAATGTGTGAAGTTTACTACGCATTTAATTATTGTGGTTTGGATGGCTGATATGTTGTTGTGATTGATCTGAAATCCCGAGGCCATGAAATCCATAATCTTGAACTTGCCCTATCAAAAATGGTGCCTTGAATATAGAAGGCTTGATAAAATATTATTAATGAAGTGGAAAGTACTAATAAAGAATGATAAAGTAATTATATCTAGATTGAGTGTCACGTTCCGACATGATATATTTAGATCGAGTGTCACATTCCGACATGATATATTTGGATCGGATGTCACGTTCTGACATGGTATATTTGGATTGGGTGTCACATTCCGACATAGTATTATTAGATCGGGTGTCACGTTCCGATATGATAATATAAAAGGAGAACAACTTAAAATGACTTAATGCTACCCAATCTCCAATAACTCATTTTCCAAAAGAGTGTGATGTGGAGGCATGAGTCCTCCTGTGTGATCTTGATATTGTTGATTGGTTATGAAATTATTCATTATGTTGTCACTTGATCTTGATCTTGTTGGTTGCCACTTGTTAAGTGCTACGGTTGATTTCCTGCTATTACTTATTGCATATTGATTTCTATTTTGAGTCGGCCGATGATACCTACTCAGTACATGTTGTCCTATACTGACCCCTACTTGTATCTTTTCTTGTTTTATTTTGTGGAGTGCAGCAAGTGTTCCATCGACTTCCACTCGACCTCAGCTCTAGTCAGTCTCAAGATCATCGGATTTCAGGGTGAGCTATCCTTCTAGCTCGTGATGGATTCTCTCGGTTATGGCATGGTGTCTTTAGTTTTCGAACACATTTTGTTATTTGTTTATTCTGGTGTTTGATATTTCCAGACTTAGTTTTAGAATTTAGATATCCTTCATGTGATGACTTTCAGATTTTGGGGAATGTCAAGTAATAGATTTTAGTGGCTTTTATTATTTCTGACTTTAATAAGATTGAGCTTCCGCAATATTGTCGTGATTTATAAGTTGAATCGTTAATGTAAGTTGGAATTTGTATCGTTGGTTCTCCCACCTAGAAGGATAAGTGTGGGTGCCACTCACGACCCATTTTGGGTCATGACAGTTGTTGGGCCATCTGCATTTTGGATCTTAAGCGCAATTCCACTATATATTGTATATGTATATACACTGTATATTGGACTGTATATATGTTGTATGCAGTGTATATAACATTATTTCTATATATCAAACTTTATACACACTATATACCACCTGTTTATTCCTTGTATCTATAGTATATTACTGTATATCATACTGTATATACACTATATATCAATGTATACAACATTATTCTCTTGCATATTAGACCGTATAGATACTATATATCAGTGTATATGACACTATTTTCCACCTATATTCCATGTATACAACCCAATATCAATATTCAAACCATGAATATTACCTTTCTTTCCATGTATCAACTTTCCAATAATTTGAGCAAGATGATGACTCAAAACTCAACAATATGCAAGGATGAAGTCCAAAGATGGACTTAAATCGATATCACATGCACCAAAATAAAATTACATAAGCATCTACTCATTTTAATCTAAACCAAGGAATATATCATGATATGTTAAGGTATCAAATTGATGGGCATCCTAGAGGTAACTAACAACATATATTATATGTAGAAAAAACAAAGGAAAGAAGAAATATATTTAAGTAACTAAAGGACGTGAAATTAATATATATGCTATACTAACTAAAATTTTAAAGAAAGAATTAAATCAATTAAGCCATGAAAGTTCTAACTAAATAATAACTTAAGTATATTTTTATTATCTAAATCATAAACTGAAAACATGAAAATCTATATTGTCAAAGAAAACTACTTGCAAAAAATAATGAACAAAACTAAGTGCTTTCATGAAATAATCCTAACACATGCTAGCTAATTAATCCTAACACACGCTAACTATAAATTTTTTTTATCATTAATCTAACTATTCTTAATACATGCTAATAAAAAGATTACGAATCAACTAAATATAAAACATAAAATAGTTAAATAAAATATAGCTGAAAAAATATTTTACCTCTTTTTGGGCAGCCAAACTGAAGACGACGAGCGAAAGACGACTTCACCACCACCCAAGAGCTTGACGGAACTCCAATACACAAAAAGAAAAACTAAAAATTTAGCCTAAATTTTTACTACAATCTCCTATTTTCCTAGAAGTAAAATATAGATTGAAAGCTAGACATTTTCGCAACTTTTAGGCTGGGGTCAAGAATCTAAAATTTTAGCCAAGTTAAGAAAATTTCTAACTTTGGGGTGATTAAAAAACCTACCACTTCTTTCTTCTTCTTAATGAGAATATGAACATTTATATAGGCTCCAAAAACTCCAAATTCCTCAAGAATTTTCAATGTGGGAGATTGACAATTTTTTTTTAGAAAAAACTAAAAATTTCAAAAATGCAAACTATAATTAAACTAGCCTAACTAACATTCTATTTAGTTAAAAATAAAATCTTTTTGAGATGATTTTTGAATAAATATATAAATAGTAATCAAAGATATAGTTATATAGAAATATGTATATTATACTAAAATGTATAAAAAGATAAAAATAATTAAGAATAACATGTAAATATCTTTAGTTTTATAAAAGCTAATAATTTCAAAAATATTCGAAATTTAAAAAAACTCGATAGCTAATTTGCGTTGTGGAATGTCAAAATTGGGTGTCAACGGGCCCCTTGCTTAGGTGAAAGGTTTCATACAACCATAAAGATAAATAAAAATCTTTCATATTTAGATTTTATCCTTGTTGGTGGTGCGGATTACCGCCTTCCCTTAAGCTTAAGGATATTATTTTAAGCTAGATCTGGATGGCTGCGTGGACTAACATCAGCCTTGTAGATCCTAGGTTGTAATGACATAAGAGCTTAGGAACTTTCATGATATATGTGTAATGGATCTGAAGTATTCAGCATATATATGATTTTGTTTTATGAATCTAAGAGAAATTAGTACTAAAAGTACTAGATTGGAAGAGGTAGATATACCCCAAGATCTCAATTTATTAATTAAATGGACTATTCTAAAGATTGATACTAAAACCATATATTATTATGGCTGGTTTGATAAATTTTCCTCCAAGCAGCTGATAAAAACAACTGAACAATCTTTAGCTCTTAATTCTAATGAGCAAACTATTTGTTATTAAATAAATAAGATATTGATTCCTATAGATCTAAAATTAATTTTATGCATACTAGCATGGTTCAAATTTCTTTTAAGCCTCTAACTCTTAAAGGCTTACTTGAAACCTTTCTAGCAGCTTTACGAGGTGCTTGGAATCTAAATTTTAGGCAATCGTTGATGGGTTCGATTGAATCTACTTTGGCCTATGGTCCGATTTATTTCAACACACAGTCTAATCTTCAGTTGTCTCTATCTGATGTCAATACTCTTGATGCTTTAACATTAAATTTTAAGACACATGGTTATAACTATGCTCCTGGTTCTAAACTTATATGTTTTTCTTATAGAATTTATTTTAAATTATTGTTGACTCTAAGATGTAAACTATATGATACATTGAATCAGACTGTATTGGTGGAAACTAATTTCACAAAGTCTAAGGTCACTACTAGGAGACCTATCAAGTGGGAAGAAATTAATTTCCCAACTACATGGACTTTGGATTCGGTTATATCCCAAGCCAGGTCACGAATGATTTGACTAATAGTGAATGTTCTCATATTACTCAGAATATTGATGGTAGGATATGTATTCAATTTGCTGACAAATCTCTGATTTATAAATCTCTTGTTTATAACAGACAATCTTTCTCAGGATACAGATCTTTGCCTGAAATTCAACATATTTCCCTTATTACTCCTGATGTTCCTATTTATGGTCCATCATAAAATAGGGACTTATCGTTGCATACTCTAAGTGATAATTTGATTGAAAAGGTTGTTGAAAGGGTTAAGATTTACCCTATGACTAATATTGTGCAAGCAACTGATAAGTTGTCTAATATATATCCTACTGTATCCAATATGGATTTTGACCCTGCTAAGGTGTCTAACCAAAATAAGATTTAATTAATGATGATGCATCAAATTGATTTTAGTCTAAGCTCTCTGGCTCATCAACATATTCAAAAAGAATTTCGTTCGGCGGTTAAGATATCTGGTTTATGGATATAACCGAATCCAAAATCCATATAATTGGGAAATTAATTTCTTCCCACTCGATAGGTCTTCTAGTGGTGATCTTAGACTTTGTGAAATTAGTTTCCACCCATATAGTCTGATTTGATGTATCACATAATTTACATCTAGGATTTCGAGTAGACAATAATTTAAAATAAATTCTATAAGATAAATATATAACTTCAGATCTAGGAGCATAATTATAACCATGCGTCTTAATATTTAAAGTTAAAGCATCAAGAATATTGACATCAGATAGAGACAATTGAAGATTAAGTTGTGTGTTGAAATAAACTAGACCATAGGCCACAGTAGATTCAATCGAACCAATGAACGATTGTCTAAAATTTAGATTTCTAGCCTCTCGTATAGCTGCTAAAAACATTTCAGGCAACCCTTTAAGAGTTAGAGGCTTAAAACCAATTTGAACCATGTCTATATGCATAAAATTGAATTTAGATCTATAGGAATAAATATCTCATTTATTTATTTAACAAATAGTTTTCTCATTAGAATTAAGACCCAAATATTGAAAATATATTTGCATCATATAGTCTTGATAATAAATCTCTTTTATTTGGAATAGGATACCTAATCCATTTTAAAATTTTATTTAAAAATTTATAATTATAAACCAATCTAGGAATGTCACGCTCCTTTTCTACTGCATTATTGACATAAAAGGCAGTGCATGACCAAAAAGACTTGAACGGCTTTATTAAACCCTTTTATAAGAGATTATCAATCTCATTTTTGCATTATTCCACTAATTCTGCATTCATTTGACAAGAACGTGTCTTAGTGAAATGTCATCTCCGCAAAATTATCTTCATAAGGAAAAGTCACAATATAATTTTTTTATTCCAAAACGCACTTGGATGATCAACACAAATATTCAATGGCTAGCTGTTCAGAAACTAATTTGATTTTTTCTTGAACTTCAGCAGGAAGCAAAGTATCAAAAATGCTCATACTGTAAATTTCAAGTTGTAGAGAATCAGCATGCTTTTGTTTCATATTAATTAAAGCATTAATATCTTTGGTAACTGGTTCAATTATAAAAGTAAAAGATATTTTTTTATCTTTATAACTAGAAGTAAATCATTTTCAATCAATTTTTGAGAAATGATAAATGACATTAATGAAAGGAGTTCCAAGTATAATTGGAGGATGCATGTGATCTTTTACTAATAAAAAGAATTGAGGATTGCAGACTTTATTCTGGCAGATATGAGTTTTAGATAATTTGAACTTTAGTTCTAAATTATGTCCAGGTGCAGTTTTAACATCATGAGTGGTTTTTTCAAAAAATATAGAGGGTATCAACCCCTCTTGTATACAACTAACACCTGCTCCGCTATTAATCATCGCAGTGTTAGTGACAGTGAATTCATTATTGATTAAAATAGTACATTTAATATATCATCTATGAACATTTACAATCTGCAACATTCCTAAAAGGAATTTTGTTTAGAACTATCAATAAGTTCTTCAACTTTATCGTCAATCTTACCTTTTCATTTATCAATAGGAGGTGTTGACATAGAATCATGCTTCTCATCATTCTCTAATTGAGATATCCTATGATCATGAATCATTTGATTCTGTTTGAGAGTTTTAATCTCATTTTTTAGTTTTTATACTTCAATTTAGAAATCATTAAGAGAAGTGTCTCTTACTATAGTATCAACCTTTTTGTCAAGAACTTCTTTTATCAAATAGGGTTCTAAATCAAAAGCATTTTTTGATTTAGAAGATTTAAAAAATTTAGAAGATTGGGAGCTACATGTCATATCAATGATCTTGCTCCTTATATTTTCATCAGAAATTTCTTTAAGTAATTCAATCACATTTTCGAAGTAATTGTATTGATATTTAAATCTACAAATTGTGGTATGATTTTATAAAACTCATCAGTTTTGCACAGACAATTCTCACCTGTACAATTAGTACCATAATTATCAGGCATGATATTATCATTATTATAAAAATGAAGGAGCTCAACTTCACTTTCAAATTTGGATTCTAACTCAGAGTAATAATCGATTTTTGAACCAGAAGTGTATAACAAACCATAACTTTGTCATGAAGAGTTTCTTCAAGATTTAAAGAATTAAGCTTTTCAAGCTTACAATTCGGGGCAATATATCAATACTGGCCGCACTTGTAATATTTAATCTACGGCCGCCATTCACCGGGGCTTCGGTCGCCGGCTCTTGCTAAGATCTCTCTTAGAGAAATTCTTTGTAAATCTATTAGATTTACGGTGAGCTTTTCTAGCCTCCATTTTTTTACTTCGTCGAGAATGATGATGCTTTCAGTAAGGCCTATCAGGTTTATCATCTTTATAACGTATGTGTTTTTTAGACCTCTTATCCTTGCTACTAGATGGACCGGCTACACCGAATTAGCTATAGAAATCTCCTAGATGTGACTGCTCCCTTTTCTTGTCGATCTTGAGCTGTTGAGCTAATTTTAGCTCGTTGCATAGATTTAATCCTTCTGGGGTGCAAGTGCCAATTAACTATCCATGAGTAAAGTGATCATCTAAAATTCCCCCTAATATTTTTCCTAACTATTTCTGCAAATAATGCAGCAAGACCATCGATAAACTTGGACTTCCAATTAGCCAGATTACTATCGGGTAAGTCCATTATCTGACTTAAAAAGGTGTCTTTATACCACCTAAATTCTCCTAAATGCTTACATCGAAGTCTATTTAGTAAGGTTCTCAAAGTTTCATTCTAGTTGGTATATCTACCATTGAAATATTCCAAAATAGTGAGAATTAGTGTATAAACTGCATCTTGATGAGTTTTTTCGCTAAGTATTTCGACCTTATTTCCATTTTTGTCAATGCCTTATTCCTTTATAACATCTTTTACCACATAGGTGGTAATGACATTTTTAGCTCAATTGGATAAAAAATTGTCCCACCAGCCACGAAGTTGGCTGGTAAATCATGCAACAATCATCTTGCAACAATCATCTTGCAAGTAGTATGATCATAATTATTATTAGTAGATTGACAGATATTAACATACATCAACATTCGATGCACAAGAATAGAGACTTATCTATCAATCAGGCCATCAAGATTCCATTCATAAATTTAATCATCGCTATAAGTGATATTGGTTTGGATCCAATCTCTTTCCTCTATTAAAAAATCTTAAAGAGTAGGATGAGGATAATAATAAGTCATCATGGCAGGTTTGGTAGCATATATTGCCATGCCTTATTGACCCATCTCATTCTCCTCAAACTTTTAGACTATTGATTTCAAAAATATCATTATCAATCATAAAATTATAAGTAATACTGATAGGTTTAGCACTTAAGTTAGAAAGCTTTTTATCAAGAAGTTTTTCTAAATCATTTAAAGGCAAAGATTTGAAATCCTTCATTTTAATGGGACGTTGAATATGAGTTGGAATATTAACAATAGCTAATTTACTTTCAGAAGTGGAGGCAATATCAGTTGCCTTTGAACTCATACTCATGGATTTAACCAAAACGATTAACTCATCGAGTTTGTTTTATCAAGTGAACAATATGTTCACCGATAACTTTAACATATAAAGTCAAATAATATTTTTGAGCAATAAAATTATTTATTTCCTTAATGCTAATTTTAGCAACATCATTATTAATGAATGTTTGAAAAGCTGAGAAAGTAAGATTCGTATTATTGGGCAAATTAAAAGGGTTTTGAGAAGGGTAAATGGCTTTAGTAAGATTATCATTTCCATCTTTAAAAGTTCTTTGTTCTAAAACCTTTATGTATAAAGGTAAATAAGTAATTATAAACCAAGGCATAAAATACATAATTTGATTATGCAATGCACAAGTTTCATAAAACTCTTGGAAAATATTATTTAAATCATCCTGGCTATAAGCCTCAAAAAATCAAGTTTTAGACTTGTTTAATTTATTTTGACAAAATTCTATTTGAATATGTTGACGAACCAGAGAGACTGGACTAAAATCAATTGATGCATCATCATCCTTCAAAGCTTATTTCGGTCAGACATCTCAGTAGGGTCAAAATCCATATCGGATACAGTAGGATCTATACCAGATAACTTATCAGTTGCTTGCAAAATATAAGTCGTAGGGTCAATATTAACCCTTTTCAACAGCCTTTTCACTCAAAGTATCACTTAGAGTATACAACGATAAAGCTCTCTTTCTTGTTGGACCATAAATAGGAACATCAGGAGTAATAGGGGAAATATGCTGAATTTTAGGCAAAGATTTGTACCTTGAGAAAGATCGTCTATTATAAACAGGAGATTTATAAATCAGAGATTTGTCAGCAAACTGAATACATATCCTACCATCAGGATTCTAAGTAATATGAGAATATTCACTATTAGTCAAATCATTTGTGGCCTGACTTGGGGATATAACCAAATCCAAAGTCTATGTAGTTGGAAAATTAATTTTTTCCCACTTGATAGATCCCCAAGATCCATAAAAAAGATATCATATCTATGTTGAATACCTCAGATCCATTACATATCTATCATGAAAGCTCCTAGACTCTGATACCATTACAACCCAGGATCTATAAGGTTGACGGTAGTCTGCACGGCCATCTAGATCTAGCTTGAAATAATATCCTTAAGCTTAACGGATGACAGTAATCTGCGTAACCAAAAATGATAAAATCGAAATATGAAAGATTTTTATTTAGCTTTATGACTGTATGGAATCTTTCACCAGAGCAAGGGTCCTGTCAGATATTTCGATGCATACCATTATTGATCCAGCAACTAGTAGTTCTAACAGTGGCAAACACTACCCCTTGTTCTTCTCTTTCTTATTGGGAACTTACAACATCACTGCTTTCTAGGCTAAATCAATAAAGTAGTGCCAGAATCGACTGTACCACTATCTCAGAACCAAGCCAAGAAACTATGTTAAAAATCTCGTATATTTCAATTAAGTCTGGTCTTTCATGATGAATATGGAATAGAACTTAGGTAACCAACATAGATATGAGACTTTTAGCCGGGCATAGTCATGGCTATGGAGAAAAGATAAAAGTTAAAATGTAAAGACTGAAAATTAAAAGTACTTGAAGAACACGAAGGTGAGTCTAACTTGAACTTTATTCAATCCACACTTACAGTATTTTTACAAAGAAAGTTTTGAGAGAGAAACTTAGTGTCACAACCCAAGCCTAGATCCTAGACGTGACACGGTGAATGAGGAACCCAAAAGTATCTCAAACAAGCCTCTTAACATTTTTTTAGCCTTCCATAGGTAATGACAATAAACAAACAAGCAAAAATCATAATAGTAAATCTTCAACTTATATATGTCCAATAATACCTCTAACTTTTTGATTTAACGGGGCTAAGACAAGTCTCTAGCTCACCCTCAATTATAATAGAAAGAAATACCATAGTAAGTATCTAAAGATCTCAATATATCATAAGATAGAAAGATAAAGGAGTAGTGTTCCCGAAACATGAGAACTCGCCAAAAGTAGTCTTCAAATGAAATCTCAACTAACCACGTAGAGGAGAACGAGAAGGAGCACCGGTCCCTATATGGTGATATCATGTAGGCAAAAGAGTATGCGTTAGTACTTTGAATGTACTAAGTATATAAGAATGCATGAACATTGAGGAAACATTAAAATATTTATTTAATATGAAACATAATGCAATGCATGCATAATCAATCATATAAATATCCTTTAAAACATTCATTTTGTGGGAAAATGACCATAACCGACATTTAAGACCATGCGAGCTATTACATAGAATCCAACATAACTCCATACGTTGACCAGAGAGACTACTTGCTGGGTAGAACTCCGTCAACTTCATTCATTTCTTTAACTTTAACTTTAAGGGCTTTCATGGATCCATTAGCCTAACCCTACAAGGGCTCCTATGTTGGCACATAGTTAATGAGACAATGAGTTGCTACTAGGATTCCCTTATCGAATCTCACCTCAATGCCCCATTCAGTGCTAAGTCAACCCCATAGAATAGTTTAATACTTCAAAATAGTCATAGTACATATCTTGAGAATTCAAAACATCACATTCGGTGGAATAGCTCATTAAAAGCTTTAGTGATTCTAATATGCAAGAATAGTCTTTATAGCATAAAGAATCCATTATTCATAGCATTTCATTATTCTTTTATTTTATGACTCCCTTTTGATCATAAACATTGCTTTCATAAACATTTATTTGGAGTCAAAGCTTTCAAGTCAAACTTCATTAAAAATATAGTAAAACTAGGTGGATTTAAATCACTTCAACTTTCAAACATTTATGTAAATGAAATTATGCATAAGTAATTTGAAATTCATTAATTAAAAATCATGCTTTAAACAACCCACCATGAATTTCAAGAACCTTTAAAGAGATAAATAGGGAAAAATACTTGAAAATCATCAATTCATACATATGAAATCATTTTGCATCAAAATAGACCAATAATCATTAGTTTAACCATGATTCATGCTATTAAGTAGAAATAAGAATTACCCATAAGAATTATTGTTTTTGAAATCAAGAGATTTAGTTGAAAGAGCTTTAGACTCCATGGGTTCAGGGTTCACTCATAGATAAACACTCACATACCTTAGAGTAAAGTTTAAAGAAAATAAACATAATTTATCATATAATCAAAATAGGTTAGGCATGAGAGTGGAAGGAATACTCTCATTGAAGCCTTACATACCTAGAATCTGAAGAGTTACTCAGAATCGAAGGACTTAATAAACACTCTTGAATCCTAGATTTTTCTCCTTGTCAGAGCATTTTGTTACTACCCAGAGTATATGAATCACCGAAATAGTATTTATACACTACTAATAACTAAAACTATATTTTAAGAATGAGTAAATGAGTGTATAGAGAGACGAGTTGCTTGAGAAAACTTGATGAAAAAAATGATGAAATAAGGTGGGTATTTATAGGTGTGAAGGAGGGACCTAACAATAATTAAAATAATTATAAAGAAAAATCTAAAAATTTAATGGAAGATTGTGATGTCATGGGTGATGTCAAATGGATGACTATTGATGTCATGAGTGATGTCAAATGGATCTAGATCTTTCCATGGTTGGTGAGATGAACTTTCTTTTAACGGAATACCTTTTTTTGGAGCTACATTTGAAAAAGATCCTTCGTCATTAGGATTTGGGTCTCATATGAATTATTTATCTAGAAGTCTACTTTCATGTCGTTCAAGAATCAACTGATTTGGAGCATCCTACAGTGAGATATGATTTTTCTTCTACAAACACTCTCATCACAACACCATGTCTTGCAATAACTAATTTATTTAACCTACTTAACCTCCGAAACTTAAAATATGGTCTTCACAAAAGTTGTATGTAATGATATTCGGGTTGATCATTCTATTAAAAGTTATTCCCAAAATGCTAAACTCGTGATTGCCCCGCCATGGCAGCACTTACCCCTCCATAGAGGGAATAATCCCACCATGGATGGTTGAATTGGAACATAAACTCAGAATTTGAGTCCCTAGCCCCCATTTTTCAACACACACCCCATCCTTGACTTTCTAAAATCAATCCTTCAAGCCAAGATCAATATAGGAGTTCTATTCTCCTGAATTTGATTCTCTAAACTCGTACAAGCTCCTTAATGCCTTGTCTATCAACTCAAACCATCAAATTCATATTAAAATCATTCAACCACTACCAAATTACCCTACACTTCACCTAACTTAGATTTTATTCAAATTTGGCCTAGGCTTGAAATTTCCAAGTTACTACTCTGAAGTTTTCTAGCCCGAATTCCTTCCTTATTGTCTTATCCATAATGACACGGGAACAAGTCTTTTAAAGATATATCAATTTACCCATCACTCATTCTTGGGTGATCAAAATAGGAAAGTTGGCTAAAACAAGAGTAGAGTAATACTTGAATGATTGATGAGGATATATGTATCGCATGTCATTCTTGATTTCCCAAGTAGCTTTCTTAATCATATGAAGCTTCCATTAAACCTTTACCGACTTAATCTCTTTGGTCTTCAACTTTCGTACATCACGATCAAGAATGTCAATTGGTTCTTATTCATTCTAAAGATAATGTCTAATATAAATGAGTCCCACTTGATGATATATTCTCCATCCCCATGGTACTTCTTTAACATGGACAAATGGAACATTGGATGGACCCAAATAAGCTAGGTGGTAGATCCAACCTATAAGCCACTAGGCCTACACAATCAAGAACCTTGAATTGTCCATTTTAGTGAGGAGTAATATTGCCCTTATTGCTATATCTCATCATACCCTTTATGGGTGACACCTTTAGGAAAACTTGTTCACCTACCTGAAATGTCATATCCCCTACCTTGCAATCTTTACTCTTTCTGTCAATTCTTGGCTGCTAAAAGCTTCGCATGGATACTCCTTACCTTATCCTCAGCATCCCTTATTAGATAAACCCCCAAAGGCTTTACATCTCCAGCCTCAAACCACCCTATGAACGATCTACATCCCCTCCCATAAAGTGCTTCAAATGTGTTATATCTATGCTAGAGTGATAATTATTATTATAGGAGAACTCACACAAAGGTAGAAATTTATCCCACTGTCCTCCAGAGTCAATTACACATGCCTTAAACATATCTTCCAACACTTAAATTGTTTTTTCCGACTGCCCATCAGTCTATGGATGGAAGGTTGTGCTGAGAGTGAGTTGAGGGAACAACTCCTCATGTAATTTCCCTAAAACTTAGATGTAAACTGCGTACCATGATTTGATATGATAGAAAGGGGAACCCTATGTAACCTTACTATCTTTTTAACATAGATCTTTACGAACTGCTGAGCATTGTAATCCACTCTAACTGGAATGAGGTGGGCTGACTTCGTCAGTATTTCAACCACAATCCAAATAGAGTCAAATTTTCCCAAGGTTTTAAGAAGACCCACCACAAAATCCATAGCTATCCATTCCCACTCTATTCAGGAATGGTATTTTTTGAAGTAAACCAGCAAAACTTTGATGCTCATATAACACTTGCTGACAGTTTTGAAATTTAGCCACAAACTCGTCTATGTCTTTCTTCATGCCAGGCCACTAGTAAAGCCGTTTCAAATCCCAATATATCTTGGTCACACCTGGATGGATAGAGTACCCTGAACCATAAGACTCTATCAACACTTTCAAAATCAAGTCACCCACTTGAGAAACAAAAATCCTTCCCCTAAAACTGAGCACCCCACCTGCATCAAGAATTTTATCGTATGCTTTGCCAGACATTGTCTTCCTTCTAAACTTATTCAAAATCTCATCTTCAAACTGCTTGGTCTTAATCTCTTTAATGAAATTAGGCCTACTTTCAATACTGGCCAGTACCCCGCCTTTCTCAAATATGTCTAGCTTTATGAACTTGGTCTCGAAATCTTGAATATCTCTAGTCAAGGGTTGATTAGAAGCACCTAAAAAAGCTAGACTACTCATACTTATTGGTTTCCACCTTAACACGTCTGCCACCACATTAGCCTTACCTGAATGGTACAAAATGGTGACATCATGATCATTAAGTAGCTCCATCCACCTTCGCCGTCTCAGATTCAGGTCTTTTTGAGTGAACACATATTGTAGACAACGATGATTAATGAACACTTCACACTTGATGCCATACAAATATCACCAATCTTGAGAGCAAATACTACCGTCGTCAACTCTAAATCATGCTTTGAGAAGTTCTTCTCATGAACCTTCAATTTGTCGTGAGGCATAATCTATGACATTCTTATCCTACATCAACACATCACCCAAGCCCGAATGTGAAGCATCACAATAAATAATGAAATTCTTACCTTCAATTGGCAATGTTAAAATAGGTGTCGCGGATAGAAGAGTCTTGAGCATTTGGAAGCTTTCCTCATATTTATCAGTCTACTCAAAAGGTACCTCATTCTGAGTCAGCCTAGTCAAGTGTGTGGTAATATAATCTAAGTTTTGCATGAATCGCCGATAATAACTAGCCAGCCCCACAAAACTCCCAACTTCAATCATATAACTAAGCTGAATCCAGTTCTTAACTGCTTCAATCTTTTGGGGATCTACCATTTTTCGAAACCACATGCCCTAAAAAGGCAACTAGGGACAACCAGAATTCACACTCAGAAATTTTTACATATAATTTATGTTTTCCCAAGACACCTAGAATAATATGAAGATGGTTGCATGTTCTTCCTTACTATTCAAAAAGACCAAAATGTCGTTTATGAACATAATTACAAAAAAATTGAGGAAAAATTAAAACACCCTATTTATCAAAGTCACAAAGGTTGTAGGTGCATTGGTCAACCCAAATTAAATTACCAAAAACTCACAGTGCCCATATCGAGTTCTGAATGTCGTTGTAGGTATATACTAAGGCCTAATATTCGATTGATGTTAACTAGACATTAGATAAATTTTAGAAAATATTGATGCATCTTGTAACTGTCAAAAAGATCATATATACGAGGCAATGGGTATTTATTTTGAATGTTGACCCTATTCAACTGCTGGTAGTCTATGCACATTCTTATACTACCATCCTTCTTCTTAACAAATAATATCATATCACTCCAAGGGGAAGCACTAAGATGGATAAAACCTTTATCAATGAGTTCTTGGACTTGAGCCTTAAGCTCCCTTAATTCTGCCGGAGCCATGCAATAAGGGGAGATAGCGATTGGGCGAGTTCCTGGCTCCAATCTCTATCCGAAGGCATACCAGGCAAATCAGTAGGAAACATCTCCTTAAACTCAAACACTAAAGGTATAGACTTAATATAGGGTGACTCTACTTCGACATCTCAAATATGAGCCAACCATGCTAAACAACCCTGCCCTACCAGTTTTCTAGCCTGGATGAAAGAGACGATCATAGTTGGCTTAGGCTTGTACACCTATTCTCACTCTAACCTTTCCCTACATAGGATTTTTAGAGTCACAACCTTGGCATTACAATTAAACACAACATAATAAGAGGACAACTAATTCATGCCTAGGATCACATCAAAATCAATCATATCCAAAACCACTAAATCATCCCAAGTCTGAAAGCCCATAAACAGAATAAAATAAGCACGATAGACATGGGTCACTACAACAAACTCTCCAACTGGGGAAGAAACATGGATGGGGGCATCATGCATATCATAAATCACATCAAAACCTAAGGGAAATTGTACTGACACATAAAAGTAAGTAGAACCCGGATAAAAAAAGACAGTAGTCATCCGGTCATATACAAGAATAGTACCTGTGATCACTGCATCAGATACCACAACCTCTATCCTACCTGAAAAAGCATAAAACTAGCAAAATCATCCTGATGGGAAACCTCTCTACCAGGTTGCATTGCTCCTCTCCTCGTATTATCATTCCCATGACTTATTTAGCCTCTCTAATTTCCTCCTCACCCACATTGTAGATATTCTCTTCTATTATTACCTTTGCCTTTCAGTATTGGTGCTGGTCTTCTCTTGCATGGGATCAGTAATAGGGGGTGGAGATAATTTCTCCTCATGTCCCCGAGATCCCTACAATTATTGTAATGACCCGTTAGGTAATTTTGAGAACAAGCCATCCTCCTTTCATAGAAGACCCTTTTTCATAAATTTAAGTTGAAAATTTTGGACCTTTCGGTAACTTTGGTTAATTAGTTGAGGGATAATTTTAGATAATTAATTTAATTGATGGGCTAAAGTATTAATTTATTTAATATTCTATACCACTTTTCTTATATTTATTAAAATAGGTTAGTAGGGTTTGTAAATTTTAATACATAATTAATTTGAAAAAGGAAAAAAAATAATAAAAGAAAAGAAAAAAAGGGAAAAAGAATAAAGGAGAAGAGAAAAATAAGGATTTTCGTTCCAAAGCGTCAAGGTAATTATTCTCATCCTTTTCATTAAGTTTTTATGCGATTATGAACATATTTTTAGGGTATATTGGTGGAAAAATAATGCTAAAATAAGAAAATATGGCCCTAGGGTTCTTCACATAAAATTTTAATTTGGAGGTCGAATAACGATCCATTTTAGCTGAAATTTGACATATGAGTTTATTTTATCATGAATAAACATAATCAAAAAGAAAATTTTAGATTTGACTTCAATAACTCGGGATGAATATTTGAACCAATGTTTGATCCAAAAATAAATATAGCAATATGGGTGTCATTGAATTCGTATTCTTATGAAGATTATGTATTTGAAAAGATTTTAATCGTTAGGAAGCATTACGAAAGGCTCAAGTTTTAAAGTGATTATTTAATTTAATTGAGGTTTAACCCTAGCTTTGAAATTCAAAAAATATGGGAGTTGACATGTTAAGTGGCATCAAGATTAGAAACGTGTTTATAGATTTTCTTAAATTTTTGGGTCTAGACTAGACATATGGTAATAAGGGTGTTGTTAGTTTCGAAAATCATATTGTGATTATTTATTTGACTAGATTACATTGATTTGAAGGCCCAACGAAAAGGGAAGACTCAAGTCCTAGAGTGATTGCTTGATTAATTAAGGCAAGTGAATTTCTAAATCTCAGTTTAAGCTTGTAGATGCTTCTATTTCTGTGTTATGTGTACTAGAAAGTAATGAGAATTGGACTGAGTTATTGACTTTATGATTGACCTTAAAAATAGAGATGAGGGGTATAAAATGGTGATCTAATGACATGTATTGGTGGAATTGATATGTTGTGATTATGGATTTATTTTGGACATGTGAAATGACTATGTTAATGAGAGATAGAAAAAATTATTATTGTTGTCATGTTATTATCGTGAATTATATGAACATGAATTTATTGCATTGGTTCTGACATATTGTGTTGAGATTAAAAATGATATAAAACAAAAGGGGTCGGGCCACACACTCCATGGCAGGTATTATGAAACAAAGGGGTCAGGACATATGCTCCGTGGCAGGTATTATGAAACAAATGGGTCGGGCCACACGCTCCGTGGAAGGTATTATGAAATAAAGGGGTCGGGCCACACGCTCCGTGATAGAATATATATATTGAGGGGATAAGCCACACGCTCCGTGGCAGGTTACATGGACAGAAATGTCCCCCATGTATCTATTGAGCTTTGCTTAGTTTTAGTTGTCCACTTGCTGAGTACCGTGTTGTTTAGTACTCACCCCTTGCTTCTACACTTGTGTAGGTTGTGAGCCCGAACCTGCTTGATCTCTTAGTATTTTCTACTACATCCGAGGCTATCATTCTGAGTGTTGAGGTAGCTGTTACATCCATCTAGCGGACACCTCTTACTCTTTTATTATGTTTTATTCCTATTCTAGAGACAAAGACATTGTGACTATATTTTCTTTTGTACTTTGGTAATGTATTAGTAACTTGTACACGTGATAACCAATCTTGGGAGATTTTGAGGTAGTTTTAGGTATTTTTGGTTAAGTTAAATTTTGATTTATGTCTTTTTCTTCCGCATCTATTTTTCATTGGGTATTAGGCAGACTTGTCTCGATGGGTAGAGATGAGTTCCATCACACCCGTATTTGGGTCATGATAATTATAATAATTGCGTTCAAGAGATATTTGTTACCTGATGCAAACGAAGCTTCATGACAATCCTAAGTAGGATTCTGCTGTAGAGTCCTTGAGTAGCCACCCGTAGAAGCAGGCATGGCTGACTGAATTGGTCGGGCTACAAATGTCGGCCTACTTGAAACCCTGAGGTAAGAACCATTGAAATTACATGTATTCCTGGGCTTCTTCACCAAAACCTTTTCATGCCCATCATGTCGAACACCTTCAGCTTTTTTCACAAAGTCTGTCACTTTATTAAAGCTTCTACCTATAGAGTTCATGTGAATCGACAAAACTTGCAATTCGGGATTTAAACCCTTGACGAACAAATGGATCCTCTCCTCCTCAGTAGTCACCAAATGTGTAGCATATATGGACAAGGCATAGAACTTAGCCTCATAAGCAGCTACGATCATGCCACCCTGCTCAAGAGCCACAAACTCATACTTCTTGTGATCTCACAAAATCATGGCACATACTTCTCTAAAAACAAGGCATAGAACTGAACCTAGGTGAGTGGAGGCAAAATTAACAGTTGACATTCCACAAAGGCTCTCCACCACTGCTTAGCTTCACCTTGAAGCTTAAAAGTCACAAACTAAACTCCAGGCTGGTGTATTATTCCCAACTTGTAAAGTCTCTCATAGCAATCTTGGATGAACTCATAGGCATACTCACTCTCAGAACCCCGGAATGCTGGAGGCTTTAGCTTTAAGAACTTAGTCAGCATTTCATACTTAGTGCCAATCATCACTATGTCCAAAAGTGGAGGGAAGAAGTCATCAGTGCCCAATGATCCATCCATCTGAGGTATTGTAGCAGCAACAGAATGAGCAACTGGAGCTTGATCTATGGGTACTACAAGAATGGCTCATGTTCTAACCAACCCACTCAGAAAAGTCATGATCCGCTAAGCTATAATTGGGTCCAAAGAGGGAAGTCCTACAGTCTTAGCCTCTATATGCTCCTCCTACCCAGTATCTTCCTCATCTTTTACCTCTACATTCTCTTCCACATCATCCTGGGGTACAAGAGGGGCCTCTCCTTGTGGGACATTCTCAGCTTGAGCTTCATCCCTGGCTGGTGCTTCCCTTCCCTGGTCTCAGCAGCATCTTTTTCTTCCACCCCTACCTCAGTCATGCCCTCTAACTACTGGATCCTCTTCTTGTTCAATAATAGGATCTACGGGTTGGACACTTTTGTATCATGTGTTAACCATCTGCGGACAAAAGAGTGAAAGAGATTAGATGCCAATTAGGATCACCAAATACCAATTGGAATCGAGGTATAACACGAAGGGAGAAAAAGATAGAGAGATTCCTAAAGTCTTATAACCTCTCGAAGAAAATTACAAATGTCTCCATACCATTCCACAAGATTTTACTAGACTTACTTTGGTATAACGAGATTAACGAACCTAGGATTTTGATACTAAATTTGTCACTGAACCAAATTGGACCGTAAGTGGAACCCATACTAACTCTGCTGTGGGAGAACCAAAACTACATCTCAAACAAGCATGCTAATACAAAAATAGGCATAAAAAGATGTGCAAATAGTTTTTATATAAGTTAATAGACTGAGTTTCCATAAACTCAAAAAATAAATTCAAACAACAAGCATAATATGGTCAAAATATGCAAAAGTTAGCTTCTCTAAAACCTAAAAGTTATAGTTCCAAAACTATACTAAGTAAAAAGTCTAAGAGTAAGGGGA
The DNA here is from genome assembly GCF_947179165.1 of Solanum dulcamara. Classification (NCBI taxonomy): domain Eukaryota; kingdom Viridiplantae; phylum Streptophyta; class Magnoliopsida; order Solanales; family Solanaceae; genus Solanum; species Solanum dulcamara. Next base: position 70,098,286 of record NC_077243.1, on the reverse strand, counting down.
TGCAACCCCAAAAAAATAATATAAAATAAAGTCTGAAGATATAATCTATGTCCTGAAGGATGGACTAAGAGCTAAGATGGATCCACGACATCCTAAAGGAACTGGATCACCCTTAAATTCGACAAGTCAGTGGTCTCCTAGCTAAGGTCTGTCAGCAGCCGCCTGAAGATACTCTGTACTCAACAAGGAAAGAGCAAGTGCAACATCAATACTCAAAATTAATAGTGTACTAGTAAGATCACATGACTAGCCTAGTAAGTAAACATATACAAGTAACCGCAACATATTAAAGACAGACATAAACAGAAACACATTACCAATTATTATTTCATGGGCAATAATAGTTGTATAGTGCTAATTCCACATATAACAGTCAAACAATGGTCCTCTCTTAGAACCCATATCCAAACTATTAGTTTGTACCGGTGTGGTACCCGATCTAATTTGTGTTAGTGTGACACCCAATTCAGTGCATACTAGCATGGTACTCGATCCAATTATGTGTCAGTGTGATACCTAATTCAATATATATCAGCGTGGTACTTAATTCTACAACCACAATCACAATCACAATCCACAATAAATAGTTCACATGTTGCACAATCAAGTAATAGGTTCATTGCAAGCAATTGATCACAAGTAACAGGTTCATTGCAAGCAATTGATCACAATAGTCATTTCATTATGTTTATTACATTTTTTGTAGTCTTATAGTTGTAGGCAATACTATCAATTGCAGTAACAAGCACATATAAAGCAGAGACAAATTAAATCATCACCTATCTCGAAACCAAGCCTTGAAAATTCTAAAGAACTGGAACTTTCCCTTTTCGAAGTCTCTGGGCTTGTTCTTGCTCTAAAATCAAAAAATTAATGCAAGAATGAATGAACCATTGGCCTACAATACCCGAGTTAAAAAAAATTCCAAGTCTTGGCTACTTTCATGATCATCTCCCCCCCAACTTGGGCTTTTTCCATAGTTAATTTTAGGCAAAAAGCTTCCCTTAGAGATTCTCCTATATTCTAAGGTCTAGGAATCAAATTACAAGTTAGAGGAATGATTAATTACCTTTTGCATGAAAATTGGTGGAAAACAAAAGGAATTTCTCCCTAGGTCGCTTCTTGCCTCTGAAGAACGTAGTGGGATGAATAAAAATAGTTTTGGGCTTTTCCCTATTTAAACTCGCGACTTTCCCCCAGTGGCGCCACTTACCCCGCCATAGAGGGAATAATCCCTCTGTGGATGATGGGAACAGAAACTCAGGATTTGAATCCCAAGCTCCTATTTTGAAAGACACTCCGTATCCTTGACGTTCTAAAATTAACCCCTCACGCCAAGATCAATTACGGAAGTTCTACTCACCTGAATTCAATTCTATAAAGTCGTACAAGCTCCTTAATGCCTTGTATATAAATGCAAACAATCAAATTCATATTAAAATCACTCAACAACTACCGGATAATTCTAGACCTCACCTGACTCAAATTTCATCCAAGTCTGGTCTAGGCTCGCAATTTCCAAGTTACTACTCAGAAGTTTTCTGTCTCAAATTCCTTCACCATTAGCTTATCCATAACTACGGAAACAGGTCATTACAAATAATTTCATTGGTGTTATTTCTCCTAACCAACTAGGATTTTTTGGAATTGCAAGACATTTGTTTAATTATCAAGTTGCTCTATAAAATAACGTTAACTATATATAAACATTGTAGATATTGAGGTTAACTTATTAATTTCAGGTAAATTAAGATTATGATGTGTTGAGTTGAGGCAAATACATTGTTCTTTTGAAGTCAATTTCATATTAAAAAGTTTGTAACTATATCCTACTGACAACTTTTACTAGCAAAGGGTCTTCGTAGTAAAAGCTTAAAATTATAACCATGTTATCCCCTACTATTTATGACGAATCACTTGTAAATCAGAGAGTCAACTTTAATAATTTTTTGGAGTATTCATTTACCACACAAGATTAAAATCCATCGAGCCTAAAATCAAGACAAAAAAGAAGACTGGTTTGTTATTTTGTTATGAAAAAGACAAATGGTTCAAGACAGTTTTTTTTTAAGAATGAACTTATTGATGTGCTCCCTAATAATTAAATTTTTTTAATCTTGACTTTGGTTGATGAGGAAGAAAATTGTCGAGAAGATGTATATATATTCAACATTCACCCCTTTGATCATTTATTTTCATAGCATACCATAGATTTATCCACGGGAAATGTAATTTGAGAAATTAAATGCTACAATCACCTGATTAGTATATATTAAGCATCACCCCTTTTAGTTGTTCATTTCATTGCATAGTAAAGATTTTTCCATTTAAAATCTTAAAGTTCAATCACTTATATTAGTAATGATCATCATTCACCCTCTTTGTCCATTCGTTTTCATTGCATAACAAATATTTCTTTATTTTTACTTTCTTATGAAAACGGTGAGCCTTATTTTATGTTTTTCTTGTTTCACTGTTTGAATGAGAATAAGTGTGTGAGACTGAAGATACACACACAAGTTATATGTTATCTCTTTTTTCTCTAACATAAGAAGTTTAGAATCCAGATCTGAAATTCACTTTTTGAAAATGAGAAGTTTAGAGTTGTATGTAACCTCCATTGGTTGTTTGTTTCTTCTTTCTATTTTTTCCAGTCGAATGATCTTGTTGGTTTATTTTGATAGTTTATTTGCAATAGCTTTTTATGTGTGCGGCATTTTGTTTGCTAAAACAATTTCTCATAAATTTTTTAAATTTTTGGTGGTAAAACGTGTTACTGTTCTTTCTTGGTCTTAAATGTTTCACATTTAAACTCCTCCAATGTGAATGCTTTTGATATTTCATAAGTTTAAGATGACATAAGTTTTATGCTTGTGGTTTCTTGCCTTGTTCTCCTTCGACTCCTCCATTTTTATTTGTGTCGTGATATTGTTTCTTGCCTTCATTTTATTCTCTTATATAGAATGGAGACTCAATCATATAACTTATTGAATAAAGGCTAATGTTTCTTATCTTTGTTCTTTCTTCACACCAGCAACATTGACAAGACCCCTTGATTCTCAGGCTCTTCAGCAGCAATAGCATTGAATGATTTGTGGTAAATTCAGTCTTAGCTTATTAAACTTGTCAACTACAGTTCATCAATTTATGCAATATTTTATTTTATTTGTTATGGTCAACTTTATGTGGTTTGCAGATAACATAAAAGTTATATTCATTGTCCCTATATGGAGTTTTTGCCACAATCATTATAAAATTCTTTTTCTCTTTAATTTGGCAAATGATATTCTTGTGAGCCTTTTCATGCATTGTGTTTCTATAGTTTTTATAAAATAATTTAAGTATAAAGTAGATAGATTGTAATAAATGATTCTTTCTTAAGTTGGTGGTCAATGACATTATAGGCATGCCATTTTAACTTTTTCTTTTTAATTTTATATTTTTTCCATTTTTATGTGTGGTTTTGTGGTGAGGCAGGGTTGGGGTTGAGGTGGGGGATCTAACCTAAATGAGAAAAGAAATGTCTGTATAAATTAAATCGAATTGAGTGGAAAATATATGTTGCTGAATCTTTAAAGGATCTATTCTGAAAAGTTCTGTGCTTTAGAAAATAGGCAGTCCTACTCACTAAACTTAGTCTTTTTATAGATTTATATTTTCAAGAAGATCTATGTTAAAGAGGTTTTTGTGTATTTCACTTCACAAGGGTTTTAGAATTTAGCTTTTATTAGTTCATATTTCTTCCCTAACTTAATTTAACAAGAGTAGATAAATATCTAAAGGTCTTATTTTTCTTATTTTAATCAGACGATGCTTTTTTGGATTTGCATGAAACTGGTTTAGTTAACAAGTTGATCTATATAAAAAAGTTAACTATAAACACTGTAGATGTTGAGGTAAGCTTACTAACTTCCTATAAAGCAAGATTATGTTGTGCTGAGTTTCCGTGATTATATTGTTCTTTTGAAGTCAATTTCATGTTAAAAGTCTTCAAAAAGTTTGAAGGTTATGTCCTACTGAAAATGTTTACTAGCAAGAGACTCATATAACTGCCAACCTAGAGATCATACTAAACCTTAGCAAACTCTATTCTGGATGGGACCCAAGCAGTTATCTGTTCTCTAGCTCTAGTTCGTGCCTCACCCCAACCTAGGCTCCTACATCGATCTCTACTCCTACCATGTGTTGAAGCTTGAGCAACAAGTGTATGGTGCAAGCTCCTAATCTATAGCTAACATAGCGAGTGTTCTCACCAAAATATATTTAGTAACCAATAGAATCAAGTAAGCATGATAAAGAATCAAGAATAGAAATTTCCTAAATGTCTTATATTGCCTCAAAGATATATACGAATGTCATCACACTTATCTACAAAACTCTACTAGATACTTGATCTTGTACTCGTGAGACTGGTGAATCTACAACATTGATACCAAATTGTCACGATCCAAAATCTCAATTTATGATGGCATCTATCCGAACACACTTCTAGGTAATCCAACTCTACAACAATACAGAAGAACATAATAAACAAGTGCGAAAGAAATCATCAAAGAGATATATAATCTTAAACTCATAGTTTTTATAAATTTAGGTTTGAAGGTGCTCACCAAAAATCTGCATATATGATGACCTCAAATGAATCAAAATCTGCGAGGATAGCTAACTAGAGTCATATGAATACAAATTCAGGAGTACTCAGTAGGACTCATAGGTCAACCGAGCAAGAGTAATATCTATATCACATAAAAAATATCTAGAAACCAACACTTAGATGAATCCCAACAGTTTAGAGAATATAAGTAATAAGAAGCAATACAACATGTAATAGTATGGATGTAATGCACTAGGCAATGATTTTATCGGTATACACCATTTCTAAAATGGAATGTTAATTGTCAGGATTATTATCTAAGCAACTTATTTTGCTAAATATTACTACAGTTATTAAAATAAAATTTCAACAGCTTTAAAGGATCTATTATGAGAAGTTCTATGCTTTAGAAACAAGATGGTCCTACTTGCATGATATAATTTTTTCCACGTTTTATTTGTCCCAAAAAAGCTATACTAAAAAGGTCTTTTTTTCCTTTTCCTTTATAAGGATTTTAGGATTTAACTTGTATTGGTTAAATTTTAATCAAGTTGTGCGGGTGATCTGTTCTTCCCTATTTAATTTAACAGGAGTAGATAATATCACTGGTGTTGTCTTTCTCCCAACCAACTAGGATTTTTTGGAATTGCAATACATTTGTTTAATCATCAAGTTGACCTTTAAAATAAAGTTAACTATAAATACTGTAGATGTTGAGGTTATCTTAGTAATTTCCTATAAATTAAGATTATGATGTGCTGAGTTGAGGCAATTGAATGTTCTGTTGAAGTCAATTTCATATTAATAAGTCTTCAAAAAGTTTGTAACTATATTCTACTGAGAACTTTTACTAGCAAAGGGTCATTGTAGAAAAAACTTATAATTATAACCATCTTATCCCCTACTATTTATAACAAATCATTTTTAAATTTGAGAGTCAACTTTAATAAATTTTTGGAGTGAATATTCATTTAACACACAAGAGTAAAATCCAATGAGCTCAAACTCAAAACAAAAAAAGAAGACTGATTAGTTACTTTGTTATGAAAAAGACAAATGGTTAAAGACGTTTTTTTAAGAATGAACTTGTTTGATTGGATCCCCAATAATTAGATTGTTATAATATTGAATTTGGCTGATGAGGAAGAAGATTTTCAAGAAGATGTATATATTCAACATTCACCCCTTTGATCATTTATTTCATAGCATAACATAGATTTCGCTGCTGAAAATGTAATTTGAAAAATTAAATGCTGCAATTAAATGCTACAATCATCTGATTAGTATATATTAAGCATCACCCCCTTTAGCCGTTTATTTCATTGCATAGTAAAGATTTCTCCATTTAAAATCTTAAAGTTCAATCACTTGTATTGGTTTATGTTATCATTCACCCCATTTGTCCATTCATTTTCAATGCATAACACAGATTTCTTTGTTTTTGTTTTATTGTGAAAATGGTGAGTCTTTTTTTGTTTTTTTTTTCTGTTTCATTGTTTGAGTGAGAATAAGTGTTTGAGACTGGAGATGCACACACCAGTTGTGTGTTATCTCTTTTGTTCTAAAATGAGAAGTTTAGACTCTAGGTCTAAAATTCACTTTTATGAAAATGAGAAGTTGAGAGTTTTATGTAACCTCCATTGGTTGTTTTTATTCTTTTTTCTTTTGTTTCCAGCCAAACGATCATGTTGATTTATTTTGATTGTTTAGTTACAATAGCTTTATATGTGGATGGTATTTTGTGTGCTAAAACAAATTCTCATGAATTTTAAAAAAAATTTAGAGGTGAAACTTGTTTCTGCAATGTTTCAAAATTAAATTCCTCCCATGTGATTGCTTCTAATATTTCATAAGGTTGAGTTAAAATTTTATGCTTGTGGTTTTTTGCCTTGTTCTCCCTCGACTCCTCCATTTTTATTTGCGTCGGAAATGATATTGTGTCTTGCCTTTGTTTTGTTATCTTATATAGAATTGAGACTCAATCATACAACTTATTGAATAAAGGCTAATATTTTTTTATCTTTGTTCTTTCTTCACACCAGCAACATTGACAAGAACCCTTGATTCTCAGGCTCTTCAGCAACAACAACGTTGAAAGATTTGTGGTAAACCTAGTCTTAGCTTATTAAAATTATTCAACTACAGTTCGTCAGTTTAAGCAATATTTTGTTTTATTTGTTGTGGTCAACTTTATGTGGTTTGCAGATAACATAAAAGTTATATTCAGTGTTCCTATATGGATTTTTTTGCCACAACCATTATAAAATTCTTTTTCTCTTTAATTTGGCAAATGATATTCTTGTGAGCCTTTTCATGCATTGTGTTTCTATAGTTTTTATAAATTCATTTAAGTTAAAAGTAGTTATGATTGTCTTAAAGAACTATGTCTCAAGTTGGTAGCCAATGATTCTGTAGGCATGCCCTTTTAACTTTTTCTTTTTAATTCTATATTTTTTCATTTTTCTGTGTGATTTTGTGGCGAGGCGGGGTTGGGGTTGAGTTGGGGGGATCTAACCTAGATGAGAAAAGAAATGTGTGTATATTTTCGATCGGGTTGAATCGGAAAGAAATGTATTGCTGAATACATTAAAGGATCTATTCTAAAAAGTTCTATGTTTTAGAAAATAGGCAGTCCTACTAGCAAAACCTAATCTTTTCATAGATTTATATTTTTAAGAAGAGCTATATTAAAGAGGTTTTTGTTTATTTCACTTCACAGGGCTTTTAGGATTTAGCTTTTATTAGTTCAATTTTCTTTCCTAATTTAATTTAACAAGAGTAGATAATATCAAAATGATTTTTTTCCGTATTTTAATCAGGCTATAATTTTTTGGATTTGTATGGCATTGATTTAATTATCAAGTTGACCGGTATGAAAAAGTTGACTATAAACACCATAGATGTTGAGGTTAGCTTATTAATTTTCTGTAAATCAAGATTATGTTGTGCTGAGTTTCCACGACTATATTGTTTTTTTTAAGTCAGTTTCATGTTAAAAGTCTTCAAAAAGTTTGAAGGTTATGTCTTATTGAAAACCTTTACTAGCAAAGGATTTCTTTAAAAAAATAATTGAAATTATACGCGTCATATCTCCTACCTATGATGGATTAATATCACTACAACAAAATACACATTTAGTGGCAATAGATTTTTCTTTGCCGCATAATAGTTAATGGTTATTAAGATAATGACATTGCATCCAGAGTAGCTAAAACCTTTATCGATATTTATATAGGGTATTAGTTATAGATATTATATTTATTTATTGCCTCTAAATATGATATAACAGTAATAATATTATTGTCGTTATGTAATTGCTGCTAAATTCTTTATTTGTTGTAGTGTATTCAAATTTAAAAGCAACTACGTGATTCCTGGTTGTGTCACATTGAAATTTGGAACATCTTATGTTTACTGTAGAATCTTTGTTAACCCCAACTTTTATCAAACTTATTCTTACATCCTTGTGTATGACATATATATATATGTTGAAATGCTAGAAGTTTAAGTTTACTCCTAGAAGTCACATGTTTTAGACCTTCCTATTTTTTTCTCTTTGTGCATGCATCTTCTATATATTCTTGAAACTACCAATATTTTCTTATGGATTCTCAGATGGAGAGATATAATTCAGGTTCGAGAAATAGAGGCTTCAACCGAACTCAGAATGGTAGCAACTTAACTCCAACTAATATGCCAGCAAATGTTCCTTATGGCAATGAGGAAAACGAAATTGACTTGAATGAATGGAGCAACTATACAAGAGAAGGGATTTCCATGTCTGGAACTTCTCGTACCGTGAGTGACTTTGTAAGTGGTGTTAGAAACACTGGCCTTGTACCATTAGAAAGTCTTCCAAATAATGCTAGAAGTTCTCTTCAAACGCAAAACTTATGGCATGCTCCAGCACCTTCATTTTCTCAGAGTACATACTTTCATAGAGCTTCTCGTACCATGAGTGACTTTGTAAGTGGTGTCACAAATACAGGCCTCATACCATCAGAAAGTCTTCCAAATAATGTTCGAAGTACTCTTCAAACGCAAAACTTATGGCATGCTCCAACAACTTCATTTTCTCAGAGCACACACTTTCATGGAGCTTCTCGTACTGTGAGTGACTTTGTAAGTGGTGTCACAAATACAGGCCTCATACCATCAGAAAGTCTTCCAAATAATGTTCGAAGTACTCTTCAAACACAAAACTTATGGCATGCTCCAACAACTTCATTTTCTCAGAGCACACACTTTCATGGAGCTTCTCGTACCGTGAGTGACTTTGTAAGTGGTGTCACAAATACAGGCCTCATACCATCAGAGAGTCTTCCAAATAATGTTCGAAGTACTCTTCAAACGCAAAACTTATGGCATGCTCCAACAACTTCATTTTCTCAAAGTACAAACTTTCATGGAGCTTCTCGTACTGTGAGTGACTTTGTAAGTGGTGTCACAAATACATGCCTCATACCACTAGAAAGTCTTCCAAATAATGCTCGACGCTCTCTTCTAACGCAAAACTTATGGCATGCTCCAACAACTTCATTTTCTCACAGTACACACTTTCATGGAGCTTCTCGTACTGTGAGTGACTTCGTAAGTGGTGTCACAAATAGTGATATCATACCATCAGAAAGTCCTCCAAGTAATGCTCGACGCTCTCTTCAAACTCAAAATTTATGGCATGCTCCAACAACTTCATTTTCTCAGAGTACACACTTCCAAGGAGATTCAAATAGTACATATCTAACATTCAGTGAGCAACACACAGACTTCCATGGTGGAAGTTCATCTGCTTCAAGAAATCAGTCTAATGCTTTTATCCAGCCTTCAGTTACTCAAATGATGATGAGTGATTTGCCAGAATCTTCCTTAAGGTATCAATATAATGTTGCTATCCAGCCTTCAAGCGGTCCAGTGGGATACTTGCCAGGAAGAGATGCTAATTTCTTGAGAAATGATATTGATCCTCCACGGCTTCCCCTTCTAATTGGGGAAAGTACCGTCGCTGTTGATAACAGAGAGACGATACAGTCCATGGTTAGTTTTTCTATCATAACATGAATGTGATCTATGTTGAATCATTGGTCATTTCCTTTGGCATATATCTGAATCATACTTTTGTTTTCTTATAATTATGGGTGTCTTACCAATTGACTTGGACATGTAGGGTGGAAGTGTCAGGGATCCGGGTAACAGAGATGATCCTATTCTTATCGAGGTCAGCATTCTGCATACTTTATCTAGTATGATTTCAGTTGCCACTTCGACCACTTCTCACTTTACCATTATTGAACTTCTTTAGTAGTAATATTATATAAAGTAAGGCATGATCTATGATCTCTACTCGTAACTAAATGATTGCATGAGTGGCTCAAATTGCTTTGTCTAACTATGCCATGATATGTCTATTCTCTTAACTACCATTTATTTTTAGTTGTCAAAAGTAATCTTGACAAGTTGGATATGCTACTTCTTGTCATACATACCTTTTACGCAATTCGTGGTTATCATGGTAAGCAAAATGGTTCCATTGCTACTGAGATTTCAAAGTTACAGGATGGTGAAGAAGATGAACATGGTGATGCTCAGGATGACATTTTCTATGATGGGGATATGTCATACGAGGTAATACTCAGAGACACAATACATGAACATGTGCTATTATTAGAGTAACCAATCTAATATTTTCTCAAATAACGGGTGGTTTGTGTTTTAGGCGTTGTTGGCACTCCAAGAGAATATAGGTGACGTAGGAACTGGATTGAAGAAGAAATTTATTTCTGAACATCTGAAGAAGATCAAGTATCAAGCAATTAAGATGAAAAATTGCAGTGACTCGTGCTGCATATGCAGGGTAAGGAGCACGAAACTTTGGCTTCTGCCCCCTTCACTTTTCAACTTGTTTGCAACATTGTTTAATTATATGCTTTCCTGTTTTTATGTGTACAGTATGATTATGAGGACGGAGAAGTACTTGGAATAATTGATTGTGGACATGAATTCCATTATGAATGCATCAGGAAGTGGCTGAAGGTCAAGAATTCTTGTCCTTATTGCAATAGGATTGCTTTGACTCCATGAAATAGTAATCTTTTCAGTTGATTGGCTTGGTGGACACACTGCATTCTTCTGTGTGTTGTTGATTGACGGAGTACAAAATGGTCAAGTAGAATTATCCAAATGATAAACTATGATGAACAATTGTGGTGTTTCAGCTATAGCTTGAAAAATGGTGTTTATTTTTTCTGTTTAGTGTCTTTTGTCTTTTCAATATGAACTAAGGTAGTAGGTGTAACCTTTGAGATTTCGGTTTCTGCCAAAGTACTATAAATATTATTACCTTAAGGGATTTTCAGTTGCTTTTATTTCTCTGCCGATATTTTTGATACATTAAAGTAGTACTGACATTGTTAATTTTGACATTCGATCGAATTCTAAAACTGTGATTGACCATTTTCTTGATAATTGAAGATGACAATGTGTCATGAATCAATATTACGAGTTCTTTTTCTATGTTTATTCATCTCAAACACCTTATTGAAAAGTAATTCTTTTTTGTGGACCTAACATGGAAGTTTTTGGTGTAAAGGAAGGTGTTTAAATTCGAACATAGGATATTGATAGCTCCATCATGTTTATTTATTGAACCAAATCGTTAAAAGGGAAAGCTCTATGCACTAAGCTCTTGTTATGCGTAGGGTTCGGAGAAACTCCAAAACATAAGGGTCTATTGTATACAATCTTGTTGTAACACACCAATTTTTTTCGCCAAGACTCGAACCATTTTTCATGTGCATGTAGGATCGAACTCAATGACTTTTAGTTGTATAAATGAGTTAGGATCAATTTCTAAATATTTGAAGTGTATTAGATGTGTTTTAGGGTCATAAGGAATCCCTAACACCAAGCCGAGTCCAAAGAATTTCTATCGGCTAAGTTTTCCGATGAGTCTATATAAGGGTCAACTTCAAACGACCATATCTCCTAAAGTATAACGAATTGGGTATCCCATGACCCATCAAATTAAACGTCTTTGAATCTTCTTTCTAACGCCACCAAGTTTGTCTCCTTTGGAGTTCGTTGTAAAATGTTATGACCAATTTACTGGAGACGTTCTATCCTAGCAGAAGTCCGCAATGGATCCGCGACGCGGAGAGGACACAAACTCCACTTCCTAAGACGAACGACGTCCCCTTTATTTTTAAGGGTATTTTTCTCCTATAACCCTTTGGGGAGTTATTCTAATGTCCCTAAACTTATAGCAATCAGTTTTTGTAACACCCCCCAAAATTTTTCCCTAAGATTCGGACCTTTCTTGTATATGTGTAGGGTCGAACTCATTTATTGTGAAGTATATGCTTGAGTTAAGATGATTCCCTAAGTAATTGAAGAGTGTTGGAGGTGATGTGGGGACACAAAGGACCCCTAGGACCAAGATAAGTCCAAAAGGTTCATCGTGGCTAAGTTTTTGGATGAGTTCGTTTAAGGGGGTCGACTTCTAATGACCCTATCTTTTGAAAGACGACAATCTTGGTGGCCCACGACCTATTAAAGAAAAGGTCGTCGAGTCTTCTTTCCAACGCCACTAAGAATGTAATTTTTGAGTTTGGAGTCAAAAGATATGACGATCCTAAGACGAACTAGCACGACAAAAATTTTAGGCCTGGGCTATAACTGCTAGGAATCTGGGCTTGGCATCGCAGTGGCGCGACGCGCCACTATCATGCCAGGAACATGACTTAGTAGTTTGGTCCCTGGCGCGGCGTGCCACTACGAAGTGTGTAGGGTTTTCAAGCCCATTTTCCAGGACCCAAAAAATATGGCCTTTGCGCTGTAAGGGCGCCATGCGCCACTATCTCGCCAAGAACATGCCTTAGTAGTTTGGTCCTTGGCATGGCGCGCCACTAAAAGATGTGCAGGTTTTTAGGCCAAATCGACCTGGCGCTGCAATGGCGCGACGTGCCACTATCGCGCCAGGAGTGTTTTAGCCTATTTTTCAGAATTCTAGAGAAAGGGCAATTTGAGAATTTGTCCCAAATTATATATGTATTATCCTTGAACATTTTGGGAACATATTTTCAGCCTTTCTCTCTCTCTAGAAAAGCCCTAGAAAATTTCCCTCTCCTCTCTTCTTCTCCAAATCCTCCTTCAAGAAGATTTGCCTCCAAGAGCTTCAAGATTCGAGTTCTCCATTGAAGACCCAACATCAAGGTTTTCTTCAAGTCTTCACTAAGGTATGTAAGGCTACTCAAAGCATGGGTTGAGTTCACCTATGTGCCCTACTCTTTCTTTGAGGTCAAATGTCCAAAGGAATGAAGTTTCTTGATAGGCCTATGTCTCAATGAGTCTTGTCACCCATTAATGTGATTCTTGTTTTGTTGATGTTGTTGAGACAAGAAATTTCTAGAAAGAACCTTCATGTGAGTATGAGTTGATGAAGACGAGTTGTTAAACATGTTTTATTGATTTTCTTAACTATGTGAATTATGATAAAGGGTGTTATTTTCCTAATAATGTTGCTTATCTTAAATTGTTGATTCAAATCCTTGAAGTTGCGTTGAGTATCAAAGATTGATTAAATGGATAGAACAAATGTTTGGTTATGTTTGCATGTTGCTATAAATGTGCATTTAAATTTACTTTGAAAAACATGATTGAGATTGATCGGATTGTATGATTGGGAGAGGTTTGATTGTGATAGAGTTGACGAGTTGACAAGGTTGTAATGAGACTTGTTGATATGATTTGATTGAGTTGATTGGATGGAGTTTATGAGAATTGAGTCTTAGGATGAGTATCGAGCACCGAATTGGGCAAGAGTACAGTCCATACTCGAACCCAATAACTACGTCGCCAAACGTAGGAGGGGATTGAACCATTAAAGTCGGATGTTTCTCCAAAATTATTGTCCTGACACTATAGGACTTGGTTGGATTGGATCCATGATTGGTTGATTCGTTCATACCCTGGCAAAGTATGAACGGACGCGGCAACAACGTTGGTTTGTTGTACTTTCACTGTCTTATAAGTGATGGTTGTCGGATAAGAGAAACTCCCACATAGGTATTGATAGTAATCCGAGTCAATTGAGTTGAATTGTATGTGATTTGGTCCCGTCTAAACTATATTCTTCTTAGACTCAGGACGCTTGTTGAGTTGTATTTCTTTCTGAGTTGAGATTCCCGAGCTGATTTGGTTCCTCCTGATATTGTTTCATTCGCCCATTTTACATACTCATACATTCCATGTACTGATGCCATTTGGCCTGCATCATTTCATGATGCAGCAACAGGTACTAGATATCATCAACCGGCGCTCCGTTAAAGATCCACATACACTCCCAGCCAGTTGGTGAGTTCTCCTAGTTTCCGGAGGATGTTGAGCTTTCTTGTATAGTTTTGTTATCGTTTCCTTTATTTTGATTATTGGTAGCCATGGGCTTGTCATTGGCACCTTCTAGACTTTGATAGAGGCTTCATAGACTAGAGTGTGGGGAGGTTGGACTATTTTTTTTTTAGGAGTCTTATTATATTTGTTGTTGGGTTGATAGTGCTTGGCCTCCGGCTCCTCTAATAAGAAATGATATGTTTATGATGGAGTCCTCTATTGAGTGAATGTGATTGAATGATAGTGTGACTGAATCAGGTGGTTCGCTTGAAGGCCATAAATGGCTTTCGAGTGACGGTCACGTCTAGGGTACCCTTCCAGGGCGTGACAGTTTTCCTCATTAAAAAACCTCTCATTCACTTCTAAACATCAACGCTCAAGAATTTTCAAAAAAGCATCAAGTTAGGGTTCTTTTTTATGATTCTTCAACAAGGTAATTTCTTCAAAGATTTCAAGCTTTCCAAACCAAACTTCTTCATCTATTCATGAATCGCTAAAAGAAATCTTCAATCCTAACTATAGGGTTTTCAAGAAAACAAATCCAAGAATTTCAAGAAAGGGTCTCTTGATTGTTCTTTTTCAAGTTAAGATTTTTCATCAAGATTTATGGAGCTTTTAAGGTATGTAAGGCTAACCTAAAATATGGATTGAGTTCTTCCATATTCCCCACAGATGAGTTGGATAGAAATTGTGAAAGATTTGAACCCTCCATTAATGTTTTCTTGAATATTCCTAAAACCCTAGAATACGTTTACGTACTATTAATTGATTGATGATCTTCATGACTTGAATTTTTGAACAAATTACTTTTCACATGATACTTCATAAACTGTAGCCATATATATATATTAATTGTAAATGATTATGTATATGTATTAATTGTAATGAAAACCATGAATTGGGATATCTAGTAATGTGAATGGCATAAAATAGGAACATAACTTACTGTTTTCATACAAGTATATCTAACTACTCTTGAAAGATGTGATTGAGACTTTGGATAGTATGATTTGTTGAAAGGTTTGATTGTGATAAAATTGATAAATTGATAGGGGTCCACATGAGACTTGTCGATATGATTAGATTAAACTGATTGGATAGAGTTTTATGAGCATTGAGTCTTGGGAGGAGTATCAAACACCGAATTGGGTAAGAGTAAGTAATAACCCGAACCCAATAACTACGTCATCAAATGTAGGAGAGGATTGGATTATTAAAGTCAGATGTTTCTAAATTACTGTCCTGACATGATAGAACTTGATTGATTATGGATCCATGATTGTTGATTCGTTCCTACCCTGGCAAGGTATGAACGAACGTGGCAACAACATCGACTTGTTGTACTATCACTGGATCATAAGTGATGCTTATCGAATAAAAAAACTCCCATATAGGTCTTGAGAGTACTCTGAGTCAGATTGGAATTGATTGGATTGTACATGATTGGTCTTGTCTAAATCATATTCTTGTTTAGACTTAGGACATCTTAATTGAACTGTTTCTTCTCCTGAGTTGACTGATTCTACCCTGATGCATGTTTCACTCTGCCATTTTGCATACTCGTACATTCCACGTACTGACGTCATTTGGCCTGAATTATTTCATGATGCAGAGAAGGGTACTAGAGATCATCAACAAGTGCACCGTTGAAGATCTATTCCCTTATAACTAGTTGGTGAGTCCTCCTTGTTTTCGGAGGATACCGCAGTTATCTTTTCAGCTTTGAGTTAGTTTTCCTTTATTTGATTTGTGGTAGCCATGAACTTGTCATTGGCACCTCTTGTATCATTGATAGAGGCTTTATAGACTAGAGTGTAAATGATGTTGATTTGTTTATTTTGACTAGTTTCATTCTTACTAGTTATTAAATTGGATATGTGATTGGCCTTTGGCCTTATTTATGAATAAAATCCTTATGAGTTGAGTCTTCCACTGATAGAATGTGACTGAATGAGAGTGTGATTGGACCAAGTGGTTCGCTTAAAGGTCAGCAATAGTTTTTGAGTACTGTCCACGTCTAGGGTACCCTCTCGGAGCGTGATAAACTTGGTATCAAAGCACAAAGTTCAAGAGTCCTAGGGAGTCTATGAATCCGTGTCTAGTAGAGTCTTTCCTATGGGTGTGTAGTGCACCATACTTATAATATGGAAGCTATATGACATTAAGAATTGTTTCACTTCTTTCTTATTCTGAGTTCGTGCGATAGAGTTTAACTCTATGAAAGTTCCCTTCTAATTCGTGCGATTGCTCAAATCTATTCGACTACCCCTCATACTCAAGGTGGTTGGAATAGTAAAGCTCAGTTCCTTATTGATAAGTTACTTTCAAATAAAGTCTTGAGAATGTGAAGAGGCTGCACAAGGCTTGTGAGGAGCCGATCAGTGTGCTTAAGTCTATTGATTTAAAACAATGCACTCTTATTCACATGAATCATGCGTTGCGATAGAATAAGATATATTCTCATACTCTCTTCTATAAACCTTTATTCAGTTGTTGAGGAGAGTTATATCTCTAAATAATTAGTGTCACCATCTAATGCAATGTGATTTGAAGTATGATAAGCTATTATTCGTAGAATGATCCTAGAGCTAGAAAGATGAAGTTAAAAAAGTAGAAAATAAATAGTGAGGACAGTGGTTGATTGAGGCATGTACATAGAGTTAGGTACCTATACGGTAAGAAATGGGTTTAGAAGTCATCCCTTTTGACTTTGATTAAAGATATAGTAAGTATCGTCTAGCTTTCATGATAGGAAGTAGAGCAAGAGTTGTTAGTCAAGATGAGTTAGATTACACTTGAGCCATGAGATGAGTTTTATGTTGAGGTGTCTTTGTATTAGTCAAAGACCTAGTATAGGTGTTGAATGGAAGGGAGTAGTAGTCATGATATGATAGATCTAAGATCAGCTTATGATTTTGAAGAAAGAGACCCATGTTATTTAGAGGGATATGAATATAAATAGGCAATGAGGTATAGTGAATGGGTAATTAGTATTTAGGTTATGAAGGGAGATGAGGTGATAAATTAAAATTAGACAAATAGTGAAATGAGGATCGATTACTTGTCATGAGGTCTTAATAGGAGGGTGTTTTTTAATTTTACCTAGTAGTAGTAAGTTGGTATAGTATGCAAGCAGTGTGTGATAGTGCTAGTTGTAAGATTTGATCTAGTAGGCTTGAAATAGTGTATTCAAAAGGTTAAGATGTTGACATGCAAGAAGTATGATGCTATGAGTATGGTGTATGTGACCTTTAGAGGGAAATAGTGAATTGGGGCTAAGTCATTAGGTAATAAAAGGCCTAAGATGTGTATTAGAGATATTATATAGTAGTGTGAGGCTTTAAATTTATGATTTGCTATAGGTACTTAAATAGTATAATTGAGTGGTCAATGTGGAGAGGGCCGATGTAAGCATTCCCTATTATCTTTAAGAGTTGGGTCGAAAGAGGTTATAAATAGATGGTGATGAGTCTTTTGTTATAATTCAAGTTTTCTTCAGTCAGATATATGAGAGCCTAGATGTTGAGTGTTGACAGACTAAAGATATATGAGAGCCTAGATGTTGAGTGTTGGCAGACTAAAAGAAGAGGTTGGATCATAGCTGACACTGACTTTGGAAGGCTCGTAGCTACTTATGGATCAAATGCCATTATTTATCCTCAAATGGTGGGTGGGTTTTGATTGGTTAATAACATGGTAATTGCCTCTGCCAGTACCGGAAGTGATAATAAAAGTGACCCAGCCCCTTGTTGTTTGAAGAAATCCTCCACTTCAATTGGTATTTTTTCATGAAAAGCAGACATGAGATAAGAATAATTTTTCTAGAAGACTCTTTTCTTGAATATTATTCAAGAAAATTTCAAATTGCCCAGTATTCCACCAATTAGTAACCCACTTTCCTTTGTTTACCGGAGAGAAGATTCTTTATTACTGACTTTTTGTGGACTTATGGAAATAGGCTATGTACGCTAATAAGAGCAACAAGTATAGAAAGATGCCTAGAAGATAGAAGGAAGTTAAGGAAAGTATCTTTGAATGAGGCCCCATTAGAAGTTTGGTATGTTCGGGTATAGTATAACAGGAGAGTTTAAGTTTTCTTGTGAATAGTGATACTCTATCGTGTGGAGCAGTGTGCTTAGAACTAAGTATAGAGAATCGATTCGCAGACTTAAGGAGGTGACCTTTGAGCTAAGGGGGAGA
Organism: Solanum dulcamara; assembly: GCF_947179165.1. Classification (NCBI taxonomy): domain Eukaryota; kingdom Viridiplantae; phylum Streptophyta; class Magnoliopsida; order Solanales; family Solanaceae; genus Solanum; species Solanum dulcamara. The sequence goes on along the minus strand of NC_077243.1, from coordinate 70,080,108 downwards.
TGATAAGGTAATGAACCAAAGTAAGTATTGAGCTTTCGATAGCGATGAGTTGATCCGGATGAGACATCATTGTTTTTCCATCTCGCATTTTCCTAACACTTCAGTCGAGGTGATACTTTATTCCTACTGTGTGCATGAGCACCATGCCCATGTCCTAGACCCATGCACTCCCCATGATTGATGCATATCCATGATGAGTTTGAGGATGAAAATTGATAATTTCATTCAACAATCCTAATTTTATCTCATGAATCCAAGAGTTTTTAGTCCTATGTGATACAAGACATGACTTAAGTTTCACAATATGTACAATTCCATAAACTCATGATAGGCCCTAAAATACTAGACAGATTATATTAGTTAGGGATGTTCCCAGATCAGACTATCTTGAATGAACCATGCTTATGAATTCTTGCCCTAAACAATTTTTGTGATCCTTCCTTTGTAGTTCTGATAGCGATGTTGGTGATAGTAGACTGAGTTGAGTGAGAGCATATGGGGGAGAGTAAGTGTTTTTCTGATTGTGATAGTTGTGTTGTACTTTTCTAGTTAAGAATATAGGTGTGGAAGAGGAGCGAGATAAAACCTTGCGATGTGCAATAGATAGGTAAGAGTATGTCTTTAGGTAAGAGCTCATGTAATAATGAAGGTAGAAGTGTTAAAGTAGGCTTGACAATTCTTAGATGTGTTTGAGGTGGTTAGAGTGATAGGCTTGAGTGTGTGGTTATCACTATGAGAGTGAAGGTAGTAGGCTATTGATAACTTTTGGGTAATGATTGTGAGTGTTTGTATGAAGTGGAGGGGAGGAGTAGTATTCTATAAGTAAAAGGTCCTTATTATAGAGGTATAGACTATGAATTTGAGAGTTAGAATTGTATAAATATGATCTTCTTAGGACTAGAACCTCAGGACTTAGAGCTAGACTTAAACTTGGTAAGAGGAATGTTGAGGGGAGAATTCGAGGTTGTAGCTCTTTTCTCATCCCTGGTATTTTGTCTTCTAGTGAGTAAGTTTCATATCTTTGAGTGGGATGAACCAGACTTAGCTTACCAAGTTATGGAGAAAGTGAAAACCATTTCGAAGAGTGTGAGAATTAAGGTGAAGGGAAAAGAATTGAAGTTTGAGGTGAATGATTGGATATACGTGAAAGGTGTTATGAGGCTTGGAAAGAAGGAGAAGCTTGGGACTGATATATTGGCCTTACCAAAGTGTGAAAAGGATTGGAGATGTCACTCGTGAATTGGAGTTACCTTCTGAGTTAGTTATCATTCATCTAGTTTTTCATGTCTCGATGATCAAAGGAGTGTTTGGGGTATACTTTGTTGGTAGTTCCCATTGAAAGATCTAAAATCAAGGATATTCAGTCCTATGAGTATGACATAAAGACCAAATATCTACTTCTATTCGTGCCATCAACGATGATGGTGAAAGTAACTTCTTTTTTCCTTGATTCGGGTTGATGTTTTCTTTCTTGAGTTCGACGGTTGACGATCTAGATGTTTGAATAATTTAATTGATAGAGTTTCTATGTTCTATTCATGCCTAATGATGAGAATGTTGAAGGTAATGTCCCTACTTTTGACTTGAACTGATTTGCCTATTCTTGAGTTAGAATAGTTGATTGTCTAGATTACTTGATTTGGTTGATTGGTTGATCGGTTGAGTCTCAATTGTTATTCTTGCCTCTATTCTAGATCTGGTTGATCTTTATTCGAGGATGAATGATCCCAAGGGGGAGATAATGTAACACCCCAATTGTTTTCTCCAAGACTCAAACCATTTTTCATGTGTGTGTAGGATCGAACTCAGTGACTTTTAATTGTATATATGAGTTATGATAAATTACTAAGTATTTTAAGTGTATTAGATGTGTTTTAGGGTCATAAAGGATCCCTAACACCAAGCCGAGTCCAAAGAATTTCTATCGGCTAAGTTTTTTGATGAGTCCATATAAAGGTCAACTTCAAACTACCATATCTCCTAAAGAATAATGAATTGGGTGTCCCATGACCCATCAAATTAAAGGTCTTTGAGTCTTCTTTTTAATGCCATCAAGTTTGTCTCATTTGGAGTTCATTGTAAAATGCTATGACCATTTTACTGAAGATGCTCTATCCTAGCAGAAGTCCGCAATGGATACGCGACGCGGAGAGGACACAGACTCCACTTCCTAAGATGAACGATGCCCCCTTTATTTTTAAGGGTATTTTGTCCTACAACCCTTTGGGGAGTTATTCTAATGTCCCTAAACTTATAGCAATTAGTTTTCCACTTTAAAAAACCTCTCATTCACTTCTAAAGATCAACGCTCAAGAATTTTCAAGAAAGCATCAAGTTAGGGTTCTTTTTCATGATTCTTCAACAAGGTAATTCCTTCAAAGATTTCAAGCTTTCCAAACCAAACTTCTTCATCTATTCATGAATCGCTAAGAGAAATCTTCAATCCTAACCATAGGGTTTTCAAGAAAACAAATCCAAGAATTTCAAGAAAGGGTCTCTTGATTGTTCTTCTTCAAGTTAAGATTTTTTATCAATATTTATGGAGCTTTTAAGGTATGTAAGACTAACCTAAAATATGGATTGAGTTATTCCATATGATCCATAGATGTGTTGGATAGAAATTGTGAAAGACTTGAACCCTCCATTAACGTTTTCTTGAATATTCCTAAAACCCTATAATATGTTTACATACTATTAATTGATTGATGATCTTCATGACTTGAATTTTTTAACAAATTACTTTTCACATGATACTTCATAAACTGTAGCCATATATATATATATATATATATATATATATATATATATATATATATATATTAATTATAAATGATTATGTATATGTATTAATTGTAATGAAAACCATGAATTGGGATATCTAGTAATGTGAATGGCATAAAATAGGAACATAACTTATTGTTTTCATACAAGTATATCTAACTACTCTTGAAAGATGTGATTGAGACTAATTGGATAGTATGAATTGTTGAAAGGTTTGATTGTGATAAAATTGATAAATTGATAGGGGTCCACATGAGACTTGTCGATATGATTAGATTAAACTAATTGGATAGAGTTTTATGAGCATTGAATCTTGGGAGGAGTATCAAACACCGAATTGGGTAAGAATAAGTAATAACTCTAACCCAATAGCTACATCATCAAATGTAGGAGAGGATTGGATTATTAAAGTCAGATGTTTCCAAATTACTGTCCTGACATGATAGAACTTGATTGATTATGGATCCATGATTGTTGATTCGTTCCTACCCTGGCAAGGTATGAACGAACGTGGCAACAACATCGACTTGTTGTACTATCACTGGCTCATAAGTGATGTTTATCGAATAAAAACAACTCCCATATAGGTCTTGAGAGTACTCTGAGTCAGATTGGAATGGATTGGATTGGTTTGTACATGATTGGTCTTTTCTAAATCATATTCTTGTTTAGACTTAGGACATCTTAATTGAATTGTTTCTTCTCCTGAGTTGACTGATTCTACCCTGATGTATGTTTCACTCTACCAGTTTACATACTCGTACATTCTACGTACTAACGTCATTTGTCCTGAATCAGTTCATGATGCAGAGAAGGGTACTAGATATCATCAACAGTCGCACCGTTGAGGATCTATTCGCTTATAGCTAGTTGGTGAGTCCTCCTTGTTTTCGGAGGAAACCGCAGTTGTCTTTTCAGCTTTGAGTTAGTTTTCCTTTATTTGATTTGTGGTAGCCATGAACTTGTCATTGGCACCTCTTGCATCATTGATAGAGGCTTCATAGACTAGAGTATAAATGATGTTGATTTGTTTATTTTGACTAGTTTTATTCTTACTAGTTGTTAAATTGGATATGTGGTTGGCCTTTGGCCTTATTTATGAATATAATCCTTGTGAGTTGAGTCTTCCATTGATAGAATTTGACTGAATAAGAGTGTGATTAGACCAAGTGGTTCGCTTGAAGGCCAACACTGGTTTTCGAGTGCCAGCCACGTCTAGGGTACCCACCTGGGGCGTGACACTTGTCTTGCATTTCTGTAAGACGTTGTTTCCACAACTTGAACCTGTGAATTTTGGCCTCCTGATCATATGGAAAAGACTTTACAAGATACTTCAAGCCTCCTTTTCGATTTAACCAACTCTTCTTATATGCTCTTTTTGTTGATCAACTTAGATAGGGATCAGTACAAGAAATATAGGATTTTCTCATTGAGAATCAATGGAAAATTTGTGTTATATAACATGATTTTCTCATTCTGTTATATATAAATGTTTAAAACATAAGTTTGAAATACTGAATTGACTCTCTACTCTATCTATAAAGCCTCTAATTAAATCTGAATAGGTACCGGGATAGGCCCACGGCTACCTCAAGGAACTAATAAAAACAAAATACATGACTATATAGAAGCTCCTCCGTAAGCAAGGAGGTCTCACAAAAAACTAACTAAAAGTGATCTTCAATGATACGCATGTTGATGATCCCTAACACCTTTGTCTGCATCACAAAAAGATGTAGCATCGAATGATGTTAGTATATGCAATGTATGGTATATAATATTGTTGAATGGGATAATTAGCTAAACTAAAGACTGAACATACCTCAATTGAAATAGAATATGAACATTTAGTTGAAATTAGTAAACTTATGTAAGTAAAATATGCATTAGAAGCAACTTTAAAAATAAGGTTACTTTACTTTCTTGGGGAGTTTCTCTAACCGACAACCACCACTATGAGCTTCATCATAATATAACATCTTGCCTACATTGCTAGAGCTATCATATACCTTGTTAGGGTATAGGACAAACTATAACTTACGGATCCATATTATGAGCCTTCTCTGAGGCAATGAGGAGTCCTCTGACTTTCGGTACGATCCTATCCTATTTTGGCTATGTTGTTTATGAGACTTGAGTTATTTGAACTCTCGTCCAACTCGGTGCTCAATACTACTCTCAAAATATGCAATTAAATGCTCATATTGAAACTATGAGTAAACACTCAAAATGCTTCTTTTAGATTTCTTTGAAACTTTAACTTGTACTGCCTACGAGAGGAATTTACAAGCCGTAGATTTCTCTCATAGAATCAATCTTGATTTTTTAGGTTTCTGAACTTTGATTCACGAGACCCTTTGTGCAGATCGTAGTTCAAATTATGACTCTTACATGGGGTTCGTGAGAATCAAGTTGAGGTTTGAGTTTCTAAGGTTTTGGAACTTTGGTTTACAACTATCTTCTATGACCTATAAATCCATCTACGACTCGTGAACTTTGTTCGTCTTGTTCTAATGAAAGTTTCAAGTTTCTGAAGTTGATTTAAGAACAAGATTGATAATGTAATATCCCGAGAGGTACCCTAGGCGTGTCCAACACTTGAAGACTATTGTTGGTCCCCAAGCGAACCACTTGTTCCAATCACATATTCAATCACTCCGCTGAAGACTCAAAATGAATTTAAAATACATTCAAGTGGGCTAACCAAATCAACATTTTGAGAAGAATAATATATTTAAAACAAATCACAAATCAACTCTATATCATAAGGATATTTTGAAATATAAAATATCTACTCGACACTATCATGTATCTGTCTATACAACCTCTATGACTATCAAGAATGTATCAACGACAAGATCATGGCTACCCCCAAGAAAGTACTCAAAATAAAAGATAATAATTCAAGAATGCCTCCGGATGCAAGGAGGACTCACCAAAATCTGAGTGTAGAAATGATCTTCAACAATGCATCTGTTGAGGATCTCTAATACCCATATCTGCATTATGAAATGATGCAGGCCAAATTACGTCAATACATGGAATGTACGAGTATGTAATATAGCTGAAAAGGAACTTACTCAAATATACTCAACTCGACTCAAAGGACCCAACTCTAAAAATAACTGAACTCAATAAAGATGCAAGTTCAAAAATATGCAATGTGTTTTATCGACTACATTATAGTTTTTAAAATTGACTCAATCATATGCAATCTCAGTCAAATCAAATCATTAATTTTGTATTATTATTAGGAAATTTTTCTAGCCGACAACCATCACCATATGAGCGAGTGATGTACAATGAAGCGGTGTCGTTATCACACCCGTCCAATACTTTGTCAGGGAAAGGGATGAATCACTATCATTGGATCCACAATCAATCAAAGTCCATCATTTTAGGACTTCAGAGTTCAACCTTCCATCCTACGCGGCTACGTAGTTTGTAGGGTTTGAGTTATGTAAACTCTTACCCAAATCACTGCTCAATACTACTCCCAAAATATATGATGCTTATATTTATCAGGTAAAATATTTAAATAATCTCATCTAGTCTCATTAGACCCTTTTCAAAGTTCAGTCTTATCTCAAATCATCATGCTTTTTTATTTTAAAATAAACATGCTATCAAGCTCAAACAAATCTCCTCAAAACTCTATATCAAACAATCATTTAAGCTCAAAATACTCTAATTTTTAAAAAATAATACTTTTAAAGACTTCTCAGACTCAACCCATTCTCATTCAAGACATTAAGAAATCATGCTTTAAGACTCAATCAATGCCTATAGTATTTAAATGTCAAAACTCAATTCATATGAAAACTCAAACTCATTTAAACTTAATGCTTTATCTTTACTCAAAAATACGTATGTAAAAGTCATGACCATCAAATTAGATAAGGTTCACGAAAAAGTAGCCATGAATAATAATTACAATCAACTCAGAGGTAGAAAACAACAATGATCTCAATACATAATTATACAACACTCTATAGAAGAAGAATTAACTCAATCAGAATTCAAGAAACTAGGTTAGACTCAAATCATTCTCAACAATCGATAGAATTAAATATAGGGCATGTGAACGAACTCAATCCACGTTATGAGTAGCCTTACATACCTGAAAGATTAATACTACAATCAAAACTCAAAAAATAATATCTTTCTTGGAGGAAACCTTTGATCTTGTAACCTCAATGCTTGACCTCGAGAAAAGAAACTCTTTTATGAAGTTCTTAGAGTGGAAAAACTTGAGAAAACTTTGTATGAAAAGTTTCTCTTTGTATTTTGAAACTTTTAACTTGAAATCCTTAGGGTTGTTGATGAAGAAGAGGAACCCTAGGTTAGTTTTGAGAGAGTTTCTTGAGACTAGATTATTTGGATTGATGATTATGAGAAGAAAACAAGTTAGTGGAATGATATACTCCTTCCAAATATCCAAATACAACTTAAAACAAGGTTAAACAGCTTTGGAAAGGACCAAATTGAGCCTAAAACATGTCCAGGAAGTTGCTGAAAAAAAGTGTAGGAAACCTTCATAGAAGACTTTATGGGTCGTGAAAGTGTTATGTCAGGCTTCGAGTACCGGCGTGGCTGGCACTCAGAGACTATTGTTAGTCCTCAAATGAACCACTTGGCTTGTTCACACAATCATTCAATCAACAATCTATCAGCGGAAGGCTTAACTCATCAAGAAGGTCAAATAGATACTAATAGAATAAGGCCAAAGGAGAAAAATCTGTCTAATCCAATCAACAACTAGTATGAATGAAACTAGCCAAAAGTGAATCTCAAATCAACAAGTTAGCAATCAAGTCTATGAAGCATCTATCACTACTATCTAATGGTGTCAATTATAGGTTCATAGCTACGTCAATTCAAATGAAGAAAACTAAACTCAAAAGCTATAAAGATAAATGTGGCATCCTCCGGAAGCAGGGAGGACTCACCAATCAGCTGAATACAAATAGATCATCAACGATGCACTTGTTGATGACCTCTACTACTTTGTCTCTGCATCATTAAATGATGCAAGCCCAAATGGACATTAATATGTGGAATGTACGAGTATATAATATGATAGAATGAAACATGCATAAGGTATAATACTATCAACATAGATAACTCAAATAAAGAAGTAAGAAGCTCAATCAAGATATCATAAGTCTAAAGCAAGAGTGAGGTTTAGACAGAGACCAATCACATACAATCCAATCCAATACAATCCAATCAGAGTATTATCAAGACCTATATGAGAGGTTCCGTTATCCGATAATAATCACTTATGAGCCAGTGATCGTACAACAAGCTCATTGTTGTTGCCACAATCGCCCAGTACTTTACCAGGGTAAAGGAAAAATCATCCAATCATTGATCCAATCAATCAATCAAGTCCTATCTTTTCTGGACATTAAAATAAAGGGAAATATCCGACTTCAACAATTCAATCCTCTCCAACGTTGTCTATATAGTTATTGAGTTTGAGTTATTACTTACTCTTACCCAATTCAGTGCCCGATGCTCCTCCCAAGAATCAATGCTCATAATAAAACCAATTCCAATCAACCAATCAACAAGTCTCATCTAGACTCTTATCAGTTCATCAAATCCATCCAATCAATTTTTTCAACCAATCAATCTTCTAATTATTCACAATCATTCATTTAATAGTAGTTAGAACAATCATTTATGACAACATTTAATTGAGACCATTCAATTGGGTTCAATAATGAAGATATAAGGACTATCAAGTTTCATCAAAATTTTCATCATGCTCTATCCCAATCACAATCATGCATTAACAAGTTCAAGGCTCTAGACTCAATCCTTAGGCATATACATTCAATGTCAGTCAAATACTATTAGAGTTTGTGTAATTAGTTTAAATTATTTATTCAAGAAACAAGTTCATAGAAAACCATCAATTTTGCAATAGTAGGTGAAATATATAAATTTAAGGAAAATATCTTGAAACACAATCACGGGGACTCAAATCATTCACAAATCAACCTATAACAATCATGGAGCACATGAAAGAACAATTTTCATATTTTAGTTTAGCCTTACATACCTGGGGTGAAGACAAGACAATCAATCTTGCAAGAGTTTGCTTGAATCTTTAGAACCCTAATATTTTCTCCACTCCTTATCCCTAAGTCTCTAGTTAGAATGAGTAGAAGAACTTAGGAATGTTTAGAAACTATTTTAAGGTTGAAAATGACCTATATTTATTGTGGGTTAAGTATAGGAGGGGTGGATATAAGTCTTGAATAACCCTCTTTAAAAAAATAACTTCGTGCAGAATATTTTGGCCTATGGGGGAACAAGTGTGCGACGTAGACCTGCTCCCTCATAGTTCATTTTTTTATGAAAACTTCCAATAAACTTCTACAACCGTCTATAATCAAAAAAAAAAATTTTACCTACCTTTGGGCAGGACCTGTCATGTACTTTTCTGTTTTCTGTGATTTCACTCCGTAAAGTCATTTTTTGATCCGATTGACCTACAATTCGATCGGGACCACTGTCCCACTAAAGTTTTCATGTTGATCTATCTTCCAACCTTGGATCTGCCAAAAAGGTTTAGGATGATGCGTTATACGAGCAATCCAATCAACAAGTCTCATCTAGACTCTTATCAGTTCATCAGATCCATCCAATCAATCTTTTCAACCAATCAATCTTCCAATCATTCACAATCATTCATTTAAGAGTAGTTGGAACAATCATTTATGACAATATTTAATTGAGACCATTCAATTGGGTTCAATAATGAATATACAAGGACTATCAAGTTTCATCAAAATTTTCATCATGCTCACATCCCAATCACAATCATGCATTCACAAGTTCAAGGCTCTAGACTCAATCATTAGGTATATATATTCAATGTCAGTCAAAATACTATTAGAGTTTGTGTAATTAGTTTAAATTATTTATTTAAGAAACAAGTTCATAGAAAAACATCAATTTTACAATAGTAGGTAATTTCTAGGGTCTAAAAACATTGGAGGTCCCTTGTGACCTTAAACCACATCCAATACACTTCAAATACTTAGGAAAAGATATTAACACTCATATGCAAAGTTAGAATTACTTGGTAAGATCCCATATGCATAAGAAGGATGGTTCGGGTCTTTGGTTAGAAATTTTCAAGGTGCTACTCCCTCTTGTGATCATTCATCCTCAAATGAAGAGCAAACCAGGTAGGAATCAATGCACGAATTACAATCAGGACTCAATCAAATCAACCAAATCACAATCGAACAATCTATACAATCAACTATTCAAACTCAAGAATAGATAAATCAGTTCAAGTCAAGAGTAGGGACTTTAGCTTCAACATTCTTGTCATTAGGAACGAATAGATGTGGGTGTCTACCTTTCATATCTTCCTCAACTTCCAATGTTGCTTTCTCAATAAATATTTTCCTCCATAAGACTTCTACTGAGGCAATCTCATTGGTCCTCAACTTGCGAACTTGACGATCAAGGATTTGAACCAGAATCTCTTCATAGGACAAACTATCTTTTACATTAATATTATTAATGGGAAATACCAATGAAGGATCTCCCAAGCATTTCTTTAACATTGAGACATGAAATATCGAATGAATGGCAGCTAACTCTAAAGGTAACTCTAACTCATAAATGACATTTCCAATCTTCCTCACAAAATAGATGGGACCAATATATTGGGGACTAAGCTTTTCCTTCTTTCTAAACCTCATGATGCCCTTCATAGGAGACATTTTCAAGTACACCCAATCATCCACCTCAAACTCTAATCTCTCCTTCTCACATCGGTGTAAGTTTATGATAGCTTTGGGTTGTCTTTAGCCTCTCTCAAATAGCCTTCACCTCTCCATAGCTTGGTGAACAAAATCAGGCCCAATCAACTCATCTTCACCAACTTTAAACCACCAAATTGGTAATCTACACCTCCTTCCATACAAATCTCCATAGGGAGCCATTTGAATACTTGCATAATAACTATTGTTGTATGCAAACTCAATAAGAGGTAAACAATCATCCTAATTTCCTTTGAAGTCAAGTACGCATGCCCTCAACATATCCTCCAATATCTGAATGGTACGCTCTGCTTGGCCATCTATTTGGAGATGAAAGGTTGTACTAAGATTCACCTTTGAACCTAGTCCTTTTTGAAAAGATCTCCAAAATTGGGAAACTAATTGAGATCCTCTATCTAAAATGATAGAAAAGGGAACCCCATGCAATTTGAAAATCTCTCAAATGTACAATCTTCCATAATCCTCTGCGGTATCAGTTGTCTTAACTGCCAAGAAGTGGGTTGATTTAGTCATTCTATCCATAATTACCCAAATATAATCAAGCTGCTTTTGAGACCTCGGCAAACTTGTAATAAAGTCTATATTGATCATCTCCCACTTTCATTCTGGAATCTATATATTTTGAGCTAACCCATATGGACTTTGATACATAATTTTAACTTGTTGGCAATTCGAGCTCTTGGAAACAAATTCAGCGATATCTTTCTTCAGTTCACTCCACCAATAGACTTCTCTCAAGTTATGATACATCTTTATTGAACCAAGATAAATAGAGTATCTTGAGCTATGAGCTTCATCCATAATCCTTTCTCAGACATCATAAACATTCGGGACACAGTCTATTCAGGTACCTCAACACACCATCTTCCCCTTTTGAGAAAACCATCCCATTTTATTTATGAATATCTTCCTTCAACTAAAGAAGTACAAGATCTTAGTCTTGCTTCTCTTTCACCTCTACCACAAGGGATGATGAAGACATATTCTGAAAATTACTCCACCTTCATTATTCTCCTCAATTTGAACTCCCAATCGAGCTAATTTATACACTTCTTTAGCCAATTCTTTCTTTCCCTCTTCTATATGGGCAGTGCTACCCATAGAAAACTTGGTAAGAGCATCTGCAATAACATTAGATTTACCTGGATGGTAGAGAATGCTCATGTCATAATCCTTAAGCAACTCTACCTATCTCCTCTACCTTATGTTAATTTCTTTCTAACTGAAGACGTACTGCAAACTCTTATGATCAGTAAATACATCAACATTCACTCCATACAAATAGTGGTGCCAAATATTTAAGAGCAAATACCACAGCTACCAGCTCAAGGTCATGAGTTGGGTAATTTCTCTCATGAATCTTAAGCTGTCTCGAAGCATAAGCTATCATTTTTCCCCTCTGCATCAATACATAGCCCAAACCAACTCTAGATGCACTACAATAGATTACAAAAATCCTCTATAATATCGAACAAAGTCAAAACATGAGTGGTGATCATTTTGGTCTTTAATTTCTGGAAACTCATTTCACAAGCATCGGACCATTGAAACTTAGACTTATTTTGGGTCAGCTTAGTTAATAGGGATGATATGGATGAGAATCCCTAGACAAATCTACGATAGTAGCCAGGCAAACCCAAGAAGCTCCTAATATCAATTGGGGATATAGGTCTGGGCTAATTTTTTATTGCCTCAATTTTCTATGTGTCAACCCGAATACAATCTCCAGATATAATGTGGCCTAGGAAAGCCATAGACGCAAGCCAGAATTCACATTTGGAGAACTCTGCATACAACTCCTTATCTTTCATACTCTGGAGGACAACTCTAAGGTGATAGGCATACTCTTCCTAATTCTTAGAGTAGACCAAAATATCATCAATGAAGAGAATCATGAACACATCAAGATATGGCTTAAACACATGACTCATGAGATCCATAAAGGCTACAGGTGCATTAGACAACCCAAAGGACATGACCAAAAACTCAAAATAGCCATAACGGGTCCAAAAGGCTAGTTTTGGGATATCACATTCTCTCACTTTTAACTCATGGTAACCTGTTCTGAGGTTTATCTTTGAAAAATAAGAGGCACTTTGAAATTGTTCAAACAAATCATTTATCCTGGGGAAAGGATATTTGTTCTTTACTGTGACCTCGTTCGACTGGCAGTAATCAATACACATTCTAAGGGACCCATCTTTCTTTCACATGAATAGGACAGGAGTGCCCCAAGGTGAGACACTTGGCATAAAGAAGACTCTATCTAAAAAATCTTTCAATTGCTCTTTTAATTCTTTCAACTCAGCAGGAACCGTTCTATAAGGTGAAATAGAGATAGGCTGAGTATCGGGATGAACATCGATCCTAAAGTCAATCTCCCTATTAGGATGGACTCCAGGCAGATCCTTAGGAAACTCATTCATAATTAGAACTGACTTAAGAGTAAGAGACTCAAAACTATCATCCTTGACCTTAATGATGTGATAAATACACCTTTTAGAGATCAACTTTCTGGCCCTAAGATAGGAAATAAATTTACCCTCAGGCACAATAAGACTACCCTTCCACTCTAAGATAGGGTCATTTGGGAATTCAAACGTAACAATCCTAGTCCTACAATCAACAAAGGCATAAAGAGAATCCATATCAAGAATCACATCAAAATCAACCATGTCCAACTCAACTAACTTAGCCATGGTATCCCTATGATAGATTGATATAGTATAATCTCTATAGACCCTCTCAACTAAGATAGACTCATCAACAGAAGTAGACACACTGAAAGGCTAAAGAAGACACTCAGGAACTTTATCAAACTTATTAGCCACATAAAGAGTTTCAAATGACAAAGTGGCACCCAGATCCAACAAAGCTTAAAAATCAAAGGAAAAGACTCGAATCATACCCGTAACAACATCTGAGAGTTCTCCCGATCTTGGCGACTACCCATGTAATACAAATAGTTTGTACCCTCGCTGGTACCAGAAGTAGAACCCCTCTAATTTCTTCAATCTGGTGGTACTGAAACAGAAGATTGGACTTTGCTGGCCCACTTCGGATAGTCTCTCTGAAAGTGATCTATTTGGCCACACTTATAGAACTCATTCCCTCCCTCACGGTATTCTCCAATGTGAAGTTTGTCATACTTACCATATGGTGGCTTACCTCTAGAACCTTGAGCACCACTAGTCTGTGACTGAAATCCCTGGACTCTTAAGTTTTGGGACCCTTATTAATTTTTGATCCTGGGTGCAGGCGCACTAGAAGATGATGGAGCTGGCCAGATGGCCTTGTCTGAAAATGAGTATCATTCTCATTCCCTCTCTTACCAACCTCATGGTTGGATGTATTATACCTCTTGCTCCTAAACTCCTCCCTATCCTGCAGCTTGTCCTCCTCCATCTGCTGCACATAAGTTATCAACCTACCAATATCCATATCTCCAATCAGCATTGTTCCCCTTACCTCTTTCTTTGTCGAATGACCCAGTCCAGCCATATACAAGCTCATCCTACTCCTCATATCAGAAACCATCTTAGGAGTATAATGGGACAGCTGTGTGAACTTGGGACTATACTCCTGCATAGTCATAGAGTCTTGTTTCAAATTCAAGAAATCTCTTACCTTAGCCTCTCTTAGCTCCCTCGGGAAGAAATGACCCAAGAAAGCATCCTTAAATACTGCCCAAGATAGAACTGGTGCACCCTCTGCTTTATTATTCCTCCACTGATCAAACCATAGTCTGGCCACACCCTTGAGCTGGTAGGTAGCCATCTCAACTCTATCAACATCAGCCATATGCATAACCTAAAACACTTTCTATAGCTCCTCAATATAGTTCTCCATGTCCTTATTAGGTGTAGACCCTGTAAACTTAGGCGGGTTCATTCTTAAGATCTCGCGGACCCTAGATATGTCTGGAGCATCCTGTCTACCTGCTCCCTGTCTAGCAACTAGTGCTATTACTACCAAAGCCAAAGTCTAAATAGCCTGGCGAGGCTTAGTATTTGTGATGTTAGCCTGTGGGGGCTGCGCTACAATCATCGGTCCTCCTTATCCTTCAGGAACTTGTTGTTCAGGTTGGTTAACATTTTTCCTAGCTAGATGTACGCTGACCCTAACTAGTCTAGCTGTTTTTCTTAGAGACATGATCTAAAACCAATAAGCGAATGCACGAATTAGAATAGATTTCTTAAAGTTTTAAACTCTATCGCATGAACTTAAAATATGAACAAGTGAAACAATTCCTAATGCCCTATAACATCCTGATTATAAGTGTGGTGCACAATACACCCAGAAGCAAAACTCTATGAGACACGACATCATAAACTTCTTAGGACTCTTCAATTTTCTACTTTGATATCAAGTTTGTCACACCCCAGAAGGGTACCCTAGGTGTGGCCGGCACTCAGAGTCTAATACTAATACTAGTCCTCAAGTGAAGGAATTCAGCTGCAACCACACCTTCAGGGAAGCCAATTCCACAGCTGATAGCTTGTCCAAACACAGCCACAAATGCTCTGTTCCTGAGCTCTACTTCAACAAGCAGGATCTTCCCAAAGAGGCCAGAGCCCTCATGGAGCTAGACATGCTGGGAATGGCAAATTTCAGAAGAAGGAGACTCAAAAGGATTAAGAAGCCCCCCTGACAACTGCCTTATTATTGTTCTAATTTGATCTTCAACTTGGATATGTATAACTACATCTACCTTGAAGATCCTATAATTAGGACTATTGTAAAGAGGAAAGTCTCCTCTACTTATTGCTTTTTTAGACATAAAAACTTGCCTCTACAGGTAAGGAATAGAGCATTATTTCTTCTTTCTTTTCCTATCTCTGTTGTATGTGCAGGTACATACAAACCTACAACTCATCAGTCCACCAGTGGAGAAACAAATTTAGGTGCCCCATGGTGCAGCAATAGCAGGATGCAACAAACTACAAATGGAAGTTTGCCAAATCCAATTGATGCAACCCCTCTTTGGATGGCTATTAAAGGATGCAAGAACACATGATCATGCATAAGGAGTCCTTTGTACTGCAATTTCAGCCTGCCTCTTACCTTTATCAACAACAACATCCTCCAGCAACAAAGTCATAAACCTGCAACTTTCAGGGAACACATACAAGACAATAGTAGTAGTTATTATAACCTGCAGAATTACTTGCCTGTGTGTTTTTCTATTTGTTGGTGCAGGGTGATTTGTACCAAGTGGACATGTCCAAACACCTCCAACTTTTTCAGGATTGCATCATATACTAATTTGGAAAGACCCAACAAGTTTCAGCTCAAAAGGATAATTGGAGACGTTAGGCGAGCGACCTGGAAAAAATAAGCAGTCTTAAGCCTAAAGAGAGAGAAACTTGGTAATTGGAAGCTCCAGCTTGGGAGTCAAGCCCTCAAAATTTTCAGGGATAAAGAAAAGGCCATATATGCAAACCTGATGAAGTTTCAGGCCAAACGGAGAATTGGAGACGTTAGTCGAGCGACTTGGCAAAAGATAATAGTCTCCAAAGCTCCTACTGAGGTCACTTCCTTTTTGCTAGTTTGTGCAAGCCCCCTTTTGTTTGTTTTTGGTTGTTGTATTATTTCAGGTACCTGGAGTGATGTATCAACATTCATTAACAACAAATACATAGAGAAAATCCCAAATACAACTTCCAACCACCCTGTAGCACTTAAGCTTCAGCAGGGCAGCATGTGTAGGGTGAGGTGCAGCTTGTGGACCTGTCCAAAGGCCTCCAATCTTTGCAGGGTGTTAGAAAATAATATAATGACAAGGCCCAAGAAATTTCAGCCCAAACGGATAATTGGAGGCGTTAGGCGAGCGACATGGAAACATTCAGCTGCCTTAAGCATAAAGAGAGGGTCTTTAGTAATTTGGATCCTCCAACTTGGGAAATAAGCCTTCAAACTTTGCATGACTAAAGGAGAGGATATATATGCTAACTCCATAAAGTTTCAGCTCAAATGGATAATTGGAGACGTTAGTCGAGCGACTTGGAAAATGATAACACTCTCCAAAGCTCTTACTGAGGTCCCTTCTTTATTGCTAGTCTGTGTATATTATGTTTTGTTTGGGTTTGTTTGTTTTATTATTGCAGGTGTCTAGAGTAATATATCAGCATTATTCAACAACAAATACATAGGCAAGAGCACAAATACAACTTCCAAACACCCTGCAACCTCTAAGCCTCAGCAGGGCAGCAGGTGCAGGGTAAGGAGTAACATGTGGACCTGTCCAAAGGCCTCCAAATCTTTCAGGATTGTAGCACATATTATTTTGACAAGGTCCAAGAAATTTCAGCCCAAACGGATAATAGAAGACGTTAGCCGAGCGACCTTGAAACATTCAGCTGTCTTAAGCCTAAAAAGGAAGAAATTTGCTAAATGGAAGCTCCAACTTGGGAAACAAGCCTTCAAACTTTGCATGGCTAAAGTAAAGGATATATATGCAAACTTCAGAAAGTTTCAGCTCAAACGGATAAGTGGAGACGTTAGTCGAGCGACATGGAAAATGTTAACAGGCTCCAAAATTCTCTTTGAGATCCAGCTTTTTCTATTATCCTGTACAGGTCTTTGCTTGTCTTTGGTTATTTGCTGTGTATTTGCAGGTTGTTGGAGATATACACCAACATGCTTTAACAACAGATACATAAAGGACACCACTGATACAGGACTCTCCATGACTGAAACAAAAGGATTGTGCAGAAATGGAGAACCCTCTTGTTTTTTGTGCTTGTTTGGTTGTCTGTATTCCTTTGATTGTTCTTGTTTAGGTACAATAACTACTGGGGAGCCACACACAAGCAACCTGAACCAAATCACAAGAGAGGGCCTTCTTTTCTGTGAAGCATGCTCCAACAAGTTCCTTATCCTGTCATACTATGAAAGAAACTTGGAGATGCACACAAACCTACAGCAGCTTATCCACTCCACCAAGGCCTTCTCTAATAGCTCAACACCTGGAACAGCTCCTTTCTTGCTGATTCTTGTTTGTTGTGTAGTTGCAGATGTCAGGATGGACTCATCAACATGCTTTCTCAACACCTACATAGAGCACATCACAAATACAACCACCAAAACAAATACCTTAACTAAGAGGCCTACACAAGGACTGTGCAGAATTGCAACTTCCTCCTGGTTTTTGTGTTTGTTTGGTTGCTTGTCTTTGGTTGATTGTTTTTGCTTAGGTACATCAACAACTGGGGAGCTATTCCATCAGAAGTTGGAGCTGATCACCAGGATTTCACAGACACAATCCTATAACATCCAATCCAGCCTTTGGCTTTGTTCATCTCCATCTTTTTGGACATGGCCTTTGTCCATTTATGCAGGCCCTCTTTGGAACTGCTATGAGGGCTGCAATGTCCTGGAGCTTCTAGGGAGCATCCTTCCATCCACATTCTCTAACATCAACATACCCCAGCAACAACTCCACCAACTTGCAGCACACAAGGAACATGGTTACAGCAGCTTGCAGATCTCTTTGGTTGTTGGATTTGTTGTTTTTGTTTGGCTGTGCAGGTACCCCAACTTCAGCTCCTTTCTTGAGACTGCATTGATCCCCAAGATCAATCCCCCTCAGCTTCACCAATGTAGCTGGCAGACTCTCCTTGGAAATGCTAAAAGGGATGCAGTAACCTGGGGCTACTATGGAGTAGCACACTCAGCTTACCATCCACATTCTCCACTATCAACATACCCCAGCAACAACTCCTTCAACCTGCAGCAGACAAAAAACAAATACAAGTTAATAGTACTGGTTACAGCAGTGTGGTTTGTTGTTTTTGTTTGCCTGTGCAGGTACCCCAAGAAGTTGATCACAACAAAGGATCTCTCTCCTTGTGTAATTGACACCAACAAGCAACCTAATCACAAAGGAAGCAACAAGGAGATGCACATTTGCTGGTTTCTGTATTCTTCTGGTTTTGTTTGTATATGCAGGTATCCCAAATCCAAAAGATGGATCTACAACAAGCATATTACCACTTCAGCTACAGAGGAAACAAGAAATTGGTTACAGGAATGCAGCAATCTTCATTGCTTGCTTCCTTGGCTATTTGTATGTGCAGGTCCACATACCAGGAACTCTCCAGCACTCCCCAACATTCTTCATGACCTGCAGCAACACCAAATTATTTGGATTGCAGCACACAAGGAACATGGTTACAGCATCTTCCAGATTTCTTTGGTTGTGTGGTTTGTTGGTTTTGTTTATCTGTGCAGGTACTCCAAGAAGTTTAACCACTTCAAAACAAGCAACAAGGAGCTGCACACAAACTTGCACCAACCTTTTCACTTCCCACAATTGCTAGACCTTTTTAGTTGCTAAGCACAACAGCAGAAGTACCAAAAGAGGGATCTACCACAAGTCCAAAATGCAAGCTCCAGCAACCTACAGATTGGCAGGTATCCCAAGGACTTGACCATCATCCAACAGAGGGAGAGACAGCAAGGAGCTAGTTACAGAACTACAACAACCATGTTTGTTTGCTCCCTTGGCTACTTGTAGGTGCAGGTCTGCAGCAACCATACATTTGGAACCCCATGCAGGTGTTCGAATGTAGCTACACTTTTCTCCACAACAAATCCAAGGTTGTTGGCTACTATAGCTCTATATACTTCCTCTCCTTTCAGACTCCTTAGCTGGTAATCATGATACTGATACAAAGGCACACTTCACCTGGATTTACTTGGTACAACAAGACTAAAAAGAGCAAAGATGAAAGGAATTTCCCATCCCATGCGAGATAGAAGTTTCGTATACTTGTTCTTCTTCAATGTAGCTATGTCTGGTACATAGCATAGTTGAATAGGACTAGTGTAGGTTACTTTCCTTTTTTCTCATGGAAGGGGAGAGTCTCCCTCATTTATGCTTTCATAGTTGAATTGTACCGGGAGGAGTCCTCTCACAGGTTTACTGCTTTCTAGTTATAGTTAGTCTCTTTTTTGTATCGGGGATGAGTTAGCCGACCTTAATAGGTTAGCCGACTTATGAACCACCATAGGATCGGAGGTAAGGTTTATGTCCCCCTCCTTGTATTTTTATTTTGGTTATTTATGTTAAGGCTTGGGGGTGCTGCTTAACCCCTTACTGTGCACGAGAGGTGGGAGCCTCGTGTAGGGTCTGTTCCCATAAAAAAAAAAAGTGAACCACTTAGCCTGTTCACATAATCATTTAATCAATAATCTATTAGTAGAAGGATTAACTCATCAAGATGGTCAAATAGATACTTATTGAAAAAGGCCAAAGGCAAAAACTCTGTCTAATCCGATTAACAACTAGTATAAATGAAACGAGCCAAAAGATAATCTCAAATCAACAAGTCAGCAATCTAATCTATGAAGCCTCTATCACTACTATCTAAAGGTTCCAATGACAAGTTTATGGCTACCTCAATTCAAATGAAGAAAACTAAACTCAAAAGTTATAAAGATAAAAGTGGTATCCTCTGGAAGAAGGGAGGACTCACCAATCAGCTGAATATGAATAGATTATCAATGATGCGCCTATTGATGACCTCTAGTACTCTGTCTCTACATCATAAAATTATGTAAGCCCAAATGGATGTTAATATGTAGAATGTACAAGTATGTAATATAGCAGAATGAAATATACATAAGGTAGAATACTATCTACTTAGTAACTCAAATCAAGAAGTAAGAAGATCAATCAAGATGTCACAAGTCTAAAGCAAGAGTAAGGTTTAGACAGAGACCAATCACATACAATTCAATCCAATCCAATCAAATCAGAGTACTATCAAGACCTATATGAGAGTTTCTTTTATTTGACAACAATCACTTATGAGCCAGTGATCGTACCACAAGCTTATTTCTATTGCCACAACCATCCAATACCTTTCTAGAGTAAAGGACAAATCATCCAACCATGGATCCAATCAATCAATCAAGTCCAATCTTTTCAGGACATTAAATTAAAGGGAAACATCCGACTTTAATAGTTCAATCCTCTCCAGCATTGGCTACGTAGTTATTGGGTTTGAGTTATTACGTACTCTTACCCAATTTGGTGCTCGATACTCCTCCCAACACTCAATGCTCATAATATAATCAATTCAAATCAACAAATCAACAAGTCTCATCTAGACTCTTCTTAGTTCATCAGATCCATCCAATTAATCCTTTCAAGCAATTAATCTTCCAATCATTCGCAACCATTAATTTAAGAGTAGTTGGGACAATCATTTATGAGAACCTTTAATTGAGACCATTCAATTGGGTTCAATAATGAAGATACAAGGAATATCAAGTTTCATCAAAACTTTCATCATGCTTACATCCCAATCACAATCATGCATTCACAAGTTCAAGGCTCTAGACTCAATCCTTAGGCAGATACATTCAATGTTAGTCAAAATACTATTAGGTTTGTAAAATAAGTAGTTTAAATCATTCGTTCAATAAACAAGTTCATAGAAAAATATCAATTTGGCAATAGTAGGTAAAACATGTAAATTTAAGGAAAATCTCTTGAAACACAATCATGGCAACTCAAATCATTCACAAATCAACCTATAACAATCATGAGTCACACGAAAGAATAATTTCCATGTTTTAGTTTAGCCTTACATATCTAGGATGAAGACATGACAATCAAACTTGTAAGAGTTTGCTTGAATCTTTAGAACCCTAGCCTTTTCTCCACTGCTTAGCCCTAAGTCTCTAGTTAGAATGAGTAGAAGAACTTAGGAATGTTTAGAAACTCTTTTCAGGTCAAAAACTACCTATATTAGTCGTGGGTTAAGTATAGGAGGGGTGGAAAAAAGTTTGAAATGCCCCTCTTTAAAAAAATATTTCATGGAGAACATTTTGATCTATGGGGGAACAAGTGCGCGACTCAGACCTGTTCCCTCATAGTTTATTTTTTTATGAAAACTTTGGATAAATGTATAGGACCATCAAAAATCAAAAAAAAGTTTTTAACCTACTTTTGGGTAGGTCCACGACGCAGACTTGACGCGTACTTTTCTATTTTCTCCGGTTTCACTCTAAAAAGTTATTTTTTCTTCCGATTGACCTAAAATTCGACCGAGACCACTATCCCACTCAATCTTTTATGCTGATCGATATTTCAGCCTTGGATTTACCAAAAACATTAGGGATGATGTGTTATATGAGCAATCTCTTGTCTAGGGGTATTTTGGTAATTTCTAGGGTCTAAAAACTATGGAGGTCCCTGTGACCTTAAAGCACATCCAATACACTTCAAATACTTAGGAAAAGACCTTAACACTCATATGCAAAGTTAGAATCACTTGGTAAGATCTCATATGCATAAGAAGGATGGTTCAAGTCTTAGCTTAGAAAATTTTAGGGTGTTACAGTTTAAGACCCGTAAAGGGGTTTCATACAAACACTGTTCGTAGGGCTTCACTAAAACATGCATAAAATTTTACTCCGAACTCAAAATAAGGAAAAATTGGTGGCGTTGGAAATAATACTCAAAGAACTTTAATTTGATAGGTCATGGGACACATATTTATTTATGTTCTAGGGGATAGGATGATTTAAAATTGACCTAAGTAGCATCTTTTATTGAAACTCAATCAATAGGAAGCTTTCAACTTGACTTTGAGCAAGAGGATCCTTATGACCTTAATTCATCTCCAAATCTATTCTCACACAAAAGAATTAAGCTACACACATGCATATAATTATGAATCATTGGGTACAACCCCATATGCATATGAAGGATGGCTCGGTCTTAGCTAAAACAAATCAGGGTGTTACAATATATCCACCTTGGGATCATTCATCCTCAAATGATGACCAATCTAGGAAATTGCACAAGGCACGAGCAAAAAATCAAGAACTCAAATTCTCAAACACTCAAACAATCAATCCATCATTACTCGGACTCCAGAATACTCATCATATACTTAAACTCAGAATGAACATCAACTCTAGATAGGAAAAAAGAATATTACTATCAATATCATCATTGGAAGGCACGAATATAAAACAAGAACTCAAAGACTCAAGCTCATGAATAACTCACTCAATTAGTCAAACTCAAGAAGGTATTATCTCAAATATACGAATAGGAACATTACCTTCAACATCGATACTGAAGCAAAATGAGAGAAGGGCTATAGTCTCCAACGTTTTCATCGAAATTTCTCATAATTTTAGGAAAGAGGCTTATGAGCTTGATATAAGAGTATGGCTATCTTAATTAAGCGACATGAATGATAGCTTTCAATCTTAAATGCTCTTCTTTCTACATACAACTCTTCCTTGGCTGCAACTGATTACTCCCACAAGGATACATATGACTACCTTCACGAAGGCCTAGGACTCCAAGTCTAACTGCATGCTCTTATTATGTTCAAGCCTAATACTAAGTCACTGGGTACTACACATAATGTAATTATGGTAATCTAGAACACAAGCTTCATGTTCTATACCTCTATAGAGAACCTCATCTCAAGAGTACTACTCATTCCCATTACATTCAACCACCTCGAGTCCAAATCAAGAAACACCTAATGCATCATACATTCATCCACATGCCATCAATACCACATTCAAGCCTAGTTCTATAACCATCCTAATGCACTTACTTGAAAATTTTACAAGAGGACACTACTAGCCTACTGTAATCATTCACATAATGACAACCACTCATTAAAGCCTATTATTCTAATCACTTTATGGCTTCTTTGAAGTCAACATCTCTTAAGAATTTTCATGTCATACTTAGAATCTCTACACCATCAATTGTATTAACTTCTACCAAGAGGTACACCAATATACTCTTACCTATTTATTGCACATAATAAGATCCCATCCCGCTCTTCCTCCATGTCTATAACCTCAAGTGGAATTAGCACACCACAACTCTCACTATAAGGAACACCCACTCTCTCTCATCTTCCAAAACTCATCTACTATCATTAACATTGCTATCAAAACTGAAAAAGAAGAATCACTGAAAAAGTTTAGAGAAAAAGGTCATAAGCACAGTTCATTTAAGAAAGTTTGATTTGCGAACATCCATAACTAATATGATCTCTCTAGTCTTTCAGGGCCTATCATGAGTTTATGGAACTGTACATATTGTGAAACTCAAGTCATGTCTCATGTAACATAGGGCTGAAAACTCTTAGATTCATGAGACAAGATTAGGATTGCTGAATGAAATTATCAATTCTTATCCTCAAACTCAGCATGGATATGCATCAATATGGGGGTACATAGGTCTAGGCCATGGGCATGGTGCTCACATATACGGAAAAAATAGAGTATCACCTCGACTGAAGTATTAGAAATGTAAGAGATGGAGACATATTGATGTCTCATCCTGGTCAACTCATCACTTCCTAAAACTCAAGACCCACTTTCGTTTATTACCTCATCATCTCCCCCTTAGCTCAAAGGTCACTACTCTGAGCCTGCTGACTGATTCTTTATACTTAGCTATAAGCACACTGCTTTACATGGTAGAGTATCACTATTCATAAGAACACTTAAACTCTTCGATTATACTATACTCGAAGATACCAAACTGCTACTAGGGCCTTATCCTAAGATACTTCCCTTAACTTCCTTTTATCTTTTAGGCATCTTTCTATACTTGATACTCTTACTGGTGTACACATCAACTTTCTCTAACTCTTATGATCTAACCTCTTCTCTTTAGGTTCACATATTCCTAACTTAGTTGAAGAAAACTTGAACTATAATAGGAGACTCATCATTATCCATATACAACTCCCTTCGACCCAATTCTTATGGATACTAAATAAAATAAAAATTCACATCCATCCTTCTCCACATTAGCAACTAAAGGATACTAACTAGTCACCCAATGCAATTCATAAAATTAGAGCATCATACAACTTTATTCTATCTCAGATAGATATCTTAAGCCTCCTCTTACCAAATAACTTAGCCTTAATTCACTATTTATATCTAAGGGACACATACCCCTCATTCGTAACACACATTCTTCACAAGTTAATATATTAATCTCTCACATACGCCATGTCAAGCCTACTAAATCAAATCTTAAAACTAGCACTATCATACTCATAATACTATTCCCTCTTTCTTTACACCACTCATCTCAAATTCAAGCTTAGGGTCTAGTATTAACACACACATCACACATTTTTCGAATACTATACCAACTTACAACTAATAGGTGAAATTAAGAAACACTCCCCTACTAAGACCTCATGACAAGTAATCGATTCTCATCTCACTGTCTGTCTAATTATAATTTATCACCTCATCTCCTTTCATAATCTAAGTACTATTTACCCATTCATGACACCTTATTGCCTAGTCATATTCATATCTCTTTAAATAACATGGGGATCTCTCTTTAAAATCATAAGCCTAGCTTAGATCTATCATCTCATTACTACTCCTTCCTTCCGTTTAACACTTACACTAGGTCTTTACTAACACAAACACCCATCAACATAAAATTCCTCTCTTGGTTCAAGTGTACTCTAACTCATTCTAACCAAGAACTCTTCCTGTACCTTCTATCATGAAATCTAGACAATACTTACCACATCTTTAGTCAAAGTCAAAGGGACTTGACTTATAACCCTATTACTTATCTTCTAGATACATCACTCTAGTTACATGCCTCAATCAACCACCATTTTTGGTAGTTTCTTTCTACTCCTCTAACTTTATCTTTCTAGCACTAGGATCATTCTATGAATCATTACTTACTATGCCTCTAATCACATTCCATCAAATGGTGACACTAATCTTTTAGAGATATAACTTCCCTCTCAAGGATAACGTTTAAATCAAGGTTTTAGAGAAGGGTCTATGGGAATACATCTTGCTCTGGCTCATGCATAATTCATATGAATGAGGGTGCATTCTTGTAAATAAATGAACTTATGCACACTAATCATCTTCTCTCAAGCCTGGTGCAAGCTCTTTACACTTTGAAAAACTTTATCAAAGAGTAACTATTCAATAGGGATCTGAGTTTTACTTTTCAAACCACCTTAAGTATAAGGGGTAGTTGAGCGAATCTAAGAAACACACAAATCTAAATAATTTTCTTGGAGAATAACTCTGTCGCACGATGTAGAATTTGAAAGAAGGGAAACTTTTCTTAAATGTCTATAGTCCTAAATTTATAGAAGTAGGGCCTTTACAACCATAAATAAGATCCTACACACACGACTTCATAGACACCCTAGGACATTTGAACTATGTGCTTTGATACCAAGTTTCTCACGCCCCAAAAGAGTACCCTAGGTGTGGCTGGCACTCGAAGACCATTGATGGTCCCCAAGTGAACCACTTGGTCTGATCACACATTCAATCACTTAGTGAAACACTCAAAATAAATTAAAAATACATTGAAGTGGGCTAACCAAATCAATATTTTAGGAAGAATAATATATTTAAAACAAATCTTAGATCAACTCCATATCATAAGGATAGTTTTGAAAAATAAAATATCTACTCGACACTATCATCTATCTGTCTATAAAGCCTTTATAACTATCAAAAATGTACCAACGACAAGCTCATGGCTACCCCAAAGAAAATACTCAAAATAAAAAATAATAACTCAAGAGTGCCTACGAATGCAAGGAAGACTCACCAAAAATTGAGAGTAAAAATGATATTCAACGATGCGCCTATTGAAGACCTCTAATATCCGTATCTGCATCATGAAATGATACAGGAAAAATAGTGTCAATACATGGAATGTATAATTATGTAATATAGCTAAAAGGGAACTTACTCAAAGATACTCAACTTGGCTCAAAGGAAACAACTCAATAAATATGCAAGTTCAAAAAAATGCAATGTCTTTCAATTGACTCCATCATAGTTTTTCAAATCGACTCAATTGTATACAATATCAATCAAATCAAATCATTGATTTTGTATTATTATTAGGGAGTTCTCTAACTGACAACCATCGCCATATGAGTGAGTAATGTACAATAAAGCGGTGTCATTTCTACCCCCATGCAATACTTTGCCAGGGTAAGGAACAAATCACTATCATTGGATCCACAATCAATCAAAATCCATCGTTTTGGGACTTAAGAGGTTTAAACTTTCATCCTATGTTGTCTATGTAGTTTATGGAATTTGAGTTATATAAATTCTTACCCAAATCGGTTCTCAATACTTGTAACAACCCCTAAAATGTTGTATGTCGGTATTTCAATTCTCGACAAAAATAATATAGCCTTTGTATTTTGGGCATCACTTTTCATAGGTTGGTCCAAATTAGGTGATTCAAATTTTTGGGTAATTACAACATCCTTACCTACAACTTTCATGAAGAAAATAACTTCAAATTCGGAGTATAAGTAGGTCAAATAAATTAATCTTTGCAAGATATAGTGCTGTGACGGAATTGAGTATTGATAGAAGAAAATTCATATCTCACTGTAGGTTACTCCAAATTGGTTGATTCTTGAACGATATGAAACTAGACTTCCATATCTACAATTCTTATGAAGAAACTAAATCCTAATAAGGAATTTATCTTATTCAAACGTAGCTTCGAAAATGAGTATTCTGTTAAAAAGAACTCATCTTACCTACCATGGAAACATCTAGATGCATTTGACATCATGCATGACATAAATTGTCCTCCATTTAACATCATCCATGACATCAATATATTCCATTAAATTTTCAGATTTTTCTTTATAATTATTTTATTTATTGTTAGGTCCCTCTTTCCCACCTATAAATACCCACCTTATTTCCTTATTTTATTCATCAAGCTTTCCTAAGCATTTCTTCTTTCTATATACTTCTTCTCAAATATAGTTTTAGTTTTAGTAGTATAAAAATACTACTCCGGTTATTCTTATACTCCGGGTAGTACACAAAACGCTCCTGCGAGAAGAAAAGGCTAGGGATCCAAGAGTATTCCAATTCGGAGTAAACCTTCGGATTTAAGGTATGTAAGGCTTTCATAGCATTGGATTGAGTTCGTCCATGCGCCCAATATTTAAATTTATTATAATTGAGTTATAGTTGAGTTTTATTCAAATCTTGAATTCTAGATGAATTAATTCTTCTTCTATTGAGTTTGATATATTTATGCATTAATATTATTATTATTGTTATCTCTCATATTATTGGAATTATTGTTCATGGCTACTTTCCCATGAATCCTAATTGATTTGATGTTCATGAATATTTTTACATATGTTTTGAGTAAAGATGTTGGCTTTTTATTATTTTTATTGATAAAAAGAGAGTTATATGAATTAATACTATATATGTATTTTATTGAGTTTTGAAAGAGTAAAAGAGTTGAATTTGAATGAATTTGAGAAAATGATATTTTGAGCAAGATGTTTTGATGAGATGTAAATGATGTTTTTGGAAGTATAATGATTGATGAACATGAAATGAGATGAGTTTGATGATTTAAATTAAAGTCCAATGAGACTAGATGATGAGTTTAATATGAGCAGATATTTTGGGAGTAGTATTGAGCACCGAGTTGGGTAAGAGTTTAATTGACTCAAACCCCAGAACTACGTAGCCAGCGTAGGATGGAGGCTATGCCTCTTAAGTCCCAAAAAGAGGACTTTGATGAATGGATCCAAGATGGTGATGTCCTTTACCCTGTCAAGGTATTGGATGGATGTGGCAACGACATCGCTTCGTTGTATCATCGCTAGCTCATAAGTGATGGTTGTCGGTTAGAGAAACTCCCAACTGAGTAAGCATTGCTTATTACTATTATTTTTATTATTATATTTTAAACTTGCATTACATATTCATGTTGAGATGATGTTGAGTTCTGAGCTGAGTTTTCTTGAGAGGAGTTTCTTGATATTTGTCCTTACCTTCCTGCCATTTTACATACTCGTACATTCCACGTACTGACGTCATTCGACCTGCATTGTTTTATGATGCAGATACAGGTGTTAGAGATCCTCAACAGGCACATCGTTGAAGATCATTTCTTTTCAGCTATTTGGTGAGTTCTTCTTGTATTCGAAGGAACTCCTTATCCTTTTATTATTGTTGAGTGTGATGTTTCTTTTGAGGTAGCCATGGACATGTCATTGGCACCATCTAAGAGTATTAGAGGCTTCATAGACAGAGTCTGATGATGTAATCGGAGTAGTTCTCCTTAGAAACTACTTCTTCTAAGAATTATCTATTTTTCCTTTGATTATGACAATCCCACATTAGTATTATTAAGTCTTCCGCTGATGAACAAATGAGTAATGAGACCAAGTGGTTCTCTCGGAAGCCAGAGATGGTTTCTGAGTGCCGGCCACGCCTAGGGTACCCTCTCGGGGCGTGACAATACTACTCTCAAAATATATGATGCTCATATCTATCAGGTAAAATATTTAAATAATCTCATCTGGTCTCATTAGACCCTTTTCAAAACTCAGTCTCATCTCAAATCATCATGTTTTTTCATGTTAAAAATATGCTAGCAGGCTCAATCAAATCTCCTCAAAACTCTATATCAAACAATCATTTATGCTCAAAATACTCTAATTTTAAAAAAATAATACTTTTAAGGACTATTCAGACTCAACCCATTCTTATTCAAGACATTAAGAAATCATTCTTTACAACTCAATCAATGCATATAGTATTTAAATGTCAAAACTCAATTCATATGAAAACTCAGACTCATTTAAACTTAATGTTTTATCTTTACTCAAAAATAAGTATGTAAAAGTCATGACCATCAAATCAGCTAAGGTTCACTGAAAAGTAGCCGCGAATAACAATTCCAATCAATTTAGATTTAGAAAACAACAATGATCTCACAACATAATTATACGTCACTCAATAGAAGAAGAATTAACTCAATCAGAATTCAAGAAACTATGTTAAACTCAACTCATTCTCAACAATTGATAGAATTAGATATAGGGCACGTGGATGAACTCAATCCACATTATGAGTAGTCTTACATACCTAAAAGATTGATATTACAATCAAAAATCGAAAAACAATAGCTTTCCTGGAGGAAACCTTTGATCTTGGAACCTGGATGGTTGACCTTGAGAAAAAAAACTCTTTGATGAAGTTCTTAGAGTGGAAGAACTTGGAAAAACTTTGTATGAAAAGTTTCTCTTCGTATCTTGAAATTTTTAACTTGAAAGCCTTAGGGTTATTGATAAAGAAGAGGAATCCTAGGTTAGTTTTGAGAGAGTTTCTTAAGACTAGATTATTTGGATTGATGATAATGAGAGAAAAACAAGTTAGTGGAATGATATATTCCTTCAAAACACCCAAAAATAACTTAGAATAGGGTTAAAAAGCTTTGCAAAGGACCAAATTGACCTTAGAACATGTTGAGGAAGTTCCTGGAAAAAAGGTGTAGGAAACCTTCACAGAAGACTCTCTGGTTCATGAAAGTATTTAAGACCCGTAAAGGGATTTTGTACAAATACTCTGCTCAATAAGGTTCACTAAAGCGGGCATAACATTTTACTCCAATTTTAGAATGAGGAAAACTTGGTGTATTTGGAAAGAGTACTCAAATACCTTTAATTTGATTGGTCATGAGCCATATAATTCCTTATTTCCTAGAAGATATAATCATTTGAAGTTGACCTAAGTAACATCTTTTACTAAAACTCAATCGGTAAGAAAGCATTCAACTCGACTTTGTGCTAGGGGATCCTTATGACCTTAATTCATCTCTAAATCTATTCTTACAAAAAAAAATTAACCTCCACACATGCACACAATTATGAATTATTGGGTACAACCCCATACACATATGAAGGATGGCTTGGTCTTAGCTAAAATAATTGGGTATTTTATACAACCCATAAAAGGATTTATGAGCCATTAACCCAACTCGTAACTCTCAGAGTAAATTTATTATTTTTGAAGTCTCATCTACGGATCTCATCTATGGCCTTGGTATGGCCCATGGATGGTGTCCGCTCAAAAATCTACAGACTTTGAATGTTTCTGAGCTTTTTTTGATCTGATATGATCTAGGAATTTTGAGGTGTTACATATAAGATCAAGATTGATGTTTATGTCAACCTGTCCTTCAATTTATGAAAGATCTTCTTACAAGTATCGGTCCACTCGAACTTTATAGCTTTCTCAATCAGCTTTGCCAATGGTGCCGAAAGTGAAAAAAACCCTCTACAACCCTTATATAATAATGTTTTAACCCTAGAAAACTATGAAGCTCTGTAAGATTTGTAGGTTTAGGTCAACCTTCATGGCCTCAATTTTCTACAGATCAATTTAAATATTCATATTTGATGCAATATGGCCCAAGAAAGTCATTGAGTACATCCCGAACTCACATTTGGAAAATTTTGTGTATGGCTCAATATCTTGAAGAACCTGTAATACTAGTCACAAATAATCTCTATGATCAGCCTCTAATCATGAATATACCAAAACGCCATTGATAAATACATTTACGAACATAACCATGAATGGCATGAATATGTTGTCCAATTGAACCATATATTACTGGAGCAGTCCTCAATTCAAAAGATATCATAGAGAACTCAAAATGGGCATATTTGATCCTAAAAGATGTCTTTGGAATATCCTTCTTCCGAACTCGCACATGATAGTACCCTGACCACAAGTCAATCTTTGAGAAATATTTGGCTCCCTACCACTACAAATCATCGATCCTTAAAAGTGAATACTTATTCTTTATGGCTACTTATTTAGTTGAATATAATTTATTCACATTCTCAATAAGTCATCTTTCACCCTCACAAACAATATTGGCGCACCCCATGACAAAGACTAGCTAGGCCTGATGAAGCCTTTATAAAGAAAGCCTTTCAACTACTCCTTCAACTTTTTCAGCTTAGCTCAACAAGAGACATCATGTAAGGAGGAATCAAAATCAGGTTGATATCTGGCGGTATATCAATCAAAACGTTGATCTCTCGATATAGGGAATACTAGGAAGCTCATCTGAAAACTCAATAATCATTGTAATAGATTGAAGAGTTGGTAGCTGCATCAACACCTTAAACTCGGACAATATGGTATATTCATACCTCTATAATCATCCTCCTCTCCCAAAGATAGAAAATAAATCTACCTTTTGGCATCGCTGCATTACCCTTTCATTCTCAGACTGTATCTCCTAGAAAATAGAATCTAATAATCTTTTTCCAGTAATTGACATAAGCACAATAGGACGCTAGCTAGTCCATACCTATAATAACATTAAAATCGACCATCTCTAACTCTACTAGGTCTGCGGAGGTCGGTGATAAATAATCTCTACTATGAAACCTCGATAGACTTTCCTGGTAACAATAAACTCACCAACTACACAAAAAAGGGTTTCAGTAATGACTCAAGTGCTATATTGATTTCCCTTGCAATAAATGAAGTAATATAGGACATCATAGAGCCTATGATCTATCAAATCATAAATTCAATGTAAGAAAACACTCAAAGTACCTATCACAACATCTAGCAATGACTCTAAATTATGATGGCATGCTAATGCATAAGTATGATTTTTGCCACTATTAGAACTAAATGATCCCTTTCTGCCTCGACATCAACCTGCTAAAGTCTGGGGTTTACATTCCACAAAATGTGCCAAAAAAGATGATTGTGAAGTTGAATCAACATGCCCACCCATATCATTATAGGCTCTAGTCAAGCAATTCCTCTTTATGTGACCCTCTTATCCGTATGAATAACATGTTGTCAACCCCAATCTGCATCTCCTAGAATATGTCCTATCGCAAATATCAAAATGTGCCAAAGATGATTTGGCTTAATCTGAGCTCATATGCTGTTGAGAGCCCAAGATTCATGAACTATCGCATGAGACTTCTTATCCTCGTTAATCAAACCTATTGCTCTGGAACTCCTGTGGTGGATGCCTAATATCAGGGGCAGATCTATATATAGTCGCGGGGTGTCATGGCACCTGATGACATCGGTTGAATGTAGGTCATGGTGCCACTGGTGGAATGTTGATTTTTTCTCCTCACGGGTGTGAGATCGATTCTGAATGCATGTATTTTATTGGTACCATTTAATGCTGTATTTTTTTTTTTGCAAAAATGAATTCCAACAAGGATTCGAACTCGCAAAATGTCATTGGGATTAGAAATCACCATATTGCTCATATGATAACATATTGTAAAACTTTTTAATTCGTATTTTTATTTTTTATTTTAAGCACAAAATATTACTCTTTCCATCTCAATTTATGTGACACTTTATTTTTTTATATTATTCCAAAAAATATTATTTTTCTATGATTAGGAATAACTTTAGATTGTAATTCTCCTTTTATCCTTAATAAAATAATATATAGTCACATAAATGACTAAGGTTAGTTTTAGAGATTCTCCTCCAAAAGTTTCTTCTCTTTTTGTCAAAATTTTAAAAATTCAACTTCGAGTTTCTCTTACTCTTTAATTTCTTCTATTATCAAAACAATTTGAATGCATATGAAAAAAGAAATTGTTTAAATTATGATAATTTAAATTGTATCAAGAATTCACATTTACAAAATAAGTGGCAAGTCGTATTAAAAGACGTCATGAAAATTATACCAAAATCTCGCATGATTTCATTGATTTTTTTAGATTTTTATTGTTGTGAGTCAAAAATTTAGCGTAAAACTTCGTCTCTGTTATTAAAATTATGCAAGTAAAAAATTTTCACCCACTTTATATTAAGTTTGTTACATAGAACTTGAGGTATTAATAAAAATAAATAATTATGTCATCATTTAGTGTATTTAGAATATAAAAATTTACCGCGTGCAATTATAGAGGCTATTGTTATAAGTTTTTTTAAAAGCCAATTTTTCATAATTTATTTATTTATTCGATTCATTTGTCTTTATACAATGAAAAGACGAATAACCAAACCATAGTCCCAAGTTTCTATTTACAAGGTAAAAAATAATTTAAATATTTGATCAATTTAATAAATATGTTTATTTTAAAGGCTACATGGTACCCATAACCTTTAAATCCTGGATCCACTTCTGCCTGATGTTAGGTGAATTTACATTCTTTTTAGCCGCATTTCACCCATATATATGCTTTGATTTTAGTATAATCTATTGATACTCATTTTTTTCACTCAATTACATTATTTAAAGTTATAGAAGGTGTTTTGTGTAATGTAGGTGAAAAGACCTTGAAATCAACTAAGTATGGAGCAAAAAGTGAATGAAACACTCAAAACAAAGTCCAAGGCGAAGCCAGGAGCTTGCCTCGCAAGCTGGAAAGCAAAGGGGGGCGGTCAAAATAACACCCCCGATGAAGATTAGACCGTACATGAAGCAAGGGGAGGGTGAAGGAAAAGACCTCACGACACGAGGGGCAAAGCAAGACAACCTGCCCAATTTGGGCCCTTTTCTAGTACGACTTGGTAGACCCTACAAGGTATTTTAAACATCATAAATACCATAATTAGGCATTTTAAAATGAAGATTTCAACCATATTGAAATAGGTAAACATTGTAGGAGCATAGAAGAAAGGCCAACACCATTATTCTAGAGTTACTTCTAAATCCTTAACTAAGATTACTTTTCTTTGTTGTTTATGAATTTTAACTTTGTGTAATAGGATTATGGGTGGCTTAAAGCCCTTATTCTAGGTTATGACCATTTATGAACATCATAGTTTGTTTATCGCTTGTTATTGTGGATCCTACTATGCATGTCTTATTCTCTTAATATTATATGCTTACTATTTTGTGATTTCGTGACCTATAACATAAACTGATAATTTATGCTGTTGAAAATGCTCGTAATATTTCATTGATTTATGACATTCACAGTTAGGATGTGGTTCTAGTGACTCATATTTATTTCAAAGTTCTTTCGAGTTAGATAAGTAAACTAACTCAAAATAACCTCCTTGAATTAACTTGACAATTTTCCTTTGAAGATAGAAAGATGTAGATGCATTAATCTTATCAAATCTCTCTCATAAATCCTCCCAAATCTCAAGAGTATATTTGAAGCATGTATAACAATACTAATTAATTTCTTAGAAACAGTATACATAATCTACCTCAATATTATTACATTGCACCCATCCTAGAGTTCAAGCTAGAGTCATACTTTTTCTTTTTTACATGTACCTAACATAAAACATTGCTTATTCTTTCCAAAAAAATACAGATTAAGTTATAACTACTAACTAACTACACATAACTGACATACATCGATCTGGACACCACTTTAATCTATAATCACCAACCTCAATATTTTCTTTACCAGAGTGAAGGACAACATAAATAATACGAAAATAATAAGTTCAGTAGAGTGATAGAACCCTCATCACATGGGGAACAAATAATACCAACAAAAAAAAAAGTTCACAGGTTGATATAATTTTCGCTTTGTTTAAATGTGTAATTGATATTTTTACTACTCCTTCCATTTTAAAAAGAATGATCTAGTTTGACTTCGCACAGAGTTTAAGAAAATAAAATAAAAAAATTTATCTTGTAATCCTAAATTAAAGTTATGTCAAATGTACCAAAATACCCTTTAATCTTGTTGCCTTAAACATGCCACATGGAAAGCTGAAATTAAAGTTTTACCAAAAAAGAAAATGGGTCATTCTTTTTAAAATAGATTAAAAAGGAAAGGAGCTCATATTTTTTTTTTTGAAACGGAGGGAGTATAATTTAGGTGTATTTCTATACTCTTCCCTTATATTTATTCAAAAATATATATGCCATCTTTAACTTAGTAGCCCATAGAAAGTGATAGAATGAGAAATTTCAAGTGAAGGATGGAAGAAGTTCAGTAGATCCCACAATGCTATTCACCCTGGACCTCCTCCCCTAACATTGACAGCCTATGTGAATATTTAGGCAGATTAGTGCAATCTATCTTTTGACTTTTTGAGTTTATTAATTTTTGTCCATATATATATATATATATATATATATATATATATATATATATAAAAGGTTTATTACTTAAATATTTGGTCCCAGTTTGTGTGATACGCATTCTGTTTTCTCAGTAACAAAAATAATAATATATTTCTATATTTAACAACAATTTAACTTTAAATTTTTTATTTTATTGTTAATGAGATGATGTATAGCCACATAAACATTTATAACTTATTTTAGACTACATGTTTCAAAAATCTTTCTTTTGTTCTTAAACTTCATATTAAGTCAAAAAACATCACATAAAGTAGGATAGAGGGAGTAATAAACTATAAACGCAATTTGTGGGGACTCTTAACTAAGGATGTTCATGTAACACTCCAAATTTGTTTTGCCAAGACTTGAACCATTTTTCATATGCGTATAGAGTCGAACTCGATGAGTTTTAATTGTATATATGAGATATGATTAATTTCTAAGTATTTGAAGTGTATTCGAGGTGAATTATGGTCATAAGGAACCATAAACGCAATTTGTGGGGACTCTTAACTAAGGATGTTCATGAAAGAATCCAAATTGTTTTTGCCAAGACTCGAACCATTTTTCATATGCGTATAGAGTCGAACTCGATGAGTTCTAATTGTATATATGAGATATGATTAATTTCTAAGTATTTGAAGTGTATTAGAGGTGAATTATGGTCATAAGGAACCTCTAGTACTAAGACGAGTTGAAAGATCCTTAACCGATTAAGTTTTCATATAAGATCTTATAAGGGTCAACTTTAAATGACCATAACTATCAGAATATTAAGAGTCGAGTGGCCTATGACCTATCAAATTAATGATATATGTGTCCTCTTTCCAATGACACCATATTTTCCTCATTTGGATTTTGGAGTAGAAAATTATGACAGTTTTACTAGAGACACTTCATCCTGGCAAAAGTCTGTGATGGTTCCACGACGCGGACTCCACTACCTAAGCCAAATGACGTCCCATTTACTTTTTAAGGGTATTTTTATCCTATAACACTTTGGGGAGTTATTTTAATATTCCTAAATGTGTAGAAATCAATTTTTCCTCATTAGAAATCCTCTCATTCACTTCTTAACTTTAACACTCAAGAATTTTCAAGAAAAACATCAAGTTAGGATTCTCTTTCATGGTTATTCATCAAGGTAAGTTTTTATTCATAGATTTTAAGATTTCCAACCCAAATTTCTTCATACATACATGAATTTCTTAGAGAAGTCTTAAATTCGAATCATAGAGTTTCCAAGAATTTCAAGAAAGGGTATCTTCATTGTTTTTCTTCAAGTTAAGATTTTTCATCAAGATTTGTGGAGCTTTTAAGGTATGTAAGGCTAAAATAAAGCATGTACATTTTTATTCCATGTGCCCCATGATTGTGATAGATTGATTGTGAATGATTTGAATTCTCATGATCGTGTTCCAAGAGAATTTGCTTAAATTTACATATTTTACCTACTATTACGAAATTGATGTTTTTCTATGAACTTGTTTCCTGAATAAATAATTTAAACTACTTACACAATAAAACCTAATAGTGTTTTGACCAACATTGAATGTATATGCCTAAGGATTGAGTCAAGAGCCTTGAACTTGTGAATGCATGATTGTGATTGTAACGTGAGCATGGTAATAGTTTTGATGAAACTTGATAGTCCTTGTATCTTCACTATTGAACTCAATTGAATGGTATCAACTAAACTTTGTCATAAATGATTGTCCTAACTACTCATAAATGAATGATCTGGGGAATGATTGGAAGATTGATTGTTTGAAAG
The DNA here is from genome assembly GCF_947179165.1 of Solanum dulcamara. Classification (NCBI taxonomy): domain Eukaryota; kingdom Viridiplantae; phylum Streptophyta; class Magnoliopsida; order Solanales; family Solanaceae; genus Solanum; species Solanum dulcamara. The sequence continues at coordinate 70,042,844 of NC_077243.1, read as the reverse complement.
GATTGTTTTGATAGAACCGATGAACTGATAAAAATCCATATAAGACTTGTTCATTGGTTGATTGGTATTGATGGTTTTATGAGAATTGAGTCTTAGGAGAAGTATCGAGTACCGAATTAGGTAATATTAAGTAATAACTCAAATCCAATAATTATATTGCCAGCATAGGAAGGGATTGAATTATTAAAGTCGGATGTTTCGCTTGATTTGAATGTCCTGAAAAAATAGAACTTGATTGCATGATTGGATCCTTAATTGGATGATTCATCCTTTACCCCTAAAAAGTACTGGATGATTGTGGAAACAACAACGAGCTTGTTGTACGATCACTGGCTCATAAGTGATTATTGTCGGATAAAGAAACTCTCATATAAGTTTTGATAGTACTCTGAGTTGATTGGATTGGTTTGGATTGTATATGATTGGTCTTTGTCTAAATCTTATTCTTGATTTAGATTTATGATATTCTGATTGAGTTCCTCATCTTTCTGATTTGAGATATTTGAAATGGCATTATTCTATCTTGATATATGTTTCATTCAGCCATATTACATAATCGTACATTCCATGTACTGATGTCCATTTGGGCCTGCATAGTTTTATGATGCAGAGACAAGTACTAGAGATCATCAACAAGTGCCCCGTTGAGGAACAGTTTATATTCCAACTGATTGATGAGTCCTTCTTTCTTCGAAGGGTACCACAATTTTATCATCTAGCTTTCAAGCTAGGATATTCCATTTATTTTGATTTGGTAGCCATGAACCTGTCATTGGCACCACATAGACAGTTGATAGAGGCTTCATAGACTAGATTGCTGACTTGTTGATTTGAGATTATCTTTTGGCTAGTTTCATATGCACTAGTCTTGTTGATTAGATTAGACAGATTATTGTCCTTTGCCCTTATTTTATAAGTATTTATTTGATCATCTTAATTAGTTAAGTCTTCCATTGATAGAGAGTAGATTGAATAATTGTGTGAACAGGCCAAGTAATTCGCTTGCGGACTAGCAATAGTCTCAAAGTGTCGGCCATGTGTAACACCCCTAAAACGTTGTATGTGGTGTTTCAATTCTCAATGAAAATGATACTGCTTCTGTATTTTTTTGGCATAAATTTTTATAAGATGGTCCAAATTAAGTGATTTAAATTTTTGAATAACCTATACATCATTACCTACAACTTCTGTAAGACCATATTTTAAGATTCAGAGGCTGAGTAGATCAAATGAATTAATTTTTACAATACATGGTGTTGTGATGAAATGGAGTATTTGTAGAAGAAAAATCTTATCTCTCTGTAGGATGCTCCAAATTGGTTGATTCTTAAACAACATTAAAGTTGACTTTTAGAGCTACAATTCATATGAGACACCATCCTAATGAGAAAGTTATCTTGTTAAAATGCAGCTCCGAAAAAGAGTATTCCATTAAAAGAAGGTTTATATCTGCAACCATGAAAAGATCTCGATCTATTTGACATCACTCATTACATCAATAGTCCTTCATTTGAGATCACTCATGACATCATAATCCTCCATTGAAGTTTCAAGATTATCCTTTGTAATTATTTTTATTTATTATTAGGTTCCTCCTCTACACCTATAAATACTCACCTTATTTTTTTATTTTATTTATCAAACTTTCTCAAGAAACTCTTCTCTCTATACACTTTTTTACTCATTCTCAAATATAGTTTTAGTTTTTATTAGTGTAGAAATATTATTCCGGTGATTCTTATACTCCGGATAGTACACAAAATGCTCTGGTGAGGAAAAAAGGCTAGGGGTTCAAGAGTGTTTATTGAGTTCTTCAATTCGAAGTAAAGCTTCAGATTCCAAGTATGTAAGGCAATTCATATCATTGGATTGAGTTCGTCCATGCGCACAATGTTTAAATTTATCGTAATTGAGTTATAGTTGAGTTTTACCCTAATTTTTGAATTTAAATGAGTTAATTCTTCTTCTATTGAGTTAAATATATTTATACATTGAGATTATTATTATTATTATTATTATTATTATTATTATTATTATTATTATCTCTCATATTATTAGAATTATTGTTCGTGGATATTTTCTCATGAACCCTAATTGATTTGATGTTCATAAATATTTTTATCTGTATTTTGAGTAAAGATGTTGGCTTTTAATATTCATTGATAAAAAGTGATTTAAATTAATACTATATATGTATTTTATTAAGTTTTAAAAGAGCAAAAGAATTGAGTTTAAATGAATTTGATTCTTTGGATTAAATGATATTTTGACCAAGATGTTTTAATGAGATGTAAATGATATTTTGAAGTATAATGATTGAGAAAGAAGTAATGAGATGAGTTTGACATTTTAAATAAAAGTCCAATAAGACTAGATGATGAGGTTAATATGAGTACATATTTTGGTAGTAGTATTGAGCACCAAGTTGGGTAAGAGTTTAATCTACTCAAACTCAGAACTACGTAGCCAACATAGGATAGAGGCTATGCCTCTTAAGTCCCAAAAAAAGGACTTTGATAATTGGATCCAAGATGGTGATGTTCTTTACCCTAGGAAGGTATTGGATGGATGTACAATGACATCACTTCGTTGTATCATCACTAGCTCATAAGTGATGGTTGTCGGTTAGAGAAACTCTCAACTAAGTAAGCATTGCTTATTATTATTTTTAAACTTGCATTACATATTGATGTTGAGTTCTGAGATGAGTCTTCTTGAGAGGAGTTTCTTGATATCTATCCTAAATTTTCTGCCATTTTACATACTCGTACAATCTATGTACTGACATTATTCAACCTGCATCATTTTATGATGCAGATACAAATGTTAGAGATTTTCAACAGGTGCATCATTGAAGATCATTACATGCCAGCTATTTGGTGAGTCCTTCTTGTATATGAAAGAACTTTTTATCCTTTTTTTATTGTTGAATATTATGTTTCTTTTGAGATAGCTATGGACATGTCATTGGCACCATCTAATAGTGTTCAAGGCTTTGCAGACAGAGTTTGATGATGTAATTTGAGTAGTTCTCCTTTGAAACTACTTCTTCTAAGGATTATTTTTTTCATTTGATGTTGATGATGGCGAGCCCATATAATTATTCTTATTTTCACTTAAGTCTTCCACTGATGAACGAATGAGTGATGAGACCAAGTGTTTCTTTCAGAGGCCAGAGATGGTTTCTAAGTACCGGACACACTTAGGGTACCCTCTCAGGGAGTGACAAACTTGGTATCAAAGCACAAAGTTTAAGGGTCCTAGGGTGTTTATGAAGCCGTGTCTAGTAGATTCTTGATTATAGGTGTATCGTCTACCACACTTATAATCAAGAGGCTATAAGACATTAGGAATTGTTTTACTTCTTTCATAATCTGAGTTCGTGCGATAGAGTTTAACTCTATAAAACTTCCTTTTTAATTTATGCATTTACATATTGCAGACCATGCATCCTAAACATATATCTAATCAGAGGAATGCTGCTAGAACTGAGGTTCCATATTCAGAGATGCCTCCATCGAGAACAAGGGGTCGACCTGCAAGGTCTACTGAGATACCCCAAATACCTACTGTTCAGAACACTCCTACTTTGGAGGTGAAATTCAGAGGAGCTATTTCCATTCTCACTCAACTGGTAGCGGCCCAGATAGGTTACATTAAAGAGTCTTTTTCCACCACAAAGATTAGAGATTTTCTAAGGATGAACCCACCAGTCTTCACATGGTCTAAGGTTGAGGAGGATCCTCAAAATTTTATTGATGAAATATGGAATATCTTGAAAGCGATGCATACTACCGAGGTTGAGGGTGTTAAGTTAGTTTCCTACCAGCTCAAGGATATGGCGAACGAGTGGTATGAACAGTGGGAATATAGTCTTAGCAAGGATATTGGACCTATAGTTTGGGATGAGTTTTAAACCTCCTTCCTTGACCACTTCTTTCCCCAGGAGCTAGAGGAAGTAAAAGTTGAGGAGTTTGTGAACCTCAAGTAGGAGAGCATGATTATGAAGGAGTATAGTTTGAAGTTTATTCAGTTGTCCAAATATGACCCATAAATGATTCCTTATATGAGGGTCAGGATGAGGAAGTTTGTCTCTAGCTTAGGCAAACATGTAAAGAAAGAATATAAGGCAATGCTAATGATTTATGACATGAATTTTTCTAGATTGATGGTGTATGCTCAGCAGGTTGAGGATGAAAAGAAAAATGACTGAGAGGAACATTTAATCAAGAAGGCTAAGTCTATTGGGAATGAGAATGAGCAGAAGCAAGGAAAGGGTAGCAAGTTCTTCCTTTAGAAGAGGTCTTCTAATTATGCACCTTCCTCAACAAGTGCTTTGTAACAACCCCTAAAATGTTGTATGTCGGTATTTCAATTCTCGACAAAAATAATACAGCCTCTGTATTTTGGGCATAACTTTTCATAGGTTGGTCCAAATTAGGTGATTCAAATTTCTGGGTAATCACAACATCCTTACCTACAACTTTCATGAAGAACATAACTTCAAATTCGGAGTATAAGTAGGTCAAATAAATTAATCTTTGCAAGATATAGTGCTGTGACGAAATTGAGTGTTGATAGAAGAAAATTCATATCTCACTGTAGCTTGCTCCAAATTGGTTGATTCTTGAACGATATGAAACTAGACTTCCATATCTACAATTCTTATGAAGAAACCAAATCCTAATAAGGAATTTATCTTATTCAAACGTAGCTTCGAAAATGAGTATTCTGTTAAAAAGAACTCATCTTACCTACCATGGAAACATCTAGATGCATTTGACATCATGCATGACATAAATTGTCCTCCATTTAACATCATCCATGACATCAATATATTCCATTAAATTTTCAGATTTTTCTTTATAATTATTTTATTTATTGTTAGGTCCCTCTTTCCCACCTATAAATACCCACCTTATTTCCTCATTTTATTCATCAAGCTTTCCTAAGCATTTCTTCTCTCTATATACTTCTTCTCAAATATAGTTTTAGTTTTAGTAGTATAAAAATACTACTCCGGTTATTCTTATACTCCGGGTAGTACACAAAACGCTCCGGCGAGAAGAAAAGGCTAGGGGTCCAAGAGTGTTCAAATTCGGAGTAAACCTTCGGATTTAAGGTATGTAAGGCTTTCATAGCATTGGATTGAGTTCGTCCATGCGCCCAATATTTAAATTTATTATAATTGAGTTATAGTTGAGTTTTATTCAAATCTTGAATTCTAGATGAATTAATTCTTCTTCTATTGAGTTTGATATATTTATGCATTAATATTATTATTATTGTTATCTCTCATATTATTGGAATTATTGTTCATGGCTACTTTCCCATGAATTCTAATTGATTTGATGTTCATGAATATTTTTACATATGTTTTGAGTAAAGATGTTGGCTTTTTATTATTTTTATTGATAAAAAGAGAGTTATATGAATTAATACTATATATGTATTTTATTGAGTTTTGAAAGAGTAAAAGAGTTGAATTTGAATGAATTTGAGAAAATGATATTTTGAGCAAGATGTTTTGATGAGATGTAAATGATGTTTTTGGAAGTATAATGATTGATGAACATGAAATGAGATGAGTTTGATGATTTAAATTAAAGTCCAATGAGACTAGATGATGAGTTTAATATGAGCACATATTTTGGGAGTAGTATTGAGCACCGAGTTGGGTAAGAGTTTAATTGACTCAAACCCCAGAACTACGTAGCCAGCGTAGGATGGAGGCTATGCCTCTTAAGTCCCAAAAAGAGGACTTTGATGAATGGATCCAAGATGGTGATGTCCTTTACCCTGGCAAGGTATTGGATGGATGTGGCAACGACATCGCTTCGTTGTATCATCGCTAGCTCATAAGTGATGGTTGTCGGTTAGAGAAACTCCCAACTGAGTAAGCATTGCTTATTACTATTATTTTTATTATTATATTTTAAACTTGCATTACATATTCATGTTGAGATGATGTTGAGTTCTGAGCTGAGTTTTCTTGAGAGGAGTTTCTTGATATCTGTCCTTACCTTCCTGCCATTTTACATACTCGTACATTCCACGTACTGACGTCATTCGACCTGCATCGTTTTATGATGCAGATACAGGTGTTAGAGATCCTCAACAGGCGCATCGTTGAAGATCATTTCTTTTCAGCTATTTGGTGAGTCCTTCTTGTATTCGAAGGAACTCCTTATCCTTTTATTATTGTTGAGTGTGATGTTTCTTTTGAGGTAGCCATGGACATGTCATTGGCACCATCTAAGAGTATTAGAGGCTTCATAGACAGAGTCTGATGATGTAATCGGAGTAGTTCTCCTTAGAAACTACTTCTTCTAAGAATTATATATTTTTCCTTTGATTATGACAATCCCACATTAGTATTATTAAGTCTTCCGCTGATGAACAAATGAGTAATGAGACCAAATGGTTCTCTCGGAAGCCAGAGATGGTTTCTGAGTGCCGGCCACGCCTAGGGTACCCTCTCGGGGCGTGACAAACTTGGTATCAGAGCACAGAGTTCAAGAGTCCTAGGGTGTCTATGAAGCCGTGTCTAGTAGAGTCTTGTTTATGGGTGTGTCGTGCACCACACTTATAATCAGGAAGCTATAGGACATTAGGAATTATTTCACTTCTTTCATAATCTGAGTTCGTGCGATAGAGTTTAACTCTATAAAAGCTTTCTTTCTAATTCGTGCGTTTACACGTTTCAGACATGCCTCCTAAACGTTCAGCCAGTCAGAGGAACGCTCCCAGCACTGAGGTTCCACAGTCAGTGATGCCTCCACGGAGAACTAGGGGCCGACCTGCAAGGTCTACTGAGGTACCCCAAGTACCTACTGTTCAGACCACTCCTACTTCTGAGGATGATTTTCGAGGAGCGATTGCTATGCTCACCCAGTTGGTGGCTGCTCGAAATAGTAGCCAGAGTTCACCAACTCCTAGCTCTAGTTATCAAGAGCCGTCTGCTGCCACGAGGATCAGAGATTTTCTGAGAATGAATCCACCGGTCTTCACGGGTTCTAACGTTGATGAAGACCCCCAAAATTTCATTGATGAGATGTGGAAGATACTAAAAGCGATGCATGCTACAGAGATTGAGGGTGTTGAGTTGGTGTCTTATCAACTCAAGGATGTCGCAAATGTCTGGTATAACCAGTGGGAAGAAAGTAGAGGTGAAGATGCAGAGCCTGCTCTTTGGGATGAGTTTGAAAGAGCATTTCTTGATAACTTTTTTCCCCAAGAGCTACGTGAAGCAAAAATTGAGGAGTTTGTGAACCTCAAGCAAGAGAGTATGACTGTGAAAGAATATAGTTTGAAGTTTATTCAATTGTCCAAATATGCCCCAGAAATGATTCCCCATATGAGGTCTAAGATGAGGAAGTTTGTCTCTGGCCTAGGCAAACATGTAAAGAAAGAATGTAAGGCAATGCTAATGATTTCTGACATGGATTTTTCTAGATTGATGGTGTATGCTCAGCAGGTTGAGGATGATAAGAAAAAGGACCGAGAAGAACACCTAAGCAAAAAGGCTAAGTCTGCTGGGCATGAGAATGAGCAGAAGGAAGGGAAGGGTAACAAGTCTTTCTTTCAGAAAAGGTCTTCCAATTATGCACCTTCCCCAACAAATACTTTTACACCTAATACCAGGTATGATCAAAGATCTCTAAGTCACCAAAACTTCCGATCTCAAGGTTCTCAGTCCCAATTAAGTATGGCTCAAGGTTCTAGAGGGAAACCACCATGTGCTAGATGTGGAAGGCTCCATTTGGGAGAGTGTCGTGTGGGCACCAATGCTTGCTACGGATGTGGAAAGATAGGTCACTTCCAGAATGAGTGTCCTTCAAAAAGGCAGGGAGATGGAAGTAGTAGAGCTCAGTTTTCTTCTGCAGCTCCACAGAATAGAGGTAATCATAGAGGTGCAGCTTCAAGTGCAGGTGGGGGAACCAACCGCCTGTATGCTATGGGTAGTCGCCAAGACCAAGAAAATGCACCCGATGTTGTTACTGGTATGCTTCGAGTCCTTTCTTTTGATGTGTATGCATTACTTGATCCAGGTGCTACATTATCTTTTGTGACTCCTTACTTGGCTAGTAAATTTGAGATCCTTCCTGAGTGTCTTCTTGAGCCTTTCAGTGTGTCTACTCCTGTTGGTGATTCTATCTTAGCTGAGAGGGTCTATAGAAATTGTACTGTGTCAATCTATCATAGGGATACCATGGCTGACTTAGTTGAGTTGGACATGGTTGATTTTGATGTGATTCTTGGTATGGACTGGCTTTATTCTTGTTATGCTTCGGTTGATTGTAGGACCCGAATTGTCAAGTTTCAATTTCCAAACGAGCCTATCTTAGAGTGGAAGGGGAATTCTGTAGTGCCTAGGGGTAAATTTATTTCCTACCTTAAGGCCAGAAAATTAATCTCTAAGGGATGTATATATCATATAGTTCGAGTCAAAAATATTAATGATCAGACTCTATCTCTTGAGTCAGTTCCCATTGTGAATGAGTTTCCTGAAGTCTTTCCTGAGGATCTACCCGGAATTCCTCCTGATAGAGAGATAAACTTTGGTATTGATATCCTTCCTGATACACAACCTATCTCTATTCCTCCTTATAGGATGGCTCCTGCTGAGTTGAAAGAGTTGAAAGAACAACTGAAAGACCTCCTAGATAAGGGGTTTATTAGGCCAAGTGTCTCACCCTGGGGCGCTTCTGTCCTATTCGTGCGAAAGAAAGATGGGTCCCTTAGAATGTGCATTGATTACCGACAACTAAACAAGGTCACCATTAAAAACAAGTACCCTCTCCCCAGAATAGATGATTTATTTGACCAACTTCAGGGTGCCACATGTTTCTCTAAGATAGACCTCAGATCAGGCTATCACCAGTTGAAAGTGAGAGAATGCGACATCCCGAAGACGGCTTTTCGAACCCGCTATGGTCATTTTGAGTTTCTTGTTATGTCCTTTGGATTGACAAATGCTCCAGCAGCTTTTATGGACCTCATGAACCGAGTATTCAAGCCATACCTAGATACGTTTGTAATTGTCTTCATCGATGATATTTTGGTCTACTCTAGAAGTAAGAGTGAGCATGCTAATCACCTTAGGATTGTCCTTCAAACTCTTAAGGAGAAGGAGTTGTATGCTAAGTTTTCAAAGTGTGAGTTTTGGCTTGAGTCTGTAGCATTCCTAGGTCATATTATATCTGGGGATGGAATCCAAGTTGATACTCAAAAGATTGAGGCAGTTAAGAACTGGCCCCGACCCACCTCTCCAACCGACATAAGGAGTTTCTTAGGTTTGGCTGGTTACTACAGGAGGTTTGTTGAGGGATTTTCATCCATATCCTCACCATTGACTAAGCTGACTCAGAAGAAGGCTAAGTTTCAATGGTCTGATGCTTGTGAGAAAAGTTTTCAAGAGTTGAAAGCTAGATTGACTACTGCTCCAGTACTATCCCTACCCGAAGGAATGGATGGTTTTGTAATCTATTGTGATGCTTCAAGAGTTGGGTTGGGATGTGTATTGATGCAGAAAGGTAAGGTCATTGCCTATGCCTCCAGGCAGCTTAAGACTCATGAGAGGAACTACCCCACTCATGACCTTGAGTTGGCAGCTGTGGTATTTGCTCTTAAGATTTGGCGTCACTATCTTTATGGTGTACATGTGGATGTGTTCACAGACCATAAGAGCTTACAGTATGTATTCAGCCAGAAGGAGCTGAATTTGAGGCAAAGAAGATGGCTAGAGTTGCTCAAGGATTATGACATGAGCATTCTCTACCACCCAGGTAAAGCAAATGTAGTTGCTGATGCTCTTAGCAGGTTATCTATGGGGAGTACAACTCATGTGGAAGAGGAAAAGAAGGAGTTGGCAAAGGAAGTGCATAGACTTGCGCGTTTGGGAGTTCAACTTATTGACTCTAGTGAGGGTGGTACAATAGTACGAAATGGAGCCGAATCATCTCTAGTTGCAGAGGTGAAAGAAAAGCAAGATCAGGACCCTATTCTTCTTCAACTGAAGGATGAGGTTCACAAGCAGAAGGTAATGACTTTTACCAAAGGGGGAGATGGAGTGTTGAGATATCAAGAAAGATTATGTGTTCCAAGTGTTGATAGTATTAGGGAGAGAATCATGAAAGAAGCCCATAATTCTAAGTATTCCATCCATCCAGGTTCAACAAAGATGTATCATGACTTGAGAGAAGTATACTGGTGGAGTGGAATGAAGAGAGATATAGCAGAGTTTGTGTCCAAGTGCCCAAATTGCCAACAATTTAAAGTTGAGCACCAAAGGCCTTGTGGAGTGGCTCAGAATATAGAGATACCGGAATGGAAGTGGGAAATGATCAATATGGACTTCATTACCGGTTTACCACGAACCCGCAAACAACATGACTCTATTTGGGTGATTGTGGATAGGATGACCAAATCGGCCCATTTCTTGCCGGTTAAGACTACGAACACTGCAGAGGATTATGCCAAACTGTATCTTAGAGAGATTGTTAGACTGCATGGAGTTCCTTTGTCTATCATCTCTGATAGGGGAGCTCAATTTACTGCTCAGTTTTGGAAATCATTTCAGAAGGGCTTGGGTTCAAGAGTGAACCTTAGTACTGCTTTTCATCCGCAAACAGATGGCCAGGCAGAGCGTAAGATACAGACTTTGGAGGATATGTTAAGAGCCTGTGTTATTAACTTCAAAGGTAATTGGGATGATCATTTACCTCTTATTGAGTTTGCATACAATAATAGTTTCCATTCGAGTATTCAAATGGCTCCTTATGAAGCTCTGTATGGGAGGAGATGTAGATCACCAATTGGTTGGTTTGAAGTTGGTGAAGCTGAGTTGATTGGACCAGACTTGGTTCACCAAGCTATGGAGAAGGTGAAAACCATACAAGAGAGGTTGAGGACTGCTCAAAGTCGCCAAAAATCCTACACTGATATTAGAAGAAGAGATTTAGAGTTCGAAGTGTACGATTGGGTATACTTGAAAGTTTCACCCATGAAGGGTGTGATGAGATTTGGAAAGAAAGGGAAGCTTAGTCCCCGCTACATTGGTCCTTATCAGATTATGAGGAGGGTAGGTAACGTAGCCTATGAATTGGAGTTGCCTCCAGAATTAGCTGCTATTCATCCCGTGTTTCACATCTCTATGCTTAAGAAGTGTTTGGGAGATCCTTCACTTGTTGTCCCAGCTGAGAGCATTGGGGTGAAAGAGAGTTTGAGTTATGAAGAGATTCCAGTTCAAATTCTTGATCGTCAGGTTCGCAAATTAAGAACTAAGGAAGTGGCATCTGTCAAAGTCCTATGGCGGAATCAATTTGTTGAAGAGGCTACATGGGAAGCTGAAGAAGATATGAAGGCTAACTATCCTCATCTATTTATGCCTTTTGATGACGATATTCAAGGTAATATTCCTTACTTCTACCTTTGAGTCGATGTTTATTCTTGAGTTTGAGTCATTAACCATTTGAGTATCGGAGTTGATGTATTGATGATATTCATTCTTTATGTCTCCTATTTTCATCTTCATTCGAGGACGAATGATCCCAAGGGGGAGATATTGTAACAACCCCTAAAATGTTGTATGTCGGTATTTCAATTCTCGACAAAAATAATACAGCCTCTGTATTTTGGGAATAACTTTTCATAGGTTGGTCCAAATTAGGTCATTCAAATTTCTGGGTAATCACAACATCCTTACCTACAACTTTCATGAAGAACATAACTTCAAATTCGGAGTATAAGTAGGTCAAATAAATTAATCTTTGCAAGATATAGTGCTGTGACGAAATTGAGTGTTGATAGAAGAAAATTCATATCTCACTGTAGCTTGCTCCAAATTGGTTGATTCTTGAACGATATGAAACTAGACTTCCATATCTACAATTCTTATGAAGAAACCAAATCCTAATAAGGAATTTATCTTATTCAAACGTAGCTTCGAAAATGAGTATTCTGTTAAAAAGAACTCATCTTACCTACCATGGAAACATCTAGATGCATTTGACATCATGCATGACATAAATTGTCCTCCATTTAACATCATCCATGACATCAATATATTCCATTAAATTTTCAGATTTTTCTTTATAATTATTTTATTTATTGTTAGGTCCCTCTTTCCCACCTATAAATACCCACCTTATTTCCTCATTTTATTCATCAAGCTTTCCTAAGCATTTCTTCTCTCTATATACTTCTTCTCAAATATAGTTTTAGTTTTAGTAGTATAAAAATACTACTCCGGTTATTCTTATACTCCGGGTAGTACACAAAACGCTCCGGCGAGAAGAAAAGGCTAGGGGTCCAAGAGTGTTCAAATTCGGAGTAAACCTTCGGATTTAAGGTATGTAAGGCTTTCATAGCATTGGATTGAGTTCGTCCATGCGCCCAATATTTAAATTTATTATAATTGAGTTATAGTTGAGTTTTATTCAAATCTTGAATTCTAGATGAATTAATTCTTCTTCTATTGAGTTTGATATATTTATGCATTAATATTATTATTATTGTTATCTCTCATATTATTGGAATTATTGTTCATGGCTACTTTCCCATGAATTCTAATTGATTTGATGTTCATGAATATTTTTACATATGTTTTGAGTAAAGATGTTGGCTTTTTATTATTTTTATTGATAAAAAGAGAGTTATATGAATTAATACTATATATGTATTTTATTGAGTTTTGAAAGAGTAAAAGAGTTGAATTTGAATGAATTTGAGAAAATGATATTTTGAGCAAGATGTTTTGATGAGATGTAAATGATGTTTTTGGAAGTATAATGATTGATGAACATGAAATGAGATGAGTTTGATGATTTAAATTAAAGTCCAATGAGACTAGATGATGAGTTTAATATGAGCACATATTTTGGGAGTAGTATTGAGCACCGAGTTGGGTAAGAGTTTAATTGACTCAAACCCCAGAACTACGTAGCCAGCGTAGGATGGAGGCTATGCCTCTTAAGTCCCAAAAAGAGGACTTTGATGAATGGATCCAAGATGGTGATGTCCTTTACCCTGGCAAGGTATTGGATGGATGTGGCAACGACATCGCTTCGTTGTATCATCGCTAGCTCATAAGTGATGGTTGTCGGTTAGAGAAACTCCCAACTGAGTAAGCATTGCTTATTACTATTATTTTTATTATTATATTTTAAACTTGCATTACATATTCATGTTGAGATGATGTTGAGTTCTGAGCTGAGTTTTCTTGAGAGGAGTTTCTTGATATCTGTCCTTACCTTCCTGCCATTTTACATACTCGTACATTCCACGTACTGACGTCATTCGACCTGCATCGTTTTATGATGCAGATACAGGTGTTAGAGATCCTCAACAGGCGCATCGTTGAAGATCATTTCTTTTCAGCTATTTGGTGAGTCCTTCTTGTATTCGAAGGAACTCCTTATCCTTTTATTATTGTTGAGTGTGATGTTTCTTTTGAGGTAGCCATGGACATGTCATTGGCATCATCTAAGAGTATTAGAGGCTTCATAGACAGAGTCTGATGATGTAATCGGAGTAGTTCTCCTTAGAAACTACTTCTTCTAAGAATTATATATTTTTCCTTTGATTATGACAATCCCACATTAGTATTATTAAGTCTTCCGCTGATGAACAAATGAGTAATGAGACCAAATGGTTCTCTCGGAAGCCAGAGATGGTTTCTGAGTGCCGGCCACGCCTAGGGTACCCTCTCGGGGCGTGACATGCTTTTACACCTAATACTAGGTATGATCAGAGGTCACTGAGTCACCAGAACTTTTGAGCTCAGGGTTCTCAGTCCCAAGTAAGTATGGCTCAAGGTTCTAGGGAAAAGCCAACGCATGCTAGATATGGGAAGCTCTATTTGTGAGAGTGTCGTGAGGGAACTAATGCTTGCTACAGATGTGGAAAGACATGTCACTTCCAGATTGATTGTCCTTCAAAGATACAAGGAGATGGTGGTAGTAGAGCTCAGTTATCTTTTGCAGCACCGCAGAATAAAGGTAATCAGAGAGGTATAGCTTCATGTGTAGGTAGGGGAACAAACTATTTGTATACTATGGGTAGTCACCAAGACCAAAAGAATGCACTCGATATTGTTACTGGTATGCTCTAAGTCTTTTCTTTTAATGAGTATGCATTACTTGATCCAAGTGCTATGATATATTTTGTGACTCCTTACTTGGCTAGTAAATTTGAGATCATTTCAGAGTGTTTTCTTGACCCTTTCAGCGTGTCTATTCCTGTTGGTGAGTCTATCTTAGCTGAGTGGGTCTATAGAGATTATACTATGTCAATCTATCACAGGGATACCATGGCTGACTTAGTTGAGTTGGACATGGTTGATATTTATGTGATTCTTGGTATGGACTGGCTTTATGCTTGTTATGCTTCAGTTGATTGTAGAACCCAAATTTTCAAGTTTCAATTTCTGAATAAGCCTATCTTAGAGTGGAAGGAGAGTTTTGTAGTGTCTAGGGGTAAATTTATTTCCTATATTAAGGCCAAAACGTTAATATCCAAGGAATTTATATATCATATAGTCCGAAGCAAAAATATTAATGATTAGGCTCCATCTCTTGAGTCAGTTCCCATTGTAAATGAGTTTCTTGAAGTCTTTCCTAAGGATCTAGCCGGAATCCCTCCTAATAGAGACTTTGGTATTGATGTCCTTCCTGATACACAACCTATCTCCATTCATCCTTATAGGATGGCTCCCACTGGGTTTAAAGAGTTGAAAGAACAACTAAAAGATCTCCTAGATAAGGGATTTATTAGGCCAAGTGTCTCACCATGGGGTGCTCCTATCCTATTTGTGTGAAAGAAAGACGGATCCCTTAGAATGTGCATTGATTATCGATAACTAAACAAGGTCACCATAAAGAACAAGTATCCTCTCCCAAGATAGATGATTTATTTTACCAACTTCAGGGTGCCACATGCTTCTCTAAGATAGACCTCAGATCAGGCTATCATTAGTTGAAAGAGAGATAATTTGACATTCCAAAGATAGATTTACGAACCCGCTATGGTCATTTTGAGTTTGTTGCTATGTTCTTTGGATCGACTAACACTCCTGCAGCTTTTATGGACCTCATGAACTGGTATTCAAGCCATACCTGGATATATTTGTGATTGTCTTCATCGATTGGTCTACTCTAGAAGTAAGAGTGATCATGCTAACCACCTTAGGATTGTCCTTTAAACTCTCAAGGAGAGGGAGTTGTATGCTAAGTTTTCAAAGTATAAGTTTTAGCTTGCACCTGTAGCATTCCTAGGCCATATTATATCTGGTGCTGGACTTCGAGTTGATACTCAAAAGATTGAAGCAGTTAAGAACTGGCCTAGACCCACCTCTCCAACTAGCATAAGGAGTTTCTTGGATTTGGCTGGTTACTACAGGAGGTTTGTTGAGGGATTTTCATCCATATCCTTACCATTGACTAAACTGACTTAGAAAAAGTCTAAGTTTCAATGGTCTTATGCTTATGAGAAAAACTTTCAAGAGTTGAAAGCAAGATTGACTACTACTCCAATGTTATCCCTACCCGAGGGAATAGATGGTTTTATAATATATTGTGATGCTTCTAGAGTTGGGTTGGGATATGTGTTCATGTAGAAAGGTAAGGTCATTGCATATGCCTCCAGACAACTTAAAACCCATGAGAGGAAGTACCCCACTCATGACCTTGAGTTGGCAGTTGTGGTATTTTCTCTTAAGATCTAGCGTCACTTTTTTATGGTGTTCATGTGGATGTATTCATAAACCACAAGAGCTTGCAATATGTATTCATTTAGAAGGAGCTGAACTTGAGGCAGAGGAGATGGCTAGAGTTGCTCAAGAATTATGACATAGGCATTCTCTACCACCCAAGTAAAGCAAATGTAGTTGTCAATGCTCTTAGCAGGTTATCCATGGGGAGTATGGCCTATGTGAAAGAGGAAAAGAAAGAGTTGGCAAAGGAAGTGCATAGACTTGCGCATTTGGGAGTTCAACTTATTGACTTTAGTGAGGGTGGTATAATAGTTTTGAGTGAAGCTGAATCTTTTCTTGTTGCAGAGGTGAAAGGAAAGCAAGATCAGGACCTCATTCTCCTTCAACTAAAAGATGAGGTTTATAAGTAGAAGTTAATGGCTTTTTCCAAAGGAGGAGATGAAGTATTGAGATATCAAGAAAGAATACGTATTCCAAGTATTGATGGCATTCGAGAGAGAATCATGGCAGAAGCATATAATTCCAGGTATTCCATCTATCCAGGTTGGACAAAGATGTACCACGACTTGAGAGAAGTATACAGGTGGAGTGGAATGAATAGAGATATAATAGAGTTTGTGTCCAAGTGCCCAAACTGCCAAAAAGTTAAAGTTGAGCACCAAAGGCCTTGTGGAGTGGCTCAGAATATAGAGATCCCAAAATGGAAGTGGGAGATGATCAACATGGACTTCATAACCAGTTTACTGCGAACCCACAAATAGCATGACTTTATTTGGGTGATTGTGGATAGAATGACCAAATCGGCCCATTTCTTGCCGGTTAAGACTATGGACACCGTAAAGGATTATGCTAGACTGTATCTTAGAGATATTGATAGACTATATAGAGTTAATTTTTTTATCATCTCAGATAGAGGGGCTCAATTCACTTCTTAGTTTTGGAAGTTATTTCAAATAGGTTTGGGTTCAAGAGTGAACCTTAGTACTATTTTTCATCCGCAGACAGACGGACAGGTAGAGCGTATGATACAGATTTTGGAGGATATGTTGAGAGCCTTTTTTATTGAATTCAAAGGTAATTGGGATGATAATTTACCTCTTATTGAGTTTGCATACAATAATAGCTTCTATTTGAGTATTCAGATGGTTCTTTATGAAGCTCTGTATGAGAGGAAATATAGATCTCCAATTGGTTGGTTCAAAGTTGGTGAAATTGAGTTAATTGGACCAGACTTGGTTCCCTAAGCTATGGAGAAGGTGAGAACCATCCATGAGAGGTTGAGGACTACTCAGAGTCGCCAAACATCCTACACTGATGTTAGGAGGATAGATTTAGAGTTCGAAGTGTATGATTGGGTATACTTGAAAGTTTTACCCATAAAAGGTGTGATGAGATTTGGAAAGAAAGGAAAGCGTAGTCCGCTCTATATCGATCCTTATCAGATTGTGAACAAGGTTGGTAACATAGCATATGAATTGGAGTTTCCCCCAGAGTTAGCATATATTCATCCCATGTTTCGTATCTCTATGCTTAAGAAGTGTTTAGGAGATCCTTCATTTGTTATCACAACTGAGATCATTGGGGTGAAACAGAGTTTGAATTATGAAGAGATTCCACTTCAGATTCTTGATCGTTAGGCTCACAAATTAACAACTAAGGAAGTGGCATCTGTCAAAGTCCTATGGCAAAATTAATTTATTGAAGGCTACATGGGAAGCTGAAGAAGATATGAAGGTTAAATATCCTTATCTATTTGCTCCTTCCAATGATGATGTTCAAGGTAATATTCCTTACTTCTACCTTTGAGTCGATGGGTATTCTTGAGATTGAGTCATTGACTATTTGAGTATGTGTTATTTGAGCATTTGAGTATTAGAGTTTTTGAGAAATTGATGTCTTGATGATATTTGTACTTGATGTCTCCTAGTTTTATCTTCATTCAAGGACAAATGATCCCAAGGAGGAGATATTGTAATACCCCTAAAACATTTATGTGGTATTTCAATTCTCGATGAAAATGATATTGCTTCTGTATTTTTTGTATAACTTTTCATAAGATTATCTAAATTAGGTGATTCAAATTTCTGAATAACCCCAACATCATTACCTACAACTTCTGTGAAGACCATATCTTAAGATTCAGAGGCCAAGTAGGTCAAATAAATTAAAATTTTCAAGATATGGTGTTGTAACGAAATGGAGTATTTGTTGAAGAAAACTCATATCTCTCTGTAGGATGCTCCAAATTGGTTGATTCTTGAACAACATTAAAGTATACTTCTAGAGATACAATTCCTATAAGACACCAAGTGTTAATGAGGAAGTTGTCTTGTTCAAACACAACTCCAAAAAAGAGTATTTCATTAAAAGAAAGTTCATATCTCCAACCATGGAAAGATCTAGATCCATTTGACATCACCCATGACATCAATAGTCCATCATTTGAGATCATTCATGACATTACAATCCTCTATTGAAGTTTCAAGATTATCCTTTATAATTATTTTTATTTATTGTTAGGTATCTCCTCCATAATTATAAATATCCACTTTATTTTCTCATTTTCTTCATCAAGCTTTCTCCAGCAACTCTTCTCTCTATATACTTATTTACTCATTTTTAAATATAGTTTTAGTTTTTAGTAGTGTAGAAATATTATTCCGGTGATTCTTATACTCCGGGTAGTACACAAAACGCCCTGGTGAGAAGAAAAGGCTAGGGGTTCAAGATTGTTCATTAAGTTCTTCAATTCAGAGTAAACCTTCGGATTCCAGGTATGTAAGGCAATTCATATTATTAGATTGAGTTCATCCATGCGCCCAATGTTTAAATTCATCATAATTGAGTTATAGTTGAGTTTTACCCTAATTCTTGAATTCTAAATGAGTTAATTTTTCTTCTATTGAGTTAAATATATCTATACATTGAGATTATTATTATCATTATCTCTCATATTATTGAAATTATAATTCATGGATACTTTCCCATGAACACCCTAATTGATTTAATGTTCACGAATATTTCAAAGCGTGTTTTGAATAAATATGTTGGCTTTTAATATTTATTGATAAAAAGAGTGATTTAAATTAATACTATATGTGTATTTTATTAAGTTTTGAAAGAGAAAAAGAATTGAATTTAAATAAATTTGATTCTTTGGATTAAATGACGTTTTGAGAAGATATTTTGATGAGATATAAATGATGTTTTTAAGTATAATGATTGAGGAAGAGGTAATGAGATGAGTTTGACATTTTAAATAAGAGTCCAATAAGACTAGATGATGAGGTTAATATGAGCACATATTTTGAGAGTAGTATTGAGCACCAAGTTGAGTAAGAGCTTAATCTACTCAAACCCCAGAACTATGTAGCCAGCGTAGGATAGAGGTTATGCCTCTTAAGTCCCAAAAAGAGGACTTTGATGAATGGATCCAAGATGGTGATGTCCTTTACCCTAGAAAGGTATTAGATGGATATGGTAACGACATTGCTTCATTATATCATCGCTAGCTCCTAAGTGATGGTTGTCTATTAGAGAAACTCTCAACTGAGTAAGCATTGCTTATTATTATTTTTAAACTTGCATTACATATTGATGTTGAGATGATTTTGTGTTCTAAGCCGAGTCTTTCTGAGAGGAGTTTCTTGATATCTTTCCTTACTTTACTTCTATTTTACATACTCATACATTTCATGTACTGACGTCATTCGACCTGCATTATTTTATGATGCAAATATATGTGTTAGAGATCCTCAATAATCGCATCATTAAAGATTATTACTTTTCAGCTATTTGGTGAGTCATTCTTATATTCAGAGGAAATCTTTATCCTTTTATTATTGTTGAGTATTATATTTCTTTTGAGGTATCCATGAATATGTCATTGGCATCGTCTGATCGTGTTAGAGGCTTCATAGACCGAGTTTGATGATGTAATTTGAGTAGTTCTCCTTTGAAACTACTTCTTCTAAGGATTATTTTTTTTATTTGATGTTGATGATGGAGAGCCCACATAAGTATTTTTATTTTCACTTAAGTCTTCCGCTGATGAACGAATGAGTGATGAGACCAAGTAGTTCTCTAGGAGGACAGAAATGGTTTCTGAGTGCCGTACATACCTAGGGTACCCTCTCAGGGCGTGACACCATGTGTAGGTACCCTCTCGGGGTGTGATAAACTTGGTATCATATCATAGAGTTCAAGAGTCCTAAGGAGTCTATGAATACGTGTCTAGTATAGTGTTTCTTATAGGTGTTTCGTACACCACACTTAAAATCAGGTGGCAGTAGGAAATTAGGAATTGTTCCACTTCTTTCATATTCTAAGTTCGTGCAATAGAGTTTAACTCTATAAAAGTTCATTTCTGATTCATGCATTACTCAAATTCATTCTACTACCGCTCATACTTAAGGTGGTTGGAACAGTAAAGCTCAAATCCTTATTGATGAGCTACTTTCAGATAAATTATTCAGAGGTTAAATACACTGCACCAGACTTGAGAGAAGCCGATTAGTGTGCACAAGTCTATTAGTCATAGCAAGATGTATTTCCATACTCTCCTCTCTAAAACCTTACTTCAGATGTTATCTTCAAGAGAAAGGTTATATCTCTAAATGATTAGTATCACCATCTGATGGAATGTGATTTGAGGCATGGTATGCTATGATTCGTAGAATGATCCTAGAGCTAGAAAGATAGAGTTAGAGGAGTAGAAATAGAATAGTGAGAACAATGGTTGATTGGGATATGTACCTATAGTTAGGTACCTATACGGTAAAGAATGGGGTTAGAAGTCATCCCTTTTGACTTTGATTAAAGATGTAGTAAGTATCTTCTAGCTTTCATGACAGGAGGTAAAGAAAGATTTATTAGTTAAAATGAGTTAGAGTACACTCAAACCATAAGAAGAGTTTTATGTTGAGGTGTTTTTGTATTAGTAAAAACCCTAGAATAGGTGTTGAACAAAGGGAGGAGTAGTCATGAGATGATACATCTAATCTAGGCTTATGATTTTGAAGAGAGTGCCCCATGTTATTTAGAGGGATATGAATATAACTAGGCAATGAGGTGTAATGAATGGATAAGTAGTACTTAGATTAACAAAGGATACAAGGTGATAAATTGTAACTAGATAAATAGTAAGACGAGGATCGATTACTTGTCATAAGGTCTTAGTAGGAGAGTTTTTTTATTTCACCTGGTAGTTGTAAGTTGGTATAGCATGCAAGCAGTGTGTTATGTGCATGTTAGTATAGACCCTAAGCTTGAATTTGAGATAAGTGGTGTGAAGAAAAAGAAGATAGCATTATGAGTGTGATAGTGCTAGTTTTAAGATTTGATTTAGCAGGTTTGATATTACGTATGCGAGAGATTAAGATATTAACTTGCGAGGAGTGTGTGTTACGAATGGGGGTTATGTGATCCTTAGATGTAAATAGTGAATTGAGGCTAAGTTATTTGGTAATAAGAAGCTTTTTATCTGAGATGGTATAAAGTTGCATGAGGCTCTAATTTTATGAGTTGCTTTGGGTGACTAGTTAGTATCCTTTAGATGATAATGTGGAGAAGGCTGGATGTGAGCTTTTTCTTTTTATTTAGTATCCATAAGCATTGGTTCGAAGGGAGTTGTATATAAATAATGATGAATCTTCCATTATAGTTCAAGTTTCCTTCAACTAAGTTAGGAATATGTAAACCTAGAAGATGAGTGGTAGCAGGCTAAAGAGAAGAGGTTAAATAATAAGACTTAGAGAAAGTGGATGTGTGTGTACACTAATAAGAACAACAAGTATAGAAAGATGCCTAAAAGATAGAAGGAAGTTAAGGAAAGTATCTTAGAATGAGGCCCTAGTAGTAGTTTGGTATCTTCGAGTATAGTATAACATGAGAGTTTAAGTGTTCTTATGAATAGTGATTCTCTATCGTGTGGAGTAGTATGCTTATAACTAAGTCTAGAGAATCAATATGTAGAATTAAGGAGGTGACCATTGAGCTAAGGGGAGATGATGAGGTAATGAACCAAAGTAAGTCTTGAGCTTTCGATAGTGATGAGTTGATCATGATGAGACATCATTATTTTTTCATCTCGCATTTTCCTAACACTTTAGTCGAGGTGATACTCTATTCCTGTCTTGTGTATAAGCACTATGACCATTGACTAGACCCATGTACCCCCCCATGTTGATGCATATACATGATGAGTTCAAGGATGAGAATTGATAATTGCATTCAACAATCTTAATTTTTTCTCATGAATCTAAGAGTTTTCATCCCAATGTTACATGAGACATGACTTGAGTTTCACAATATGTACAGTTCTGTGAACTCATGATATGCCCTAAAAGATTAGAGAGATCATATTAGTTATGGATGTTCCCAGATTAGACTATCTTAAATGATTCATGCTTATGACTTTTTTCTCTAAACGTTTTTTATGATTCTTCCTTTGCAACTATGATAGCAATGTTGATGATAGTAGACTGAGTTGGGTGAGAGTAGATGGGAGAGAGTGAATATTTCCTGATTGTGATAGTTGTGTTGTACTTGACTAGTTAAGGATAGAGGTATAGAAGAGGAGCTAAATGAGACCCTGTGATGTGCAATGGATAGGTAAGAGTATGTTAGTATGTCTCTAGGTAAGAGCTCATGCAATAATAGAGGTAGAGGTGTTAAAGTAGACTTGACAATTCTTAGATGTGGTTGAGGTGTTAGAGTGATAGGCTTGAGTATGTGGTTGTCACTATGAGAGTGATGGTAGCAGGCTATTGATGACTTTTGGGTGATAATTGTGAGTGTTTGTATAAAGTGGTAAGGAGGAGTAGTATTCTATAAGTAAAAAGTCCCTATGAAGGTGTAGAATATGAATTCAAGGGTTAGATTTTTATAAGTATGATCATCTTAGGACTAGCACCATGGGACTTAGAGCTAGGCTGGAACTTGGTAAGAGGAATATTGATGGGAGCATTCGAGGTTGTAGCTATTCTATCATCACAGGTATGATGTCTTCTAGCGAGTAAGTTCCCTATATTTGAGTGGGTTGGACCAGACTTAGTTCACCAAGTTATAAAGAAAGTGAAAACCATTCTAGAGAGTATGAAAAATTGAGGTGAGGGGAAAAAGACTTGGAGTTTGAGGTGAATGATTGGATGTATGTGAATGGTGTTATGAGGTTGGAAAAAAAGAGGAAGCTTGGGCACCGATATATTGGACTTACCAAATTGTGAAGAGGGTTTGATATGTCACTCATGAGTTGGAGTTACCTTCTTAGTTAGCATCTATTCATCCAGTGTTTCATGTATGGATGATCGAAGGAGTGCTTGGGAGATCCTTTGTTAGTAGTTCCCATTGCAAAATCTGATATCAATGATAGTCATTCCTATGAGGATGACATGAAGACCAAATATCCACTTCTATTCGTGCCATCAACGATAATGTTAAAAGTAGCATCCTATTCTTAATTCGAGTTGATATATTCTTTCTTGAGTTCGATGGTTGATGATCTAGATGTTTGAATAATTCCACTGATAGAGTTTCGACGTTCTATTCGTGCCTAATAATGAGAATGTTGAAGGTAATGTCCCTACTCTTGACTTGAACTGATTTATCTATTCTTGTGTCTGAATAGATGATTATCTAGATTGCTAGATTTAGTTGATTGGTTGAGTCTCAATTGTTATTCTTGCCTCGATTCCAGCTCCGGTTGATCTTTATTTGAGGAGGAATGATTTCAAGGGAGAGATAATGTAACACCCTAAATTTTTTTTGCCAAGACTCAAACCATTCTTCATATACGTATAGAGTCGAACTCAATGAGTTCTAATTATATATATGAGCTACAATCAATTTCTAAGTATTTGAAGTGTATTAGAGGTGAATTATGGTCATAAGAAACCTCTAGTACTAAGACGAGTTGAAAGATCCTTAACCGATTAAATTTTCATATAAGATCTTATAAGGTCAACTTTAAATAACTATATCTATCAGAATAGTAAGAATTAAGTGGCCTATGACCAATCAAATTAAAGCTTTGTGTGTCCTCTTTGCAACGCCACTATGTTTGACTCATTTGGAGTTTGAAGTAAAATATTATGACCATTTTAATAGAGATACTCCATTCTGACAGAAATCTGCGATGCGGAGAGCACAAGACTCTACTATCTAAGCCAAACGATGTCCCTTTTATTGTTTTAAGGGTATTTTTATCCTATAACCCTTTGGGTGTTATTTTAATATCTCTAAATGTGTATAAATCAGTTTTTCCTCATTAGAAACCCTCGTATTCACTGTTAAACTTTAACGTTCAAGAATTTTCAAGAAAAATATCAAGTTAGGGTTCTCTTTCAAGGTTATTCAACAAGGTAAGTTCTTCTTCATAGATTTGAAGATTTCCAACCCAAATTTCTTCGTACATACATGAATTGCTAAGAGAAATCTTAAA
Organism: Solanum dulcamara; assembly: GCF_947179165.1. Classification (NCBI taxonomy): domain Eukaryota; kingdom Viridiplantae; phylum Streptophyta; class Magnoliopsida; order Solanales; family Solanaceae; genus Solanum; species Solanum dulcamara. The sequence continues at coordinate 70,018,692 of NC_077243.1, read as the reverse complement.
TCCTAACCATAGGGTTTCCAAGAAAATAAATCCAAGAATTTCAAGAAAGGGTATCTTCATTATTCTTCTTCAAGTTAAGATTTTTCATCAAGATTTGTGGAGCTTTTAAGGTATGTAAGGCTAAACTAAAGCATAGACATTATTCTTAGATGTGCCTCGTGATTGTGAATGATTTGAGTTCCCATTATTGTGTAACAAGAGATTTTCCTTAAATTTATATATTTTACCTACTATTACGAAATCAATGTTTTTCTATGAACTTGTTTCCTGAACAAATATGATTTTAACTACTTACACCATAAACCTTACTAGTATTTTGACCAACATTAAATGTATATGCCTAAGGATTGAGTCTAGAGCCTTGAACTTGTGAATGCATGATTGTGATTGTGATATGAGCATGATGATAGTTTTGATGAAACTTGATAGTCCGTGTATCTTCACTATTGAACTCAAGTGAATGATCTCAACTAAATATTTTCATAAATGATTGTCCTAACTACTCATAAATGAATGATCTGGGGAATGATTTAAAGATTGATTGTCCAAAAGGATTAATTTGATAGAACTGATAAAAGTCCATAGAAGACTTGTTCATTGGTTGATTAGGATTGATTGTCTTATGTGCATTGAGTCTTGGGAGGAGTATCCAACACGGAATTGGGTAATAGTAAGTAATAACTCAAACCCAATAACTACATAGCCAGCATAGGAGAGGATTGAACTGTTAAAGTCAAATATTTTTCTTAATTTGAATGTCTTGAAAAGATAGGACTTGATTGCTTAATTGTATCCTTGAATGGATAATTCGTACTCTACCCTGGTAAAGTTGTGGACAGTTGTGGCAACAACAATGATCATGTTGTATGATCACTAACTCATAAGTGATTGTTGTCGGATAAGAGAAACTCTCATATTGGTCTTAATAGTACTCTGAGTTGATTGGATTTGATTAGACTGGATTAGATTGGATAGTATATAATTGGTTTCTGTCTAAACCTTATTCTTTCTTTAGACTTATGATATCCTGATTGAGTTCCTCATCTTTCTAATTTGAGATATTTGAACTGACATTATTCTATCTTGATGTATATTTCATTCTGCCATATTAGATACTCATACATTCCACGTACTGATGTCCATTTGGGTCTGCATCATTTTATGATACAGAGACAGGTACTAGAGATCATCAAAAAATGTGTCGTTGAGGATTTGTTTACATTCAAGTTGATTGGTGAGTCCTCCTTGCTTCAAAGGACACCATTATTTTATCATCTAGCTTTCGAGTTTTGACGTTCCTTTTATTTTGATTTGGTAGCCATGAACATGTCATTGGCACCACTTAGATAGTTGATAGAGGCTTCATAGACTAGAATGTTGACTTGTTGATTTGAGAATATTTTTTGGCTAGTTTCATTCGTACTAGTCATGTTGATAGTATTAGAGAGATTGTTGACCTTTAGACTTATTCTATAAGTATTTATTTTATCATCTTGATGAGTTAAGTCTTCTGCTGATAGAGAGTTGATTGAATAATTGTGTTCACAGACCAAGTGATTTATTTAGGGACTAGGCCTAGACGTGACACGGCGAATGTAACCCCCGGAGGTACCTCACCCAAGCCTCTTAGCATTCATTAAGCTTTTCATAGGTAATGACATACAATAAATCGTGGAAGAAAAAGGGGTAAAGGGACTACGGGAGATAAAAGAGAATATAAATCATAGGCAACATCAAACATCGTCTAATTATCCAAAAATACCTCTACTTTCTTTAAACTTGACAAGGACTAAGACATATCCCTATCTCACCCTCATGATAAGTATCCAAAATTACCACAAGATAACCGAAAGTCTATACATGTAAATAGCAAGAAAAGGAAATGGAATGTTCTATCTCGAAACATGGGAACTCACATACTAAGTAGCCTTCAACGATCAACATAGTTAGGTGAAGGAGAATGCAGAGCAACATCGATTCCTACATGGTGATATCATGTAGGCAAAAGTATGTGTTAGTACTTTGAATGTACTAAGTATGTGGCTATGCAATGCAATATATCATTATACAATAAGGTGATACAATGGACCATGCTAAAACCTTGCGATCATTTGAAATACCATTTGGAGTTATGAAGCTTAGTCAATGGAATATACAAACCATCATGAATCATAAAAGTAACTTAAACATTATAAAGGTAATCATGAGTCGTTATAAGAATCCATATACTTGCAAAGTACCATGAATAATAAATAAGTATACCATAAACCTTTTGAAAGAAATATTTAACTTTGTGCGAGGACATACTTTTTTTGTGATAGATATAGTACACTTCATATAATATATCTTAAACATTGGAGGAGGGATCTTGTATTTGTGAGATGAACCGTTAACCAACATAAAGCATGTGAGCTATAATATGGAGTCCCGATTTTACTCCTACATCAGAGGGAAAAAGGGGAGAATACTTGCCAAGGTAAACTCCATCATGTCTAAGTGGATCCACTAAGCTATTGTGTGAATTGGGTACTCACCCCTAGTTCTTAGACTCGGGTACTCACCTCCAAGCCTTGATATTTCAGGTACTCACTTCTTAGAGATTTGGGTATTTGCCTCTATCTCCTTTATACCTATGGTGGCACGTAGTTTTGGGACATGGGTATTCCCCTCTAGTCCATCTCAGTGCTAGGTAAGCTCTCAACAGAATAACATTTAAATATCATAAGAACATAAGCATTTATATAACTTTAATATAAAATCATCATTCGATGGAATAGCTCATTAAAACCTTTCATTTGATTCAATGCAGGAATTGTCCTTTCACATTGAAACCTTACTTTGGCTAAGAAGCCCTTCATCAGTTAATCATTTCCTAAGCATTTACTTCATCACATTCATTGGAGTCAAACTTCATTTTAATTTTACTTCATCATAAGAAACTAGGTGGGTTCATTTCATAAAGACCTTCAAATACATTTAAAGAATACTTGTATGTATAAGAGTGACATAAATTTAGAAAGTCAAACATCTTCAAAACTTCCCACGATATGCACTTTAAAATTACCTTTCAAACCTTCATATAAGAACCTTAGCAACCCATTCATTTCAAATTGAAAGTCAATATATATCAATATAAGTAAATAAACTTCAAATATATCATGAATTATGCATTTGAAATCATCATGTAAAAGCCCATAAGATTCCATCATTTAAAATTGAAAAGATAGTTTTAGAAAACATTTGGGCTCCATGGTTGGAAGGACCCATGGATGAAAACTCACATACCTAAGGGGAAACCAAATCCCTAATGAAAGCTTGAGAAGGAGAGGAAACTTGAAGATGCCTTGAGATGAACCCTAGCTTGTCTTGAAACTCTTGGGAGAGTTTGAGAAGAGAGAATTTGTTTTTGGGAAGTTGGAGTGAAAGAAAATGAGGGCTTTGAAGGGTCTAGGGCCTTTAGATAGGTGAATTTTGCCCTCAAAACGACACCACTTTAGGTTAAACTACAGGAAAAGAGTAAAATGTCCCTTTAAATATTTGGACGGAACTAGCTTCATGGGGGACCTTCACAGTCCGTGATGCCTACCACGAACTGTGGTGGGGTCCCATGATAAAGGACTCAGAAAATATTTTGGAAGGTTTTGCAGAGAGGTCTTTGAACCTTCATCACAGATACCATTATAGATCGTAATGAGGTTTACAGAAGAGAATTACGGGTTGTGGTACTCACCAGTGTTCCCAGCGCTTAAAAGGGTTGAAAAGGTATCCTTCATGGACAGCCACTACGGACCGTATTGTGTTTCATGGAAGGCCACCACAGTCCATAGTCCTCACTTGTTTGAGCAGCCCCACTGAAATGGTCATAACTTTTTACTCCGAACTCCAAATGAGGTAAACTCGGTGGAATTAGAAAGAGGATTCAGAGACATTTGATTTGGTAGGCAATGGGACACCTGAATCTATATATTCAAGGATATATGGTATATTAAAGTTGACCTATATAACATCTTACATCGAAACTCAATCGGTAAGGAAGCTTTTAACTTAACTTTGTGCTTAAGGATTCTTGTGACCTTAAAACATCTCCAAATTCATTCCCACACTAAAGAATTAACCTTAAATCCCCTATAAAAAATGAAGGGACCCCTGGATGGACCATCTTCATGGCCCATGAAAAGCTCCATGGTCCGTGGTGGTTGTTCGTGGCCCTTGCCTTAGGATGTTTCCTGAGGGTTTTGGGGAGGTGTCACTACGGAGGTCTTCACCGCTGGTGGTGCTCACACGGTCCATGGTCCTTTTTCTGGTCTTTTCCCTGCAAACTCTGAATCTCTACCATGGTTGCTTACCACGGTCTGTGGTTCTCACCACAGCCCGTTATGGCTTCCGTGGTCAACCCCTGGTGCCGGTTTCTGCAACCTTCTGAGATTTCCTCTTTTGATCCTTGGTTTAGGACTTTTTAAGTTTTTGGGGTCTTACAATATCTCCCCCTTGGGAACATTCACCCTCGAATGAGAATCATTTGCTTTGAAGGAGGATATGGCATGAGGACTAGCAACCCAGCAAGAATATAATGACACTTGAAATGCATCAAACATGAGATCTCTAAACTTAAACATAAAACACAATTTTAAAATTCAACTTCATGTACATGCATGTGTATGAAGACTTAGGAAAACTAAAACATAATAGTCTTAAATACTTGCACATGAATGACTTAGTACTTTTGGCTTGAGTAGAATAGAAGAGATGAGGGTAATATTTCATCATATCCGCTTCCGTTTCCTATGTAGCACTCTCAACTTATTGATTTCTCCTAAGGACTTTAACGAATGCAACTTCCTTGTTCTTCAATCTCTTGACTTTCCAATCTAGAATTTTCAACCGAAACCTCTTCATAGGTCAAATCTTCTTCAATGTTCACTACTTCCAAAGGCGTAATGGAACTTGGATCACCTACATACTTCCTCAACATAGACACATGGAATAACGGAAGAACTGAGGCTAACTCCAATGAAAAATCACATTCATAGGACACCTCTCCAAAAATCCTTAGGACCCTATACCTCTATAGGAAAATCTATCCAAAGAGTACTACCCCTTACTACCATATTCAACAAACCTCGAGACCAAATAATGAAACATCCAATACATTGTACATTCACCCACATGCCATCAATACCAAATTCAAGTCTAGTTCTATAACCATTATAATACACTCATTTGAAACCCTTAACGAGGAGTCATTAGTAGCCTACTACCATCACTCATATACCTACAACCACGTATTCAAGCCTACCATTCTAACCACTCTATGACTCTCTTTAAGTCATCATCACTTAAGAATTTTCATGCCTATATTAGCATCTTTACATCTACATTTGCACTAATTCCTACTAAAGGACACATCAATATACTCCGACCTATCTATTGCACCCTACAAGATCCCATCTAGCTCTTCCTCCATGTCAATAACCTTAAATGGAATAAGTATGCCACAATTATCATAATATGGAATATCCACTCTCTCTCTATATATCATGACTTGTCTACTATCATTAACATTGGAACACACCACCGACATTGGTAAATAAGTACTCCATCTCCTCCTTGTGAGAGGACTTCAATCTCCTTATCAACCACCAATTCTTTTAATTTAACTAATGATGGATCAAGGTCTTGTTTCGACTTAACATCCACCACCAAAGATGATTTAGATCCATCTTGCACCACCATCATTGGAACTACTCTAAAGAAGTACTTTTGGGGTTGACACCCCTAACCCTCACCATATGATAAATGCTACTCTTAGTAATCAATTTCCTAGGCTTTAAGATAAGAAATGAACCTATCCTTAACTATCGAATCATGACCCTTTCATTCTAGAATAGACTCATTTGGGAATTGAAACTTAACTCAATGAGTTCAACAATATATAGAAGCATAAGGTGCATACAACCAATCCATACCAATCATTACTATTTCAAAAAGGAAATTCACACTTATCGGATGAAGTACCACGCTAAGTTTTGGGACTCATAGAGGGGTAGAGCTGAGATCGTCGATGACTATCCTATCATTATTAGCAACCCATGGGCAACGCCTCAACTTATGATTCTTCGCAACCAAAACATACACCTGAACTGGTTAAATAATCTCTCAGATGGTACCTTCTACACTTTTGTCATGCCAGAAAAGTTTGACCACTACCATTGTCACCTTGATACCTAGGGTTAGGTACCCTATCCTTATGATATTTAGGCACTGAAGCACTATCAAAAGATGATCCATCCTTAATCCAGGCCTTCTTGGTCATCCTAGCAACCTCCATAAGCTTTTCCTCTTCAATTTTCTTGGCATAAGACATTAACCAGGAGATATCCATTTTCTTGACCAACATGGACGTCTTGCACTCCTTGGACACTAAGCTCGAGATACTGAAAATAAACTTGCTCATTCTAGAATGGGGCTTAGAGACCATGAAGGGAGTATACTTTGATAATTTTGTGAATTTGAGGGCATACACCCTCATATTTATACTCCCTTGATGAAGGTTGATGAACTCTTGGATTTTGGCCTCAACTCCAATGAAAAGAAGCGGTCTAGGAAAGAATCTTTGAACTCTTCCTATCCTATCATCCCCATCCTTTCATGCTTCTCCACAACCCATTGCTAATACCATAATCGAGCTACACTTTTGAGTTGATATACCACTAGCTCAACCTTCTCATTTGGCGGCACATCCATGATGGCTACAATTTGGCATACCTCATTGATAAACTTTATAGGGACCTCACCTATCTTAGAACCATCGAACTTGAGCAGATTCATCCTTTGGAAATCCCGAATCCGAGAGGCCAGATTTTGAACTTGAGGAGGAGGGATACCTTGATGCCTTTGGTGGGCTACAACTTGAGCCAATAATGCAACGATGTTGCGGAACTTGGCTTGATTTACCCCTTTCTCTAGATGTGGGATAGCTGAAACTGGAAGAGCTTGGTCCTCATCGTCAACCCTTGCTCTTGGAGATACTCTTCCACAAGGCATTATCTAGAGAACATAAAACCGGTTGTTAGTTAGAGAAAAACTTAGGACACTCTTGTGCACGACATCAATTGAAAGAAGTGAAGACTTTTCTAACCGTCTCATAGTGTCATATTCATAGTTATGGCGTGCTTCACAACCACGAACAAAATCCTATTTAAGGCATTATATTGGACTCCGAGGACCATTTCAAAACCTCAAGCTCTAATACCAAGTTTTTCACGACCCAAGCCTAGGTCCTAGACGTGACAAGGAGAATGGGACACCCTGAGGTACCTCACCCAAGCCTCTTAGCATTCATTAAGATTTTCATAGGTAATGACATATAATAAATCACGGAAGAAAAGGGGGTAAAGGGAGTACGGGAGATAACATAGAATAAAAATCATAGGCAACATCAAACATCATCTATTTGTCCAACAATACCTCTACTTTCTTTACAATTGAAAAAGGGCTAAGATATATTCCTAGATCACCCTCATGATAAGTGTCCAAAAGTACCACAAGATAACTAAAAGTCTATACATGTAAATAGCAAGAAAAGGAAATGGAATGTTGTTCCCGAAACATGGGAACTCATATACTAAGTAGCCTTCAATGATCGACCTAGCCATGTGAAGGAGAATGAGGAGAAACGTCGGTTCCTACATGGTGATATCATGTAGGCAAAAGTATGCGTTAGTACTTTGAATGTACTAACGCATGTGACCATGCAATGCAATATATCATGATACAATAAGGTGATGCAATGGACCATGCTGGAACCTTGCGATTATTTGAAATACCATTTGGAGTTATGAAGCTTAGTCAATGAAATATAGAAACCATGAGTGGGTATAAGAACCCATGTACTAGCAAAGTACTATGAATCGTAAATAAGTATACCATAAACTTTTTGAAAGAAATGTTTAACTTTGTGCGAGCACATACTTTATCTTGTGATAGATATAGTACACATCATATAATATATCTTAAACATTGGAGGAGGGACCTTGTACCTTTGTGAGAGAAACCGTTAACCGACATAAATCATGTGAGCTATAACATAGAGTTCAGATGCTACCCCTACATCGGAGGAAAAAAAAGGAGACTACTTGCCAAGGTAAACTCCATCATGTCTAAGTGGATCCACTAAGCAATTGTGTGAATTGGGTACTCACCCCTAGTTCTTAGACTCGGGTACTCACCTCCAAGCCTTGATATTTCAGGTACTCACTTCTTATAGATTTGGGTATTTGCCTCTATCTCCTTTATACCTATGGTGGCACGTAGTTTTGGGACATGTGTATTCCCCTCTAGTCCATCTCGGTGCTAGGTAAGCTCTCAACAAAATAACATTTAAATATCATAAGAACATAAGCATTTATATAACTTTAATATAAAATCATCATTCGATGGAATAGCTCATTAAAACCTTTCATTTGATTCAATGCAGGAATTGTTCGTTCACATTAAAACCTTACTTTGGCTAAGAAGCCCTTCATCAGTTAATCATTTCATAAAGACTCTCTTTCCTAAGCATTTACTTCATCACGTTCATTGGAGTCAAACTTCATTTCAACTTTACTTCATCATAAGAAACTAGGTGGGTTCATTTCATAAAGACCTTCAAATACATTTAAAGAATACTTGTATGCATGAGAGTGATATAAACTTATAAAGTCAAACATCTTCAAAACGATCTTTCAAACCTTCATATAAGAACCTTAGCAAACCATTCATTTTATGAAATTGAGAGTCAATATATATCAATATAAGTAAATAAACTTCAAATATATCATGAACTATGCATTTGGAATAATCATGTAAAAGCCCATAAAATTTCATCATTTAAAATTAAAAAGCTAGTTTGAGAAAATATTTGGGCTCCATGGGTGGAAGGACCCATGGATTAAAACTCACTTACCTTGGGGGAAACAAAATCCCTAGTGAAAGCTTAAGAAAGAGAGGAAACATGAAGATGCCTTGAGATGAATCCTAGCTTGGCTTGAAACTCTTGGGAGAGTTTGAGAAGAGAGAATTTATGTTTGGGAAGTTGGAGTGAAAGAAAATGAGGGCTTTGAAGGGTCTAGGGTCTTTAGATAGGTGAAGTTTTCCCTCAAAACAATACCACTTTGGGTTAAAATGTAGGAAAAGACCAAAATATCACTTGAAAGATATGGTTAGAACTGGTTTCACAGGGGAACTTCACGGGCCGTGATGCCCACCACGGACTGTGGTGGGGTCCCATGATAAAGGACTCGAAAAAATATTTGGGAAGGTGTTGTAGAGAGCTCTCTGAACCTTCATCACGGAAACCATTACAGACCGTAATGAGGTTTACGGAAGAGCATTACGGGTCGTGGTGCTCACCATTGATCCCAAGGCTTAAACGGATTGAAAAGGTGGCCTTCACGGAAAGCACTATAGATCGTATTGCGTTTCACGGAAGCCACCACGGTCAGTAGTCCTCACCTTTTTGAGCAGCTCCACTGAAATGGCCATAACCTTTTACTTTGAACTCCAACTGAGGCAAACTCGGTGGCGTTGGAAAGAAAATTCAGAAACCTTTGATTTGGTAGGTAATGGGACACCTGAGTCTATATATTCAAGAAGATATGATCTCTTAAAGTTGACCTTTGTAACATCTTACATCGAAACTCAATCAGTAAGGAAGCTTTTAACTTAACTTTGTGCTCAAGGATTCTTGTGACCTTAAAACATCTCCAAATCCATTCCCACACTAATGAATTAAACTTAAAGACCATATGAAAAAATGAAGGGACCCCTGGACGGACCATCTTCATGGTCCGTGAAAAACTCCACGGTCCGTGGTGGTCGTCCATGGCCCTTGCCTTGGGATGTTTCCTGAGGGTTTTGGGGAGGGGCCACCACAGAGGTTTTCACGGCCTGTGGTTCTCACCACCGTCCGTGGTCCTTTGTCGTGGTCTTCTCCCTACAAGTCTGAATCTCTACCACGGTCTGTGGTTCTCACCACGGCCCGTGATGGCTTCCGTGGTCAACCTCAGGTGCCGATTTCTACAACTTTCTGAGAATTCCTCTTTTCATCCTTGGTTTAAGACTTTTCAAGTTTCTAGGATCTTATAATATATCTATATATATATATATATATATATATATAGATAGATAGATAGATAGATAGATAGATAGATAGATAGATAGGTAGATAGATAGATAGATAGATAGATATGTATGTGGTTGTTATCAGTTTGTTTGGTTTGATTCAATTGTTTAATTATTAATCATACACGAAAATAAAATCAAAAGACGAGAGAAGGGAATAGAAAAATAAATTAATTAGCAAACAAACACCTGCCAAAATCATCCACCGTATATACTTCTTCCTTTAAAATTGAGTCTTCACTAATAGAGGAGAAAATGAAATCAAAATCAAAAAAGTCAATAATGAATCATGCCTCCAAGTTAATTTCATTAAATCCCTTAAATTAAATTAAAATAAAAATTTAATTTTTTAAACTAAAGTTAACAAAATGTAAATGATTCTCAAATCATTTTATACTTAATCAAAAACACATAAAATAAGAATTAGAAAACCTCATTTCTATCCTTATCGCACCAAACCAAATAAAAAAAATGAAATGGGATTATGATAGAGTGTAAAGCTTATTATCCACTTATTTAAAAGTTTAGATCCGCCTATTTCGTCCAAACTCCAAAATAACCCAAACAGTTCTAGAAGTGTTAAGTATATTTGATTACATCAAACGCCGAAAACAAAAACTAAAATAAAAACTTTTATCAAACAGCTGGGCCTCCATCTTTCTCTTCCTCTGTTTTCTGCATTCTGTAATATAGCACAGCCAGCAGGGAAGAAACCGGCAGGCGCCGGCACCGGTACCGTAAGGGAAGTGTTTGGTGAAATCAGAAATTCCATCATTAGATTCTCAGAATAATAATTATTATTATTATTATAATTATCCACTTAATATTGAACGGGAAAACAATTTTGGTTTATTCAATCGAACCGTCTTAAACAAATTGTGAGGTTCAATTGCGTAGAGGAAAATCATGGCCGCTGCAGCAGTAGCTAATGGGAGGAAGAAATTAGAACAAAGAGGTGCTAAAATTGGGGTTATTAGTGGTCCGACCAATCCAATGGTGACACCTCTTTTAACAGATCTTTATCAATTTACTATGGCATATGCTTATTGGAAAGCTGGAAAACACAATGAACGTGCTGTGTGAGTGCTTTCATAATATTGATTTTCTATCAATTTACCCTGCATTTCATGTGTTTGATATAATGTGCAAGTACTGAAATTATGAATTTTGACAGTTGATCAAAATCTAGAATTGTGATCGATCGTTTTATTGATTGTCAAAGGATAAATATTCAACTTGTGGGGACTAACTGTTTTATTCATCTGATCAAGTACCTTATTGAAAAAGCAAAACAGTTAAGCGAGGGAACACATTTATTTATTAATTGTATTTATGCATGCCTTCCGACGGTTTTGCATGCCTTCAGCTGAAAACTATCCTTAAACATGGTTAAAATTAACCTTTTTTTATGTGTATATAGCTGATGTTGAAACCCCTTTGTCTTGTTCATGTTTACTCCATATTTTGAAGCTCCTTCGTGAAAATCGTGGCTCCGCCGCTTCCTGGGTCTAATATGTGGAAGTGTTTGGAGTAATGGCAGGCGTTAAAGTTTGACCTCAGGATATCTGATTGCTCCACCATGTTCATTTGATGAACCAACTCATCTTTATAATTTTATTGCGGGACATATTTATTTTTTTGTTGATCAATTTAATTTAGAGAGGGACACATTGATTTGTTTATTTTAAGTTACAACAGTAACATTCTTATTCAGTTGTTGAGAAAATCTTTGTTTGAATATTTCAGGTTTGACTTGTATTTCCGGAAGAATCCATTTGGTGGTGAATATACAATATTTGCTGGGTTAGAAGAATGCATAAAGTTTATTGCTCATTACAAATTAACTGAGGATGAGATAGCTTTTATCAGGAAATCATTGCCCCCGTCATGTGAGGTAGATTAATTATTGACAAAGTAAATAAAAAACTGTAATGTGTATAAAAGTTGCATTTGATGAGAGATAGAAATCTGCTTGTATCTTTTTGTCCTTTAGGGTTATTAGTTATTTCTATTATTATATGTTATTATCAGTGTTATCAAAGGCAAAAAGAGCAAAAAAACTCTAAGGTCCGTTGGGGCTTTAAGTGCAAAGCGTAAATAAAGTGTGGGCATTAATGAAAAAAGGCGCAAAGAGAGAAAAAAATTACAAATATATATGTCTGGTTCAAGACTAATAATTATAAATATGAATGACAAATATATGAATATAGAAATTGAAAAAAGATTATGATAAGAGAAATATCAATTGTTTAGCGTCACCTCTTCAGAAGAGGCTCATTGGCAAGGAAAAATATGCCTTAGAACCTTGATGGCGACACTGAAGCGCACATAAAGCGAGGCGAAGCGCAACACGTTTTGAGCCTTGCTTCAGGGCTTAAGCACGCCTTTGACAACACATGTCATTATAGGAAACTCATGCATGAATTCTGGAGGATTAATGTTCTTCTTGTTTCATGATACCTTAGTGAAATATGATTATGAGCAAACCTAGGTAATTACTGAGATTACATAAGCATGAGTAGTTATGATTGAACTGGTGGCTCATTTCTAATCGTTATTTTTCTTCCAGATGTTGTTATCAAAATATTTTGTATTCCGGATGTTGTTTTGGCAACATATCAAAGTGTATCTAGATAAGTTTGGCAAAAGCAGTCGTCATCTTATTTATTTATCTTGCATTTGGCATTTGTTCTGTTGCTGCTATTGATTTTTGGTAAACATAAAGGAAAGAGGCTCATGCCATAACTCTACACTAGATTGTCATGAATTTACTGAAGTTGTTATGGCAAGTCATAGTAGTTGTAATTCTGTTCACATAGTTATCTAATCCCGCATCTTCTTTGAGATATATTTTCCGCTCTCATGAACATACCATCTCATTCTGTTGAGAAAATCAGGCAATGTTGTGCTTTCGTACTACCTTTTCCTATATGCTTGAAGAATTGTTTGACATACTTAGGCATCTTTTGGTTGGGTAAAGGGTTATCCCGAGATTAATTATCTCAGGATTGCTGTCCCACCCTCAATGTGGGATAAGAATAACACGACAATCCCGGGATAACTAATCCCCAGATAAGTTATCCCGCGATTTTACCCCAATCAAACATGGATAAACTCATCTGAAAATTAATTCCAGGATTAGCTATCCCTTATCCCTCGTACCAAACGAGCCCTTACAGTCTTAAGTGCTTGAGACATAAGCATCTGCAAATGGACTTTGCAGGATGCCTTCTATAACTACCTTCGAGGAATTAACTGTTCAGATGTTGAGATATTTTCTATACCTGAAGGATCAGTTGTCTTTCCCAAGGTTCCACTGATGAGGATTGAAGGGCCAATTGCTGTGAGTACCAACTAAACTATCCTTTTATTCATGCTTGTACGTGAAAGAGGCATTGTTCTCAATACTGATGCTTCATGCATTTTCTTAAACTTCTGTTCGATTTTAATATCTGGGGATTGCTTTTGAATCTCAAAGGTGGTTCAACTACTAGAAACTGCACTTGTCAATCTCATAAACTATGCATCGCTAGTCACTACTAATGCAGCAAGACATCGTTTTGTTGCGGGAAAGTCCAAGCTGCTGCTAGAATTTGGGCTTCGAAGAGCACAGGTTTTTCATCTTTCTTTCCGATAACTTGAAATTGGAAGGTCTCTCTTACAAATTATTCCGTGATCTTTGCCTCTTCATGAGTAGGGTCCGGATGGTGGTATATCAGCTTCGAAATATTGCTACATGGGAGGATTTGATGCAACAAGGTGATTCCATACACAATCTATCCTGTTATAATCTGTTTCATGAAATAGTTCCACTACCTATTCCTCTTTCTATATGAGATGCAGTTTTTAAATTCATATGGACATCCTTCTTATTTTGAAAATAAAATTTTATGATTCTTAGAACCAGTTAGTAATAAACAATTTAAAACACCAGTTCGTCATAACAGTACAAATGTGTCACTATACAACTGGTATAATTGAGAACACTCTCCATTGACCAGACTCTTGAACAAGTAGTTCATACATAGTCACCAACAACAACTACGCTCCAATCAGTAGCAGGTACATATCGGGTTTATGAATCCTTATTGTCCATGCTGCTCAATTAAATCTCATTTATTTTGTGAGGATTCACCATAAATTGGCTAGTGTTAAGCTGACTAGTAGCCTACTGCAACCCTCTTCCTCTATTGGGGCTTGAGACTGGCAATGAGAGCAAAAAAGCTTACACAATATATAGAAGTCACCAGTATCGTCAATGTGTTTTTCTTAGATGAAGTGCTTGTAAATTCCAAATAAATATTTTATAGGTATAGGATTAGTATTAGCTATTCCAGAAACAAAATTGTACCTTTTCTGAAAGGATCAGTACACTGGACAGTCATGCAATTTGACCTTAAAATGGACAAGATTACATGAAGCTAAACGCTAGAGTAGGTTCTCAATATGGATGTTGACATCAATTGAGATTATTCGAACACAAGGTTTCATTTACTTTGAATCTCTATTCCTTTTGCTTTCTAGATGGGCCGGGCTTTGATCAATAAGATGAATATGTATCTCTTGATAAGCAACACTTAACTTCTCAGATTATTTTTACTGTTGCATTTGCTGCAACTTAAAGTTTTATTAGCAATTTATGTTTTAATAAGAATAAACTTCTTCTTGGGTGAAAACTAGAGCATCATGGTACTTTTTTCCTTCCTTGTTGAGATTTTATTTTTTTATCATATTAATCTAGCCATGAGGATCATATCTCTCTCCAAAAACTTTATTTGGCAGCAATGTGGCAGCTGGAAAGTTATTTGAGATCCCGCTCCGTGGAACACATTCTCATGCATTCGTTAGCTCATTTATGGTAGGTGCAACCTTGCAACAACTTTTCCTTCTGTGTAATATAAGTGACACTTTTTGTGTACAAGTGTTTCAAAAGTTTGTTTGTCCCACACATATCACAATGATCTTTGCTTACATGCTTGGGCTGTTTAAGGATCATAACTGAAAGGTGTCTTAGAATTATCAAAACACAAAGGAGTCGTTTGGTAGGGTGTATAAGAATAATACTGAATAAGGTGTATTAGTATTGTTGGCATTAGTAATGCTGAAATTATTTTTTATCAATTGTTTGGTTTATTGTATTAAATGAATATGGTGTATTAGAATAGAAATAGTACTGAATAGGGTGTATTAGAATAGGAATGTTACTGCGTATTTTAATGTCATGGTTTTCTACGCATAATAATAGTACTGATTTATTATGCATGTATTAGTTATACATAGATTAAAAACACAACCAAATAAAGGATTAAATAATACCAAAACTAAAATATATATTATTTTCTCTAATACCTCCTACCAAACGAGGTGCTGGTGGACGAGACCTCTATTAAACAAAGGTGGCAAGCTTACTTCCACAAACTCCTAAATGAAAAAAGGGACAGAGACATTGTCCTGGGTGATTTGGCGTTCTCCCAAAGCCTTCGGGATTTTGGATATTCCATAAGCATTAGGCTTGAAGAGGTTAGACGTGCGATTAGTTGGATGTGCAGGGGGAGAGCAATCGGTCCTGATGAGATTTCGATGGATTTTTTGGAATTGCATTGGCAAGAAAGGTATGGAATGGTTGTCTAGATTGTTTAATGTTATTTTGAAGACAGCTAAGATGCCCGATGAGTGGAGGTGGAGTACAATGGTTCCATTGTACAAGAACAAGGGTGATATCCAAAATTGTAATAATTACAGGGATATCAAATTGTGAGTCACACTATGAAGCTTTGGGAGAGGGGTGGTGAAGGTGAAAGTGAGGGTGAGGAGAGAAGTGTCCATATCAGAGAACCAGTTTGGACTCATGCCGGGGCGGTCGACTACCGAAACGATCCATCTGATGCGTAGACTGGTGGAGAAATCTAGGGAGAGTAAGAGGGATCTTCATATGGTATTCATTGATTTTGAAAAGACATATGATAAAGTTCCGAGAGATGTCCTTTGTTGGTTCTTGGAGGCAAAAGGGTCCTGATCGGTGTTTTGAGAAGCGAGAAGCGGAAAAAAGCGACAGGGGCTCGCTTCACAGAAGCGAGAAGCGTGAAGCGAAGCGCATGCTTTTTTCAGAAAAAACGCTATTTAGTATAAAAATATAAAATATAAAATATGCATAGATAATAAAATATGCCCCATTGGCATATTCACTTCAACTTCATCATCCATTTCATCATCATCAACAAGATTAACCATGGATGCTTCAGGATTCATTTGAGTTTTAAATTCATTTTTTTCGTAAAATACTCTTTTATTTTTTCCTTCACACTATTCGGGACTTTTGGACACACTTTAACATCTTATAACCACCAATAAAATGCTTCTTGTGACGAAATATTCCGCCATTATATGTCATATCACAAAAAACACATTTGATTTTTGTGTTACTTCCCATTACAATTCCATATGCCCAAGCTAGATTCTTTTTTTGTGCCATTAAGAAAATACAACTTACTACAAAGAAAAAATAGAATAATAATTCAGTCACACAAGTCAAATTGTCAAAACAATACCAGAGAAGCTGCAGCAAAATTAAAAGAGCAACTGCAGCAAAATTAAAAAAAAATAATAAAGCAGCCAGACTATGTGAAAAAAAAACAGAGCATATGCTTTATCTTCAAAAAAAAATGGTCAAACTGCTGAGTAAAACTTGAAAAAAATAATTCTTCGCAGACGGCAGTTATGCAGAAATAGAAAAAGAAGAAGAGAAGAACATCGCAGCAGTTGCGCAGACGGCAGAACTGCTGAATGGAAATAAAAATAGAAACAGAAAGAGAAGAACAGAAGAAGAGAAGAAGAGAAGAAGAAAAACTAACCTGGTTGAACTGTCAAAGTTGGAGAAGAAGTCGCAGCAGCTTGGAACAATTGATTATAAGTTTTACAGATTTTTTTTTTAAAAAAAAACCCTAGTGCCGCTTTTTCAAAAAAAGTGAGTTTTTTTCTCACTTCTAGATGAAGCGTGCTTCTCTCTTCTCCCATGAAGCGCACACTTTTTTGAAATCGCTTCGCTTCACGGTATTGAAGCGCTAGTGCCTCGCTTCGCTTCACGCTTAAAGCGAGCTCTTCGGCGCTTTTTCACAACACTGGTCCTGATGGTATATATTAGGGCAATTAAGGATATGTATGATGGAGCCAAGACTCGGGTTGGGACGGTGGAAGGAGATTCAGAGTACTTTTCTGTTGAGATGGGACTTCATCAAGGATCGGTACTGAGTCATTTTCTTTTCACCTTGGTGATGGATGAGCTGACACGGCCAATCTAGGAAGAGGTTCCATGGTGTATGCTTTTTGCGGATGACATAGTATTGATTGATGTGACTCGAGATAGGGTTAATGATAGGTTGGAGGTTTGGAGACAAACTCTAGAGTCTAAAGGGTTCAAATTGAGCAGCACCAAAACTGAATACTTGGAGTGCAAATTCAGTGTGGCTATGGATGAAGAGGGCATGGAGGTAAGGCTTGCCAGTCACCCTATTCCCAAGAGGGATAGCTTTAAATATCTTGGGTCCGTCATCCAGAGTAGTGGAGACATCGACGATGATACCACACATTGTATTGGGGCGGCATGGATGAAATGGAGGCTTGCCTCTGGAGTGCTGTGTGATAAAAAGGTACCACCTAAACTTAAAGGTAATTTCTACAGAACAGTGGTTAGACCGACGCTATTATATGAGGTGGGGTGCTGGCGAGTCAAAAACTCACATATTTAGAAGATGCATGTTGCGGAGATGAGGATGTTGAGATGGATGTGTGGCCTTACTAGAAGAGACAAGATTAGAAATATGGTTATTCGGGAGAAGGTAAGAGTGGCCCCTGTGTCAGATAAGATGAGAAAAGCGAGATTGTGATGGTTTGGGCATGTGCAGAGGAGATGTGTTGACAGTTAGGAGGTGCGAGCGGTTGGTTATAAGGATTACGCGGAGGGGTAGGGGTAGACCTAAAAAGTATTGGGGGAAGGTGATTAGACATGATATGACGCTGCTTCATATCACCGAGGACATGACCTTAGATAGACAGGTGTGGAGGTCGCGTATTAGGGTAGAAGGCTAGTAGGGTAGGAAGGTTTTACGTTGGCCATGGGACTAGTCGGGCCTTTTATGGTTGTGTTTGTTGCTATTCGATTACCACATTATTTTGTTACTACTATTGTTTGTGCGGTGTAGTATTTACTTTACTCTTCGTTTTAGACGACATGCTATATATATTGTTTTGTTTCTCTTGGAGCTGATACAATCGAGCCGAGGGTCTTTCGGAAACAGTCTCTCTACCTCCATGAGGTAGTGGTAAGGTTTGCGTACACTTTACCCTCCCTAGACCCCACTAGTGGGAGTTCACTGGGTATGTTGTTGTTGTTGTTGTACCTCCTACCAAACAACCTCTATGGGGTCATTTGGTTGCTTGTTAGAATTATGCATGTAATACATGGATTAGTTATATAGGTATTAGTAATGCAAGAATTAATATAATGCAGGGATTAGTTATCAAAACATTCCCCTATGTGGTTTGCTTTAATGTTTTGAATTTTTTTCCGTAAGAACACATTGTCATCTAATTTCTGGAAAACAACTTCCCTAGAAGGAGGATTAGGTCATTTTCCAAAACTCTCCCATGCCATTTTCAACTGAACCACCCTCTGATCCCGCATCCACCCCAACCCCGCAAAAGTTGATTAATATTTTCTACTTACTTTCCAAACACTAGAAAATCCAAACACACCCTAAATCTTCTAATTTCATCTTTTTCCATAAATTCTAGTTGGCTTTTATTTAACGTCAAAATTACTTATTATCATTACTCTTACTGTTATTTAGTAGGTGCAGATCATCATCTAGATCTTCAAGTATCTTTTTTAGATGCGCACATACCATGTTTCCTTTAACACATCTGGCATGGTGATAGAAATAAGCCCAATTTGGATATTGGAAAGGATGCCTTTTGTTTGCTAAGGAATTTTATTTTTTGTGAACTCTGTAATAGAGGCTTGGAATTGAGGTTTAATTGATTTTGATTTGAACTATATAATAGAGCCCTTGATTGTTGGAAGGGGATGTCAAACAAAGATTTTCATTTGCAGAAATTATATTTAAAAAAGGTATAACAGACGTGTTTTCTTGTAGGTCCTTGTATGGATAAGTGCACACATTCATGTAAATACGCGATTGCTTGGAGAACAAGTATACTTCAGTGACATGTACTTGCATCATTTGACAATTTCACTCATGGATAGTTGTGTGACACTGAGATAATTAAAACATCTTGCTCTAAGTTGAAGTAAATCCACTTTATGTGAATTAGAACTCCTACTTATGTGCTTCTTGTTGTCCATAAAGTAACGCAATATTCAATTCTAGCTTCAGCACTTCTTAATCAGTGAGTTGTAGAGGCGGAGAGAGGAATTTAAACTAGGGGATTCAAAAAAGGAAATATATTATGCCACGGGGATTCAACAACTGATGTATATACAAATAAATCATTTTTGCTCTACATACATATAATATTTCAACGAAGGGGGTTCAAATGACCCCCTTGCACCCCTCTGCCTCCTCCCCCGGTGAGTTGTTAGCAGTCAACTAGTGAGGCCTGGTCTTCTGCATGGTTTCTAATTCCAAGGTTTTGCTTTTTCTATTGATTGGTATGTCTCGTTCTTCTTGTTAATAATGAAGATAAACGTAAGTATTATATAAGGACTATCTAGATTATAATTGGTCTCTAGATGCTCAATTCTTCTGATTTTATGCTCACTGTTTTGCCCTGGATCAAACTTATCTGTCATCTGACTTGATCTAATATTATGCAGAGCCCAGATGAGATCACTGAAAGATCACTTAAGCACCTTGATAGTCCTAAGTTTTGTAAGGATTTTGTTTGTCTGGTGAAGACGTGGCTTACTAAATTAAAGGTATTGTTTCACCCTCTTAATTTAACTGTTGTGTCCTTGTTGGCTTATTATTGCCTTCTTCAATCTCCAGCCATCAGATTTTGTTCTAAATTATGCAGTTGGTTCTGAGTTTGCACTTTGACCGTGTTTTGTCCCTCACTTTCAAGTATCCTTTATGCTTTGGCTTCACCTTTTTACTTTTGCCTTTTAATCTAATCTTCTTGTATGACCACTCAAAAGTTTGATTAATTTAAGAAGTGTTGGGGATGTATCCAATTCAGGTGGTTGTCCGGATGTTTATGCTTGTCACTCTTTACCGGTGTAAGCCCATTGCATAAGGGTAATAGGTTGTCTTATGTTTTGGACCCTGTGAGTGGTAGCTTGAAGTAGCAGGCAGCTGAGTGGATAAGTGGCTAATTGGTAACATGTGATCCCAAGGTGTGATTCCCATTTGAGAGAGACTTTTTGGGAAATTTCACTGTTGAAGTTAAGCTGATTTAGTCCAAATACCATTTCAAGTGGCTGTACAGCTAGTGGTAGCATATCATTCTAGGTCGTGCCCATTCATCATTCCCCTTCCTATTTGATTTATCTACTCCGTACTTAGGTGTCAGAATAAATAACAGAGATCCCTACAAATTATATAGGATTTGATTGCGTGGAATTTTTTTTTATCTATTGCAGACTTATCTTTCTTTGTTTTTTTATAACCGTAGTGTCCGGGCCAACTTACGGTACCTCGGACTTATTCCACTGGATACCTGCAGCCACCCAGTAGCAACAGGTACTAGGTATTTCTATCTGCCAAGGGTAGGAAAGATGGGAAGAAATCACGAAGTGTTTTTGTCTCGGCTAGGATTTGAACTAAAGACCTCATGGTTCTCAACCACTTCATTGATGACTAGGCCATGCCCTTGGGTGCTCTATTGCAGACTTATCTTGGACTTCCATAATGAAGCTGAAAGCCGAAAAAGAAGAACTTCTATCATCTGGGTGTATTCTTAGTTCCTGTGCATATCTTTATTTATATCCATCTAATATAGTTGAAGGGACTGCCTTATTTTTCGTGTCTTCCCTTCCTCTATTAGAAATTGAAAATTGAGCAACTCTTGAATCTTGATAATCTTCAAATTTTAAGTGATGAAGGTGGTTGATGCTTCTTCTTCTTCCATTTTGAGCTTGGATATCATTGTTATGATGACTGTGCTATCTTCAGCGGTCACGCTTATTAGGTGGAATTTTCAGTGAGACAAACCAAAGTGAGTTAGCAGCTTTCGCCTCATATGGGCTAGCCTTTCCTGGAAGCTTTTTGGCCCTTGTGGATACTTATGATGTAAGTCCAATTGTAGATTCTTCTGCCACTGCTTTATGTTGTTTCTGGGATACTTGACCAGAGCAAAAATTCTTCGTAATTTGTGTTAATATCTTAAACTAAGGAAATCTACTTTGAAAGAGAATAGAACAGCCGTGGTATTTATAGGAATGTTTGTATTATGGTGCATTTCCACAGACATACTTTCTTATTGACCATCTATAACATGTACTTTAACAGGTCATGAGAAGTGGTGTTCCAAATTTTTGTGCAGTTGCTCTTGCACTTAATGATTTGGGGTAAGTGCTTCCCCTGACAAGTTCTATTTTGCATCATCTACTTCATATGATGCTTATTAGTTTAAAAGGTGTACTGTTGAGTATTTGGTGATATATGCACCTATGGAAAAGGAGATGCCAACTGGAATTCCTAGTGTTATTTTGTTAGTCTGATCTTCTCAAGCTTTGTATTGTTAATGTTTTGCTTTTTGTGTTCTCTCCCATTTATGAACTAGCTAAGCATAGGGCAGAATGGAAGAGAAAGATCCATATAAGTTATAGCTACTAGTTGAGGATAAGTTTTAGAGTAGACTCGTATGAAACTTTTATTAGTAGTACTATTATTTATATATATTTTTAACATATGTTTCACTTTTATTTTATTTATTATCATGATGATATGATATGAGCTTAAATGAAGAAATGAGGATTCATATAGCAGGACCCTAATTTATTTGGGACTAAGGCGTACTTGTTTGTTGTATTTGTCTAAAAAGAGGTCTCACTGAATTCTGATAATATTGGGGTCCCTGCCTCCCACACCCCAAAAAGAAAAGTTAAAAAAACTAGAAAGGAAAATAAATAGTTGAAAAAACAAAAAGGAGTTGAGAAACTTAGATTTCCAAGGCCTTCTTCTCCTTGAGCACATTGTGTTCATGTTATGGAAAATTATCCACTTTTTTTGGTCGACAGAGCACAGTTTCGTTTTTAACTCAGCATGATTACCTCCTTTTGCTCTCTAAATTAATAGTTCTCTCCTCTAAGGATTTATCATTTTAGTTGAAACCATCATTTGTTTGACCAAGTCTGTTTCTACTTGATGTACCTTTTTTTTCTACTGTGGTTATTGGAATACGCCCATGCCTTATAATATTTGCCGTTTTTATGTTATATTTACAGGTATAGAGCAGTTGGCATTAGATTAGATTCTGGTGATCTTGCTTATCAGTCATGTGAAGCCAGGAAATTCTTTCAAACTATTGAAAAAGAATTTGGAGTGCCTGGTTTTGGAAAAATGAACATCACAGCTAGCAATGACCTTAATGAGGAAACATTGGATGCACTAAAGAAACAGGTTAGACCACCAGAAATCTAACACAGGCGTAGCATAGAGAATCTTGTCCTATGTTATTTGACCTTTATAATATCTCTCATTGCCATTAATGTTTTCTTCTCTAGCTGTCGTCTTGCGCTTCACTTTGTTATAACCTGGTCCAGCTTCATTATTTCCATTGGGTTAAGTATGTGTGTGTGTGTGCGTGCGTGCGCGTGTGTGTGTATATATAATATCAGTAGTTCGCTTCAATATTCTCTTGTTGCTTATGATGTTATAGATGACAACTCCTTAAAATGTCAAAATATTTCTCCAGTGTGATGACTTTGAGATCTCTTCGTCTAAATTTGGGAAGTAAACTAAGCTAGGTATTATGTAACAAACACACCATTAAGTAATGAAACTGTATGGCAGTTCATACTCATGTCAGTTTCAGCACTCAAGAATCGACCAGGAAAAAAATGATGCAAGGATACATCAGTGAAATATGCTAATAAAGTTTATTTCTTTGGATTACCTCCTAGTGTATGTTCGCCGTTTTAAAATTCCAAGGCTCATATGCTCCCAACTAGATACTTTTCATTTTTCTTGAGTGTATAGCTTGACATCATGCATTTGTACCCTCTGCCTTCCCTTGATTGAAAGGTAGATATTTGACTTATCCTAAACAGGGACACGAGGTTGATTCTTTTGGTATTGGAACACATTTGGTTACCTGTTACGCACAGCCCGCTCTAGGTGTCGTTTTCAAGTTGGTTGAGATAAATAATCAACCTAGGATCAAGCTTTCTGAAGATGTTACAAAGGTTTGTTGAAGCTATGCTGTCGTCTCTTGTCAATTGAGATCCAGTATGGATTTCATTTTATTTCCTCTTTATTCAATTATATGGACATCCATTCTGTTTCCTTTCTAGGTCTCTATTCCATGTAAAAAACGGTGTTTCAGATTGTATGGAAAGGAAGGATACCCCCTTGTCGACTTAATGACTGGTGAAAATGAGCCACCTCCTAAGGTACTTCAATTTTATTTTATTTTTATCAGTACATTATAAGGTATTTCATCAAGCTTGTCATGTCTAGTTCTTAAGTGGCGTTCCATAAGATTTATGTTGTGTATACAATGGTTAATAAAGAGAAAAACATTGACAGGTTGGTGAACGAATTTTGTGCCGTCATCCATTTAGTGAATCTAAAAGGGCATACGTTGTGCCCCAGCATGTTGAGGAGCTTTTAAAGTGTTTTTGGCCTGGAAGTTCAGGTGAGACTTGTTATCTGTCGAGTTATATTAATTTTTAAGCTGGAAAATGTTTTTTAAAGAATGTTATCTGTTCTTTTCTTCTTTTTTTTTTTGGACTGGGAGGGGGGAGGTTGATGATTAAGATAATGAAAAGTAGATTGTACAATTCCCTCGTCTCGTTTCCACAATCAAAATCATTGTTGAAATGTTAAAATCTGTAGCACTTGTTGGCACAAAGTCTACTTCAGTTTTATTAACTAATACACCTTGCCCCAACCGATGTCACATGACACCAGTTCGTATATATAGATAATATAAGCAAAATGAATGATATTGGGTATAACTATAAAAAATGACACCGCTTTCCATTATAGTGATCTTAATTACTTGTTCACTTCTACATAAAATTTTGTAGTGTTGACACTGGTTAAATAAAATTCTGCATACACCACTAAACTACTCTATTTGTGAATGAAAATGGTAGATGAGTCTATACCTCCAAATCAACTGTCTTGCAACACACTATCCAATATTGAAAATAATTGTTGTTTTTTATCATTTCCAAAGATAAAATACGAGAAGATCTGCCTCCATTGAAGGATATAAGGGAACGGTGTATTGAACAACTGGAGAAGATGCGGCCAGATCATATGAGAAGACTGAACCCAACACCATACAAGGTATGCTGATGGGAATACTAATACTTGTTCGAGTTTTAGTGTTTTTTTTCACATATATGTCTATGCCCAGCGTGCCGGTTCGACTGAACTGTTGTTGGATTTGCTTTATTTACTGAGCAGGTTAGTGTGAGTGCAAAGTTGTATGATTTCATCCATTTCCTCTGGCTCAACGAAGCGCCGGTTGGCGAGTTGCAGTGATCAATCAAATGAAGGAATAGATTTTTTGGAAGATTCTTTTAGTGAAGCATAGAAGGTTAAAGGATCTTCTAATAGCATGTACATCTTTTTCCTTTTCATTTTTTCTGGGCAGTGGAGTGTATAAGATATCTTGGATGTTTTTAATAAAGAGAATAAAAGCCAGTTCTCCCCTTCGTTTTCAGTAATTTCGTACCATTATTTGTTTCATTTCGGGTTGAATTTCTCTGGTGACTTGAACTTCTGGGGTTGAGTCCCTTCGAAAAAGTTTCTGCCGCCCATTCATCCGGAACTGGGGTCAGCAAGATCCTTTCATTCTGGAAGTGTATCACAAACTCCCGGAGCAATTCGGTATCTCCTTGAGCGATTTTAAATATGTCAATCTTCCTTGCACTTTTTTTTCTCCAGCATGTGATTGCGCAAAGAAATTTGTAAGGTGTTCAAAAGATTTAATGGAATGTTTAGGTATTAAGAAATACCAGGTCATGGCTCCTTTAGTCAACGTTTCCCTGAATTTTTTAGTAGAACTGATTCGATCTCATCTGGTTCCATATCATTGCTCTTTACCGTGCATGTGTAAGCTATTACATGCTCTTGAGGGTCTGTTGTCCAATCATATTTTGGGATGTCTGACATCTTGAATTTGTTGGCTTATATGAGTCCACCATCAGGAGACCAAGTCCCTTGAATACCAATTAACAAAGAAGTAATAAAGTGCTTAAAGTAATGAATACAAATATTTTGTAGAAATATCTTTGTTCAAGGGAGAAAAAAATCACGACGTGACACACAGAATTTCACCAAACTCCAATAACTTCAAGCAACTTGTGAGTACAAACTCCAGTAATCACAAAAGGATTAACCTCCTAATTCTATACACCTTATAACACCTCTATTACAAGATACACGGCAATAACCATATTGCTCACCATATTAACTAGCTCTAGTTAACATAGACTTCAACACCTTACACGACGGCTAACTCTAGCCTCAAACTCATCTCATAAAGGTTACAGCTGAAATGATCTATGATCCTTCATAACATAGAAATAGATCTTACAATATGAGAACACAATAATCTAACTCGAAATACAACTCAAGACTTGACAAATCTATCAAGTCCATGTTTTGGTCACTGTTACTTTCATCTTTTTGAATTTGATCATGATGAGAATCGACCTGCCTATTTTTTGCTTGATTTTTTGTTTTGGTTGGATCAACCTTATTGTTTGCGGGGTTGTTCAAGGTAGGGCTAGCATTGTCGTTGGTTTGATAATTATTTCCATTACCAACCATTGAATTCGTTGATTATCTTGGTACACGAAAACAAAATTTGTTATCAAGAGTTTAAAGAAATCAAATCAATACGACAATTATTCTTAGCCCCATGATGGACGTCTTTATCCTAAAAAGGTATAGGTGAATTTATAGGTGAGATTTAAAGAATAGGTGAATCAAATTGATGAGATATAGTACAATAATCAAATAAGTAATGTCGTAAATAAGAAGCTAAATAAAGTAATTGATATATAAAGCAAGTGTAACCTATGTTGGCTTGAGGCTGATGAAATCTGCGATCGAGATATATTTGGCAGAGCTAAATAAGAACTAATAGACATTAAACTATAATGTTGAAGAGAAAGTATTCATATTGAATAGATAGAATTAGATATCTTACAAGGTGGTGATCATACAATTTTTATACCGGTATCTCCTCTGGAGCTGATTAGTAAAAATTAATGCCTCAATAATTCGTGGTTAATGATTAATTAAATGACATTAATACGAAAAGTAATGCCTGGCGTTATTCATGGGTCGGTTGTATAACGACTTCTGTTGGCACATTGTAATTGGCATATGGTGTAACATTGTAGTCTTGATTATCTTCTGCGTGTCAATATATGATCCAACCATGTGATTTGTCCAGCAGTGTTTATTACTCTCCACGTGTCATGATTTGATTTGGCCACACATTTTGGCTATTTTTATCATATACTCATATTTAAATTTTGGGACTGGTTAGAGGAGAATTGAGTTGGGTATCTATTGAAATCCATCATTGAAGAGCTTCGAAGCTCAAATTTTGAAATTCAACCTGCCACTAACGTGAATTGTTTTGAGTGAATAATATATCAAAAAAATCAAAACATTGAGAGGAGCGCATATAAAATATTTAGGATTGTTTAGAGAAGATTTGAGTTGATCGGGATTGAAAAAAAGTTTCAGCTCGTTAAGGAAGATTAACTACTCCAATGTATATACATTCTGATACAAAATTATACATTATATATGCATAATTATATATTATTTACAAAAAAAAAAAATCACTACATTACATATACATGCGATCATTTTAATTGAATTTTTTTTTCCGAATAATTATGTAAGAAGCCCTTTAAATATAACAAAAATAAGCACACAATGAAGAAAAAAAACTAACATCTAGTATATATAAATTAAAAGTAATTTTGTTATTTCTCGATTTTTTCAACAAAGAAATCATACTATTAAGGAAAACGAAACACAAGATTGTCTAAATTATTAAACATAACCTAAATGAAGGCTACTCGATCGGTTGTATAAAACCAAAATTATAGCTGAATTTTTATTTATGGCACGTTAATCTTAACTCATAACAGCAGTTGTTTATTGTTTGGCAAAGAATAAATTATCCTGATATATTTCATAGGATTGAGTAATTGTGATTTAAACGTAATTATTTTTCCTTGTGCTTCCTAACTCAAAACCTTTTATTTTATTCTACTCAAAATTTCCTTAAGCAAGAGATTTAGTTCTGTAGCCTTTTATAATTTTGTTTTTAGGGGTATTCGGTATGAAGGAAATATTTTTTCATGAAAATTATTTTTTTTGAAAAATATTTTCTAGGAAAATATAAGTAGGTTTTTTACTTATTTTTTCTTGTATTGTGTATGTAAGCAATATTATCTTAAAAATATTTTTATATAATCTAGAAAAATACTATGGGATGTAGCCATGTGGGGGGTAAGGGGTGGCGGAGACGGGGCTATAGGGGTATGGATGAAGATGAGGTGTGTTGGAGACGGGGATTTGGAGATGGGGTGAAGATGAGGTGTGTTGGAGGGTGGGGAAGATACAATTAGTGTAGAATAATGTCATTATGAAGTTGTTTTTCCTATTTCCACTAGGAAAATTATTATTAACAAATTTGTTTTCCTACAAAAAATATTTTCCAAAAAAATTAACCAACTAAACACTATAATGTTTTCCCTCCATATCAAACACATTCCAATTTTATGTTTTTGTTACGAGAGATTCTCATTTTTTTATGTAAGAAATCCAAAAAAGATTAAATAAAATATTACTCCTTCCATTCTATTTTGATTGTCATTTTAGCTAAAAAAAATTATTGCAAAATAGTTATCACTTTAAAAATTCATAACTAAAGTCGATTATTATTTTCAGCAATTCCGTTAATATTAAATAAGAATACACGACATTTTGGAAAAAGTCAATTTACTTTATTAAATAAGAATAACCTAGGAAACTATACTTTTCATATATTATTTTTTTAATGAATGTGAAATAAAATAAAATGAGTTAAAAAGTTTAAATGGAATACAGAGTACTACCAACAAGCAAAAAAATACAGAATTAAAAGTATCAACTACACGCCCAGTGGGACTCGAACCAACAATCGCTTGATTAGAAGTCAAGCGCCTTATCCATTAGGCCATGGGCGCTACTGCATTTTCCATTGGTCAAGTTATTTAGATATTTAACACTTCTGTTTTGCCTTTCCATATTTCCATTTTTTTGGTAAAGATGAATATATTAATTTAGTTAATATGCTTCATTAGATGGGCGCGGCGATGCTGGAACATCGACTAGTTGTGTTGGAAAAGGGGTACACAAATATTAGTACTATTATAATTAGCCACATCAAAAGTTAGCGTTGAAAGCCTACAAAAAAAGTTCTTTTTTTGTCTGCTGTCATTTTTTTGAAACAAACACAAGAAGATAATAAAGCTGAATTAAAAAAAATGTGGCACGCTCTCTTTGTCCATCTTTTGTATTTATCTTTTTTTTTCAATTTTTTGAATTTTTTCTATTTTCCCCCAATTTAAGTGCTATTTTAAATTTTCAATAATTTTTTTTGAGGTCAAAATATATATCACTTGTCCAGAAGGACATTTTGAATGGTTAGCCATGCCTTTTGATTTAAAGACAGTGCCGCCCATATTTCAAAGGAAAAAGGATGATATATTTGGAGACTATAAAAACTTTGTATTAGTCTATGTAGATGATATTCTAATATGGGAAATTTACATAAATGTACAACATTAAGAAAATATTTACTATTCATAGCAATAATATTTTTTTCACTGAACACTTATAATACAATTTTAATACATATTAGCGAGAATAATTTATAAAACTCATATAATACAAGTTTTATTTATGGATACTTAATTTATCACATACTTTAATACACTTATAATACATTATGTCAATTTCTTATCAAACAAGTATAATATATTTTAAAACACTTATAATACATTTATATTGCATGCATAATTCACTTTTAATACATAGTAGATATATCATAATATTGTTATATATTGTTATAAATGGTAATAAATAAAAAGTATCGCTAAAATCAGTAATTATTTATTATAAAATGGTTTTTCTAGTAATTTTTCCTTCTAATATTTAGTAAAAATATACAAGAACATCTAGGACATCTACAAACTATTTTTAGATTATTTGTAAAATATGGAATAATCATTAGTAAAAAGAAAATAGAATTATGTAAGACACATATTATTTCTTAGGTGTAACAATAAGAGAAGGTAAAATAAAATTACAACCACATATAGCTAAAAAAGTATTAGACATGCCGGATAAATTAGACAATACAAAAGATATACAAAAATTCTTAGGCCTTGTAAACTATGCTAGAAATTTTATTCAAGACTTAGAAAAAATAGTTGGACCTTTATATGCTAAGACGGGAAGTAAATGACAAAAACATTTTAATGCAAAAGATATCAAACTAGTAAAACAAATAAAAAAAAGTTAAGAATATACCAGACTTAAAAATCCCCTTAGAATCAGACTATCTCATAGTCCAAATGATGGAAGTCAGTTAGGATGGAAAGCGTTTTTGAAAACCAGACCTAGTAAATATAGCAGTAAAAACTAAGAAATAATATATGCATATCAGAGTGGTAAATATAAAGAAAAAAGAAATATGAATAGTATAGACGCCGATGTATTAACAATAATATATGGATTAAATAGCTTTAAATTATACATATTAAACAAAGAGAAAGTATTAGTTAGAACAGACTATGAAGCCATAGTAAAATTTCACCAAACAATAAATAGAAAAGCTAGTAGAAAAAGACTGTGGTTAAATTTTATGGATGTTATAGCTATATATAATAATATAGTGTTTGAATATTTAAAGATAAAAGATAATGAATTAGTTGATCAGTTGAGTAGACTACAAATTAAAACTAATTAAATTAACTATGTTTCAGTATGAGACCAAATGGCCAATAACCAGCAGACAAAGGCAAGGGTATAGCCCAATCAGACTCATACGCTCAAACATTATTAAGTAAGATTAATTTTAGACCCAAAGGTACACTTGAAATGATGGAAATGATTTGCTTTGGTAAATTTAATTTAATTTCTTATCTTTAATGTAACCTATCTTTTAGAATATTGCCATACTCTAATATAGATAAAACACAGAAATATTTAGTAGACAATTTATGAATAGCCTATAATAAACAAGACACTAAACATTTTATTGTAGCAAACAATGCTTTATGTCAATATTTTTTAGACAAAAATAGAGAAAAAACCTTAAATATTATGTTGTTATACATGGTAAAACTAATAGTGTTTTTCATATTTGGACAAAAGTAATAGACTCAATAAATGGAGTAAAAACCCTCTCTTCAAAGGCTTTAATAATTTTTACAGAAGCTTTAGATTATGCCAGAGGAATACTTGGTCCAAACTATTACATTTCACCAGCTCTCAAACAAAACCAAACCCAAACACCTCAATACAACATTCAAAAAGACATAAACAAGATTATTTTTTGTGATCATTACTCCATCATAACTGAAGCCTTCAAAAGACTAAATACCAAAAATGAGGCTCTCATTCAAGAAAACATGAGACTTCTAAAGCAGCTTGAAACTTTCTAAGATAAGTTTTTTCCCAAAACAAATAATACAGGTATTCGGGTACATAAGTATTAGGTCCACCAGTGCACACAATTATTCTGTTATTATCTCTTGCCCGAAGAAATGATTTCTCCATCTCAATCAAAAATGGATGAGAAGGGTGTGCATTCTCCTCTGAATGTTGGAAAATCTACTGTATCAGATCAAGGTACAACTAGTACGATTCAAATGGTAGCCGGTAAATACATATCAAACTCGTTAATGACTATCACTTTGCCAAAAAGTGAAGACGAGGGATCTTCTTTGTAATACCCCTAAAAAATTCTTCCCTAGGATTCGGACCCTTCTTGTATCATGCCGGGCCGAACCCAATTATTTAGAAGTGTATGCTTGAGTTGAGATGAGTCCCCGAGTAATTGAGGAGTGTTGGAGGTGATGTGGGGTCACTGAGGACCCCTAGGATCGAGCTAAGACCAAAAAGGTTCGTCGTGGCTAAGTTTGAGGAGGAGTTTGCATGAGGGGTTGACTTCTAACGACCCTATCTTTTGATATATGACGATCTGGGTGGCCCACGACCTATTAAATTAATGGTCGTCGAGTCTTCTTTCCAACGCCACCAAGAATGTAATTTTTGGAGTTCGGAGTCGAAAGATATGAGGATCCTAAGATGAACTAGCACAGCAGGAATTTCAGGCCTGGGGTTCAACTACTGGAAATCTGGACTTGGCGCCACAGTGGCGCGATGCGCCACTATCGCGCCAGAAACATGCCTCAGTAGTTTAGGCTCTGGCGCGGCACGCCACTAAAAGGTGTGCAGGTTTTTTCAAGCCAATTTCCAGAACCCAGAAAATATTGGCCTTGGCGCTGTAATGGGCGCGACGCGCCACTATCGCGCCAGAAACATGCCTCAGTAGTTTGGTCCTTGGCGCAGCGCGCCACTGCGAGGTGTACAGGTTTTAGGTGTAATCAGCCTTGGGCTGCAATGGCGCGATGCACCACTATCGCGCTAGGTGCATTTTTGGCCTATTTTCAGAACTTTTGAGGAGGGGCAATTTGGAAACTTACCCAAATTATATATGTATTACCCTTGGTCTTTTGGGAACACATTTTACAGCCTCACTCTCTCTAAAAACCCTAGAAATCTCTCTCTCTCTCTCTTCTTCTTCCTCTCCAAAATCCTCCTCCAACAAGAAGAGTTCCAAGAGCTTCAAGGTTTGAGTTCTCCATTGAAGACCCAACCACAAGGTTTTCTTCAAGTCTTTACTAAGGAATGTAAGGCTATCCAAAACATGGGTTGAGTCCACCCATGTGCCCTACTATTGCTTTGAGGTTAGATGTCCATAAAAATGGAGTTCCTTGGTATGGTTTATGGTTGAATGAGTTTTGTTCCCTATTTAGTTGATGCTATATGTGTTGATGTTGTCAAGCTAAGAATGTTCCTAAGACCTTCATGTAAGTATGAGTGATGGAGATGACTTGTTATTATGTTTTGTTGATCTCTTTAGCCATGTGATTATGTTGCATAAGTTAATTTTCTTGAATGTGTTATTCCACTTGTGTTGTTGAGTTAAAGTCATAGAGTTGTGATGAGTATTGAGGAGATATCATAAATGCTTACCTAAATGAGGCTTGATTGAATTAATTGGAGGATAGAATTTACGAGTGGACGAGGTCCTAAATAGAACTTGCCATTATGACTTAATTGAGTTGAAATGAGAATGGAGTTGATGAGTTGGCAATGTCCCACATAAAACTAGCTGTGAGGGCTTGTTTAAGATGATTGGAGGGAGTCTTATGAGTATAGAGTCATGGAAGGAGTATCGAGCACCGAGGCGGACGAGAGTATAGTCCGTACTCAAACCCCAGGAACTACTCTGCCAATGTAGGTAGGGATAGACCCGTTAAAGTCAGATGCTTCCCATGGAATCAAACTGTTAAAGTCGGATGTTTCCCATTTATTTGTCCTAAAATGATAGGACTTGACTAATCGATGGTATCCATGATTAGGGAGGCGGTCATGCCCTAGTAAGGTATGGACGGGCGTAGCAACAACGTCTGATTGTTGTACTATTACCGGCTCATAGGTGATGGTTGTCGGATAAGAGAAACTCCCATTTAGGTCTTGATAGTACTCCGAGTCAGTTGAGTTGAGTGGCTTATGATTTAGTCCCGTCTAAACTATTCTTGTTAGACTTAGGACACTTGAGTGAGTTGTCATGTATATATGAGTTGAGGTCCTGAGTTGATATTGATGTCTTCTTGATGTTGTTTCATTCGGCCATTTTACATACTCGTACATTCTATGTACTGACGCCCTTTGGCCTGCATCGTTTTATGATGCAGAGACAGGTACTAGAGATCATCAATCGGCGCTCTGTTGAAGATCCACATACACTCTCAGCCAGTTAGTGAGTCCTCTTAGTTTTATGGAGGATGTTGAGCTTTCTTGTATAGTTTTGTTGTCGCTTCCTTTATTTTGGATTGTTGGTAGCCATGGAATTGTCATTGGCACCTTCTAGACTTTGATAGAGGCTTCATAGACTAGAGTGTGGGAAGGTTGGACTGTTATTGTTGAAAAGTCCTATTTTACTTGTTTTGTTGAGTTGAACATGTTTGGCCTTCGGCCTCCATATTGTGAATAGTATGTTTATGATTGAACTCTACTTTATGTGTATATGACTGAATGATGAAGTGACTGAATCAGGTGGTTTGCTGGAAGGTCAGAAATGGCTTTCGAGTGCCGGTCACGTCTAGGGTACCCTCCTAGGGCATGACAAACATGGTATCAGAGCACAGAGTTCAAGTATCCTAGAGAGTCTATGAAGCCGTGTCTAGTAGAGTCTTTTGTATGGGTGTGTTGTGCACCACACTTATAAGCAGGAGGCTACAGGACATTATGAATTGTTTCACTTCTTTCATACTCTAGAATTCATGCGATAGAGTTAAACTCTATAAAACTTTCCTTCTAATTCGTGCATTTATACGTTACAGATAATGCCTCCAAAGCGTACTGCCAGCCGGAGAAATGCCGAAAATGCAGAGATGCCTCAGTCTGAGGTACGCCCGGCAAGGGCTAGAGGCTGACCTGCGAGGTATGCGGAGGCGCCCCAAGTGCCTGCTACTCCGCCTGCAACCACATCAGAGGCAGAATTTCGAGGGGCAATTGCAATGCTCACGCAACTAATGGCTACCCGAAATGGTAACCAGAGTTCGCTGACTCTTAGCTCTAGTTCCCAAAAGCCATCTGCTGCCACTAGAATTAGAGAGTTTCTGAGGATGAATCCGCCAGCATTCAGGGGTTCTAAGGTTGATGAAGACCCCCAAATATTTATTGATGAGATATGGAAAATCCTGAAAGTTATGCATGCTACAGAGGTTGAGGGGGTTGAGTTGGTTTCCTATCAACTCAAGGATGTGGAAAACATTTGGTATAACCAATGGGAACAAAGTAGGGGTGAGGATGCTGAACCTGCTAGGTGGGATGAATTTGAGTGGGCCTTTCTTGACCACTTCTTTCCCTGAGAACTGAGGGAAGCAAAAGTGGAGGAGTTTGTAAATCTGAAACAAGAGGGTATGACAGTTAAGGAGTATGACCTGAAGTTTATCCAGTTTTCCAGGTATGCTCCAGAAATGATCCCAGATATGAGGTCAAAGATGAGGAAGTTCATCTCCGGATTAGGGAGGCATGTGAAGAAGGAATGCAAAGCAGCATTGTTGATCTCGGATTTGGATATTTCCAGATTAATGGTGTATGCTCAACAGGTAGAGGAGGAGAAAAAAAAAGACAGAGAAGAGAACTTGAGCAAGAAGGTAAAATCAGCGGGCCATGAGAGTGAACAGAGGCAGAGCAAGGACCACAGGTCCTTCTTCCAGAAGAGGCCTTCCAACTATGTCTCATCCACCGCTAGTGCACCTATGCCGCAGAACAGGTATGATCGGCAGGGACAGAGTCACCAAAATCTTAGACCCCAGGGTTATCAATCCCATACCAGTGTAAGTCAAGACTCGAGAGGGAAGCCACCATGCAGCAAGTGTGGTAGGATCCACTTGGGAGAATGCAGAGCGGGAAGGGTTGGTTGTTATAAATGTGGCCAAATGGACCATTTTCAGAGGAAGTGTCCAATAGGGGGAAATAGAGTTCAGCATTCTACCACCGCACCACCGACTAGAGGTAATCAGAGGGGCACTACTTCAGGCACCAGCGGAGGTATAAACCATTTATACGCCATGGGTAGTCGCCAAGATCAAGAGAACTCTCCAAACGTCGTGACGGGTATGATTCGAGTCTCTTCTCTTGATTGCTATGTTTTGATGGATCCGGGTGCCACACTATCTTTTGTGACTCCTTACATGGCTAGTAAATTCAATAAAATTCCTGAATATCTTCTTGAGCCTTTTAGTGTAGCTACTCTTGTCGATGATTCTGTCTTAGCTGAGAGAGTCTATAGAGATTGCACTGTGTCAATTCATCACAAGGATACCTTGGCTGACTTGGTTGAGTTGGACATGGTGGATTTCGATATGATCCTTGGCATAGACTGGCTTTATGTCTGTTATGCCTCTATTGATTGTAGGACTCAGATTGTCAAGTTCAAATTCCCGAATGAGGCAGTCATAGAGTGGAAAGGGAGTCCTGTCACGCCTAAGGGTAGGTTTATTTTTTACCTTAGTGCGAGGAAGCTAATCTCAAAAGGGTGTATCTATCTCCTTGTCCAAGTGAAAGATGATAATGTTGAGTCTCCATCCCTTGAGTCGGTTCCGATTGTCAACGAGTTTCTGGATGTCTTTCCTGAAGATCTGCCTGGAGTCCCTCCTGACAGGGAGATTGACTTTGGGATTGATATTCTTCCTGATACCCAGCCTATCTCAATTCCTCCTTATAGAATGGCCCCAGCTGAGTTGAAAGAGTTGAAGGAGCAGTTGAAGGACTTGTTAGATAATGGATTCATTAGGCCGAGCGTCTCACCATGGGGAGCTCCGGTCCTATTTGTGAGGAAGAAAGATGGGTCCCTTAGAATGTGTATTGACTACAGGCAGCTGAACAAGGTCACCGTAAAGAACAAATACCCTCTCCCCAGAATAAATGATTTATTTGATCAACTTTAGGGTGCCACTTGTTTTTCAAAGATAGACTTGAGATCCGGCTACCATCAGTTGAAGGTGAGGGAATGTGATATTCCGAAGACTACTTTTCAGACTCGTTATGGCCACTTTGAACTTTTGGTCATGTCCTTTGGGTTGACTAATGCCCCCGCAGCTTTTATGGATCTCATGAACCTGGTGTTTAAACCATATCTTGATATGTTTATGATTGCATTCATAGATGATATTCTAGTCTACTCCAAGAATGAAGAGGAGCACGCTTATCATCTTAGATTCGTTTTACAAACTTTGAGCGACCAGGTATTGTATGCAAAATTCTCTAAATTTGAATTTTGGCTTGCATCAGTAGCCTTCTTAGGCCACATTGTATCTGGAGACGGTATTCAGGTTGATGCCCAGAAGATTGAAGCTGTGAAGAATTGTCCCAGACCCACATCCCCGACAGAGATAAGAAGCTTCTTGGGTCTGGCTGGCTATTATCGAAGGTTTGTAGAGGGATTCTCATCTATATCATCACTATTGACTAAGCTGACTCAAAAGAAGGCTAAGTTCTAATGGTCCAATGCTGGTGAGGAGAGTTTCCAGAAACTGAAGGCCAAGCTAACCACTACTCCTGCCCTGACCTTGCCCGATGGAACAGAGGGCTTTGTGGTCTACTATGATGCATCTAGAATTGGTTTGGGTTGCGTGTTGATGCAGAGGGGGAAGGTGATAGCCTATGCTTTAAGACATCTTAAGGTTCATAAGAGGAATTACCCAACTCATGACCTCGACCTGACAGCTGTGGTGTTTGTGCTTAAAATTTGGCGCCACTACTTGTACGGAGTGCATGTTGATGTGTTCACCGATCACAAGAGCTTACAATACGTCTTTAACCAGAAGGAACTCAACCTGAGGCAAAGGAGATAGCTTGAGCTACTCAAGGACTATGATATGAGCATCCTCTACCATCCAGGTAAAGCTAATATTGTTACTGATACTTTTAGCAGGTTGCGTATGGATAGCACTACCCATGTAGAAGAGGGAAATAGGGAATTAGCAAAGGAGGTACATAGATTAGCCTGATTGGGAGTCCGTCTGGAAGAGAACAATGAAGGTAGAGTTACCGTTTAGGATGGGTCTACATCCTCACTTGTGGCAGAGGTAAAGGAGAAACAAGACCAAGATCCCTTCCTCCTCAATTTGAAGGGAGTTGTTCACAAACAAGGGGTGATGGTTTTCACCAAAGGGAGAGATGGTGTGTTGAGGTACCAAAGTAGATTGTGTATACCTGATGTCGATGATGTTCGAGAAGGGATTATGGCCGAAGCGCATAGTTCCAGGTACTCTATTCATCCAGGCTCCATGAAAATATATCATGACTTAAGGGAAATCTATTGGTGGAGTAGGATGAAGAGGGATATTGCGGAATTTGTTTCCAAATGCACGAATTGCCAACAGGTGAAGGTAGATCATCAAAGGCCATATGGTTTAGCCCAAAACATAGAAATTCCGAAATGGAAGTGGGAGATGATCAACATGGACTTTATTACAGGCTTGCCGAGGTCCCGAAAGCAACACGATTCCATTTGGGTGATTGTGGATAGAATGACGAAATTAGCTCACTTCTTGGCAGTTAAGACTACTGACACCACAGAAGATTATGCAAGGTTGTACATTCGGGAGATCGTCAGACTGCATGGGGTTCCCTTGTCTATCATCCAATTTTGGAAATCCTTTTAGAAGGGACTAGGTTCGAAGGTGAACTTGAGTACGACTTTCCACCACAGACAGATGGCCAAGCAGAGCGCACCATTCAAACATTGGAAGATATATTGAGGGCATGTGTGCTTGACTTCAAGGGAAATTGGGATGATCACTTACCTCTCATAGAGTTTGCATATAACAATGGTTGGGCCCGATTTTGTTCATCAAGCCATAGAGAAGGTGCGAGTCATTCAAGAGAGGCTAAAGACAGCCCAAAGCCGCCAAAAATTTTACACCGACATGAGGAGGAGAGACTTGGAGTTTGCGGTGGGTGATTGGGTATACTTGAAAGTGTCATCCATGAAAGGTGTCATGAGGTTTGGAAAAAAGGGGAAGCTTAGTCCTCGATATATTGGTCCTTACCAGATCTTGAGGCGGATTGGGAGTGTTGCCTATGAGTTAGAGTTACCCTCAGAGCTAGCCTCTATTAATCCGGTATTCCATGTTTCAATATTGAAAAAATGCTTGGGCGATCCCTCGTTGGTAGTCCCCATTGATAGTATTGGAGTTAAGGATAACTTATCCTATAAAGAGGTTCCGGTCTAAATTCTTGATCGCCAAATCCGTAAATTGAGGAACAAAGAGGTCGCCTCAGTCAAGGTCCTTTGGAGGAACCAATTTGTTGAGGAAGCTACATGGGAAGCGGAGGAAGCCATGAAATCTAAATATCCACATCTATTCGTGCCTACCGATGAGAATGTTGAAGGTAATGCCCATTTCCTTGACTTGAATTCATTTGTGCATTTTGAGTCTTGATTGATAATTGATTGAGAATTTGATTGATTGATTGACTGAATTCTGATTGTGATTTGTACTCCGAGTCCATTTTTGGTTACTCATCAATCGAGGACGAATGATCCCAAAGGGGAGATAATGTAAAACCTCTTAAAAATTCTTCCCTAGGATTCGAACCCTTCTTGTATCATGCCGGGTCGAACCCAATTATTTAGAAGTATGTGCTTGAGTTGAGATGAGTCCCCGAGTAATTGAGGAGTGTTGGAGGTGATGTGGGGTCACAGAGGACTCCTAGGATCGAGCTAAGACCAAAAAGGTTCATCGTGGCTAAGTTTGAGGAGGAGTTTGCATGAGGGGTTGACTTCTAACGACCCTATCTTTTGATATATGACGATCTGGGTGGATCACGACCTATTAAATTAATGGTCGTCCAGTTTTCTTTCCAATGCCACCAAGAATGTAATTTTTGGAGTTCGGAGTCGAAAGATATGAGGATCCTAAGATGAACTAGCACAGCAGGAATTTCAGGCCTGGGGTTCAACTACTGGAAATCTAGACTTGGCACCGCAGTGGCGCGATGCGCCACTATCGCGCCAAAAACATGCCTCAGTAGTTTAGGCTCTGGTGCGGCACGCCACTAAAAGGTGTGCAGGTTTTTTCAAGCCAATTTCCAGAACCCAGAAAATATTGGCCTTGGCGCTGTAATAGGCGCGACGCGCCACTATCGCGCCAGAAACATGCCTCAATAGTTTGGTCCTTGGCGCGGCGCGCCACTGCAAGGTGTACAGGTTTTAGGCGTAATCAGCCTTGGGCTGCAATGGCGCGATGCACCACTATCGCGCCAGGTGCATTTTTCGCCTATTTTCAGAACTTTTGAGGAGGGACAATTTGGAAACTTACCCAAATTATATATGTATTACCCTTGGTCTTTTGGGAACACATTTTACAGCCTCACTCTCTCTCTAAAAGCCCTAGAAACCTCTCTCTCTTTTCTTCTTCCTCTCCAAAATCCTCCTCCAATAAGAAGAGTTCCAAGAGCTTCAAGGTTTGAGTTCTCCATTGAAGACCCAACCACAAGGTTTTCTTCAAGTCTTTACTAAGGTATGTAAGGCTATCCAAAATATGGGTTAAGTCCATCCATGTGCCCTACTCTTCCTTTGAGGTTAGATGTCCATAAAAATGGAGTTCCTTGGTATGGTTTATGGTTGAATGAGTTTTGTCCCCTATTTACTTAATGCTATATGTGTTGATGTTTTCGATCTAAGAATGTTCCTAAGACCTTCATGTAAGTATGAGTTGATGGAGATGACTTGTTATTATGTTTTGTTGATCTCTTTAGCCATGTGATTATGTTGCATAAGTCAATTTTCTTGAATGTGTTATTCCACTTGTGTTGTTGAGTTAAAGTCATAGAGTTGTGATGCGTATTGAGGAGATATCATAAATGCTTACCTAAATGAGGCTTGATTGAGTTAATTGGAGGATAGAATTTACGAGTGGACGATGTCCTAAATGGAACTTTCCATTATGACTTAATTGAGTTGAAATAAGAATGGAGTTGATGAGTTGGCAATGTCCCACATGAAATTAGCCGTGAGGGCTTATTTGAGATGATTGGAGGGAGTATTATGAGCATAGAGTCATGGGAGGAATATCGAGCACCTAGGCGGGCAAGAGTATAGTCCGTACTCAAACCCCAGGAACTACGCCACCAACATATGTAAGGATATAACCGTTAAAGTCGGATGCTTCCTATGGGATCGAACCGTTAAAGTTGGATGTTTCCCATTTATTTATCCTGAAATGATAGGACTTGACTAATCGATGGTATCCATAATTAGGGAGGCGTTCATGCCCTGGCAAGGTATGGACGGACGTGGAAAAAATGTTTGATTGTTGTACTATCACCGGCTCATAGGAGATAGTTGTCGGATAAGAGAAACTCCCATTTAGGTATTGATAGTACTACGAGTCAGTTGAGTTGAGTGGCTTATGAGTTAGTCCCGTCTAAACTATTCTTGTTAGACTTAGGACACTTGAGTGAGTTTTCATGTATATATGAGTTGAGGTCCTGAGTTGATATTGATGTCTTCTTGATGTTGTTTCATTCGGCCATTTTACATACTCGTACATTCCATGTACTGACGCCCTTTGGCCTGTATCATCAACCGGCGCTCCATTGAAGATCCACATACACTCTCAGCCAGTTGGTGAGTCCTCTTAGTTTTTCGGAGGATGTTGAGCTTTCTTGTATAGTTTTGTTGTCGCTTCCTTTATTTTGGATTGTTAGTAGCCATTGACTTATAATTGGCACCTTCTAGACTTTGATAGAGGCTTCATAGACTAGAGTGTGGGAAGGTTGGATTGCTAGTGTTGAGAAGTACCATTTTACTTGTTTTGTTGAGTTGATCATGTTTGGCCTTCGGCCCCCATATTGTGAATAGTATGTTTATGATTGAACCCTACTTTGTGTGTATATGACTGAATGATGAAGTGATTGAATCAGGTGATTCGCTGGAAGGTCAGAAATGACTTTCGAGTGTCGGTCACGTCTAGGGTACCCTCCCGGGGCGTGACATTCTTCCTCATGAAGAAGATTACCTAACATTTTCCATAAAGACAATTCTAGGAAGAATATGACTACAACAAAAATTAATAATAGTAATAAAATTGAAGCCATAATTAAGCAGACTTTAGAACAATTTGTTTAGAATCACGTACAAGATAAGCATGTTATAGGTAAAGACAGTCCAAATCCAAAAAATAAAGGAATAAATTCACACGAAGATGACAACACCAGTCCAATAAGAACACCAAGTTCAGATGGAGACTATAAAAAAGGGCAACCCGGTGCACTAAAGCTCCCGCTATGCGCAGGGTCCGGGGAAGGGCCTGACCACAAGGGTCTATTGTACTCAGCCTTACCTTGCATTTCTGTCAGAGGTTGTTTCCAGGCTTGAACCCGTGACCTCCTGGTCACATGGCCCAAGACCCATATGAAGATGATGACTCAGGAATGAGTTTTGACTCCATTACCTTACATAATTTAGATACATAGTTCAATACAAAGGCAATAAAGACAAGAAGATAAATATCTGTACCAAAAGAAGATCATGAAGAAGACGTTTGTGGTTATTGTACAAAAGTAAGAAGGAGTATCATGTGAGTATGCCCACTAATGTCTTGTAAAGAGTGCTGTCACTTTATCACTCCCTTTCAAAAGAGGAAAAAACTGTTGATAAGCACGCATCTGTTTATATCAGTCAAAAAAGAGAAAATTAATAATGCATGTGACGATGGGGCCCAATGAGCACCCGACGCACATTATTAAAAAAATCTTATCAGTTTATCGGCCATCTATATTTGGGCCACGTAGAGTGTCTTAAACCATTCATTTCCTATGCTTTGAGTCTATATAAGAGATAGTTGTGTTTATAGAAAGACAAGAGTTTAGAGAGAAGAGTGAGAAGCCTTAAGCTGAAAATCTCCAACATATTCCCCTTTCTTTCATGTTAAAAAATCCGACCCTTCAAAAAACAATCCCTGGCTTGTACTAAAGTTTGAAATAATAATAAGTTTGTTTGTGTGGAGTTTTTCAGTTTATTTGCAAAGTCCTTCTGGTCCCGAAAGAGAAACCTCTCTCTGTTAAATCATGTAAGTCTTATACAATTTTATGCCCGATTTCTCCCCAAAAATATGACATTACTTTGATTTATTATTTTTATATGTAAACTGCTGTACAATTTTATTTTATTTGCCCTTAATATATAGTTAGCTTCTTGATTTCTTAATAACAACTATGGATTAACCTGTAAATTCTTAGGATTATTGACCTTGAAAGTCCGATTAATGAACAAAGGATGAATTTATTGCCAGATGTATTTTTGGGGTGTGGTTAAAGATGAAGTTATTAAGCACTTAAGTTAAAAGGAAGAGATGAACAGGGTAAGTTAAAAAATAAAAAAATTAAATTAAAAAAAAGAAAGCAAAATCGGAGAAAATAGGGTGTAAACCACTAGATAAACATGACGAGACTATATGAAAGAGAGAGTACTGAGTAGGATTTACAACACATTTGATAAAACCTTTACCATCAGTTCATTTCCGAAAAATCTCTTTTTAATCTAAATCAATTTAATTCGGAACTTAGTAAGACTATATGAGAGAGGGAGTACTGAGTAGGATTTACAACATATTTGATAAAACCTTTACCATCAGTTTATTTTTGAAAAATCTTCTTTTTTATCTAAATAAATTTAATTTGGTATCAGAGCGAGAAGTTTTTGGAACAGGATATGAGTAGACCCTTTAACAATAATTTAGCCTTAAAAGAGACAAAAAATAATCTCCAACAATTGTATATAGAATATCAGTGGCTTAATTATACTAAAAAGAATAATTATAGGCTAGAATATTTGATAGACACCATATCTCGTTTAGAATATAAATTGATAATCTAGCTTAAAGCATGACTTAAAACTTATGAAAAGACATCCCTCGTATAGAGACATAAGATCTAGATATTGGCTACTATACCATGAATACAAGATAAGACAAACTGCTAAACAATTAAAAAAGACATTAGAAGAATATCTAAAAATAGTAAAAACTATAGATAGCTTAGATAACAAATACAACTTGTATAAACAAAAACGAATAGTTAAAGGAGACCTTATAAGTGCCTTAAATTGGGAAATACAAAGTCAAGAAAGTGATATAAGATATAGCAATAATAGAATAAGATGGTGTAATATGCGCATAAGTGATAAGACTTATCAATTAGGATAAATTTAATGCAAAATCAACCGCTATTTCTAAGATATAAACAAGTTCATAATTGACTTCAAGAGGAACTACATCATAACTCAGTATATGAGAGAGAGAGAATACTGAATAAGATTTACAACATATTTGATAAACTTATTTGATAAAACCTTTACCATCAGTTCATTTCCGAAAAATCTCCTTTTTATCTAAATCAATTTAATTTAGAATATATATATATATATATACATCCATACAAGACCAGTGGCCTGAGGTACTACAAACATCATAGTTTCTTTCTACCGAGGGCATAACATGCCTTACAATATTAGTACTATTCGTTGTTATATGGGGCAAAACATTTTCATCAAAATTTGTTCCATCCTTGTCTACTTTGAGATCTTCCGATGCAAACACGGGCGGAACTTCCTATTCTATCAAAAAGACATCCTTCTTCAGCTTTGTACCTTAGCCAATATATCAGCCAACTGGTTTTGCTTCCTTCGACTATGGCCGATCGTTGGGCTCCTCATCTGCTGGAGCAATTTCCTGCATTCAAAAATAATATTAGTATAAGAGTTGTGACCCTTTTGTATGAGGTTAATTACTTTAGTTGAGTCTGTATTGATTTGGATGTCAATGTATTCTGACAA
Source organism: Solanum dulcamara (assembly GCF_947179165.1). Lineage (NCBI taxonomy): Eukaryota > Viridiplantae > Streptophyta > Magnoliopsida > Solanales > Solanaceae > Solanum > Solanum dulcamara. The sequence continues at coordinate 69,974,673 of NC_077243.1, read as the reverse complement.
GTTATAGCTCCATCTGCTCTTCCTGTCTTAGTGTTATAGTTGTAAGAGCCATCTATGTTAAGTTTGTACCCAGAATCAGGGGTTCCCATTTTTTCTTGTTCTTATCTTTGCTCTTTTTAGAGCTTATGGTTGCTGGGTAGAAAAGTTCGATAGCTCTATTTCTAGGTATCGTTGTTGGGATGTCATCATTTTCTTTTGTTATGATAGTTATTATTCCTGTTTAACCAAATATTCCATATGTAGAAGGGAAAGACCAACTCCCAATCCAATGTATTCATGTCAGCTTGCATTTTGATATTTTTGATGGCCATGAGCCATTCCTTTTGAGTCTGAATTAGTAATATGTTGAATATGTTGTGTTGGTCCAAATTTGATCCAGAATTGGGTTGCTTTCTTACACTCAAGGAAAATGTGTTTATCAGTTTCCGTTTGACCACAAATTATACATTCAGGCCTTATATTGATTCCAATAGAGTGGAGGTGATGGCAAGTGGGTAGCCTTCAACTCCCAACAACATTTTCATTTCTCAATTTCAGCTTTCACAAAATCTAAAAGTCACTCGTTTAGTTGAATAATTTTCTTACTTGTCCACTATTGACTTTGTACAATAGAAATTATAAATAAAAGGGTAATTTTATCACATCACCCTTTGAATATAATAAATACAATGTCTAGAAAAAATATAATAGGAAAATGACTACTCATTAATGATAAGGGTAAATTAGGAACTAAATGTAAATTATCTATTGATTTCATAAATTGGACAAGTATTGTTGAACATCTATTTTTAGTATAGTGGACAAGTAAAAATGAACGGAGGAGTATGTTCTATTTTTTAAAAATGTCAATTTTGTGCATTAAAATATCATAAAGAAGAATTAAAGAAGGGTGCATCAATTGATTTCTCTTCACTGTAAAGAAAAACAAATCTCAAAAATTATTGTGTTTAACAATTCAAAAGGGTTGAAGAAGAATACTTTAATTTTTCAATTTTTTGGTGGTTGAATGTAAAGTGTCATGAACTCATAACAAATTCTGTGACTTATTAAAGTATTAACATAATGTGTTTTGAGTTACTTTCTTTGTCCGTAAATGGGAATAGACGATAATGTGAGAAATTTGAGAAATCTACTGCGTGTGATTGTAAATTATTAAAAAGAAATTGTCATTTGAATGATTGGCAGAATTTGTTGATGTTATAGATAAGTAAAATTTAAAATAAAAGTTAAATTGTTTTATTATAATGAGACAATAGGAAAAGAGAAGTGAGGAGGGTGAAGGTGATAAAAAAAAGTTTTAATTTTTCTTAGCTAAATTAGTTTTAGAATTACAAACATCTCTTATTATTTAGCGTCAACATACATGACTTTATATTTGTTTTCTTAGCTAACTAAAATGTGGACATATATGTATTAATTCTGTAACCCTTAAGGGTTTGAGGTTGGTTCCATTTTCTTAGGAAGATGAAATTTAATTGTAGATTTATACTATTCCTTGAATTTCTTAAAATAAATCAATAAGTCACTTTTTTAATTCTTCAATTATTAAGGTTATTCTATATCTCAGTAAAATTAAAAAATGTCAAATGTTTGTAAATTGGTTGATGTATCTCGAGATTGCGTGAAGCGCGGAGAATTTTATTAGTTATATGAATAATGTCAAACGATTTATTTAAATTTACTAATAAAAGTGATTGAAATACTAATTAAAATCACTTTGTTATACATATATTACAAATGGGCATGATGGGATTGTGTGAGATATATTTTCAAAGATCATTTCGTTTGCAAACAAGTTATATAGAATTCTAATTCGATATTATAATATAAGAATTAAATAATAACAAAATTATTTTGCGGATATTATTTTATTGGTAGTGTGGAAGACAAAGTGACTCAAGCTTGCTCATCAGTTGATGCATACTCCCACCTAAAAATTGTTCTCCTAGAATTTGCATCAGTTGATGCATACTCCCACCAAGTCCTTGCAGTGTGCAAACTTAGCAGGCGAGACTATCTTGGTCAGCATATCTGCAGCATTATCATCTGTGATAACCTTCTCAACCTTGATATCTCCCTCTTCAGTGACATCTCAAATGAAATAGAATCTGACATCAATATATTTGGTGCGCTCATGAAATCTATGATTTTTAATCAAATGAATAGCTCTTTGATTATCTCCTCTTAGAGTTGATTCCAGCCGAACCAAACACAATTTTGCTACCAAACCTTTCAACCAGGTAGCTTCTTTCACTGTCTCTGTTGCAGCCATATATTCTGCCTCTATTGTTGACAAAGCGATAATCAATTGTAAAGTTGAGTTCCAACTAACGGCATGGCCAACGAGAGTAAAGATGTATCCGATTATGGATATTCTTCTATCAAGATCCCCTTCATAGTCAGAATCCACATAACCGAGAACTAAAATACCTTCACTTGTTCGAAAGGTTAGGTCAACATCATAAGCTCCTTTGAGATATCTCAATATCCACTTGACAGCTTTCCAATGCCTTTTTCCTGGATTGGCCATGTACCTACTTATCACACGAGATGCGGTAGCATAAGGAACTTTTGACATATGCTCTACCTTATCCCCATATTGAGGTATTTGTAACTTTGAAAGCTTAAAATGAAAAGCTTACGGTATACTTACAGGCTTGCTCATCTGCATATTGAATCTCTCAAGAACCTTTTCGATATACCTCTTCTGAGAAAGTTGTAGAACACCACCTTCTCTTGAACTCTCCATTCCAAGAATTTTCTTTGTAGCTCCCAAATTCTTCATGTCAAATTCCTTTTTCAACAATTTCTTCAAAATATTTGTCTCTTTTGTACCACTGTCTAGGGGATTGCTTTAAACCATGCAAAGACTTCTTTAGTTAGCATACATGATCTTCTTTTCCCTCAGCTAGGAAACCTTCAGGTTATTCCATATAGATTGTCTCTTCTATATCACCATGTAAGAAAATAGTTTTGACATCAAGCTGCTGAAGCTCCAAATCAAATTGTGCAACCAATGCTAGTAGAACGCGAATTGAGTCATGTTTCACAACTGGAGAGAAGATCTCATTATAGTCAATTCCCTCCTTCCGACTAAAACCCTTTGCAACCAATCTCCCCTTGAACCTGGTATCTTTCACTTCTGGAATACCTTCTTTCTTTCTATAGATCCATTTGCATCCAACTGTCTTCTTCCCCTTTGGCCTTTCAACTAAGACCTATGTTTCATTTTTGTGAAGGGACTCTATCTCTTCCATCATGTCTAACCACCATTGTGCAACATCTTTGCTAGAAGTTGCCTCAACATATGAAGAGGGAACGAGGTATTTAATCTCTTCTTCTGTAGCTACGAATGCGTATACAATCAGATTTGCTTTCTCTATAAGATGTTTTGGTTTTCATATCTGCCTTTTGTCCCTTCCCTTCACAATTGTATATGGTTTATTGACTGCAGTTCTTTAAAATCTGAATCTTTTGACTCATAAACTTGAGTTTCTTGATCATTTTCCTTGGTATACTCCACCGATAGCTCCACCTGCTCATTGTTCTTATTTTTTGATAACTCCATACAAACTTTACGAGGATCAAGTATAGAGGATTCATCAAAGGTAACATCTGTACTAACTACAAATTTGAGTAAAGATAAATACCAAAGTTTGTACCCTTTTATTCCATCTACATACCCTACGAATATAGCCTTTTTATCCCCTGGTTTAAGCTTTCCTTCATTAACATAATAATAAGCCAGACACCCAAATATTCGCAGGTATGAATAGTTAGAGGGTTCACCTAGCCATACCTTATTCTGAATCTTAAAGTCAATCGTTGACGCTGGAGATCGTTTGACAATATGAGAAGCAGTGTGAATTGCTTCAGCCCAAAATACTTTGGACATTTTTGCTTGTAAAAGCATACAACGAGCCTTCTCAAGAAGAGTTTTATTCGTTCTCTAGGCAACTTCATTCTGCTGTGGTGTGTGCCTGACCGTCTTGTGTCTTGTGATCCCATTCACCTTGCAGAAATTATTGAACTCTTCACTGCAAAACTCCAAGCCATTATTTGTGCAAAGATACTTGATTTTTCTCTCCATTTGATTCTCAATCAAAATCTTCCATTCTTTAAATCCTTCAAAAGTATCACTTTTTGCCTTCAAGAAATGCACCCAAACCTTTTATGAAAAATCATCAATGAATGTGAGAAGATACCTTTTTTCTCCCTTCGATGGAAGCTGAGAGGGACACCATAAATCTAAATGGATGTAGTCTAGTACTCCTCCCGTCTTATGCTTGCCATTACTGAAATTGACCTTCTTCTGCTTCCCTACAATGCAATGCTTACAAAATTCAAGTGTGCTGATCTTCTCACTGTTCAAAGGTTGCATTTTCTCAACATCTCCAGTCCTCATTGGCCCAGTCTTATGTACCATAATCTTGCCTTGTCATCATTAGATAATTGCTACACTGTAGATGCATTAACAGAGCAAAAAATGGTGCTTTCTGTTAGTGTGTAGAGGTCATCCTCTAGCTTGGACTTCATCATGACTAAAGAACCTTTAGACACCTTAATTGTACCTCCTTCGCTCATGTACTTATAGACTTGATTATCTAAAGCACCCAGGGATATCAAATTCTTCTTCAGATCAGGAATATGACGGACTTCTGTAATAGTCCTTACGATTCCATCATGGTAGCAAACCAAAATTGAACCAATGCCAACTATTTTATAAGTTGCATTATTGCCCATTACTACATTTCATCCACTTTTCTCATAGCTACTGAACCAATCTCTTTGGAATATCATATGTAGAGTACAACTAGAGTCTAGCACCCATTTTTTGTCATAGACTCTACTATTGTATGATGTTGTTAGTACATATTCATCATCTGAATTATGTATCTGCTTAACAATAGATGCACTCCCCTTTTCTTTGGACTTTGACATAGGACAATCTCATTCAAAGTATCCTTTCTTGTGACAGCCCCAATACTCCACATTTTTCTTGTTCACACGAAATTTTGATATATGCTTTGATTTGCTCCTTCCCTATTGGCTAGTACGACCTCTTACAAAGAGCCCACTAGGTTCATCATCTTTGTCTCCTTTAAAATGCCTCCGCACATCACAAGAGTTAAGTGCTTGCCGCACTTGCTCAAGAGTGATAGACATCTTGCTATACATAATTAATTCTCAATATCGTGATATTTTAAAGTCAATGAGAATAGCAAAGCACATGAAAGCGTCTCCTCATCCTTCTTAATTCTGGCAATCTATTAGGCCATCACAAGTTTATTGAATGCATCTACATGGTCTTGCAAAAAAGTACCTGACTCCATCTTAAATATGTGAAGATGTCGTTGTAACAACATCCTTTTTATAACCAACCGATTTTTGTAAAGCCCTTCTAGCCTATCCCATAACTGTTTAGCCATCTCCTCGGTACTTGTACTCACTTCATAGAGCACATTAGGTGTAAGGGATAGTTGGATTACACTCAATGCATCTCCTTCAATTTTTGCTTTCTCGGAAACCGATGTGTTATTGGGGTACTTTCCATCAATAATATGGATTGAACCTTCCCTCTGTAGTAACGCCATCATTTAGATTTTTCAGATATTGAAGTTGTTGTGCCAACTAAATCTATCAATTTCATACTTCATAGAACTCATTTTTACTTGTTTTTTCTCTTCTACTATAAAGTATTTGGAAATATAGAAAACCAAAGTAATTCTTTTTTGATGTGGAAGTTCACACTGTGCTGCAACCACAGAGCATACTCAGACAGAACCTTGTCTTTGATACCAATTGTTAGCTAAAACATTAAAATATAAAGAACAAGAAAGAACAACAATATCTAACATGGTTCAGATCAGAATGATCCTATGTCCACCAGAGAACAACTGTCTTTATATTAACAAAGAAAGGGGAGTGATCCCAAATACAACTAAGAGAATTGCTCTATCAATTCTCTACTCTTTTAATATATTTTGCAAATGCCTTAAAATATGAGAAGACAAGAGAGAAACATTTTTGAGGTTTGTTTCAAATGAATCAAGAGCTGCCTATTTATAGGAATAAATTCTTTCTCTTGATGTCATTCATTACATCACATTTTGTCAAGATTTCTTTACCAAACTTTTACCTAACTCTCACCTACCAAGTTGCTACATTAAGACTATCTAGAATCTTGTCAATTTTAACAATGTTCTATAATTACACATTCATCATATTTCATTTTAAGTATATATCTAAGTTATTTTGAAAGAGTCATCTACCATAGTTAAGAAGGACTTGTTACATCATAGGTATCTTCTTTGTAAGGACCCCGTAGATTTATGTGAACTAATGCAAATATATCAGTACTCTTAATGTTGCTAAGTGAAAAAGACATTTGATTTGTTTAGCACAAGAACAAATTTAGCATTTATTCACACTTTCAGTAAAAGTATCTACTTTTGCATTCAAAATATTCTTATAAATAGTATTAGAAAATATGTCCAAAACGTTTATGTCAAGTGTCTACATCTACATTTGTGCTAGGGACAAATATAGAATTAGAAACTTTAGCTATTATGGATAATTCTTTATCAGCATCATACTTGTTTATAAAAATATATGGTCCATCTTTCTACTTATCGATCATCTTCATCTTCAACTTTTCATTGTAGACTTCCTGAAACACAAAAGAGTAAGAAAAAAAGGGCATTAAATAATGCAACTCCCCGGTTAGCTTTGCAACTCACTATAAATTGAACTTAAATTATGGCAAGTGAAATAGCACATATGTGTAATTAAAGAATCATCTATAAAACTCCACACATGCAGCTCAGATCTTGTAACGTGCTGATCTAGTAAGCCATAGGATAGTAGGAAGGAAGCTTGAAGAAGATATTTTTGGAATGAATTCAACTGTTTCATTCAGATAAGAGAGGTCCTATTTATACATCAACTAGCAACATCTAATCTAACCGACTAACAAGAAATTACAGCTGGAATGCCAGCTGAATCAGTTAAAATAGTGCTAACAATTCGGCTAACTAACTCAACTACTAACTAACAATTCTAAAGATTCTAACTAACACCTCAATACTCAATACTCCCCCTCAAGTTGGAGGGTCAAGAATGTTAAACACTCCAAGCTTGCCAAGTAAATGCATATGTTGAATGTTGGCAAGCCCCTTGTTCAGCAGATCATCCATTTGCTCCTTTGTATTCACATAGACAGCCTTGACAGTTCCTTCCTTGATTTTGTCTCTAGCAAAGTGACAATCAATCTCAATATACTTGATCCTGAAAGATTGCATTCCCAACAATTTGGATTAGAGACTTGCTATCACAAAAAACAGTGATTGGTGTGTTAGTGTGCACAAAAAACTCCTGAAACAACCCTTGAGTGAATTTTTCTACTATCACACCCCGAGTCTACACTCTAAATATGGATGGTATTCAGAAACCATTGCTGGTTCCTAAGTGAACCTTTGGCCTGACTAACTGACTAAGTCGAAGACTTGACTCATTAAAGCAACTTAGATGGGAAAAATAAGTATATACAAACTTAAATATGTCAGCTTAAAACTCAAATATATATGAGGTATAAGTCAATATTTTCAAAACATAACTCAAATAAATAAAATTGAATAAACTGAAACTCTGTTTGACTAGTCTATGAAACCTCTAAATACTGACTCTAAATAGGTACTAGGACAGGATCACGACTAACTCGAAATATCATGCCAATACTAAAATAAAAGACTAAAATAAAGATACAAGAGTGCCTCTGAATGCAAAGAGGTCTCATCAAAAGTTGGACAGAGAATGATCCTCAATAGTACGCCTGTTGATGATCACTAACTTCTGTGTCTGCATAATAAAAAGATGCATCATCGAAGGATGTCAGTACATGGAATATACGGTATGTAATATGGTAGAGTATAAGAGATAACTAAACATGAAATACTAAACATAACTCTTTTTAAAATGAAAAGTAGGCATGAGGTAAATACCGTTCAACTTTATAATGAAATATGCAATAAAAGCAAAATATTAAAATAATATACTTTACTTTATTGGAAAGTTTATCTTACCGACAACCATTACTGATGAGCCCAACAATGATACAATGTCCTATCCATGTTGCGAGAGTCATCTTATACCTTCCCGGAATGTAGGACAACAATTTTAATCTATGGATCCATATATAGGACTTCTCAGAGGCTGTGAGGAGTCACACATGTTTTAGTATGATCATATCCTACGCTAGCTACGTAGTTTATGGGACTTTGAGTTAAATGAACTCTTACCCATATCAATGCTCAATACTACTTCCAAAATAAGAAATATCAATAATGCTCATATAATATTTGAGTCGAGTTAATACTCAAAAGCCCTCTTTAGGGAAAACTGATTTTAAATTTGTTTTACTTTACTTTGATATAATACTCTCTGAAAACCTTTATACTCTTTTCAAAAATTATGAAGCTTTTCTCAATGTAAAATAGTACATTTGAAACCATTTACACTTGGTAAAGCTCATTTTCAATGGGACTTTAAAAGTATCCATAAGTCACTTTAGTTTCAATGAAATTAGTGCAAAATATTAAGCAATGAAATAATCCAATTAGGGTTCATTTGAAAGTAGGCATGAATAACAAATTATGAATGAAAATCACGTAATTAAGTATGATATCATTCTGCATGCATATGACTCAATAATAAAAACCAAAACTTATTCGAAAACTCAATAGGGATAGGATTAAAACTCCAACTTGAACTTATACTAACTGAATGAAGATGTTGGACACGTGGAAATATTTAGTCCAATATTGTGATTAAGGTTACATATCTGGAGGATTGAAGATCTAGATGAAACTTGAAGAAATTAGTTGAAATGCTTGAACCCTAGCTCTTCTTTTTCTCTCTAATTCTTGCTCTCAAGAGATTCTAAGTGTTATTGAGAGAAAAGGCACGTTGGGTATTGATAAGGGACTAATTTTAGTCCCAAAATGTCTTGGGTTTTATTTGAAAAAGGTGAAAAAAGTCAAGAATACCCCCACTTAAAAATTAGGCCTAGACCACTACAGGGCTCTTCTACGGACCATAGGATCTTCTATGGACTGCAAAAGGCCGGTGGTAGAAGCGTAGGTCCAAAATTGGACCTCACTGTTTCAAGGCTTGATCTACAACCAAGATTCTACAACTTGTAGGCCTAATTATGGGTCGTAGAAACTCTCGTGGGAATATTTGCACATTCTAGTATCTACTGAAATGTGGAACTTAGTTCTACGACTGACCCTACGAGTCACAGAACTTTATACTTCTCGTAACTTTGGCTCGTAGAATGATCTTACAAACTCAAAATTTGTCTAGGTGTTAGGTATTATACAATCCTTTTATATGGCTTGTAGAACACTCTAAGGGTCATATATTTGGGTTGTAGATACTGATAATTTATTTTTCTCATATTTTTCTCAAATTCTCTCTTGGATCTTCAGAATCAATCTAAATTAAAATAGTACAGGGTGTTACAACCACTGCTGCACCAAGACTTGTATACTCAGCTTCTGATGATCTTCTAGATATAGTTTGTTGTTTCTTTGACTTCCATGAAGTTAAAGAGTCCATAAACTTGACTGTAAAACCAGTAATTGATATCTTGGTATTTGGGCAAGCAATCCAATCAAAGTCACAACAACAAGTAAGTTGTTGTGTGAGTCCATATTGCAATAATATACCTTAGCCTAGTGAATTCTTTAGGTATCTGATAGACCTTAATGCAAACTTCCAATGAGACTTCTTTGGCATTTTCATAAATTGACTCAAGGTCTGCACTGAGAAACTAATATCAGGTAGTTTTATAGTCACATAGAGTAGTTTTCCAATTAACTTCTAATAGGTACTAACATCACCAAACAATTTATCTCCTGTAGTGATGGTGGCTTCATCATACTCCCGTGTTGTGATATTTTGTTGACTTCTAGGAGTGTAACAATTGGTTTTGATCCACTTAGTCCCATTTCAGAGATGAGTTCCATCACATAGTTCCTCTGGTTCAATAGTACACCTCTTCTAGATCTTAGAATCTTAATTTAAAGGAAATATTTCATCTCCCCCAAGTAATTTATTTTAAACTTATGATTAAGGACATGTTTAGCCTTCTCAATCAAAGTATTCCTACTACCAATGATTAATAGGTCATCAACACATACTAATAAAATCACAATGTCATCTTGTTCTTTATGGTGAACAATGAATAGTCATGATTGCTTTGTGCAAAAAATGCATCCACTAAACCTTTTTTTAGTTTGATATTCTACTGTCTTGAAGCTTATTTCAAGCCATGTAGTGACTTCGGCAATCTACACACTCTTGTCTCTCTCTAGCTTCTAAAACCTTTTGATATTTCTATATACACCTCTTATTCAAGATCACCTTGCAAGAAGGCATTGTATATCTCCATCCGTAATAAATTACATCCTTTATAAGAAGTAGGGCTAGGACAGATCTCACAATTACCATCTTGGCCACATGGGAGAAAGTGTCATGGTAATCTAGGTCATCCCTCTGACGGTAACCCTTGACTGCAAGTCTAGACTTAAATCTTTCTACCTCGCCACTTTCTTTATATTTGATTTTGTATATCCACTTGGATCCCACTATGTTCTTTCCATCTGGCAATGGTACTACCTCCTAAGTTGTAACACCCCAAAAAATTTAAGCTAATACCTGAGCCATTCTTCTAATGCGTACTGGCCTGAACCTGATGACTTCTAATTATATATATTTTGTAGGATCAATTATTAAGTATTTGAAGTGTATTAGAGGTGAATTAGGGTTATAAGTAACCTTTAGTACTAAGTCGAGTTGAAAGATCCTTTACCGATTAAGTTTTTATATAAGATCTTATAAATGTCAACTTTAAACAACCATATATATCCGAATATTAAGCGTTAGGTGGCATATGTCATATCAAATTAAGTATATACATGTACTCTTTCTAATGCCATCAAGTTTGCCTCATTTGGAGTTCTGAGTAAGAAGTTATGACCGTTTTAGTGGAGATGCTCCATCTTGGTAGAAGTCCGTGATGCGGAGAGGACGCGGACTCCACTGCCTAAGACAAATGACGCCTCTTTTATTTTTGTCCTATAACCCTTTGGGGAGTTATTTTAATATTCATAAATGTGTAGAAATCAGGTTTTCCTCATTAAACACCATCTCATTCATTCCTAAGCTTTAACCCTCAAGAATTTTCAAGAAAAATATCAAGTTAGGGTTCTCTTTCAAGGTTCTTCATCAAGGTAAGTTCTTCTTCATAGATTTTAAGATTTCCAACCCAAATTTCTTCATACATACATGAATCCCTAAGAGAAATCTTAAATCCTAACCATATGATTTCCAAAAAAATAAATCTAAGAATTTTAAGAAAGGGTATCTTGATTGTTCTTCTTCAAGTTAAGATTTTTCATCAAGATTTGTGGAGTTTTTAAGGTATGTAAGGATAAATTAAAGAATGCAATTTTTTCTTCCATGTGCTCCTTGATTGTGATAGGTTGCTTTGTGAATGAGTTGAGTCCCCATGATAGTGTTTCTTAAGAATTGTTTAAAATTAACATATTTTTACATGATATTGCGTAAGTGATGTATTCTACAAACTTTTTCCTTGAACAAATGATTTAAAACTATTTACTTCATAAACCCTCATAATATTTTGACTAATATTGGATGTATATGCCTAAGAATTGAGTCTAGAGCCTTGAACTTGTGAATGTATGATTGTGATTAGGATTGTGAGTATGTGATAGTATTGATGAAACTTGATAGCCCTTTATATCTTCATAATTGTAACCAAATGAATAGTCTCAACTGAATGTTGTCATAAATGATTATCAAAAACTACTCTTAAATAAATGATTGGATAATTGATTGGTTGAAAGGATTGATTGGACAGAACTGATAAACTAATAAGAATCCGTATGAGACTTATTGATTGGTTTAATTTGGATTGATTGTATTATGAGCTTTGAGTTATGGGAGGAGTATCGAGCACCGAATTAGGTAAGAGTAACTAATAATTCAAACTCAATAACTATGCTGCCAAACGTAGGAGAGGATTGAACCATTAAAGTTGGATGTTTCCTAAATTATTATCCTGACATGATATGATTTGATTCGTTATGGATCCATGGTTATTGATTCATTCTTATCCTGGCAAGGTAATGGACAGACGTGGCAACAAATGCGGCTTGTTATACTATCACTAGATCATAAGTGATGGTTATCGGATAAGAGAAACTCCCATATAGGTCTTGATAGTACTCTAATTTGGATTGGATGGGATTATATATGATTGGTCTTTGTCTAAATCTTATTCTTGTTTTAGACTTAGAATATCTTGATTAAGTTGTTCACCTTCCTGATTGGAAATATTTGAGTTGATTTGACTATCCTTGCTGCATGTTCCATTATGCTATTTTACATACTCATACATTACATGAACTGGCGTCCATTTGGGCCTGCATCCTTTCATGATGCAAAGACATGTACTAGAGATCATCAATAGATGCATCGTTGAGGATTTGTTTACATTCAGCTATTTGATGAGTCCCCCCTGCTTCTGAAGGATACCACATTTATCTTTTAATCTTTGAGTTTAGTTTTCTTTATTTGATTTGAGGTAGCAATGAACCTGTCATTGGCACCACTAAGATTGTTGAGAGAGACATCATTGAATAGATTGATGATGATGTTAATTCATTTATTTTGACTAGTTTCACTCTCACTAGTTATTGATTGGTTAGATGGTTGGCCTTTGGCCTCATTCATGAGTAGTATTATTAATGAGTTGAATCTTCTGCTGATAGAATGAGATTGAATGAATGTGTTATTAGACTAAGTGGTTCTCTTGAGGAACAAAAATAATCTTCGAGTGCCAGCTGCGTTTAGAGTACCCTCTCGGGGTGTGACACAAGTTTTGTTTTTCTCCAGGGCTTGTAATTCATTTTTCATAGAATCTATCCATCTTAGGTTCTTGGAAGCCTCTTTTAATCTTTTTGGTTATCTTAATTGTAAAATCATGGTCAGATATCATTGTTATTTATGAGTTGTCTTCTCATATGAGATGTTGTTTTCCATGGGATATAAACTAGTGCTTATTTTCTTCTGGACAACATAGTCTTTCATCAGTATGGGTTATTTCACCTGTCTATGTGACTTCATGATGCATTGTATTATTTTTGTAGCTTCATATGGTTGTGTCATTGTATCCCTTGATAGGATATTTAACTCTGCATGCTCAATATCTTATGTGTTATCAACCATAAGGTCTTAAGAAGTTAAAGTGTCAACATCTTATGTATTATCATCCCCAAGGTCTTAAGAGACTTTATCATCTTGATTGACATTCTGATTTTCTGGTAGTTGAACTATGCTAGACTTACCAGGTTTAGTAGTTGCAGCCTTAGGAGATGGGGAGGTTCTTCAGATCCTTCAAATTTCATACCTCTATGATCATTTGAAATATCCATCAACAGAGAAAATTGCACTAAATATTTCTCCATATGCATGTAGTAGTTGTCCAGTGTGACTTAAGATGTCTTTTTCCTGAAAGAAAATGTAGTCTTGCAGACAAAGAAAAGATTAGTGGTGAGATCTAATAGTAGGTATCCCTATCATTTCTCAAAGTATCCTATGAGTACCGCTTCTCTATCTCGTTCTGTTAATTTCTCTTGCAAGACCAAATTTGTAGCGTAGCCCAAACAATCAAACACTCTTAAATGATTAATGTGATTTCTCTTGTTATACAGAATCTCATAAGAAATGTGTCCTTGTAGCACACTAGACGGAATCCTATTAATGAGATAAAATGCAGACTTCACACATAAACCCAGTATCTAATGGGAATGTCTACTTAGAATCTCAAAGCCCTGGGTATGTCCATAATGTGTCTGTGTTTCCTTTCAACCCTTCCATTTTTGTTGTAGTGTGTGGACATGTCAACTTTGATGCACAATTCCATATTGAGTCAGAAGATCATTATATTGAGCGTTAAAGAATTTAGTTCCATTATTTGATCTTAGGAGTTTAACATATGCAAAAAATTGATTTCTCACCATAGATAGAATTTTTTTTTAATGTAACTATGACTTCTGGATTTTAACTGCAATAAGTACACCCAAGTGAATCTAGTATGATCATCAACAATTGTTAGAACGTAAGATTACTTATCAAGTGTTGCAGTTTTATAAGGTCCCAATAAGTCCAAATGTACAAATTGAAATAAGAAATCACTTTTTAAAAAATTAGTTGGAAACTTCAACCTAGTTTGTTTAGACTTTGGACATATAAAACAATTCTCATGTACATAGCTACTATATTTGCCTTTTATTACATCTACTTCTTTCATGACTGACATACAAGGATGTCTAAGTCTCATATGTCATGGGTTGTACTTCCTTGGAATGTCATCCACGCTTGATGCTATCTTTATCCTGCAGAATGATATTTTATTAGTCTCTTTCTAATTTATTTGTTGGCTTCTGTTGACCTAAAAATGTACAATGCACATTGTTCCTTAGCGATTCCCATCACCTTACCACTAAATAGATTCCAAAACACATAAAAATCAAGGAAGAAGAAAACAAAGCATGATAGTTCCTTGGTTAACCTTGAGACTAACAAAGAATAAATCTAAAGTCAGGTACAAATAAAACTTTCTTCACAAAAAAACTCATCAAACACATGAGCATCTCATATTTGCGTAATATCTACTTTATCTCCTTTGGGAATATGTATTTTATAACTTATGGACTTTTCTACTTCCTTAAATCTTAAAAAATTATAACGATCTAAACCGTCATTAATTAAGACCAGGAAAGATAGAAAGAAAAATAATTCAACTGGTCCCCACTATCCCGCCAGACTAGGATAGTCCCTCCATAATGGGGCCGCTCCAACAGGATTCCTACTACCAGAGCAGAAAATCATAGGATAGAACTTAAGTCATGAGGGTTTTTGCAAAAACCCTTAAAAAGGACTAATGAAGACTTACAAAGGAGAGAATAAAGAATCTCAACCCCGAAGGAATTTCAACTCGTGGATTTGCAGCCTATCTTGCCCATCTAACATTTGGAACCAAGAATTTGAACTGATATATCTCTCCACTGCTTCTTGGCACCTAGGTGGTCTAGGCTTCTCTTCTTTGAGTAGTAAATCTATACCTATTTCATAGTATAAAGAGGGACTTAATGAGAGGTCGTACAACCAGGCTCTTGGCTATGGGTGACAGGTAGAAATTCGGGTGTTATCAGTGGTCTAACTTGATGTAACTTGGGTAAGAAAGTTATCTAGTGAATTTGGAGAAATTGGCGGGGGTATTATCGCATTTAGACTTATGTAATTGTAACTGCTATAGTTGTATGTACATTAATATAAAGTATGAGAATATTCATGATAAACATAAGGGATTTGTATCCTTGATGAGTTAGTGCAAGGCCAGAGTGATTTTATGTGTATTTTTATGTTGCTAATTAAATTGTACATGTAAAATGATTGGTACTGATTTATTTTTTGATGAACCTGCTCTTGGTGATATAATGTTGACTATTGTTGGAATTTTATGATTGCATTGTATGTTTAGATTAGGTGTCATATTCTGACCCATATTTAGATCGGATGTCATTTTTGACATATATATGGCTGATTTTGGGTCTTATAAGAGGGCTAAGTGTGTGTGTGGATGGTCTCATGAGAGGACCCAATGATAAATGTCAATTGTGGAATATTAAGTGTGGATGTTAACGAATTAAAGAGTAAGACTTTATGAAAAAACCCCATCGATGTTGTAGTGTTAATTATTGAGGACTGGAAACAGTATAGGCTCCTCGTGATTAAGAACGATAAAACCTGGGTGGCCAGATTGTAATACATGGGGTATTTTATGTTTTTGGGCTTAAAAAGGGAGGTGGTTTATCGTTAGGGGGTTGTTCTCATTAGAGCTTTAGTTAAGTGATTGTGGTAGTAGTAGTTATTACACAAGAATCAGAGTTGGTAGTAGTAGTTGTTACACAAGAATTAGAGTTAGTTATGAAGGGTTGATATGAGACAGGTAGGTCCTTATATTATAAGGTAAATAGATAAAGACTAGTAGTAATTCTGTTGCCCGTGAGTGGCTAAGGGTCATTAGCTGGTTAATGTTAGAGTGATCCTTGAGGGCTTGGTGAGCCCATGACCCATAAGTCTTAATTTCAAAAACCAAAGTTGGTAGTGAATCTGTGGTTAGTAGAGGGGTAAAAACTATAAGGGTGAGAGCAAAGAGGTTACTAATAGGATAGGGAGGTCAGGTTTATAAAGTTTAATTATTTATGATCTCTCTTATTTTCTTGTATGTATGTATATATATATATATATATATATATAATATGTAGTGGGTATCATATAGATCGATGATGCTTACCAATACGTGTTTTTGTATTGATACTACTCTTGTTAATGCACTTGGCATAGTCTGGTTACAGGGTGAAGTTCCTTATGTGAAGGTGAAGATGATCTCCCGGTAGCTCCTATTTTTCCTTCCTTGTGGTTGGAGTTGGGTCTTTTCAATTGTCTTATCTCCTATTCTATAGAGCTTTTGTACCTATTTATACTAGTATTTTTGGGGGGAGGGGGGTTAAACAGAGTCTTGATTAAAACTATTAGTTATGACTTATTGCTGGCTTAATAGAACTTCTTGATATATTATTAAAAATTATGTGATTTCTACAATGCTTATTTAATATAAGAGGGGTCAAGGGTTCTTCTACTTAGGTTATAGAGTGGGTGCCTATATGGCCTGGTGGGTTAGGTCGTGATAAGTTGGTATCAGAGCCCGTGTTACCAATCTCTAATACAAGAGAAAGTGTGGAATATACTTCTGCAGATTGGTGTGTTGATATTCACATCTAATCTTTGGGAAGCTATGAACCATTCTAGGATATCATTCCATTTCTTCTCTCTTTATCATGCAGTCTTTCGCTTATGATATGGGTTGAGTCTCATTGATATATCAACAAAGTAAACTAAATGTCATTGTCATGGTTTAAATAAAACAAGCAAGAGAAGTTAGAACCAAGAAGGTTCCAATTGGTATATGGACTTACAGGTTGATTAAAAGCATGGATGATCAACGGAGAATCATCCTTGAAATGAATTAAGTTAAACAATTTGACCTGCTTATGTGATATGGTTTACTATTTGTAACTACATGTGTAGCATTGCCTACCTGATTAATAATGTGTGGAGTAACTTAAATTTATGAGTATAGTACTTGCCTAAATCATATGAGGTGATTAAATGCATCATGTACTTTCTTGAGTGATATAATGAGAACATATGCATAGTGTTGCCGAAATCGCTGAACAGACTGAAGTATGCATGACAGTTACTTGAAATTATGTGGTACATAACCGTATGGAATTCTATAAGTTGCCATCCAAAAATCAGAAATCATGACTGGGTGGTATGAACTAGCCTAATGATAAACGGTCACTTGATTAAGGATGTAAATTCCTAAATTGATTGAGCGATGCTCCTAGCTAAGGAAATATTATCCCCATTGTTATAAATTACCTATAGTCAATGTGGTAGGGGATAGGAATGAGGAGTAACTGTAAGAGAAACTCTAGATTTGGTATAGCCAAGATCAGTTGGGAGATCACGAGAAATGGGTAGAGTTCTACCCGCTAGACTATGGGTCTACAAGGGTTCTTTAAAAGTAAATTTTTATGTATTCCTTCCCAATAATCATAGGCATCTGTGAGTGTGATGCGCGCCAATTATTACGTCAGTATAATAGGGAAAGGGGTTTTCGAAATGAGTAGTGCTGGGTTCGATTTTGGGAGTGAACACGTTGAACCTTACCTAGAATAAGTAAAGTGGGCTAAGTCATAGCCCTATAAATTTTGAAGGGATATGGGACAAGAAAAACTCCCTTGAAGTTTTTTTGAGATTCTGTCTCAGAAAATCCTACCATAGTGGGAATATCTCGTTAGAGCGGGATGAGGCAAGATAGAATCCTTAAAGGTAATCCCTTGTTTTCCCCTTATTTTACAAATAACTCTGAGGGGTAATTTACCAAATCTCTGTGATCAAAGTAGTACCCAACAAGCATGAATAGTAATAAGCTGAATGTCTATGTATGTGCGGACTACGTTGGTAAAGGAAATAATATTCATGTTCTTACAAAAATTATGAGGAGTAATAAAGAAAGTAGATAATTGTTTGTTACATCCACAAATAGGGAAAACCATAAATCCTAGTTGGGGAGAGGGAGAGTGTCGACATCCGAGTCTAAGTTCTTTGGAGAGTACTCTTTCCAGGCCTTGTTCAGGAAAGAGAACTCATGAAAGTCGTGGGGATCTAATGTGGGAAGCTCTCTCTGGGGAGCGACACAAGAGAACATAATCTTGATTGTCTTCCACATTGATGATCCTTCTGAATGCTCTTCCTCCTCTCCTATCACAACTAGCAGTGAAGCATCTCAACCTACATAGTGGTTACTGGTGGCACTAGAGCACGGGTCTTATCAAAGTGGCCCCCTAGTCGCCTCCATACCGCAACTAGGTCCCCCTTAAAGCGAGGGTTGGGTGGTGGCTGTGACTGAGTTGGAGAGGAATCATCCTCATCCTTGACTTCGTCCTTTGCTGTTGCTGCCTAGCTTCTCCCATTCTCGTCCGTCCTCTGATTTTTTTCCCTCGCGAAGTGGCCCTCCTACTAAGTAAGGGGTGAAAGGGGAGATCTATATGAAGTACCTCATCAAAATCTAGAAGCATCACCCCGACCACCTTGCACATGGCGGAGATCAGATCTGGAAGGAAGAACACCTTATTATTGCCTCGATAGAATATCTTCCATTCTGATATGATCTGAGGCCCCACATTTAAGCCTATCCCCTGAATGGCGCAAGCCACCACTGGAGCCCATGGGAAAGCCACGTCAGTACGGTTGCGGGAAGGGAAGATCCTTCTGGTTTCCAGGTGTAGCCATTTCTTGGTATCATCTGACCAGTTAATGCTAGTGATGCCTTTTGTGCTAGGACAATAGACCCTATTTCAGCGCTCTAGGGCCTTTAGAGTTTCTCGTAACCATTCTAGATCCGTCTCTCTCAACTTGGCTTCATAGTTAGCATTAGAGGCATCAAGTACCTCTAGTATGACATTGATGTAGTGAGAACCTAGTGTGATGTCCACTTCTCAGATGCGGATGGTGGGGTGAAAGTCATCGCAATGCACTCTAGGGAGAGGGAATAGAACTCTCTCACCCAGCTTGTGCACGCAGAGGGGGGAATTTTAGTCAAAAGGCCCCAACTAAACTCCTCCAGTCGAGCATAGAAAGTAGATGCCTTGTCAGCCACTCTTTTCACGGAGAAGCCTAGCTCAACTAAGAATTTGGTGGTCCTGTAGTCATAGTGTCTCTCCCGGCTGGAACCATTGGGAAAGAAGACAAATGAGAGGTTAGCATCATCATTGGAAGCCATAGTATCGAAACCTACAAGGTATCATGAAGATAAAGTTAAAACTTGGTGTTATAAGTAAAAAAGTTAGAATTAGAAGGAGGAGTGGGAGTAAAAGACTCCAAAATGCATGGCCACTACCTGGAGAAGTCCTGCCAGAGCGACTGGATACTGCCAGAGCGGGATGAAGGCTGCCAGAAAGGCCTTTATCTAAGAAGAACTCCCAGGCACGTTCATGGGGTCTCCACACCCCAAATTGCTTGTTTTTTTCCAAAATATTTACAGATCAGTGCTTCTAAGTGTCCTAACACTAGAGTTTTGGTTTAAAAACTCCAAATAATTAGCCTAATGAACATTTTGGCCAAGAAAACCTTTCAACTTCTAGCCCTATGTTCTAACCCAATGTGGGTGAAATTCATTGCTAACCATACTCCCAAGACACCGGGTAGAAACTGTGAATGTAAGAGAAGGGTCCATGTTACGACAATCTAATAATGCAAGTGATGTATTTCAAAAAGGTTGAAAACTACCCATGGCCTTCCTACTATATTGATTCTCAATATGCTATCATTAGAATGTACATAGTGACATAATCTAAAGATTTAATTAAGATTCTTACCGAAAAGTAGACATTCAGAGCAAGGAGTTTGAGAGTGTTTTTGGGAAATTTGAGGGTGTGTGTAAGAAGAATAGGGAGGAACTATTCTTCTCTCCACTTTTACTATCTGCGATATTCTGCCAGAGTGATAGGAACCTTGCCCCTACGGCGCCGCTCCAGTGGTAAAAATCCCGCCAGAGCGGGATGGTACGGACAGTAAGGTTGTTAGTTTGGGTTGAGTTCCCTTTATGATCCTCGTCAACTGTATATTAAAGGTAATATCAGGTTGTAGTCCAGAGTACTCAGAGTTTCTTATAGGCCTTGGACAATAGTTTTTCTTTCAAGTGTGCCCCGATAAGTTTGTGCCTTTTTCACATGTATCGTTCGGGGGTGAACGAAGGGTAAATTGGTATCCATTGTGACAACCAAACCATCATTATTATGACTAGGAAAGATCGCAAGAAAAATAATTCAACTGAGTCCCACTATCCTGACATTGAGGGATAGTCCCACCACAGCGGCGCCACTCCAGCAGAATTCTAACCATTAGAAAGGAAAATCATGGAACAGAACTTAAGTCGCGATTCTTATTTCCCTACTTTTTAAAAAGGGTAAGTAGAGGGCGAGGGTTACTGCAAAAACTCTCAAAAAGGCTGCTCGAGATTTGGGAAGGAGGGAAAATAGAATCTCAGCCTCGGAGGAATTCCAACCCATAGATTTCCATCCTTTCTTGCCCGTCTAACATCTGAAACCAAGGATTTAAATCGATGTATCTCTCCACTAATTCTTGGCACCCAGGTAGGCTAAGCTTCTCTTTTCTGAGTAGTAAATATATAACTATTGTATAGTATAAAAAGGGACTTAATGAGAGATCATACAACTAGGATCTTGGCTATAGGTCACAGGTAGGTGTTATCAGTAGTCTAACTTGAAGTAACTTGGGTAAGAAAGTTATGTAATGAATTTGGGGAAATTGGTGGGGGTATTGTCGCATTTAGACTTATGTAATTATAAGTGACATAGTTGTATGTACATTAGTAAAAAGTATGAGAATAGTCTTGATAAACATTAGGGATTTGCAGCCTTGATGAGTTAGTGCAAGGCGAGAGTGATTTTATGTGTATTGTTTTGTTGCTAATTAAATTGTACATGTGAAATGATCACTACTAGCCTTTTTTGTGATGAACCTGTTCTTAGTGATATAATATTGACTATTGTAAGAATTTGGTGATTACTTTTTATATTTTGATTGGGTGTCACGTTGCAATATATAATTAGATCGGGTGTCACATTTTGGCACGTTCTTAGACTAGGTGTCATATTTTGACACATATATAGCTGAGTTTGGGTCCAATAAAAGGGACAAGTATATGTGGATGGTTCCACGAGAGGAACCGATGATATCTGTTAATTGTGGAATATTGAGTGTGGCTGTTGGCCAATTAAAAAGTAAGACTTTATGAAAGAACGTCATTGATATTGTAGTGTTAATCATTGAGGACTGGAAATTAGTATAGGCTTCTTCATGAGTAAGAACACTGAAACCTAGGAGGCCAGTTTGTAATACATGGGGCTTTCTATATTTTTAGGCTTAAGAGGGGAGGTGGCTTATTGTTAGGGGGTTGTTCTCATTGGAGGTTTGGTTAGGTGATTGTAGTAGTAGTAGTTGTTATACAAAAATCAGAGTTAGTTATGAAGGGTAGATATGTGATGGTTAGGTCCTTATGTTATAAGATAAATAGATCAAGGCTAGTAGTAGTTGTTTTGCCTGTGAGTGGCTAAGGGTCGTTGTCTAGCTAATGATAGAGTGATACCTGAGGGATTGGTGGGCCTATAACCCATAGGTATCAAGTTCGTAAACTAGAGTTAGTAGTGAACCCATGGTTAGTAGAGGGATGAAAACTATAAGGGTGAGAACAAGGAGGTTACTAGCAGGTTAGGGAGGTCAAGTTTATAAAGGCTAATTGTTTATGATCTCTCTTATTTTCCTGTATATATATAATATGTGGTGGGTATCAGATTGATTGATGATGCCTATCAAAATGTGTTATTTGTACTGATACTACTCTTGCTATGCCACTTGGCATAGTCTGGTTGTAGGGTCAGTAAAGTTTCCTAGGTGAAGGTGAACATGATCTCCTGGTAACTCCTATTTTTCCTTCCTTATGGTTGGAGCTGGGTCTTTTCAATTATGCTATATCCTATTCTGTAGAGCTCTTATACCCGTTTTTACTATTATCCTTGGGGAAGGGGGGTGTTAAACAAAGTCTTGATCAAAAATATTAGTTGTGACTTATTGCTGGCTTAATAAAACTTCCTAATATATTATTAAATTTTCTGTGACTTCCGTAATGCTTATTTCATATAATGGGATCAAGAGTTCTCCTACTTAGGTTATAGAGTGGGTGCCCATACAGCTCGGTGGGTTGGGTACTGAAACAAATTCTCTATACTAGTTGTGATGTGGTGAGTAGACCAGTATCAACTATCCATTCACTATGTGGAATATGTGAATGAAAGTATGTAATGGTACCTGATGGATTCACAACCTGTTTTCCTTTAGTGGCATCCTTCCTCAACATATTCAAAATATGTAATATTAAGTTTTAGGGAAGTACTAACCCTTTGCTTCTCTCATAGTCTCGGCTCTAGCAGTGTGATTGGCATAAATTTGATCTAGCAGGGGTACCGACATCATGTATATTGTTCACATTCGCAAAAAGTTAACCATCATACTTTTGAGTTGCAAAAATTGAGAAAGTTGAAGTGATTGGTTATAGTGCCCCTTGGTATTGTGATTTTCATTTCATCCTCCAGAGTTAAATATCCCTCTAGATTTGTAGTCATTCGGATAACATATGATCTTTCAGCATTGCCACTTGGAATGTCCACTCACATAGCTATGGTCATATTTCAGGAAAGGTTTTTTTCCTCTATACTCCTGATTTCTGCCATCTTGTAGAATTGTAGGATAATTAAATCTATCCTAATTAGTAGTTACCCCAGAACAACTAATTGTCATTTAACTTACATCCTCGGATATCACAACATAAGCTTGGCTTACAATGGGAGCTATTGCTTTCATAAGGATCTGCCTTCAAGTTTGATCATGTGAATCATTTAGACCATTCAAAAATTATAGCAGTCTTTAGTCTTGTAGGTGATCATCATACCCTTTGTACTTAGGGAAATTAAATGTAGGAGTCAAAATTATAATGTTTGTATTAGTAAACAAACACAAATTTAGTAACTTGTGTGTGATTGGTGATTTATCGATGTAGCTGAAACACTCTCACTTAATTTATCTTATTGAAGCATTCTTCTAGATCCTTCTAGACGGCATTAGCACTAGTGTCGTACACAATTTCATTCAACAAATTTTTTGAGACCTAATTCATAATCCATGAATGCACTATTGAATAAATTCTCCTTGAATTTCTCCCTCATGCATGTTTCATTAATGAATCCTAAATTTTCCTTTTTCAAGGGGTGGAGTCCTTACCGATCAGCTCCAAAGTCATAATTCTCAATTCCCATCAACTGAATAGGAATGAGCATGAAACCAAGAGTATTCAATGCTTGTAGAAACATCGAGTATTTGTGATCTATTTATTCTCCAGTGTCCCCCATTTTAGCTTTGAAACATCATAGAATTAGGATTAAATTATATGCAGAAGAGATTAAATAATCAACTTAGATCTGGATCATGAGTTCTGATACCATATCAAAATTCCACATATGCATTTCAGATTTTGCAATGTATTGATTTAGAAAGCCATTAGACAGTAGGAATGAAGCTTAGAAAAAATATTTTAAGAATGAATTCAACTATTTTATTTAGATAACAGAGGTCCTATTTATACATCTAATCTAACCAAATAACACACAATTACAACTAGAATGCCAGCTGAATCAGTTAGATTAGTGTTAACAATTCAGCTAACTAACAATTCGAAGTAATTGATATAACAGTTCTAACTAACATCTCAATACTCAATAACATCACTATTTGATAAAAGATTATTATAGGATTATCTGATTTGTATATAAAACCTATATCTAGGATACTCAAATCAGACCCTTCTATGTGTTGTTTCAAGAGTCTACAACTTGCACATTATAAGTTGTATTATTCCCTCTTTTTTGTATTTTGAATCTTGAGTATAACCAATAATCTTATAGCACTTTTCCCTGATGTGACTCTTTATTTTACAGAAGTTACATTGCACATTGTAGTTTTTCTTCAACCTTTATTTTTCTCTAGTTCTTGAATACATCACTGTATCATAGGGACCCTTGCATAATTTCACACCCCAAATTAAGGGAGATGCAATAGGAACTCGATACCTTACTCTATTAAGTTAGCCACTAAATCATGACTAAAGGGAGACAATAAGAGAAGGTGGTGCCGCCCCAACGGGATGGGAGCCGCCTGAACTAGATAGTCGGGGAAAAAATTTAATATACGTGAAGTATTATTTTTTGCTTTATTTCCTAAGTGCCAAAATTGGCGAGAGTCACTCCAAAAACTCTTCAAAAGCTGCTCTAGGATTGGAAAAGAGGGAGAAGGAGATTTTAAGAGCAAGAAAGGTTACAACCGACAAAATTCACGCTTACTTCCACCATCCCATTGTCCAAAAGCTAGTATTGGAGCTATAATGCCTCTCTACAACTGCTTGGCACCCAGGTATGCTAGGTTTTCTTAATTGAGCAGCTTTAAACTTATGTCCATCGCTTAATGTAATGATAATTGAAGAGATAGTTTATGTTTAGGCCTTCAATCATGGAGTATGAGCAGTTGCATATGTAGCCTTAGTTGTTAAATATGATATATACTATATGGAAAAGAATGGTCATATAATTTAGCGGTGAGTGATGAGTGTTTCCCCCATCTACGCTATTAATGCCTGTTGACTTCCCTATTGAGTGTATGCTTATAAAAGAATAGGTGAAGTAGTAACGAACCTAACAAAATGACTAAATGTGAGAAATTGTATACTATGAACCTGTTAATTGGCTATGTAACTACGTGAGACTATTCGTTGTAATTGCAATTGTGATTTTTTTATGGTTTCTTGGGATTGAGTGTCATGTTATGATACATAATTGGATCTAGTATTATATTTCGATACATACTGGATCGGATGTCACATTCCAATATATTATTAGACTGGTGTTATATTTCGATACATTACTGGATTGGGTGTCATCTTCCGACACACTAACAGTTTGGGTATGGGTTTCATAAAAGGACCAAATATGTGTTAATGGCTCCATAAAAGGACCATTTGGTAACTCTCATTATGTGAAATAATGTCATCACATATGATAGGACTGAATGATTGACATATCTATGATTGATCATGCCCATTCTATAAACAAATTCATGTTAAGAACTAAAGTACGTGTAACACTATCTTTGTGATATGATTATGTACCATCCGTTAACTATAGTATGGTTGTCTATGGCATTTTATGAATTAAGGGCATGAGGTTGCATGTGGTCTGATGGAGAGTAGTATGGTGTTATTAAGTTGGGTTTTAGTGACTTAAAGTTCAATTATAGGGTGATCATATTGTTGAAAGTGAAAGTGAGGTCCGAAGCATCTAGTGGTTATGGTGGTAGAGTGACTAGGTTCAACCTTGTAAAGAGTGTTCGGTCTAGAATGGTTGGTAAAGCCTTGTTAAGTAGTAGGACATGGGTTAAGAACCATGTTGTTGACGTATAAGCTTGTGAATATAGAAGGCTAGCATAGTAGAATTAGTGGTAATGTTGGTTCTGAGAATCCCTCTACGTGATAGTTAGGCTAGGCCTTGATCTTTATTACAGTTGTCACGACTGAAGGGACACAAGCAAGAAAAATTGAAACCAAGAAGATTCTAATTGGTATCTAGCCTTAAAGATTGAGTAAATCCATGGATGATCAACTAAAGGTCATCCATGAAGCGAATTAAGTTAAATAAATTGACATGCTTGAATGATGTAGCCTTGAATTGTGATTATATGCATAGTATTTCCTGAAATACCTGAAAGTGTGTGAAGTGTACTTTCCTGAATTATTGAAATTATGTGAGATATGATTGATTAAGTTTTTGTGAATTTTTGTTAGAAACAGGGTCATAACTTGGTTATGTGCAATGGTCTAGTGATAAAATACAATATGAATAATGAACAAATCTCTGATGTGTTATATGATATACTTGTGCAAGGAAATTAACCTCTTAATTATGTATGGACTTGCCGATCGTGAAGATGGTAAGGGAAAAGAATGATTTGGGACTGTAGAAAAACTGATTTCAGGACAGTTAGGACTGGTTGGGAACCGTGTGAGAAAATGGCTATTGTTGCATAATAGCAGAATTTTTGTCCTAAAATATTTCCTTAATATGTTTCATAACTAGTTTTCCATAATGTGATCAGTAGAAATATTTTTTTGAGGTATGCGTGTTATTATGCCAATATAATGGGGAAATTCTTTTATATTTGTAATGTTTGGTTTGACTCTTGGATAGACTCCACCGAGTTCAACTCGGAGAGTTAAGTTCTGGCTAAATCATGGCACTGACGTCAATAAAGAAAGGGGCGGGGAGAACTCCCATGAATTAGGTTCTTGGATACTGACTCTGTTAGGACTACTAGAGATGGATGGTCTTGCTAGGGAGGCCTCCATAGCAGGAATTGTCCCGCCAGAGTGGGACAAGGCGAGAGAAAATATCAGCCTTATCTCCTCTATTTTCCCCTATTTTGCCTATTGTGTCCAAATTATGTATTGGCTAATTCTCGTATTCCAATCAGTGCTCAGTAGTATAAGAGTAAGTTAAAAGTAGTCTAATTATAGGCTATGAGAATTAGAAATTTTAGCATTCGCGTGCTTACAATAACATCAAGGAAATAAAACATATATTGTTTGTTACTTTCCCAAACGGACAAACCCAAATCAACAAAAGTTTTCTACTATTATGCCCCCTACTTTTGTACTTCGGAACACTTTCTTAAGCTTTTTAAAAGTTTCTACATGACCTAGATTATCTATCAAGATATCAAATAACCCTAAGGAAAGAAAAATGAGATACCCCATAATAAAAAAGATTGGAAATAGGGTTATAAGAATCCGGAAGAAGTTAGAGGCCAAGTAATGAGTCATAGGACACAATCTACTTGTGTAAGCTACTAACTTGGATATCCTACATAATTAAGCTACTTGAGTACACGTCGAGCTTAAGTAGCAAAAAATACATAGGCTCTTAAAGTAATATGAGATTACAAACCCATAAAAAGAAAGCAAGTAGGTGACAAGTAGGTGACGCACCTACTTGGGCTAAGTAGGTGACTCACCTGCTTGGGGTGGACCCCATTATCACATGGCAGCATGTGAGTGGCCGCATGGATGAGGTAGCGCCCTAGGGGGGATGCCACGTGTCACCTCTAGGAGGATTCCACATGTCACCTCCTAAGGAGGTGTATATATGTATGTTATGCTGAAATATATTTTATTTTAGCATGTTTATCCTTGAAAAAAAGAAGAGAAAAACGTTGAAGGCATAGAGAGAGAGCTACGGATTGGCTCCTTCAAGGTAAGGCTCTGATTTTTATTTCATAAATTAATTATCTAGGGTATACCATGATGAAATTAAGGGGTTAGTAATGTAAATTTTTGGTTTGGAGCAGCACCAAAAGGATACAAACAGTTCGCTAAAGTTTCAGGACGTTAAGGAACTTCCGAAGCCAATTTTGGCTCTGATTTTTATTTCATAAATTAATTATCTAGGGTATACCATGATGAAATTAAGGGGTTATTAATGTAAATTTTTGGTTTGGAGCAGCACCAAAATGATACAAACAGTTCGCTAAAGTTTTAGGACGTTAAGGAACTTCTGAAGCTAATTTTCAGCAAGTTTGGGAAGCCATTTGTTAAGGTATGATGTGATTCTATTTTCCTATGTTTTAGTAATGGTTTGGTTATGAATGTATAAATATGGATTGGAAACATGAAAATATGGACGTTACGGCTGAAGGAAGTTGTAGGTCATAGAGGGACTGTTTTGACGTATTCTAGTGGCTTAAAATATAACTAGTGTCGTTATTGTAGCTTCATATTGGGAATTGTTTTGTGGTGTTTCAGAGATGGAAACATGTCTAAATATGAGTATAAGTGCTTCTGGTTGCATCCACATGACACCCCATTTCGTGTGGTTAAGATTTTATGAAATAAAGATTGAAAACCGTATTTTGGAGTCATAGTTTTGAGCGGGTTGTTTGGGTCTTTTTTGGTGTGATGTTGAAGTGGTATAATTATGTATTGTCTGCTGGTTGTTGTTGTTTGTTGGCTGTACTAATTGAAAATGTAATGGAAAGTTCGGATAGGGCAAGTTATAGAGGAGATGCTGCCCGAATTCCGTTAACTTTTAACTAACTAATAGACTAGTCGAGGCTAGTCAAGAAAGGCGAATAAGGAATTGATTATTATGGGTGCTTAGTTGTGGATTTAGAAGATGGAAAGTTAAAGGTTATTAATATTAGTATTACCTTCATGTTAAATAGGTCTAGAGGACAACGAGACAAGCCGGGTTAAAAGCAATCGATAAGAGGTATGTAAAGCCTTTCTCTCTTTTCTTTTGGCATATCTTCAAGTTAAGTAATGAATGATGTGAGCATGGGGGTAAATCTACTCATAAATTCCAAGCGTAATTCACAGTCCTTACTTACTTCTTAGTAAAAGAACTGTTACAGTAATTGCACTAGGGCTTCTCAAGCCTTCCATACGTTAGGAAGTGATGCATATGTGAAGCTACCCTTTCCTTTATTTTGGCATGTATTAGTCTTAAGTGGATTGTATATGTAATGTGGGAATAATTACATTCATAGAACCCGAGTATGATTCATAAATCTTATTCACTTCTCAATATTCGAACTCCTGCGATAGTGAAGTTATGACCTTGTAAGTCGTTGACACGACGAAAAGTAGTACACGTGAAGCCTATCCCTTCCCTTTTTTGAAATGGTTTAATGTAAGTGAAGCAATATATGATATGAGTTAGAGTTAATTCCCTTTGTAGGTTCAGGGCATAACTCATGACTTGTACTCACCTTTGAATAGTAAGGGTCTTAAGGTAGTTGAACTACGACCCTCGAGCCTTCTACATACTGAATAATGATTGGATGTGTAAGCTCCTAGACCTAGAGGCTCTTGGACATACTTTATGATAATGTGTTGAGGGATGTTTGATATGTTACCAAGTTTTACGTGCACGTATATGTATTATTATATTATATAGGGATCGGGCCGGACATTTCTTGGCACTAACGTGTTATATATATAGGGATCGGGTTGGACATTCCTCGGCACTAACTTACTATATGCATGGATCGGATAGTACGTTCCACAATGCTAATAGTATACATATGCCTGTGATGATAAAGTAATATAGTTATAATACTGAGTCCTCGAGCGGGCCGGGTGTGGTATGTGACAATGATATACATGACTTTATTTTGTAAGATGCAGGTACAATACTTTGTTAGATGTTATACTTTCCCTCTGCATCCCTATATCAATTGTGATCTCCTTATGATGTTTTTTACTTTACATACTTAGTACATATATTGTATTGACCCCCTCTTTTTGGGGGGGCTGCATTTCATGCCCGTAGGTACAGACGCATGCTTTGGGGATCTGTCAGCCTAGGCTCCACTGAATGGTTTTGGGGAA
This sequence comes from Solanum dulcamara, assembly GCF_947179165.1. NCBI lineage: Eukaryota > Viridiplantae > Streptophyta > Magnoliopsida > Solanales > Solanaceae > Solanum > Solanum dulcamara. The sequence goes on along the minus strand of NC_077243.1, from coordinate 69,944,885 downwards.
AAGATCCATTGTATCGAAGCCTAGTTTTTGGTACTACTCTTCCAGTGTATATTTTATTTATTCAGGGGTATGACGGGGGCCCTGTCCCTCTATATGATACAGTTACTACTCTTAGAGGTATGTATACATATGTATGTGGGTTATTTGTAAGTTTGTTTCAATTGCGCCTATGTGACACATTGTAAATATATTTATGTCAGGGCAGCCTTATCGGCTTGCGTGCCCTTCCATAATATGATATAATGAAAGAGGCTACGTCTACATGAAAAGGTTTTGACCCATTGGGGTTTTTACGTATAGTATCATATTATACAAAGTTCAACTTGACTATAGCCGACAGATACGTATATGGGGGTCCAGGTCGGAACCTAGTCACGGCCTATGAGGTTGATTTGTGACATCTACCCAGAGAGGCAAGGATGTTATCATCCAAGTTGAGATCCTTCGGGGCGTGATCTCCAGTCCATGCCTTATTCAAGAAAGGGAACTCCATGAAATCTGTCGGATTAAGACTGGGGACCTCCCTCTAGAGAGCAACGCAAGAGAAGATCACCTTAATAGAGTTGATGACGAAGCATATCGACCTTGAGGGCAGAGGAAGGTAGTACTAGAGCTGAATTGCTGGTGTAGGTACCTCCCAACCTTCTCTAGATAGAAGCTAAGTCCTCTTCCATGCAAGAGGCTGAAAGTGAGGCTTAAGACTGGGTAGAAAGGGCCTCATCATCCTCTCCCTTGTCATTCGCCTCTGCCGCTGCCATGCTGCTCCCGGCACCACTTACTCTTGTCTTCTTCTTTTCCCTATAGGAAGCTTTCTTGATCAATAAAGGATGAAAAAGGGGTCCATGGGGAGTACCTCATCAGGAGTCCAGGAGTGGCACCTCCCATTTCCTTGCACATTGTTGTCACTAGCCTCAAAAGGAAGAATGCCTTCTTTTTCTCTCTACATAACATATTCTACTTGGACACTACCTGTGCCCCCATATTCACCTTGATCTCCTACACTAGATAAACCACCACTAGGGCCTAAGATAAGATTGTGTCTGTATAATTGCCTAATGGTGGATCCTCCTAGACACCAAGTACAATCATCTCTTGGCACAGTAGGAACTGGTGATGCCATCCATAGTAGCCCAGTATACCTTGTCCTAACATTCATCTTCGACAAGTGTATCCCACTACCAAACCAGGTTTATCTTCCTCAGTCTGGTCTCATACTCAGCATTGGAGACCTCGGGCACTCTTAGCACTACATTTATGAATCAAATACTTATGGGAACATCCACCCCTCTGATGCATATGGAAGTATATGGGCCATCCCAATGAACAGTATGGAGCAGGGCATAGAGCTCCCTCACCCATCCCGAGCACGCGCAGGGGGAGTTTCAGTCAATAGGCCCCAACCAAATTCTTATAGTCAGGCATGAAATCCATGTGCCTTCTCTGCTAGGCCCAGCATGTTGAAGCCTATCTTGCACAAGATTTTTTGTTTCGGTAGTCATGGTGCCTCTCCTGACTAGAAACTTTAGAAAACTAGACAAAGGGCAAGTTTACTTCATTGATTCTAAACATCATTGATCAACTTGCAATTTCATCATCAGTGCACGTTAAATCTTCGTGAAATTTAGATAATTCCTGGTAGGGGAAGAAGGAAAAATTTCAAATTAAAGTGGCAAAATGCCACTACATTGTAGGATCCCGCCACAATGGCCAGGATTCTGCTACAGCAGCCCCGTCATAGCGAGATGGAGGCCGCCAGATCATAGCACCCTTCCACAAAAAACTTTGCTTTTTATTAAATTTTTGTCCGATCACTATTTCTAAAGAACCCTAGTACCTAAATATGAAAAGATTTTATGGTTTTAACTCCTAAATGGTGCCCAATTCTAAGTTCTTGGTGAAGAACACTATTCAACTTCCTCCACCCATTTCGAAACAATTTCAGGCATATTTTTCCATAAACCAAGGCCCAGAATGTTGTGAAGACATTGTGAACATAGAGAAAGTGACCATGCTACGTTTATCTCATCAAACCAAGAGAAACTTTGAAATTTTAAAAAGTATATCGCAAGGCCTTTTCTACTCAATCGATTCTTAGTATGCAATGATTATCAAGTAAGTAATGAAGCAATCAGAGGAGGACATGAGATTTTTACCTTAAAATTATTGTTCAGAGCAAAGTGATTGACAGAGTTTTTGGAAGTTTAAGTGTGAATATTTGAAAAATAGGGAGAACCCATTCTTATCCCCTCTAAACTAAACCCAAGATCTTGCTAGAGCGGTAGGATCCCACCGTAGTGTCCCCACCCCAGAGCGATGTCGGATGCCATAGCGAGATTAGTTTGGGTAAAAAGGGGTTGTATATTTTTTCTATTTTGATTAGTTTTTCTAGCTCAACCCTTTTTCAAGGTCTTTTTCATGCTTAAGTATTGGGGTACACAATTCTTCATTATTCCATGATGAGTTAACCCGTTATTTTTAAAAGTACTCAATCAATTTGTTTCCACTCCTCCATTTATTGTTCGAGAATGAATAAGGGGTAAATTGTTATCTATTTTAATGACCCAAATCTTCATTACTTAGGAGAAATGAAATTTCCTAAAAACTAAGGTGTTTGGACCGCACCATCCTACCATAGAGAACATATTTCTGCTATAGCAGTGCCGCCGTAGTGGGATGGGAGCCTCTAGAGCAAAATAGTCAGGGACATAATTTAATATAAGCCAAGTCTTATTTTTCCTATTTTCCCTAAGTAAAAAAATAGGTGAGGGTTATCCCAAAAATCCTCAAAAGGGTGCTCTAGGTTCAGGCGTACTTCCACTGTCCTATTGTCCGAAAGCTAGGATTGGAGCTAAAATACCTCTCTACAACTGTTTGACGCCTAGGTAGGCTAGGTTTTCTTAATTGAGTATCTTTAAAGTTGTTCCCATCTCTTAATATAATGGTAATTGACTAGAGATTTCATGTTTAGGCCTTCAGGCATAGAGTATGGGCAGTTGCATGTATAGCCTTAGTTGTTAAATCTGATGTATACTACATGGAAAAGAATTGTCAGGTGATTTAGGAGTGGGTGATGGGTGTTTTCCCCATCTATGTTATTAATGTCCATTGACTATCTTATTGATTCTATGCCTATATGAGAATAGGGGAAGTAGTAACCTAACGAAATGACTAAATGTGAGAAATTATATATTACAAACTTGTTAATTGGTTGTGTAACTATGCACGACTATTCATTGTAATTATGATTGTGATTTTGTTTGTTGTTTTTGGATCTTTTGTCACATTCCGACACATAATTAGATTGAGTGTCACATTTCGATACATATTGGATCGGATGTCACATTTCGATAAATTATTGGATCAAGTGCCATGTTCCGGCGCACTAATAGTCTGGATGTGGATTCCATGAGAGGGTCATTTGGTAACTATAATTCTATGAAATAATATTATTATGTGTGAAAGAAATGAAGGATTGACATAGATATAATTGATCATGCCCATTTTGTATACTGATTCAAGATAAGGATTGGAAGTACGTGTAATACTGTCTTCGTGATATGATTGTGTACTATTTGTTAACTATAGTGTTGTTGTCCTTGGTATTTAATGGAGGCATGTATGAGGTTGCATGAATTTTGGTGGAGAGTAGCATGGTGTTATTAAGTTGGGCTTTAGTTACTTAGAGTTTAATTATAGGGACATCATGTTGTTGGAAGTGACAGTGAAGTCAGAAGCCTCTAGTGGTTATGGTGATAGAGTGTAACACTCCGAATTTTTTTAAAGCTAAAACTGATCCATCTTTCATAGGGGTATGGAGTTGTACCGAATGATTCATAATTGTGTGCATGTGTGAAGTTTCATTCTTTAGTGTGAGATAGATTTTGTGATGAATTAAAATCATAAGGATCCTCTAGCATAAAGTTGAGTTGAAAGCTTCCTTACTGATTGAGTTTCGGTAAAATATATTACTTGGGTCAACTTCAAATGATCATATCTCCTATAATATAAATCATTCGGTGGCCCATAAACTATGAGATTAAACATCTTTAACTCTTCTTTCCAACGCCACCAAGTTTACCTCAGTCCAAAATTGGAGTAAAATGTTATGCCTATTTTAGTGAATTCCTTTCGAGTATAGTGTTTGTACGAAACTCTTTTATGGGTCTTAAACACTTTCGCGACTTGTATAGTCTTGTGTGAAGGTTTTCTACACTTTTTTTCAACAACTTCCTGGACACGTTCTAGGGTCAATTTTTTCCTTTCCAAAGCTTTTCAACCCTATTCTAAGTTATTTTTTGGGTGTTTTGAAGGAATATATCATTCCACTAACTTTTTTTCCTCTCATAATCATCAATCCAAATAATCTAGTCTCGAGAAACTCTCCCAAATCTAACCTAGCCTCTTCTTCATCAAGAACCCTAAGGCTTTCAAATCAAAAATTCAAGAATCAGAGAGAAGCCCTCCACCCAAGATTTTCCCATGTTGTTCCACTCTAAGAACTCTTTAAAAGAGTTTCTTTTCTCGAGATCAAGCACAAAACTTTCAAGATCAAAGGTTTCCTTCGAGAAAAGCTAGTATTTTTTGAGTTTTGATTATAATATCAATCTTCCGGGTATGTAGGGATAATCATAGCATTGGATTGAGTCTGTCCACGCTCCCTACATCTAAATTCTATCTTTAAATAGTTGAGTGGAGTTTTGGCCCTAGTTTTTTTGAATTCCGAATGGGTAATTTCTTCGTTCATTGAATTCTATATAATTATACATTGAGATTATTCTTATTTCTATGCCTTCAATTCTTGAGATTGTTGTTCATGATTTCATTCACATGAACCCTAGTTGATTTGATTATCATAATATTAACATGCATTTATTTTTAGTTGATGAGAATGATTTTCAGGCATTAAATGAAGTATGATTTTAAACTAAGTCTATGCATAGTTTATTGAGTTTAAATGAGTTTGAGGAGTCTCTTAACTATTATTTTGAGCATTATTTTGAGAAGTCTCTTAACTATTATTTTGAGTATGGGTAATCACTATTTTGAGAATGATAATTGTTGAGTATGAATGATGTGAGTATTTTATTGAGATGAAGGAGTCTTTTGATGTCTATTTTCAAACATGATAAATTTAAATTGAGAGGAGTTTTGATGAGGTAGAAATAATTTTGAAAACATATTTTACTAAAATAACTAGATGATTTGAGCATGAGAATTGATTTTAAATGAGTTTGAGTTTTCATATGAATTGAGTTCTTGAGTCATTCATGATTTTATTGAGAGTTAAAGCATGATTTGTGAATGTCTTAAATAAGCAAGAGTTGAGCATGAGTTGAGTTTGAAAGGTTCTTAAACTTCTATCTTTTTGAACATGAGTATTTTGAATATAAATGATGTTTGAGATAGAGTTTTGAGGATATTTGACGGAGCTTGAGAGCATATTTTATTTTTTAAAAAGATGAAGAAGCATGATCATTTGAGATAAGACTAAGATTTGAAAAGAGTCCAATGAGACCAGATGAGATTATTTGAATATTTTACCTAATAGATATGAGCATCATATATTTTGGGAGTAGTATTGAGCACCGATTTGAGTTAGAGTATACATAACTCAAATCCCATGAATTACTTAGCTAGCGTAGGATGGAGGGTTACACCTCTTAAGTTCCAAAATGATGGACTTTGATTGATTGTGGATCCAATGATAGTGATTCATCCCTTATCCTAACAAAGTATTGGATGGGTGTGGCAACGACACCGTTTCATTGTACATCACTCGCTCATATGGTGATGGTTGTCTGTTAGAAAAACTCCATAATGATAATACAAAATGTATGATTTGATTTGATTGAGATTGCACACAATTGAGTCGATTTAAAAAACTATGATGGAGTCAATTGAAAAACATTACATATTTTTAAACTTGCATCTTTATTGGTTGAGTTATTGTCAGTGTTGAGTTCCTTGAGTTGAGTTTAGTATCTTTGAGTAAGTTTTCTTTCATATGTATTAGATACTCATATATTCCATGTACTGACGTCATTTGGCCAGCAACATTTTATGATATAGACATAGGTATTTGAGATTATCAACAAACGTATCATTGAGGATCTACTTTTCCAGTTTTGGTGATGCCTCTTTGCATTTAGAGGAGCTCCTTTCTTTTCAGTCATTCCTTTATTATTTAGTAGTTCTTTGAGGTAGCCGTGGACTTGTCTCAGCATCTGCATATGAGTCAGTTAGAGGTTTCATAGATAGAGTAGAATTGAGTAGAAGGATTCTTTCAGAATCTATTTTTAAATAATAATTTTATTATTGAGTTTATGACATTAAGTACATTATACTTTGAGTATTTTAAATCTATTATTTACTTGTTGATTAAGATGTTTTAAATGTCCACTTGATTTAAATTTATATGGAGTTGAGTCTTCTGCTGAATGATTGAATGAGTGATCAGACCAAGTAGTTCGCTTAAGGCCAGCAATGGTCTCCGAGTATTGGTCATGCCTAGGGTACCCTTTCGGGGCGTGACAAACTTTCTATCAGAGCACAAAGTTCAAGTGTCCTAGGTTGTCTATGAATTCATGTTTGTAGGATCTTATTTATGGTTATGAGGGCCCCACTTCTATAAATGAGGGACTATTGACATTTAAGAAAAGTTTCCCTTCTTTCAATTTTGTATTATATGACAGAGTTGTTCTCTAAGAAACTTATTCATATTTGTGTGTTTCTCAGATTCGTTCGACTACCCCTCATACTCAAGATGGTTGGAACAGTAAAGCTCAGATCCCTATTGATGAGTTACTCTCCGATAAAGTTTTTCGAAGGGTAAAGAGACTTCACTAGGCTTAAGAGGAGCCGATTAGTGTATATAAGTCCATTGATTTGAAAGAATACACCCTCATTCATATGAATCGTACGTTGAGCCAGAGTAAGATGTATTCCCATAGTCCATTCTCTAAAACCATGCTTCAGATGTTATCCTTGAGAGAAAATTTATCTCTCTAAATGATTAGTATCCCCATCAGATGGAATGTGATTTGAGGCATGTAAGTTATGATTCGTAGAATGATCCTAGAGCTAGAAAGATGGAGTTAGAGGAGTAGAAACCCACTATCAAAAATAGTGGTTGATTGTACAATATACCTAGAGTTAGGTATCTATAAGGTAAGTGATGGGTTTATAAGTTAAGTCTCTTTTGTTTTGATCAAAGAATAGTAAGCATCATGCAGCTTTCATGATATAAGGTAGAGGAAGATTTGTTAGTTAAGACAAGTTAGAGTGAACTTGAACCTAGAGGGGAGTTTTCATGATAGAAGGTAGAGGAAGAGTTATTAGTTAGGATGAGTTAGAGTGCACTTAAACCTAGAGGAGAGTTTTATGTTAAGATGTCATTATGTTAGTCAAGACCAAGTATATGTTGAACAGAAGGGTGGAGTAGTTATAAGTTGATAGATCTAAGCTAGGCTTATGATTTTGAAAAGAGATGTGATGATAGATTAAAACTACACAGACTATGAGATAAGGATCAATTTCTTATCATGAGGTTTTAAGTGGTCTAATGACTCTCAATTTTGTCTAGTAGTTATAAGTCAATGTAGTATGCGAGGAGTGTGAGGATGTGCATGTTTAGTACTAGACACTAAGCTTGAACTTTAGAAAAGCGTTATGAAAAAGGGATAGCACTATGAGAGTGATAGTGTTGGTTTTGAGATTTGTTCTAGTAAGCTTGGCCTAGCATATGTGAGAAATTAAGATATTGACATACAAGAAGTGTGATACTATGAGTGTGGTGTATGTGACTATTAATGAAAATTGTGAAATGTGGCTAAGTCATTAGGTAAGAAGAGGCTTAAGATATGCATCCGAGATAGTATATAATTGTATGAGGCTCTAAGTTTATGATTTTCTATTGGTTCCTAGTTAGTATTTGTTAGTTTCCAATGGGGAGAAGGTTGAGGTAAGATTTATATTGTAACATTCCTCAAAACGCTCATAAGTGCCTTAAGAATGCCTTGGTAATAGGCCGCTCACATAACGCATTATCCTTATTCTTTTTGGAAAATCTGAGTCCAGAATGTCGATAAGGGGGACAAAACCTATGGAGAACTGGTCTCGGTGGATTTTTAGGACTCGTGTATCAAAAAATAAATTTTATCAAAAATTGCACAAAATAGTGATGTGCGTGGAAGCTCTGCATCGCCCACTTGTTTTCGTTTAGTATAATTTTTCCCCAAGTTAAAATCTGGCCAAAATCACATTCATTAAAAATTGGCCTATCTAGAAGAAGCTCTGCGTCGCGGACCTGGGAGACGTTTTTCGTCCAAATTTAGTTTTTTAAGTAAGGTACTTTAGACTTTTCTGTAGTTGTTAGTTAATTAACATGTACGTTTTTAGGGACAAATTATACTCTATAAACTGCCCTAAACCCTTAATTCCATTCATTCTTGTACAATTCACCTACTCAAACATTTATCTCTCTACAAGAGGCTCTCAAGGACTCCATTAAAGACTTCCAAGAAATTAACTCAAGCTTTCCATCAAAACTCTCAAATTCTTCTAAATTCTTTTGTCTTCTCACTTGAGGTATGTGGGGATTGATTCATGGACTTTTTTCACCAATGAAGTCCCAAAGATTTCTCAAGTTTTCATTCAATTTACAATTGATTATGAACTCTAGTTTTGATGAATTGCATTGGGCTGATTTGATTTCATTTTTAAATGTTATCAATGATCTTTATATGCAAGTTCTTATGTGAATTGCATAATTTCAAGTTGATTTATAGATGCCCATGCATAAAGCTATATTTTCAAGCTATAATTATGAATTTAAGATGAGTTTGTGAGTTGATCATGAGTTAAATTATTTTCAATAAAAGTTTTATATGAGTTAAAGTTGAGATTTATGATTCTAAAGTTAAAGTTATGACGATGATTAGAGTTAAGATCAAAAGATGTTTAAATATGGTGATAAGGAAAATTCTCACCAAAGTTATTGATTCTTATGAATCACTAAATAGATGAGCTATTCTTAACATGTTTTAAAGATGGATTGATAGGCAGTTACTCTCTTTCCCTACTATGTTATGATTATGTTTTAATGAGTTTCCATTGGGATATTGACTAAGCACCGAGAGGACTTCTAGGTGGAGTTTTGTCGAATAATGCAGTTGGTTATCCAAGGGAATCCTAGTAGCAACCTAAAATCTCAAACTACGTTGCCCATGTAGGTTACCTTCATGGCCTAGCTAGTGGATCCACATTGAGTTACTTTTGGAGTATGCCCTGGCACGATACTGTCCTCTATTTCGATGCAGGAGTCATCGAATTCTATGTAATAACTCGCATGGTCTTAGTTATTGGATAAAGGTCCTATCCCACACAAGTTCAAGATAAACCTATGAGATATCAATTTATGAGTTGGAAGTTGAATTTATTAGGATATGCATTGGTCGTGAGTTTCATATATTTTAAGTTGCTTTTAAACTATACTCATGTTCATTATAATTGGTCATGCATCCTATGGCATATTGATTAAGTTCTTTACTTGTTCATGCATACCTCAAATACTTAGTACATTCAAATATACTAATGCATATTTTGCTTACATTGTTTCATAATGTAGGGATGGATGACACTCACGATCACCCCACTCGTGCCTAGAGATTTTCTTTAGATTTCAAAGAAGTTGGTGAGTCCTCATTCTACCTAAGACAAGACTTTTATTCATATTACTATTGTTTACACTTTCTTGTATTGTTAGTGTAAGCTGGGAGCTTCTCCTAAGCCCCTGTCAAAGACTAGACTAGAGGTATGTTTAGACGATATTATGGTGTAGTCTGATTGGATGTTTATAGAGCTGATCTCACTTAGTCCTATTTCCTTATGATTATTACTTCCTCTTATCTTTATCATGTTCTTTACCTTATGTATGTAATGTATGCTAAGATGGCTTATGGTTGGGGTCCCTCAAATCTCGATTATTGTGTTATAACTAGGCCCTAAGTCGAATCATGGAATATATCTTATATTGTATCCATAAGAATTAGGTCGAAGGGGTTAGATATAGATGATGATGAGTCTCCAGTTATAGTTAGAGTTTTCTTCAACTAAGTTAGGAATATGTGACCCTAGAAGATAAGTGTTAGTAGGCTAAAGAGAAGAGGTTAGATCATAAGAGTTAGAGAAAGTGGATGTGTACACTAATAAGAGCAGCAAGTATAGAAACATGCCTAAAATATAAAAGGAAGTTAAGGGAAGTATCTTAGAATGAGACCCTAGTAGCGGTTTAGTATCTTCAGGTATAGTATAACTAAAGAGTTACGTGTTCTTCTGATTAGTGATACTTTGTCAGGTGGAGTAGTGTGCTTATAGCTTCACTTAGTTTAGAGAATCAGCTCGCAGGCTCAAGGTAGTGACCTTCGATCTAAGGAAAAGATGGTGAGGTAATAAAATAAAGTGGGTCTTAAGTTTTAAGAAGTGATGAGTTGACCAGAATGAGACATCAATGATTTTCCATCTTATATATTCCTAATACTTTTGTCGAGGTGATACTATATTCCTTCCATGTGTATGAGCACCATGCCCATGGCCTAGACCCATGCACCCCCATGTTGATGCATATCCATGCTGAGTTTGAGGATGAGAATTGATAATTTTATTCAGCAATCCTGATTATCTCATAAATCTAAGAGTTTTCAACCCTATGTTACTAGAGACATGACTTACATTTCATAGTATGTACAGTTCCATGAACTCATGATAGGCCCTAAAAGACTATAAAGATCATATTAGTTATGGATGTTCTCAGATCAGACTTTTTTGAATGAATTATGCTTATGACCTTTTGCTCTAAACATTTTCAGTGATTCTTCCTTTTCAGTCTTGATAGCGATGTTGATGATACTAGATGAGTTTTGAAAAATAAGAGAGAGTGGGTGTTCCTTATGCTGAGAGTTGTGGTGTGCTAATTCTACTTGAAGTTATAAATGCAGAGGAAAACCAAGATGGGATCTTGTTGTGTGCAATAGATAGGTAAGAGTATATTGGTGTTCCCCTTTGGTAGGAGTTAATGCAAATATGGATGTAGATATACTAAGATATACGTGAGATTTCTTAGGTGATGTCTACTTCAAAGAGGCCATTGAGTAGGCAGAATAATAAGCTTGAATACGTGAGTGATTATAGCAGGCTATTGGAATCCTCTTGTTATGAGTTTCAAGTAAGTGTATTAGAATGGTTATAGTACTAGGCTTGAATGTGGTATTGATGGCAGGTTGATGAATCCATGATGCATTAGGTGCTTCTTCATTTGGACTCGAGGTTGGTTGAATGTAATGGGAAGGAGTAGTACTCTTGAGATGAGGTTCTCTATAGAGGTATAGAACATAAAGCTTATGGTCTAGATTAGCATAATTATATTATGTGTATTACCCTATGACTTAGTATTAAGCTTGAACATAATAAGAGCATGCAGTTAGACTTGGAGTCTTAGGCCTTGGTGAAGGTAGTCATATATATCCTTGTGAGAGTAATTAGTTGCATCCGAGAAAGAGTTGCATGTAGAAAAGAGATATTTGAGCTCGAAAGCTATCAGTCATGTCACCTAATTCATAGTGGTCATATTCTTATATCAGGCTCATAAGCCTCTTTCCTGAAGTTGAGAAATTTCGATGAAAGCATTGGTTATTATAACCCTCCTCTCATTTTTGCTTTAGTATAGATGTTTAAGGTAATGTTCCTATTTCTATCTCTAAGATAGTACCTTTTTGAGTTTAAGTAATTAAGTGAGTTATTCACGAGCTTGAGTCTTTGAGTTCTTGCATTGCATTCGTGCCTTCTAATGATGATATTGATGGTAATATTAGTTTTTCCTATCTTAAAGTTGATGTTCATTCTGAATTTAAGTACATGACGAGTAATCTTGAGTCTGAGTAATGATGGATTGATTGTTTGAGTGTTTGAGTATCTGAGTTCTTGATTTACGCTCGTGCCATGCGCAATTTCCTAGCTTGACCATCATTCAAAGACTAATGATCCCAAGGGAGAGATATTGTAACACTCCAAAATTATTTTAAGCTAAGACCGAGCCATCCTTCATAGGGGTATGTGGTTGTACCGAATGATTCATAATTGTGTGCATGTGTGAAGGTTCATTCTTTAGTGAGAGAATAGATTTGGAGATGAATTAAAGTCATAAAGATCCTCTAACACAAAATTGAGTTGAAAGCTTCATTATCGATTGAGTTTCGGTAAAAGATTTTACTTGGGTCAACTTTAAATAATTATATCTCCTAGAATATAAAGAATTAGGTGTCCCAATTCCTATGAAATTAAAGTTCTTTGAGTTCTCTTTCCAACACCACCAAGTGCCTCAATCTGAGTTTGAAGTAAAAAGGTTATGCCCATTCTAGTGAAGCCCTATCAAGCAGAGTGTTTGTACGAAATCCCTTAATCGTTCATAAACATTGCACGACCTGTAGAATCTTTTGTGAAGGTTTCCTACACTACTTTTCAACAACTTCCTGGACATGTTCTAGGATCAATTTGGTCCTTTCCAAAGCTTTTTAATCCTATTCTAAGTCATTTTTGGATTTTTTGAAGGAATATATCATTCCACTAACTTGTTTTCCTCTCATAATCATCAATCCAAATAATCTAGTCTCAAGAAACTCTTCCAAATCTAACCTCGGGTTCCTTTTCTTCATCAATAACCCTAAGGCTTTCAAATCAGAAATTCAAGAATCAAAGAGAAGTCCTCCACCCAAGATTTTCCCATGTTTTTCCACTCTAAGAACTCCATAAAAGAGTTTTTTTTTCTCGAGATCAAGCACAAAGATTTCAAGATCAAAGGTTTTCTTCGAGACAAGCTAGTATTTTTTGAGTTTTGATTGTAATATGAATATTCTGGGTATGTAAGGCTAATCATAGCATTGAATTGATTTCTTTCACGCGTCCTAGATCTAAATTCTATCGTTAAATAATTGAGTTGAGTTTTAGCCCTAGTTTCTTTGAATTCCAAATGAGTAATTTCTTCGTTCAATGAATTCTATATTTTTATGCATTGAGATTATTTTTGTTTCTACGCCTTGAATTCTTGAGATTGTTGTTCATGATTTCATTCACATGAACCCTAGTTGAGTTGATGATCATTATATTAACATGCATTTATTTTGAATTGATGAGAATGGTTTTCATGCATTAAATGAAGTATGATTTCAAACTGTCTATGCATAGTTTATTGAGTTTAAATGAGTTTGAGCATGAGTTTGAGGAGTCTCTTAACTATTATTTTGAGTATGAGTTGAGAAATCTCTAATTACTATTTTGAGAATTAAAATTGTTGAGTATAAATAATGTGAGTATTTTATTAAGATGAAGGAGTCGTTTAATGTCTAGTTTCGAACATCATATATTGAAATCGAGAGGAGTTTTGACGAGGTGTGAATGATTTTGAAAACATATATTACTACAATAACTTGATGATTTAAGCATGAGCATTGATTTTAAATGAGTTTGAGTTTTCATATGAATTGATTTCTTGAGTCATTCATGATTTTATTGAGTCTTAAAGCATGATTTATGAACGTCTTAAATAAGCATGGGTCGAAGTCGAGCATGAAAGGTTCTTTAACTTCTATTATTTTGAACATGAGTATTTTGAGTATAAATGATTATTTTAGATAGAGTTTCGAGGATATTTGATTAAGCTTGATAGGATGTTTTTTTAAAGTGAAGAAGCATGATGATTTGAGATAAGACTCAGTTTTGAAAAGGGTCCAATGATACCAGATGAGATCATTTGAATATTTTACCTGATAGATATGAGCATCATATATTTTGGGAGTAGTAATTAGCACCTATTTGATAAGAATATACATAAATCAAATCCCAGAACTACGTAGCCAACGTAGGATGGAGGTTTAAACCTCTTAAGTCCCAAAATGATAGACTTTGATTAATTGTGGATCCAATAATTGTGATTCATCCCTTATCCTAGCAAAGCATTGGATGGGTGTGGTAATGACACCGCTTCATTGTACATCACTCACTCATATGGTGATGGTTTTCGGTTAGAGAAAATCCACAATAATAATACAAAATTAATGATTTAATTTGATTGAGATTTCATACAATTAAGTCGATTTGAAAAACTATGATGGAGTCAATTGAAAAACATTGCATATTTTTGAACTTGCATCTTTATTGAGTTGAGTTATTTTTAGTGTTGAGTTCCTTGAGTTGAGTTCAGTATCTTTGAGTAAGTTTCCTTTCATCTTTATTACATACTCATACATTTCACGTACTGACGCTATTTGTCATGCATCATTTTATGATGCAGACATAGATATTTGAGATCATTAACAGATGTATCATTGAGGATCTACTTTTTCAGTTTTGGTGAGACCACTTTGCATTTAGAGGAGCTCCTTTCTTTTCAGTCATTCCTTTATTATTTAGTAGTTCTTTGAGGTAGCCATGGATTTGTATCAGCACTTGCATACGAGTCAGTTAGAGGCTTCATAGATAGAGTAAAGTTGAGTAGATAGGTTGTTTTATAATATTTTCCTTAAACAATAATTTTATTATTGAGTTTATGACATTGTGTACATTACACTTTGAGTATTTTAAATATATTATTTACTTATTGATGAAGATGTTTTAAATGTCTACTTGAGTTAAATTTAAATTGAGTTGAGTCTTCCGCTGAATGATTGAACGAGTGATCAGACCATGCTTTACTTTTGGCCAGCAATAGTCTCCAAATGCCAACAATGCCTAGGGTACCCTCTCGAGGCGTGACATGGAGTGGCTAAGTTTTACCTTGTGAAGAGTGTTTGATCTAGAATGGTTGGTAAAGCCTTGTTGCATAGCGGGAAGCGGGTTAAGGGTCCTGTTGTTGACGTATAGGCTTGTGAGTGTAGAATGCTAACATAGTAGACTTAGTGGTAATATGTGTTCTGAGAACCCCTCTACGTGATAGCTGGGCTAGGGTTTGATTTGTGTGAAAGTTGGTAGTGAACCAACTAGAAAGGACAAGTGTTAGGCTTGAAGAACATTGGGAGGCTATTACGAGATGTAAGAGTTGTGCATAAAAGGTTGGAGGTATATTTCTTAAGAGAGTGTTTCCTTTATGTTGATTCCTCGATATTATGTAGTGGCTATCAGATTGAACGATGATGACTATCATTACGTGTTGTTTGTACTGATACTTCTCTTACTATGTCACTTGGCATAGTCTGTTTGCAAGGTCAGTGATGTTTAATAGGTGAAGATGAAGATAGTCTCCAACAGTTTCTACTCTTCCTTCCTTGTGGTGGAAGCTTTGTCATGCTGTATTTTGTACATGTTGTATCTTAGTAGCTCGTGTGCCTGTTTAGTCTAGATCCTTGGGTGTTAATTATTTAGTAAATTCAGATTTTGGTTTTGTTTTAACTTAGTGTCTCATAATTCATGGTTTTTACGTTTAAATTCTTGTTTTCGTAATTTTTCGCATAACTTAATCGGTTGAGAATTGAGGGTCCTCCCATTTAGGTATTAGAGTGGGTGTCTGCACGGCCTGATGAGTTGGGTCATTCTAATATACCCGAACTGGATCCCATAGATTTCTAGCTCTCATCACTCATTACATGGAGTTGGCCTAATTTACTAAGGGCATTGAATTCATCATTAGAATATGACTCCTAGTGGAACCTCACATATAGTTCATCCTACACAACTGTGCACTAGATGTAGGGGTGGAAAAATTAAGCCCAACCCGATCAATCCATTTAAGTTTGGATGGGCTATTGATCCGTCCATTAATTAGACTAACCCATTTTAACTCATTAAAAAAATTGGGTTGATATGTAACCCAAATTGACTCAAGAGAAGTCTTGTCAAAATATTTTAATTTCATATGTTATATATAGCCATAATAAAAAAATTAATTTTATTAGGTATTAAAATATTATAAAAGAAAAAATAAAATAAGTCTGTAAAAGGAAGTGTAGTGGATATGCTATACATTCTTATCAATATCAAAGCAGGACCCATTTCACTCGTTGTTGGGTCTCAAATGTCCAGCCTTGAGCGTGAGGTTAAGTATTGAAGAATGATAAAGTCTCACATCGTTGATTAATGAGATATGTGATGTCCTTATATAGACTTGGTCAATTTCCTCCCCTCCCCCCTCCTCATACGCTAGCTCCTAAGATTAAGTCAGACTCAAAATTAATTTATTTACGAATTAATTTATCTATGTAACGAACACTTAAAAATACAAGTAAGAACTTCTACCAAATTTTAGTTAATAAAATATAATAAGAACACTTTATCACTTTAAACTTGTTTGGAAAGGTTATATGTTATAATGAATGAATTAAATATACATATATATATATATATATAAATTAATATTCTCTATCTTTTATCTTCCAAGTTATGAAATGAGGGTTGTTATCCGTCTGACCTATGTCATGTGATTGTGGGGTTACCTTTCGAGTTCCCTCATGTTGATTTTTCATGCAAAGTTATAGCTTTTCACTTTGGACCATAACTATTTTTAACTCTTGAGTGATGGGTAGATTTTAGTTCATGCATCCCACTCATTATGAATGGATTCAGAATACAAATTCTATATACTACACTGCAAATAAATTATTATATAAATTGGATATCACCGTAAAGATAATTACTACTTTCGCCTCAAATTATGTGATAATTTTTGGATTTTGAGACTCAAATAAAAAAAATTGGTCGTAATTTTTTTACGTCTTTTAAATATTTTGAATTGTCAATTACTCTCATTTATAGTACCTTTTACGTAGTTTTCAAATATATAATTTTATTTCAAAAATATAAAGATTTCATGACTGAATTCATGATCAAAGTTACACTATTTGACTCTAGAAATTTGAATTGTGCCACACAAATTGGGGAAAATGAAGGTTAATGACCTGCTTATTGTATTAACTTAATCTCTTTGTACCCTTTTTTCAGTGCATTTAAAAATTGGAATGATGTACAACTTAAATTGATCGATGAGAAACTTTGTTTAAATGATATGTTATATATCGCCATAATATAAAAAAATTGTATTAGTTACTCGACAAATTATAACAAAAATATAATGAATTTAAAAATTATTAAGAATTGAACGATCTGAATTATGACTCGTTAGTATCACATATGGCTATGGGATTCCAGTCCTCATTCATTAATTTTAATCTTAAACTTATGAAGTTTTATTGAGAAGTTTTACTCTAGAAAGTATCATCAAATTGAAATATTACTACTTGTGTACTCAATGCTTATATTGTAAAGAATATGGAAAACACATCAAGTTCAAGATTGATGTTTATTATTAAACAAATCTTTTGGAATTTAGTGGAGATGGAAAATATAAAAACATATAAGAGTAGGCCATAACTTTGGCATATATAAATAGACATATATGTTCACTGACATCCCCATGCTATATGCTAATATTGTTTCAATTGATCATTCCCAATTTTTCTCACCATACTTCTCAAAATAAAAAATTATGGATTTAAATGAGATTTCACAATCCATCAACAACATTGACATGATTCAATGGCTACCAATTGATCATGAACCCGCCTTGGTGCTCGTGCCATCGATTCACAAATGAAGTTCTATGGAGATGATGCAACCTATCCACATTGATCCAGAATTAGTGAAATTGCCTATGAGAAAGAAAGTGAAGGTATCAAAGGATCTACAGAGCGTTCCAGCCAGACATCGGAGGGAAAAAATAAGTGAAAGGATAAGAATTTTTCAAAGACTTGATCCTGGAGGAACCAAAAAGGACACAACTTCTATGTTGGATGAGGTTGTACACTATGTTAAGTTTCTTAAGAAACAACTTAAATTGTTACAGCAACCAGTTGTTGCTTGGTGTAATGATGATAATAATAGGCCAATGGTTATTAGATTTAACCAATGGCATAATCATGTGGATTATTATTCAAGAGCATTGATGATTTCTAATGTGCAAATGCTAAGTTAATTACTAATATAGGGAAAAGAAAAACTTTATCTAGAGTTAATACACTATCTAAATAGTGATTATGTTCATTAATTTTGTACTTTAATTGTAATTAATTTCTTTTTTGGATTTAGAAATATTGACTCTACCAACACTGAGTGAACTTTTAAAAAACAATTTTGAGTAAATTATATATCACTACATCTATCCTTCTTATTTATTAAGCTTCGGTCACCTATAATTTATTGCTACTCACTTGAACATACTGATTAAAAGGCGGTGACATTCAAGTGGACTGACAAGTGCGAAGAGAGATTCCAAACGCTTAAAACTATTTTACCACAGCACCAATTTTGACCCTGTCGGTCAAAGGTAAACACTTCATTACTTATTGTGATGCATCACATTCAGGTTTGGGTACTTTGTTGATGTAGTATAAGAATATTGTAGATTCTCGACAGTTGAAGGTACTTGAGACCTGACTCATGACTTGGAGTTGGCAGCGGTAGTGTTTGCATTAAAAATCTGGAGGCATTATCTGTATGGCATCAAGTGTGAGGTGTTTACTGATCACCGCAGCTTACAATATGTGTTCAGTCAGAAGGACTTGAATTTGGGACAACGAAGGTGGATGGAGTTGCTCAATGACTATAATTTCACCATCTAGTATCATCCAGGTAAGGCTAATGTAGTAGCAGAAGCATTGAGAAAAAATTGGTTAGCGTGGGTAGTCTAGCCTATTTGGGAGCCCTTAGGCGGATCCTGGCTAGAGAAATCTAGGCATTGGAGGCTAGATTCATAAAGCTAGGCATCTTAGAGAAAGGTGGGGTAATGGCCAGTATTGATATAAGGCCCACTTTTATAAAAGAGATCAAGGCCAAGCAGTTTGAAGATGTTAACTTAAATGAAATTAGAGGAAAGATGTTGATGGGAAAGACTCAAGATTCAATACCTGATGCATGTGGGGTGCTCCACTTTAGGGGAAGGATTTATGTTCCTCGGGTGGACGGCTTAATTCAGAAAACTCTATATGAATCTCATGGTTTGCAATACTCTATTTACCCTAGAGTCACTAAGATATATCAAGACTTGAAACATCTATACTGGTGTCCAGGTATGAAGAAACACATAGCTGAATATGTAGCCAAATGTTAGAATTGCCAACTGGTGAAGTATGATCACCAAAGGCCTGTAGGTTTACTATAAAGAATGCCCATTCCTGAATGGAAGTAGGAGAGAATAGCCATGGACTTCATGGTAGGACTTTCCAAGACTTTGGAGAAGTATGACTCCATTTAAGTACCATATTATTTTGTACTCACTCCTTGCTTTACACTTGTGTAGGTTGTGAACCCGGACCCGCATGATTTTCTTATTCCTACCACATTCGAGGCTTCTATCTTGAGTGGTTGAGGTAGGTATTACATCCTTCTAGCGGGCACCCCTTACTTTGTTTATGTTTTAGTCCTGCTTTTGCAATAAAGACATCTGAGACTGTATTTTCTTTCACATATTCTATATTACAGTAGTAGCTTGTACATGTGACAACCAATCTTAAGGGATTTTAAGTATATTTATCCGTTAGGTATAAGTTATCCCTTGTATTATCTTAATTACTTCCACATTTAATTCTCGTTGGATTTTAGGCTAACTTGTCTAGGTGGGTTAACGTGAGTACCATCACACTCGAATTCGAGTCGTGAAAAAATAGTATCAAAGCCCCAAGTTCATAGGTCTCACATGTGTACAAGCCAAGTCTAAGTAGAGTCTCAAGGATAGGTATAGACATGACTGTACTTATCTACTAGAGGCTATGAAGACTGTTAGAAAACTTTCCTTTTGTTCTTTCAATTCGTATCATGTGTGGTTACTTGCGTTAGTGCTGAGTTGTAGTTTTTTTTACAGATGTCTAGGATGAAAGCTATAACTACTAGTAGAGGAGGAGATATAGTCCTCGAGGTTGATGTTGGGACCCTAGTTAGGTGCAGAGGTAGGGGCCGAGCTAAAGGCCATGGTCATGGTGCAGCATCAGGTAGAGGTCGTACCAGAGGAGCGGCACCAGTCAGAGTCCGTGCTAGAGAGGCTTTTCTTGAGGCATAGGTTAATGCTATAGAGGACCAGGTCCCTCTAGAGCTTTCTATTGCACCATTGCTTTAGGCCACTTTGATGAGAGTATTGGGTATGCTTGAGTGCTTTACATAGAGTGTAGGTGTGATAGGCACACCCAAGTATTCCAAGACTAAAGTAAGGGCTTAGGTTCTGAAGCAACATTAGGTTTTAATCTTTCAGGGTTCGGTGGGGTAGCCATCAACGAGTCCTATTGCTGATGAGGTTGGAGTACAATGGGAGCGAGCTTAGGATGCGCCTATGATTGTGTTGACTAATAATGCGTCGTGCAGATATGAGAGGTTTCGAAAGATAGATCTACCTCAATTTTAGAGTAGGAAGACTAAAGATACTTATGAGTTTTTGACTATGTGTAGAGAGTTGTTAGAGACTGTTGATCTAGCCGAGACTCATGAAGTTCATTATACTACCCTCTAGTAGCGTAGGCCATCTAGGGAGTGGTGGAGAGTGTACTTGAGTTCTATACCGATTGGTTTATAATCGGTGACTTGGGATGAGTTCACTAGTGTTTTTTATGATCGCTTTGTTCCTTGGAGTGCGAGGGAGGAGAGCTAGCTGAGTTTTGAGAGTTTGAGGTAGGAGGGCCTTACAGTTGTAGAGTATGAGGCTTATTTTTATCAGTTATCCAGGCATGCTTTAACCATTCTTCTTGATAAGACTGAGAGGGTCCACAGATTTGTAAGAAGGTTAACATACTCTATCTGTACGACTGTGTTTAGATCAATCTATGAAAGGGCTTCCTTCCAGTCCATTATGGGTACCTCCAAGGTTGTGGAGTTAATGGAGATAGAGGTGTTTGGGGACCCCAAGAGTGCATGTGCATCTGTTCAATTTTCTGGTATCTCATCTAGAGGTAGAGTGTCCTAAGAGAAGGTGGTTCTTTTCAGTGTAGAGGAACAACACATGAATCTATGCAAGCTTTTGAGAGAGTTCAGATATCCCGTGGGTCCTACAGTTCAGGTCAGAGTTATCAGGGATCACAGTAGTAGCCGGCAAACTGGATGATCATAAGGGTTCATCTAATTCATTACAACAACACTCCATTCTGAGTTCTTATTATGGTGGTAGAGATCTCGACCATATGATTCGTTAGTTCCAATAGAGACTCATTCAGATCCCCAGCGCACATATGCTACTCTTGCAATAGTAGTATTTCCAAGAGGTACACACCTTATCCGAGTTGCAGCAAATGTGTACAAATCACTCTGTGAATGTCTCTATGGTAAAGATGGGTAGTTCGGGTATAGCCAAGAAGGTCACAAGTGCAAGGATTTCCCCTTAGCAAGGCAAAGTAATAGTGGTAGAAGACCTATACTACAACATTTTCATCTCCAGTAGATCATAAGTTTCAAAAAAGGCACCACTTCTAGTGAAAATTATAGCCAGAACAACTTTTATGCTTTGTCTTCTTATCACGACCAGGAGAACTCTCCCGATGTTATTACCATTATGTTAAGAGTTTTATCAATTGATGTTTATACTTTGTTAGACCTTGGTGCTAACTTGTCTTTTGTGACTCTGTATGTTGCTATCAAGTTTGGTTTCAACCATAAACAACTAATGGAACCCTTTTTTATTTCTACTCTTGTCTAAGAGTCAGCTTTTTCTAAGCATATATATAGAAGTGTCACTATTTTAGTCCTCTATAAGGATACCACAGATGATCTAGTAGAGCTAGACATGGTAGACTTTGATGTAATTCTATGCATGGACTAGCTATCTTTGTGCTATGAGTTAGTTGACTACCGAACTAGATTCATAAAGTTTCAATTCCCAAATGAACCAGTCTTAGAGTGGAAGGGTAGTTCCACATTACCTAAAGGTCATTTCATCTCTTATCTTAAGGCTAGGAAGATGATATCTAAAGGTTATCTTTATCATATAGTTCAGGTCAAAGATTCCAATCTTGAGACCCCATCACTTTCGTTAGTCCCTATAGTATGTGAATTTCCAAAAATCTTTTCACACGATCTTCTTGGAGTTCCTTCTGATAGGGAGATAGAATTTGGGATAGATACTCTTCCTGATATGGAACCTATCTCTATTCCTCTACATAGAATGGCTCTAGTCGAGCTAAAAAAACTGAAAGAGCAGTTGAAAGACCTTTTAGAAAAAGCATTTATTAGACCCAGTGCTTCCCCATGAGGTGCTCCAGTCCCTTTTTGTATGAAAAAGATGGATCTCTCTGTATATATGTATTGACTATCGTCAATTGAATGAGGTCACCATTAAGAATACTTTTTCCCTTACTATAATCGATGACTTATTCGACCAACTTCAAGGAGCCACATGTTTCTCTAATATTGATCTCAGATTCGAGTATCATCAGTTGAAGGCCAGGGAGTGTGGTATTTTGAAAACTACTTTTAGAACTTGATATTGTCACTACGAGTTTCTTGTTATATCATTTGGGCTAACTAATGCTCCAGCAGCTTTATGGACCTTATAAATAGGGTGTTCAAGTAGTATCTCGACACATTCGTTATTGTGTTCATTAATAATATCCTAATCTACTCCCATAGCAAAAAGAAGCATGCTAATAACCTCAGGGTTACTCTTCAGACTATCAAGGATAAACAGTTGTTCGCTGAATTCTCCAAGTGCAAAATTTGGTTAAGGTTATGTAATGACCCTAAAGGTCTTTTTGGAAAGTTTTGTAAAAAGACCATTTTACCCCTCCCGATAGTTTACCAAGTCATATTTGATTGATATCGGATGTTGATTTCATGGTTTTGTTTAAAAATTGAGATTTTTGGTAAACTTTGAGTTTTAGAGGTTTGGAATGACTCAAAAATGGTGTTTCAGAGTTTCAAGTCTCAGAATAAAATTTCATCGATTCCATTAGTTCTGAAACATTGAAATTGGTCTATCAAAAGTTGACAGAATCATATTCGGGGTCATATCATAGATTTGAGGGGTTGAGTTGGAAATATTTAAGTTTTTGGCCATAGGTTTGACTTTGATCAATATTAGAGGATTAGATGCTCGAAATTGAATTTATACTACTCCTTTGGATTCGGAGGGTGATTTTAGGCCTAGGGAGAGTTCCTCTATATTTTTTGGAAGCTTCGAGGGTGTCTCGGTATTTTGAGGCACAATGTTGGTTTAGTTGTGATTTTTTGATTTCTAGGTCAAGGATGCCTCGAAAATAAATTATGATGGTTCCGTTGAGTTCGGAATGTCGAGTTTAGTAGGATTGTATTTATCATTTGTCTATATGGAATCTCAAACAAATCTCGAGGGTCAATTCAGAATCTTAAAACTTGGAGCATTTTTTGGTGTAATTTACCTGCTGTAGACCTCGCGATCACGAGGGGTAGGTGGCGATTGCGACACTTGCTTAAGCGAGAACACCTTGGCTAAAGCAAAGTCAGGAATTGTTGAGGGGTCGCGAAAGCGAGAAATCCATTACTTTAGCGAGGGCATGGGGGTCACAAAAGCGACCAAGTGGTCAAAAAAGCGAGGTCCGCTTAAGCAAACCCTCAGCCACTAAAGAGACATCTAAGAGGGGTTAAGGTCGGGGTTTAGTCTTTTTCTCCATTTTCAGACCTTGGGAGCTCAAATAGGCAAATTTTGATGTGGGATTTCTTGTGTTTGTTATTGGGTATGTTTCTTGACCAAGAATTTATGTTACCAATCCATTTTATCATGATTTTGGTTTCAAATTGAGGGTTTTGGACCCCAAATTTGAGGTTTCTCCAAGAAAATGAAAAATTCCTTTAATGGATGATTGTGACCTAATTCCAACCTCATTTTCAAAAGAGTTTTCGATAATGGATTCCTAATACTCTAAGGAATGTTTTCATGTAGAAATCCCCGAAATTAGACCCCCATTTTTTGAAGTTAAATTTTGAGCCTTTGACCCTTTTTTTCACCGAACTTCACATTCTTAGTATCATTAGTTCCATATTTTGTTTGGGAACCTGAAATTGCATAGATTATGGTGATTTGGAGTATAATCAGAAGGAAAAGTCTCACATGGATTGATTGATCGCATCTTGACTAAGGCAAGTGGACTCCTAAAACTCCATGAATCTCTTAGAATTACCGAATATCCTAGTGTATATATGGGGGGCGTAATAGGGATGAGGTTATGAGTTTAATTATGTTATGAACTAATCAAAAATAAATCGACGTGGTTAATAAGAAGCGATGTGTGATATTATTGAGTATTGAATATTACATGCCGTAATTTAGATATCTATGTGTATTTGATGAAATACTTGATAGTCTAATTGTGATTGTGGTTGTTTGAATTGGTTACTCTTCATTACTTATGTGAGGATGTTGTTCGCATTGGTTCTTAAAAACTGTGATGAGAGGTATATGATTATGATACCGAGGTCATTTTTTGTCAGAGATATGATATGGCCAAGGTCATTTTCAGCGAGAGATTGACAGGCCAAGGTCATTTCTGGCAGGATTATATTGCCGAGGTAATTTCTGATGGGAATATATTGCCAAGGTAATTTCTAGTGGGATTATATTGCTGGGGTCTTTTTCGGTGAGATTATATTGCCGAGGTCATTTCCGATGGGGTTATATTGTCGAGGTTATTTTTGATGAGATTATATGGCCGAGATCATTTTCGACGAGGTTGTGGGACCAAGGTCATTTTTTATCAGAGATTACGAGACCGAGGTCATATTTGGTTAGAGTTTATTATGCCGAGGTCTGTGTCGTCAATTGCACACATGCATGATCATTGAGTGTGCATATACCTACTTTGCATATTTATGTTGACAGTTTGATGCCTATTTGTGACTTGTGATTATTTGTATGATATTTCTTGTGATATTGAGTTGTGATATGAACCTTATTAAACTGTATAGTATGAACTGTTAGGTTGGGATGATGTTTTTATGCAGGTTGTAGTCTAGAGATTCGGTTGGGTTGGAAAAGGAGTTCGTTTATTCTATTAGATTTACTTAGTTTTTTTGGTTGCTTGAGTTTTTCTGGTTAGCTTGATGGGTACCGCATTATTTGGTACTCACCCTTGCTTCTACATTGTGTAGGTTCTAAGCCTGGACTTTGATCACCCTCTCTTTCTGATCATTCGAGCCTTCCAAAAATTTTGGGAAAGATAGCTATTGACATTCAACATACTGTCAGATTTCCTGTACTTTTATGTTTTACTGTACTTGAGAGTTGAAGACATATTGAGACTTGTATTTCATTTTTGTTTTATTTTCTTTAGCGGCTTGTACATGTGACAACCAATCTTTAGGGGTATTTAAGTCGAAAGACTTCTGCTTTCATTTATTACTTACTTATTTAGACATTTTTGTTTTATTTATCGAAATGTTGGGTTTTAGGTTGACTTGTCCTTTGGAAAAGGATAGGTGTCATCACAGCCGGATTCGGATCGTGACAGATTAGTTGCATTTCTAGGACATATTTCTTCTAGTGAGGGCATTTAAGTTGATGATCAAAAGATTGAGGCAGTGAAGATTTAGCCTAGGCCCACCACTCTGAATGATATTAGGAGCTTTTTGGATTATAGAAGATTTATTAAGGGGTTTTCATCTTTTTCTGCCCCGTTGACTAGGCTAACGCCTAAAAAGGTAAAATTTCAGTGGTCTAAGACTTGTGAGAAGAGCTTTCAGGACCTAAAGGCTCAATTAACTTCTGCTCTGTGTTGACTTTGCCAAAGGGTACAGATGTCTTTGTGGTTTATAGTGATGCCTCCAAAGTAAATCTTGGTTGTGTTTTGATTCAGAATGGAAAAGTCATTGCTTATGTCCCTAGACAACTTAAGGTCTATGAGTAGAATTATCCCACTCCTGACCTAGAGTTAGTTGTTATAGTGTTTGCTTTGAAATTTGGTGTCATTACCTATATAGGGTACATGTTGATGTTTTCATGAATCATAAGAGTCTGCAATATGTCATCACATAGAAGGAGTTAAACCTCTAACAAAGAAGACGGTTTGAGCTTCTTAAGGACTACGACATGAGTTTCTCCACTATCCAGGTAAGGCTAATGATTTTGCAGATGCTCTTAGCAGGTTGTCTATAGGGAGTGTGGCACTTGTTGAAGAATGTAAAAAGGAACTTGTGAAGGAAGTGCATAGACTCGCATGATTGGGAGTTCGTCTTGCAGATTCGAATGAGGGTAGTGTGGTAGTTCATAATGGGTCTGAGTCTTCATTAGTGATTGAAGAGGATATGAAAGCTAGATATTCGAAGTTGTTCATTCCTAATGAGGAAGCTACTGAAGGTAATAACCCTTGTGCTATTTTATTTTCAATCCCTATGCTCTATGTTTATGTTTCTTAGTTCCTACTTTTTAACCCTCATGCCTTTCCTAAGTGAGCATAATTTTGATCGCAGCCCTTGGTTGGGTTGTTTTAACTATCTTAACTTTCATTCGAGGAAGAATGATCCCAAAGGGGATATGGTAACACTCCACAAGCTATACTTTAAGGTTCTGAATATATAAGCTTAGACGCGGTGATGTAGTACATTTTCATGTATGTTAAGGATCAAGTGTAGGAAGTATATAGGATGTGGTCTAGCATCATAAGATACCTCTAGCTAGGGGTGTAAATAGGTCGGTTTAGTTTGGTTTTTCATTAAAAAATAACCAAACCAATTAAGTCGATTTATTAAACTTATAAACCAAATCAAACCAATCTAATGTCGGTTTTTTAGATTACGGTTTTAGTCAGTTCTTTCGGTTTTCTCAATTTTTTGATTTTTTTGGTTTTTTTTTACAATTATACCGTGATTGAAAAATAGATCAAATTGAAGAAGTTGTTCCCCTTGATCGTGTAATTTAATTCCGCACTTGAAGTTCTCAATTGAAGGTTGTTCCCTAGATCATGTAATTTAATGTCGCACTTGAAGTTCTTAATTGAAGATTGTTCCCTTGATCATGTGATTATATTGCTTAATGGAATCTCAAAGACACTTAAATAAATAAAATTGAAAAAAATACGATGTACAATGTCATCTTCAAGACATTGTCTTAGGAAAACATATCACAAAACTCACGAAAAGACACAATACATGTCAATTTTTTTTAGTCATATTACAAGCTCAAATATGAAATAATATATGTAAACTTTGAAAGTTATAAACTAATTTAAAAAATACTTACAAAGCATATGAGAATTCATATTTTTGTGTATAAAAAATAAAATTATATATTTATTATATCAGGTCAGTTTGGATTCGGTTTGCCTTTTTTCTATTAATACCAAACCGAACCAATAATAATCAGTTTATTTTTTTCAACGTCAAACCAATCAAACTAAACTACAAGTCGATTTTTTTTATCGATTTGACTTCATTCGTTGGTTCAATTTGAATTGACGGTTTGACTTGTACACCCCTACATATGGCCACAGCTCCATCTTCCAACAACACGAAGTCTGCGGAAATTAAGTCAATTCCTCAAGAGTTAATCTTCGAAATATTCTCATGGCTTCCGATTAAGTCTTTAATGTTTTATAGGTGCACTTCCAAATTTTATATTTCTCTTTTATTTAAATCGAACTTCGTGGACATCCATCATCTCCACTCTATGACCCGTCCTCATGGAAGACAAAATATTATGTACAAAAAGGACATGTTCTACGCTATGGAGATGAGGGAAGATGGAAAAGACTCCCTTGTTCATATTGAAATTTCTATAATCCTTTCCCCACATATTCCCGTTTAACGTGCGTTAATGGTTTGATTTGCTCATTGACAATATTGTGAAAGATATTGCAATTTACAATTTCAATACAAGAAAATTAAGATTTCTTTGTACCCGGAAAGAGTTTGTTAAGATAAATAGTTATGGTGTGTGCTCAATTGATAGATGCGTTATATTGGGATGCATATCGTAACATGTTCATAATTAGTGACATGAATGAATCGGAGTACTTCATCTCTTTAGAGGTGGTGGAGAAAAGCAAATTTTATACAATTTTCAAGAGTCAAATTACAACTTAACACCACAAGAAAAGGTTGATGTTAAATATGTTGCTAAGCTAGTTGACACTCAATGTACACGACGTTCCACTTTAATGGTCAATTTAACGGTTCAACAATTACAAGACATGATCGTAAACACCATTATAGTTCAATATTGTGATTATTTTGCTCCAACCGTGATTGCGTCATCAATTATGCTTATTGTTGAGTATGTTTCTCCTCATCTACATTCTAAAAAGAATTGGGGTAAACTCGAGTAATGTTTTTGTTACAAATTTGTTTTAGCAATTTTCTTGATACTTAAATAAAGTTGATTGAATTTTTTTATAATGAAAATAACTTAATTGATTTATGAGAAATATTATCAAAATATTTTTAAAAGAATTTTTTTATTATTTGAAATATTTTATGTAGCCATAATAAAAAGTAATACTCCTTAGTATCATGTTTGTCTTATTTTCTTTTTAGTTCGTTTAAAAAAGAATGTCTCTATTTTTTGATAATTTTTTAATTCTAATTTTTTATATTATAAGATTAAAGGACATTTTGATACATTCTACATATCTTTAGTTTAAGATTACAAAATTGAAAAGTCTTCTTTACTTTCTTAAATTCCATGTCAAGTCAAAATCAGGCGACCAAATTAAAATATAGGGAGAAATAATTTTTAGGTCCTAATATTATAAAAGAACAAATAAAGCAATTAAAGCTTAGTAAAAATGGATGAGTTGGGTTTTAATTTGAACCATGTTTTTGTCCATTTCAAATCAAGTAACCTTTCGCTTATTAATTAACTGTCACGCCCCGAGAGGGTACTCTAGGTGTGGCCGGCGCTCAAAAATCATCTCTGGCCTCCAAGAGAACCACTTAGTCTCATCACTCATTTGTTCATCATCGGAAGACTTAAGTGAAAATAAGAATACTTATGTGGGCTCGTCATCATCAACATCAAATAAAATAAATAATCCTTAGAAGAAGTAGTTTCAAAGGAGAACTACTCTAATTACATCATCAAACTCTATCTATGAAGCCTCTAACATTATCAGATGGTGTCAATGACATATCTATGGCTACCTCAAAAGAAACATAATACTCAACAATAATAAAAGGATAAAGAGTTCCTCTGAATACAAGAAGGACTCACCAAATAGGTGGAAAGTAATGATCTTCAATGATGAGCCTATTGAGGATCTTTAACACCTGTATATGCATCATAAAACGATCTAGGTTGAATGATGTCAATACATGGAATATACGAGTATGTAAAATGGCAGAAAAGTAAGGACAGATATCAAGAAACTCATCTTAGGAAGACTCGGCTCAAAACTCAACATCATCTCAACATCAATATATAATGCAAGATTAAAAATAATAATAATAATAATAATAATAATAATAATAAATAATAATAATAAGAAGAAGAAGAAGAAGAAGAAGATGTTGAGTTTTGAGCCGAGCAATTGGAGTTTCTCTAACCGACAACCATCACTTATGAGCTAGTGATGATACAACGAAGCGATGTCATTGCCACATCCATTCAATACCTTACCAGGGTAAAGGACATCATCATCTTGGATCCAATCATTGAAGTCCTCTTTTTGGGACTTAAGAGGTATAGCCTTCATCCTATGCTGGCTACGTAGTTCTGGGTTTGAGTCAATTAAACTCTCAATCAACTCGGTGATCAATACTACTTCCAAAATATGTGCTCATATTAACATCATCTAGTCCTATTGGAAAAACATCAAACTCATCTTATTACATCTTCATCAATCATTACACTTCAAAATATTATTTACATCTCATCAAAACATCTTGCTCAAAACATCATTTACTCAAATTCATTTAAACTCAATTCTTTTGCTCTTTCAAAACTCAATAAAATACATATATAGTATTAACTCAAATCACTCTTTTTGTCAATAAATATTAAAAGTCAACATCTTTACTCAAAACACGTGTAAAAATATTCATGTACATCAAATCAATTAGGGTTCATGGAAAAGTAGTCATGAACAATAATTCCAATAATATAAGAGATAAAAATAATAATAATCTCAATGCATAAATATATCTAACTCAATAGAAGAAGAATTAATTCATTTAGAATTCCGGATTTGGGTAAAACTCAACTATAACTCAATTATGATGAATTTAAATATTGGGCGCATGGACGAACTCAATCCAATGCTATGAATAGCCTTACATACTTGGAATTCGAAACTTTACTATGAATTGAAGAACTCAATGACCACTCTTGAACCCCTAGCCTTTTCTCCTCGTCGGAGCATTTTGTGTACTACTCGGAGTATAATAATCACCGAAATAGTATTTTTACACTAATAAAAACTAAAACTATATTTGAGAATGAGTAAAGAAGTGTATAGAGAGAAGAGTTGCTTGAGAAAGCTTGATAAATAAAATGAGGAAATAAGGTGGTATTTATAGGTGTGGAGGAGAGACCTAACAATAAATAAAAATAATTACAAAGGATGATCTTGAAAATTCAATGGAGGATTGTGATCTCATGGATGATGTCAAATGGATCTAGATCTTTCCATGGTTGGTGAGAGAATCTTCTTTTAACGGAATACCCTTTTTCGGAGCTGCGTTTGAACAAGATAACTTTCTAATTAGGACTTTGTGTCTGCTCCGTCCCAACAAGTAATAATTGAAAAACGATGTTCATATGAATTGTAGATATGGTCTCATGAAAGCTGTATGTAATGTCGTTGGGGTTATTTAGAAATTTGAATCACCTAATTTGGACTATTCTATGAAAAGTTATGCCCAAAATACATAAACAGTATCATTTTCGTCGAGAATTAAAATACCACATACAACGTTTTAGGGGGTGTTACATTAACTCAATCCATTTTATTCCATCCAAATTCAACTCAACCCGCACATTTATTACCTTTAATAAAAAATAGACTTTTTGTCTCAGGTAGATATTAACAAATTTTTAATCGTTAAATTAAATGACATGTGAAGAAAAAAAATTAACGAGATACACAAAAAACTTCATCAAAATCCCAAAATTCATAACATAAAAAACTACATCAGATATAAACATAGATGAAAAATAATACAAATTGCACCTTGCAACAAATTTTAAAAATAGACCAAAAATAACATAAATTATAAAAACTGACTTCCAAGCGTGAGTTTCAACTACATATTTTCTCGGAAAACTTACATAGATATGTTATATTAAGGAAATATTTATTATTTATAGCAATAACATTTTTTTTCGCTGGACACTTATAATATATTTATAATACAATTTTAATACATATTATCGAGAATAATTTATAAAACACATATAATACAACTTTTATTCATGAATAGTACATTTATCACACACTTTAATACATTGTGTCAATTTCTTACCAAACAAACGTAATATATTTTAAAACACATATAACACATTTATATTGCATGCATAAATCACTTTTAATATATAGCAGATTTATCATAGTATTGTTATGTATTGCTATAGATGATAATAAATAAAAAAACATCGTCAAAATCAGTAATTATTTATTAAAAAATACTCATCCAAGTAATTTTTCCTATTTTCTTTCTCACATTTTTTGTTAATTTTAAATTTTCACTAGCTTCACATAAGTAATTGATTATGTGACTTACAAATAAAATTTCTCCATATTTGAAGGAGAAAATATAATAGAAGACGTTTCTCGTTCTATAATGGAAGGAAACGGAGAAAAGAAATACTATATTATATAAAACCAATTTTGATAAGGAAAGGAATCGAGAAAATAAAACTTTCTTAAATACTAATAAATTACTTACTCTAAGAAGTAGGGTTTACAAAACATTATATGCATGGTCACGGCTCTAGCCTCCAAGAAGATGAAGTCAATTCCTGAAGAGTTAATGTTTGAAATATTCTCATGGCTTCCGATCAAGTCTTTAATGCGTTACAGGTGCGCTTCCAAATTTTATAATTTTCTTGTATTTGAATCAAATTTCGTGGATATCCATCATCTCCGCTCTATCACTCGTCCTGGTGGAAGAAAATATCTTGTGTACAAAGACAACACATTCTACGATACGGAAATGAAGGAAGATGGAAAAGCCTCCCTTGTTCGTATTGGAAATTCTTGCGTCACATCTTCTGGTTTAATGTGCGTTAACGGTTTAGTTTGCTCATTGAACGATATGAAACATATTTCAATTTACAATTTCAATACTAGAGAAAAAAAAATTCTTCAAACACCAATAGAGTTTGTTAAGAGAGAGAGTTATGGTGTGTGCTCAATTGGTTTTGAACCAGAAGAAAAAGAATATAAGCTATGGTTGACACTTCATTCATCATCAGAGAGATGCACAACAAATTGGGTGTTCACATTAAATGGAGAAAGATTAAAAGCAAGGTTCGTTTTAGACCGTCCATATGCAGAGTTTGTGCTAGTGGAGCAATTTATATGTTGATTAACACTCATTGTCAATATTCCCAAACTGGAATAATTGCATTTGATGTTAGAGCTGAGACTTTGAAGATTTTCAGATTGCCAGATGTTTTTTATCGAGATGGAAATACTTTTAATCAATTCATAGAATTAAAGGGTAAATTAGCCGTTTTGAACTATAGATTGTATTCGAATGAAGACCAACATTTGTGGATTTTGAGAGAGGCTCAAAATGAGTACAATTGGGAGAGTTACATCATCCAAGTTCCTTCACAATTGAAAGACATTAATTTTATGTGTACATCTTATGATAAAGAAATTGTATTTTCAAGTACTATTACGGAGTCAAGTGATTCCATTTATATGTGTTATGATTTCACAAGAAAAAGTTGGAGAGAGTTTGGAGAAATTGAGAAACTTGGTGATAGGTTTAATATCGATAATATTTTTGGTTATATTGAAAATCTTTTCTCTTTGAGAAAACCTTTAGAGTACTAATTTTTGAGATTAAACTTTGGAGCGTGTATTCCATTTATTTTCCTTTATTTTGTTTGTTTGTTAGTTTATAATTTTCGTGAAGCAACTGTGTACATAATTTCTCTATCTTTATATTTTGCCTTTTTTTCATTTAATAAATGGTTGCATTAGTATTCTTTCTCTTAAGAAGATTATCAATTAATGTTTTGTATGGAAAACCAGTTATTGCAATAATAAAATCAGCGTTCCACTCACTTGGCACAACAAGAAGTGGTGTTCAGGGCAATCTTAATCATAGGGCCACTATGGCAACCGCTTGGATCCTAATTTTTCCTAAAGAATATATATATATATATATATATGGAGGTCGTTGTAATAATTGAGAAATTAATAGTATTTAATTAATTATAGCATCATTTTTTTATGTGGCTACCAATTTTGTTAACTTATTTATATTTTGGTGATTATCATGAACCCACATTACAATTCTTATATTTACCTTTTTTATTCCCCAATCAATTTTATTATCTCATTATTGAATATTCTAACGTCTATCAAACGGTCAAATCTTTTGCATTATGCAAAATCTATTGTTTTGTGATTGTAAAAAGATTAAATTTATTTTTTGATGTATTCTTTAAATTTTAAGCACTGCAACAAATTCATACTAGTATCATTATATAAACTTTTTAAATTTTGAGTCATATTTTATTATTCTAACTTTATATTATATTTCTTCATCCAATATTTTCATTGTTAACATTCTTATTTTATAAGGTCTATGTACATCCTACCTTCTCGAGACTTCAGTTGTAGGATTACATTGAGTATGTTATAGTTATTCAATTTACATATGACAACTAAAAGAAAAAGGCATCTCTGTGAAGTTTGGCTTTAGGCCCTCGAACTTGTTGAGACGACCCTGATAGTGTTGGTTATATATATATACACACTAGTTTCTATGTTCACGCTTTGCACAAATATATTTCACGTTAAATACTATGAAATGTGTTCTTAAATAATAAACTTTCAACTTATATATATATATATATATATATATATATATATATATATACAACAACAACAACAACAATCGAAAGAAATCCCACAACGTGGGGTCTAGAGAGGGTAAATTGTACGCAAACCTTACTTCTACCAAGGTAAGACCGCTATTTCCGGGAGACCTTCGGCTCAATAAAGCATAAAAAGATGATAGATAAGGCTAAGAAGTGAAGAGGTCAATAAGTTCAAAGCGATATGATAAGACAAATAACGGGGGCGCTACAAATAAAATAGAGTAATCAAAGTACAGAAAGTACGAAAAGTAATAGTAGCAAACATCAGAGAACAAAAAATTATAGTGTGCTAAAGCGTCTACTAATACGATAGACTATCGTGACTATGTACTAGCCTTCTACCCTAATGTGAGTCCTCCACACCCTCCTATCTAAGGTCATGTCATCGGTCAGCTGCAGTTTCACCATGTCCTGTATAATCACCTCTCCCCAATATTTCTTCGGCCTACCTCTACCTCTTCTGAAACCATCCACGTCCAACCTCTCACACCTCCGCACTGGGGCATCTGGGTCCCTCCTCTTCACATGCCCAAACCATCTCAGTCGCATTTCCCGCATCTTTTCTTCCATTGAGGTCACTCCTACCTTGTCCCAAATAGCCTCATTCCTAATTTTGTCGCTCCTGGTATGCCCAGACATCCATCTCAACATTCTCATCTTGGAAACTTTCATCTTTTGAATGTGGGAGACCTTAACTGGCAAACACTCCGCCCCATATAACATAGCTGGTCTAACCACCACTTTGTAGAACTTGCTCTTAAGTTGTGGTGGCACCCTCTTGTCACATAGCACACTGGAAGTGAGCCTCCATTTCATCCACCCTACCCCAATACGGTGTGTGACATCCTCGTCAATCTCCCCATTGCCTTGTATGATAGACCCAAAGTACTTGAAACTACTTTTCTCTTGGATGGCCTGGTCTCCAAGCCTAACTTCCGCGCCAACCTCCTGAGGTGTCTCACTAAACTTGCACTCTAAGTAGTCTGTCTTGGTCCTACTCAGCTTAAACCCTTTAGACTCCAAGGTATGTCTCCAATCCTCCAGCTTAGTGTTGACTCCACTACGAGTCTCGTCGATCAGGACTATGTCGTCCGCAAAAAGCATACACCATGGCACCTCACCTTGAATTTTTCATGTCAATCCATCCATCACCAAGGTAAATAAAAATGGATTGAGAGTTGATCCTTGATGCAACCCCATCACAACTGAGAAGTGCTCTGAGTCCCCTCCTACTGTCCTTACCCTGATTTTAGCACCCTCATATATGTCCTTGATCACCCTAATGTACACCACCGGTACATCTTTAGCCTCCAAATATCTCTATAGTATCTCTCATGGAACTTTATCGTAAGCCTTTTATAGGTCAATGAATACCATATGCAAGTCCCTCTTCCTCTCCCTATACTGCTCCACCAGTCTCCTCATAAGATGGATGGCTTCTGTAGTTGAGTGTCCCGACATAAATCCGAACTGGTTCTCTAAAATAGACATTTCTCTCCTCACCCTCATCTCCGCCACTCTTTCCCACACTTTCATAGTATGGCTTAGAAGATTGATACCTCTATAGTTGTCGCAGCTCTGGATATCCCCTTTGTTCTTGTATAGAGGGATCATTATGCTCGACCTCCATTCTTTGGACATCGTTGTTGTCTTAAGGATGACATTAAATATCCTAGTCAGCCACTCTAAACCTACCGAGCTCACGGTCTTCCAAAATTCTACAGGAACCTCGTCAGGTCCGGTTGCTCTTCCCCAGCACATCCTATGAACAGCACCCTTAACCTCTTCGACCGTAATACTCCTACAAAACCCAAAATCGCGACGCCTCCTTGTATGTTCCAAATCTCCCAACACAATCTCTCTGTTTCCTTCTTCATTCAAGAGTTTATGGAAGTAGGACTGCAATCTCTGTTTAATGAGGGTCTCGTCTACCAATACTTTTCCATGCTCGTTCTTAATGCACTTCACTTGATCTACAACGTGCTCTTCTCTTCCGTGCCCTGGCTAGCCTGAACAATTTCCTATCCTGTCTTTTATCTTCCAATTCAGTGTAAAGACGTTCAAAAGCTGTCATTTTTACCGTCGAAACCGCTGACTTCGCTTCCTTCCTCGCTATCTTATAAAGTTCCCCATTCGTCCACTTCTCCACCTCATCCTTGCTTTCTATCAACTTTATATATGCCATCTTCTTTTCTTCCACCTTCCCTTGCACTTCTCCATTCCACCACTAGTCCCCTCGATGCCGACTATAACTACATGTCGAGACTCCTAACACTTTCCTTGCTACAGCCCTAGTACAACTAGACGTCCTAACCCACATACTGGTCATATCCCCACTACTATCCCAGGCCCCCATATCCTTCAATTTCTCTCTCATCTCCAGGGCACTAGCCGTGGTCAAACTCCTCCATCTGATCTTAGGTCGGTCATCCCCGACCCTCTTCTTCCTCGTCATCTTGATCCCTTAATCCATCACCAAGAGCTTATGTCGGGTTGTTAGGTTGTCGATCGGAATGACCTTACAGTCTTTGCACAGACCTTTATCATCTTCCTAAAGAGTAGAAAATCTATTTGGGTCTTAGCCACCGAACTATAGAAGGTTACCAAATGGTCCTCCTTCTTTGGAAAACTCAAATTGGCTATCACCAGCCCAAAAGCTTTTGCAAAATCCAAAAGTGAGACTCCACCTCCATTTCTTTCCCCGAAGCCAAAGCCTCCATGCACATCATCATACCCTCCCGAAATAGACCCGATGTGCCTATTAAAATCTCCTCCCACGAAAAGCTTCTCAGTAGGCGGTATGCCTCCCACTAATTCGTCCAAATTCTCCAAAAAATGCCTCTTAACCTCCTCGTCTAAGCCCGCTTGTGGCACATAAGAACTAATAATGTTCAATGTGATCCCTTCAATTACCACCTTAATCGACATCATCCTATCAATGACTCTCCTAACCTCCACCACCTGATCTTTTAAATGGCTATCTACTAAAATGTCTACCCCATTCGTATACTTCGATCTACTAGAGAACCAAAGCTTATACCCGTCTACCTCCTTAGCTTTAGAACCTACCCATTTGGTCTCTTGGACACAGGCTATATTAATCTTCCTCTTCTTAAAAATCTTAACTAGCTCTATGGATTTTCCCATTAACATCCCAATGTTCCAAGAACCAACTCTCTGTATATATGCTCCTTTAACCCATTTACCCCTCCTTACCCTCATCCCCGTCCCCATCCCTGAGCGAGAAATGACCCTAGTCTATCATCACTACCCAAAGCCAAGAAAATGTGTAAGAACTACTAAATTATTCTAAGTCTAAAGTCAGCAAAATGTAATTACAAGTGTAAGAAACAAGGAATAGATATGGGAAGATATGGAAACCGAAAACCAGAGGTACCAACTCCAGTTGAAATGAACCTGATTGTCACCGGAAAACACTATTCACTTTGGAAGTAATGTTCACGTCGGGGCTATCGTTCACGTCCGCTTACCAACAAGCTCATTTCCCTCTTAGACAATTTATCGAACAGATGGAGTGCATTCAAAACAACCCCAAACCCAGCAAGCTAGAAACTGCAGCGGAAACAAATACTCCTATTCCTGCGAATATCAAAGATAAAATAGAATAAAGAAAAAGCCACTGGAGAAGAAGAGAAGAAAGAGCCGTTGAAAATAATAATAATAATAATAATTTGATTACAGCAGCTACTGTCTGCTTCAGATCGAAGAGAACAACTTCAATGTATTCAACTAAACCAGTGGAATAATTAGAACAAAGCATATTTGCAGATCGATTCCAAACATGCAAAAAGATTCACGGATGAACTGGAAGATCTGCATATGAACGGGCACCGGGAATAATCGAAAGTTAATTGAGGATAACGGCGAGTGGACGGAGTGGTTGTCCACCGGCGACAGGAGGTTGTTGCAGTCTTCGACGGTGAAGCCGGATGTAGTTGTTGCGGCCGACAGAAGCGGAAACTACAAAATGGTGTCGGAGGCGATAGCAAAAGCGCTGGAGAAGAGTAGATGGTATACCTTGTTCCCACTTCGCAGCAGTCCGTTAGCTACTTCACATCTTCACCATGGACAACACAATGAAGCTAAAGCAGTGAACCAAAGAAAGAAGAATGAGATCATAGTCTGCTATGATTTAGGCCCTGGTCACATCTTCACAAATTTTATTTACCTATGTAATGTGTTTAAATATGAAATGTAGGGTGTACATGATCGGGTTTGTTCGGAATTTTTAAATATCGAATCAAATTATTTATGTCGGGTTTTTAAATCTATAAACCAAACCAAACTAATTAAACTTGGGTTTTTCAACTTCGAGTTATTTTGGGTTTCTCAAATTTTCAAATTTTTTGGTAAATTATTCATACCAACATATAATTAACTTGTGCTTCAAATATTTCTTTAGTCCTACCAAAATACAACTATCTAAGGTATTTCTTAAAAAAATAACACAAAATATGAGATGAATGATGACACTAAAATATTCAACAAAAAATCAATAATAAAATCGCATAAAATAAATATTGCAAATTAATGTCATAATAAAAATGATCTTAATTTAAAAGTACAAATCATATTAAAATAAGTCTAATAAGTATTAATTATCTTACTAAACATTAAAGAAAAACTAAAATTAGGTTATATATTTTAATTGTCTAAACCAATGTAAACTAAAGAATAAATATTTAACATTATCTTCATTCTTAGAGATGAATACATTTTTGAAAAAAATACATAAATCCACAATCTATTTTATCATATTTTCTAAAAATCCCTACTGTTTGAAAAAAAGTCAAAAATCCCATTTTTTTCCTTTCTCTCTCTAATTTTCAGATACATAACCTTCACCTTCCCATTTCCTTCTGAACTGTCCTAAAATCACGCCTAAACTACAGCCTCCATTTTAGGCAATTTCATTTACAACTGTCTTCTTCAAGTTTCCCTCATTAATTTCAAATTCTAAGAAAAGTAAGAGAAGTTTTTCATCCTTCATTCACTACATCAATTTCTCGAGAAGTTTTTATTTTA
The DNA here is from genome assembly GCF_947179165.1 of Solanum dulcamara. Taxonomy (NCBI): domain Eukaryota; kingdom Viridiplantae; phylum Streptophyta; class Magnoliopsida; order Solanales; family Solanaceae; genus Solanum; species Solanum dulcamara. Next base: position 69,905,809 of record NC_077243.1, on the reverse strand, counting down.
AACTCTGTTCTTCTTCTCTAACTGACAGATCATTGTCTGTTCTTTTTTTTTTGATTTTGCATATTCAAAGTCCTGATACATGTGGATGATGCTCTTTCTTTTAGCATTGGCATTACTCAGTTAAACTCACTTAATATTGATCTTGTTTATGATTCTAAGGATGATGATTAGGCTGAAAACAGATCCAAATAATTGCACGATACATTATCAATGACGAATCAAAATGTTGAGAAGGCGAAGTCGAAAAAGTATGTACTTTCATCTTCTAAAGTGACTACAGAAAAAAACCCTAAAAGGGTAGAAAAGTTGGATTTGTAATTTCTCGCCCTAATCTACCATTTTTGGTGGTTTCTGATACATTAGATGTATGCATGTCTCAATGTATCATGATTTAAATACTTTGTTCTGATAGTTGTTTCTGATACATCAGATATATGCATATCCCAATATATCATAATTTAAACACTCTTTTCTGATACATAAAATATACAAATTTCTGATATATTTGCTTTATATTTTAGTATTATGATTACCTAATTAGTCAAAGAATAATGCATCTTCAACTTCAAAATCGACTGTGAGAAAAAGGTCCAAAAAGAGGGGCAAAGGTTGAGTTGCTAGTAGCTCTGGTAACGACTTTGGTTCGAAATCTATGGGTGACGCCATTGCTGAAAGTGAAAAAAAGTTATGGGAGTTGATACAGAGCAAAGGAGAAAGCGTAAAAATATTTCTTCTATCATTTTTCTTCTTTCAGCAGATCCGATTGTTGATTATTATTTTTTAAATTTTTTTGTTGTTCATCTTTTACTGATACATATATGTTCAAATTTTAATGTATCTAGTGATTTTTATTTCTTAAATTAATGTATAATGACTTCGTTTCACCATTATGATACATTACATTTTATTATGGACAATGTATCATGTTCAAATATTAATTTTGATAAATAACTTTAATTTATTGAAACACAAATTAGTATGTATCATGTTCATAGTTATGTGTTTGATACATAACTATTACAAATTTTGTTATATTTTACTATCAGATACATACACCAAAACTTATTCAACTAGAAAGTTATGTATTTGTAGACATTATCAAATATTATTGATGATACATAAACATTAATATTTTTATAAAAATATCATTCTGCGTCATATTCATAGTTATGTCTATGACACAACATTAATAGAGCAACTGGTTGATTATTTTTTTTTGCTGTTATTCTTTTTTCTAATATACATGTGTTTTGGTCTATTTTCATATTTAAATCTATGTGTCTCATGCCTTTAATTATTTATGTGATAGATAATAATTACAAATTGTATAATCTACCATATTTCAGTTATTGTTATGTATTTACAATTTTTATTTTTTGTTCATACTTATTCAAATTAGAAGGCTATGTGTTTGTACACATTACCCAATAAATACACTTGCTACATAAATCCTAATGTTCTATAGCTAAAATATTGTGTATCAAATTAATTGATATTTACATGATACATAATATACATCAAATTCAATAGTTTTCAAACTTTGTTACATGTATCATATATATATCAGATCACTATTGTGTTATGTATCACACACCAAAAACAATGCTATTGGAAACAATTACATGTATAATATACCTTTTATCAAATATAGTATTTCTCAAACAAAATAATATATAAATAGTAATGTATCATGCATTAATTTTTTGGGCATGATACATAAATTTGAATTTATAATAAATATATTTAATACATAACGACTACCACACAGTAATATATTGATCTCAAATCAAACATCTTATGGGCAACAATTACTTATTTAATGTATCTAATAGAATGTGCAATACTTATCAATTTAAATATGATACATAAATAGTAATGTATCATGAAAAATCTAACCATCTCTAGAATGCAATTCAAAAATAATTACCCAGCATTATAAAAGGTATGAATGATCCATCAAAGCTATATATCTCCTCAACCTTTTTTGTCTGTTGTATCATTTAGGGGATACATTGAAAATTCAGGCTCCTATTTCTGTAAGACCCCAAAAGTCGAAAAGTTAGAACGAATAAAGAATCTCAAGAAAAGGGGAACTGACCTCAGGACCATGACTCCATATACGACTCATAGACATTCCTACGACTCGTAGGGACAAGTCATAGAGTGGGTCTTGGAGTTAGTCCAGGACCTACCTCAGAAGAGGTCGTACGACTGCACAGGACTAGTCGTAGTCATTTTGATGAGTAGTAATACTAACTTGTAGGAAAAGATTAGAGGCTCAAATTTGCAGGTTCAGGACCTGCAGGACGAGTGAGGTTTACAATTCGTAGAGTAAAGAACGAATCGTAGACACGACTCATATAGAAAGATCAGAGACCCAACTTTCAGGGCTTTTCAAGGACTTGCAGGACGAGTCGTAGAGTCTCATTCGTAGGTCCAAAATTCAAAATTTAATGAAGGGTAATTTTGCCTTTTTCCAAGTTTGGTTCAATGAACCTAGACACTTTTATGGCCAAGTTTAATGTCTATAGTTACCCAATTCTTCAAATTCCCCTCCTATTCTATTCATTCTTCAAAATTTCCCCAAGGCAAGACTCTAAATTCTCTCTCAAGCTTCTTCCACAAATTCAACCTAGGGTTTCAAGATTCATCAAGGTTCCTCTTCAATTCTAAGTTGATTTCAATCAAGGTATGTGGGGATTGATCCATGAGTTCCATTCACCCATGGAATTCCAAGGTTTTCCTCAAAAATCTCTTGAATTTCTATTACTTTCTAGCCCTAGTTTGATGAATTGTGTTGGGCTGTCTCAATTACGTTTTTAATTGTTATTAATGATCGTATAGTTTTACATTAATTGCATGATTTCAAGTTAAATTATGAATGATCATGCATGAAGCTATTTTCAATGATGATTTACATGACTTATGATTATGAAGTTCAATAATTTCAAAGTATCTCCCATGGTTTCCACTCAATTGACTATGTATACGAGTTTTACTCTAAATTCAAGTATGAATTACGATTATGTATTTCAATTATGATCAAAATATGCATTTCATACAAGTTATGAAAAAAGATGACTTAGGGTCCTATGTTGGTAACCAAGGAATCTAATATCATGTATTATGCAAGTATGATATTGTGATGTTGGAAGACTAATACTCACATTGTAAGTATGATACGAAAATGAGCTAATCTATAAGTTATGAAGTCTATGATTATATGTTAAGTATGATTACTATGTTATGTATTACGTGGGATTTGACTTAGCACCGAATGATGACTTGAGGTGGGGCTCGAACTAAGGGTCCTTATATAAAGTCTCTTGTCTCAAAACTACGTGCCACAGTAGGATTGCCCTTTTTGTCCTAGCTAGTGGATCCACATATAGAGAATGTACATGATACTAGCCTAGCGGGGTAGAGTCTACCTTGACAAATAGATTCCCCTTTCTTTCGTTGTATAGGGAGACATCTGGATTCCATGTTATATCTCGCACGATCTTATTGTCATTATGGTTTTATCCCACATATGTATACTCTCTTTATGTTCTTTTACGATTTCAACTATGTCTCATAAATACTTTGATCACTATGATTTTCTTATGACTTTACTTATCTTTTTTATCATGAATGTTAATTGATCATTGCATCCTATGATTTATATTGCATGTCATGCCCATATACTTAGTACATTCAAATGTACTAACGCATATTGTTGCCTACTTTGTCTCATAATATAGGAGTTGAGGATCATATTCCTTCTATACATGGCTAGTAAGGTTTCCATTCGGTGAAGATTGGTGAGTCTTCATCTATCAAGGGCGAGTTACGCATTTATTTCATTCCAAAGACTTTTGTTATATTCATATTGAAGGTGAACTAGGGACATGACTTAGCCCCCGCCCGTCTCCACTAGTAGAGGCATTTGTTGGACTAAATGATGTGGAGTCTATATAGTCAAGTTTACTCTTTCATTATGATTTCATGAGTTTAGACTCTCTCTTATGCTAAGTCCACTTTACTTTACCTTACGCTTAATGATATGTCGAGAGGCTTGGTTGGAGCCTTTTGGGGTTTCAATCTCTGTGTTATGACTAGATCCTAGGTCAGATCGTGACAGTTTCTTCACCTCAAAGTATAGTTTTACTCCTATGTCATTCCTAATAATTATTGGAGATGAATTACCTTTCACGATGTATCAGATCTTCAATATTTTACTAAACTTATCGATCTTTAATTCAACTGCAATGACTAATTTGAGATTCACAAAATTGATATTTTGACCAACAACAATTCTATCACTTTTGTATCGTTCATACCTCACCTGACTTTTTCAGATTTTGGAATGTCTCAACAAGATAGACAGGTTCATGTTGTATCAGTACAATTTGTCAATAATTTTGATTCAAAAATTGAGAGTTCTTTTGGAAGAATGGGAAGAAGCATTTTGAATTTTGAATTGTACTAGCATATTTCAATTTGCTAGGGATTGAATCCCATTGCCAATAAAGTCTTTCCGTAATTTATGCTTTCTTTATTTACTTTTCTCCTTTTTAAACGTAACAAAATACTCAATTAATAGATCATCCATTAAACTTTTTTACCGATACATCATTAAAGGCATCACTATGTATCAGAAAAGATGACTTATGTATCCAAGTTTCTCAAAAAATAAGAAATTATTGTAATTTAAAAAAGAATAGGGATATGATGTAATTAGTTCTTAACACTATAGGATTCATGTAAGTTATACTACGTTTTTTGGTTAGCATTAGTATTGATTTTATTTTGATTTTGGCTTTATTAGAGTTAGTAATATCTATGGACAACCTTCATTAATACTAAGTTTCAAACTTGAAATAATATGTTAAACGATAAAAACTATTAAAAGTATAAGAAATATTGATAAATTATATCAAAGTAAATACTTTTATGTATAAAATAAATTTTAAATATTATATATATAATGTCGGGTTGGTTTGCTCTCGGCTTGACGTTTTTTTAGTTTAAACCAAACAAACCCAAGTATAGTTGGGTTTTTTCTTTCTATACCAAAATATGTCAAACCAAACCACTAATAAATTATTTTTTCGGTTTGGCTCGGCTTGCGATTTGGTTTGATTTTCGGTTCGGTTTTGTACACCCCTACCTCTAACACTAAGTTGAGTTCATAACTTTTCTATCGGCTAAGTTTTCTCATAAATTCATATAAGGGTCAACTTCAAACAACCATATTTCTCAGCATATACAGATTTAGGTAAATCACGACCTATCAAATTAAAGGTCTATGAATCTTTTTTCCAAAACCATCAAATTTGCATCATTTAGAGTTCAGAGTAGAAAATTATGATTGTTTTTCAAGAGCATATCTGGACTAGAAAATTCGGTGAGGTCACTTGTCAATTTGGCAACTTGCCAAATAGTTCGGTGTATCACCAAATTGCATTCCCAAATTAGCCTGAAAAAACTTTATACTCTGAATATTTTGGCAATCTAAAGCAGCCTTTCTGTGATCCGCCAAATAGTTCGGCGAGGATACCTCCACATCATCGCTTTGGCAGACAAGATTCATTAAAATGTCATTTTCTTTGATTTGTATGGTCTTCTTACCTTTTTGGAAGGGTATTCTTGACTTTTCACCCTCAATTAAGGGTCAATTAACTTCCTTAAGTCTATCTTATAGCCTAATCACCTCCTCATTCATGCCCAACCCTCAGACAAATCAAATTCATAAGTTCTAAGTTCTCTCTAGGAAGAAGTTAAGGTTCTGCACCTTCAAGCCACAGTTCAAGGTTTCCAGTCAGTGTTGTATTTTTCTTCCGGGTATGTAAGGCTACAATGAAAATATCCTATCAGTCACATGCCTAAAGTATTTTTGATTCTCAATAATTCTACAAGATTGTTAGAAGCAAAGCTAGAGGTTTTATGAAATTATGACCTTTCTTCATAAATTCATGGTTTCATGGTTTCACTTTGGTTTTAAGACCTTTTATACTGATTTAGCATGATTTCTATGGTTCCTTGAACATTTATGACTTTTAAGCATGAAAACTATCATGATATGATTTTCACCTCAAAGTATGTTATTTTAGATATGACGTTTGAGTTTAATCTCATCTATGGTTCAAATAAATGGACACCCTTTATGTTTATGAGCAATAATATGTAGGTATGCTATTTTGAGAGGACTATTTAGCACTAAGAGAATATGGGTTTAGAAAACCCATCCTATAACTACGTGTCACTGTAGTTCAAGTATAACGCTTTGTCAGACAACTTCATATGGCCCTGAGAGACACTTAGTGGATCCACATAAATATGATATGGTCCTATACCCTGGCAAGGTATGGGATAGCCCGCCCAACTGGATTAGCTATTGGACATCATGAGCTCACATGGTGTATGTACGTTATAAGAAACTCCCAAGTTATGCATTTTTATGATATGCTCTTAAGTATATATGGTTCACTTTAAGTATGTTATTTTATGTATATTTTTATGCAAGATTTCTGAAGCAGACTCATATCTATATATGTTTTTGAAAGAAGATTTTTAACGATAGTTAGACATGAACTCCAACTGTTTTCTCTTCAAAGTTCTCTCATTATGTTATGATCTTTGAAAACCTTGTTTCACTTTTTCCTTTATGATATGTTATACGAGTTCATGGTGTCACGCTTTGAACCTACAGCCTAGACATGACCAACACTAAAAAATTATTACTGGTCCTAAGTGAACCAATTGACCTGAATAACTCACTCAGCGGAAGACTTTAACTCATAAATAAATTTAGATGGGCAAAATAGTTCATGCGGCTTAATACTCTTTAACATAATCATGCAACTCAAATGCGTAAAATATATGGGACTTAGCTCAAAGTTTCAAAACATACTCAAGGAAATAAATTGAACTTTGTTTATTAGTTTATGAAGCCTCTAGGATACTAACTCTAAAATAGGTACCGGGAAAGGACCACGACTACCTCAAACTAATAGTAAATAACTGAAATGATAAAGACTCAAGAGTTCCTCTAAATGCAAAGAGGTCTCACCAAAAGCTGGGTAGAAATTGATCTTCAACAATGTGCTAGTTGAGGATCTCTATCACTTGTATCTAATCATAAAATGATACAAGTCGAATGACGTCAGTACATGGAACGTACGAGTATGTAAACTGGCAAAAAGAACTGACTCAGGATACTCAACTCAAAAACTCACCTCTAAAAATGGCTCAACTCAAATAAACACAAAATATAAGAAGAAACAATACTTTAAAAGATAGCAACGTGACTCAGTGTATAAAATATGATAATTTACTTCTTGAGGAGTTTTTCTAACCGAAAACCACCACTTATGAGCTAGTGATGATATGTTAATTCCATTCAACATTTAGAAGAAAATAAATCAAACAACTTAAAATAAATATTACCATAAATAAATTATCATACACACATAATTCAATTAACTAGAAAAATTGACATGCATTTCAATTAATTAGTGTACTCTAACATTAATAATTAAAATTTGAAAAAACAAATACCTCTAAAATAATTTTTGGGAGGTGATAGCAGTGGTACTAGGGTGACAGACGGCAAAAACGACAGCAACGAGAAAAAAATGTGAATGGGAAAGATTAGAACTCAGATTTGTATAATTCATCAATAAAATTGACCTTCGGAGATTGATTCTATTAAAAATAAATATAATAAGTCTAAATAAATATATTTTTAATCTAATACCTATGTAGTGAGGTTGGTTTTCTTAAATCACATTTTTGTCGAGGAAGTTCACGACTCTGTAGCCTGTAGGTTAATAAATATATTTTCCACTTTTTTCCCCAAATAAATCAAGTTTCAAAGGTTATATTCTTTAGGGAAAAAATTATTTAACATTTCTGACCTCCTGAAATCGATTTTTTTCCAGCTTTAGGAGGTTGATTTTTGTTTTTGTTTTTTAGTAATCAATGTTTTAAGTGGAATGATGAAATATTTAAAAATAAATTTATTCTATATTTAATTGAAACAAAATCAAAAAATAATTTAATTCAAAATTTGTTATAAAAACAAACTAAACTTAGCAAATTAATAAGAAGGAGAGAGTAAGAGAAAGAGAGAAAAGAGAGAATTCTTGCCGTATTTGTTTGCATTTTACATTGCCTTATTTATAGGCAGAAAGGTAATAATTAGGGGGAAACAAAACTTAGTGGAGGAAAAGAGGAGAAGGAAAAATGAGAATAAAAGAAAGAAAAAGCAAAAGAGAAAGGGACGTCCACAAAGTGGACATCCACTTTCATAAACCCCTCCGGATGTCCACGTGTAGTATGCCTCATTAAATCTTTACAAGAAATAATATACATAATTATCCTGAACACCCATAGATCTTCTGCCTCATTAAAAACCTTACCAGGAAAAATCTAGTGGAAAAAAGCCTAGTGAAGGAAAAATAGTATACACATCTGGTAATATGCCTTGAGTTCTGCCTCATTAAAAACCTTATCAGAAAAATCCAGTGGGACAAAACCTTGGTTAAGGAAAAAAGAGTACAGCGCGTATTTTACTCCCCTGATGAAAACTTTATTTGATATTTTGGAGACGGCGCATTCCAACCTTATACCTTAGCTTCTCAAAAGTTGATGTTGGTAATGCCTCTGTGAATAAATCTGCAAGATTATCACTTGAATGAACTTGTTGTACATCAATATCACTATTTTTCTGGAGATCATGTGTGAAGAATAATTTTGGTGAAATATGTTTCATTCTATCTCCTTTTATAAAGCCACCTTTCAATTGAGTTATGCACGCGGCATTGTCTTCGAATATAACTGTGGGTAATTTGACATCATTTTCCAGGCCGCATCTTTCTTTGATGAACTGTATCATCGATCTCAACCACACACATTCTCTACTTGCTTCATGAATTGCTATTATTTCAGCATGATTTGAAGAAGTAGCAACAATAGACTGCTTTGTAGATCACCATGATATAACAGTTCCTCCGTGTATAAATAGATAGCTTGTCTGAGATCGAGGTTTATATGGGTATGATAAATAATATGCATCTGTATAACCAATAAGGTTTGCACAACCTTTGTTAGTATCAAACAAACTCATATCAATGGTACCCTTTAGGTATCACAAAATATGTTCGATACCGTTCCAATGTCTCCACGTTAGGAATGAACTATACCTTGCTAGCAAATTAACAGAAAATGTTATATCAGGTCTGGTTGTGTTAGCAAGATACATAAGTTTACCAATAGCACTGAGATATGGTACTTCAGGACCAAGAAGTTCTTCATCCTCTTCTGGAGGTCGAAATGGATCTTTTTTTACTTCAAGTGATCGAACAACCATTGGAGTACTTAATGGATGTTCTTTGTCTGTATAAAATCGTTTTAATATTTTCTCAGTATAGGCAGATTGGTGGACAAACACCCATCTGCTAAATGTTCAATTTGCAGACCCAGATAAATTTTTGTCTTTCCAAGGTCTTTCATCTCAAATTCTTTCTTTAGATATTCAATCGTCTTTTAGACCTCTTCAGGGGTTCTAATGAAATTTATGTCATCAACATAAATGGCAAGTATAACAAACTTTGATTCCATTTTGTTAATAAAAACACATGGACAAATGACATCATTTATATAACCTTCATTTCTCAAGTACTCACTAAGGCGATTATACCACATACTCTCTGATTGTTTCAGACCATATAATAATCTTTGCAATTTTATTGAGTATATCTCCCGAGACTTAGTACATGCTTCAGGCAATTTTAATCCTTTTGGATTTTTATGTAAATTTCATTATCAAGTGAACCATAGAGGTAAACTGTAACTACATCTATTAGATGTATTTCAAGATTTTTCTGTACAACTAAATTGATGAGATATCGAAAAGTTATTCCATCCATAACAGGTGAATATGTTTCTTTATAGTTGACTCCGGGTCTTTGAGAGAATCCTTGTGCAACAAGGCGGACCTTGTATCTTACAATTTTATTTCTCTTATTTTGTTTTCGCACAAAAATCCATTTATAGCCAACTAGTTTTATACCTTCATGGGTTTGGACTATAAGTCCAAAAACCTCATGTTTAGCAAGTGAGTCTAATTCTGATTGAATTGCCTTTTTTCATTCTGGACAATCACATCTACATCGATATTCTTTGACGGATTTAGGATCATGACTTTCACTATCTTGCATGAGGTTAAGTGCAGCATTATATACAAAAATATTATCCATTGTAATTTTCAATCGATCTAAATTTACCTCATCACCGGTACAACTTATTAAAAGTTCTTCATTCAGTTGAGTCTTGGGTTCACTGATTTCTTCAAGAATATCAGGATTACTCAAATCTTGACCTTCTTCAGGAGGTTCTTTTATAGTATCATCTTTATTATTTCTCACGCTTCTCTTTCTAGGATTTTATCCTTTGAACCCAATAGTGTACCATGCTTCAGGCGTATTTGGGATTCAAAAGTTATGATACTAGTAGATAGTTCTTTTAGGGCATCAATCCGGATAGACATATTCACTGCGGAGATATGTGACTTAGTTATTTATTTCAAATCAATAAGTGAATCTGGCATTTGATTTACTATGTTCTGCAAATGGATGATCTTCTGGACCTCCTACTCACATGTGCGAGTACGTGGATCAAAATGAGATAGTGATGAAACTTTTCATGCAATTTCTCTTTCGGGCTCCTTTTTTTCTTCCCCTAATTATGGAAAAGTTGTTTTATCTAACTGACAATCTGCAAATCGAACAGTAAATAAGTCTCCTATCAACGTTCAAGGTAGCAAATTATGGAGGGTGAGTCAAACCCAACATATATGTCCAATCTTCATTGAGGGTCCATCTTTGTACGTTATGGTGGTGCTACAGGCACGTATACCGCACAACTAAAAATTCATAGATGGACTATATTTAGCTCATGACCAAATACTAATTATGACGGAGAGTATTTATTATAATTTATTGGTCTGAGATGTACAAGTGTTGCTGCCTGTAAGATAGCATGACCTCAAACAGTAATCGATAATTTTGTTTTCATTAGTAGATGTCTTGCTATCAATTGTAGGCACTTAATAAATGACTCTGCAAGGCCATTTTAAGTGTGATCATAAGCAATAGGATGTTCAATTTTTATTCCAATTGATAAACAATAATCATCAAAAGTTTAAGATGCAAATTCTCCAGCATTATCAAGGCGAATAGCCATAATTAGATAATCTGAGAATTGCAACCTTAATCTTATTATTTGTGCTAACAACTTCGCAAACATCAGATTGGGAGATGATAAGAGGAACACATGAGACCATCTAGATAATGCATCTATTATGACCATAAAATAACTAACCAATCCACTAGATGGATGAATAGGTCCACATATATCCTCATGTATACGCTCTAGAAAGCCAGGATATTCGATGCCAACCTTCAAGGTTGATGGTCTGGCAATTAATTTGCCTTGATAACAAGCAGCACATGAAAATTTATCATTCATAAGAATCTTCAAGTTCTTTAACGGATGTCCAGTTGAATTTTCAAGAATTCTTCTCATCATTATTTATTCAAGATGACCCATTTGATCATGCCATAGCAAAAATATACTTAGATCAGTAAACTTTTGGTTTACGATCAAATGTGCTTCAATGACACTAATTTTTGCATAATATAGGTCAGACGATAAAATTGGTAAATTTTTCAAAATATATTTCTAGCCTGAGACACTCTTGGTTATACCAAGGTGTTTAATATTTATTTCATTTAGTGTCTCAACATGATATCCATTTCTGCAGATATCTTTAAAACTTAACAAATTTCTTGGGGATTTAGAAGAGAATAATGCATCTTCTATAACAATCTTTGCCCCCTTAGGCAGAAATATAGTAGCTCTTCCAGAGCCTTTAATCATTTTTGAATTACCAGAAATTGTAGTAACATTTGCTTTTCTTCTAAGCAAGTTGGAAAAATATTTCCTGTCTTTAAAATTGGCACGAGTTGTTTCACTATTAATTACACAAATATCCTCATGATTGATCATTGATCCAAATAAAATTTGAGGTATATTCATATTTTTCTTAAAAAAGAAATAAAGTTAACATTATAATTAATACATTATTCATTATACAAATTTTATTTATTAAAATGGATTAGAAAAATATAAATATATTATTTAGTACAGACAAATAAAAAAAATATTTAAATATTATTAAAATTATCAATATTCATATTTTCTTCTGAAAAATCAAAGAAATCAGCTACATTCAGATGCATAGGCTCAATATTATCTTCAGAGATAAAGTTTGTCTCTAGATTATTTTCTGCCCTCTTCAAAGATGCTTGATATAGCTGAACCAGAAGTTTTGATGACCGACAGGTCCGTGATCAGTGTCTTATACCTCCACATCTATGACATATGCTTTCTAAATTTTTTTTTGGTATAGCTTCTGGCTTTTCGCTCTTCTTTTTATATTATTGATCATTTATCGATGTCAGTCGAGTATCATGATTATAATTTATTCTTCGACCACGATCACGACTAGGGCTATAACCTCTCTCTCATTGGTTATAGTTTTCTTCATTCACTTTAGGGAGTGGCAAAGAACCAGTGGGCCGACTATCATAGTTTTTCATTAACAGTTATGTCACGCCTCAAGAGGGTACCGTAGGTGTGTCCGGCACTCAAAAACCATCTCTGACTTTCGAGAGAACCACTGGTCTCATCACTTATTCGTTCATCAGCAGAAGGCTTATGTAAAAATAAGAATACTTATGTGGGCTCGCCATCGTCAACATCAAATGAAATAAATAATCCTTAGAAGAAATAGTTTCAAAGATAAACTACTCCAATTACATCATCAAAATCTGTCTATGAAGACTCTAACACTGTCAGACGGTGCCAATGACATGTTCATGGCTGACTTAAAAGAAACATAATAGTTAATAAAAGGATAAAGAGTTCCTCCGAATACAAGAAAGACTCACCAAATAGATGTAAAGTAATGATCTCCAACGATGCGCTTGTTGAGGATCTCTAAAACTTGTATCTGCATCATAAAATAATGCAGGTTAAATGATGTCAGTACATGAAATGTACGAGTATGTAAAATGACAGTAAAGTAAGGACAGGTATCAAGAAACTCCTCTCGGGAAGACTTAGCTCATAACTCAACATCATCTCAATATCAATATGTAATGCAAGTTTAAAAATAATAATAATAAGCAATGCTTACTCAGTTGAGAGTTTCTCTAATCGACAACCATCACTTATGAGTTAGTGATGATATAACGAAGCGATGTCGTTGCCACATCCATCCAATACCTTTTCAGGATAAAGGACATCACTATGTTGGATCCAATCATCAAAGTACTTTTTTTGGGACTTAAAAGGTATAACCTCCATCCTACGCTGGCTATGTAGTTCTGGGGTTTGAGTTAATTAAACTCTTACCCAACTCGATGCTCAATACTACTCCCAAAATATGTGCTCATATTAACATCATCATCTAGTCTTATTGAAATTTTATTTAAAATATCAAACTCATCTCATTATCTCTTCATCAATCATTACACTTCAAAACATCATTTACATCTCATCAAAATATCTTGCTCAAAACATGATTTAATCAAATTCATTTAAACTCAATTCTTTTACTTTTTCAAAACTCAATAAAATACATATATAGTATTAATTCAAATCGCTCTTTTTGTTAATGAATATTAAAAGTCAACATCTTTACTAAAAACACACATAAAAATATTTATGAACATCAAATCAACTAGGGTTCATGAGAAAGTAGCCACAAATAATAATTTCATTATTATGAGAGATAATAATAATAATAATAATAATAATAATAATAATAATAATAATCTCAATGCATAAATAAATCTAACTCAATAAAAGAAGAATTAATTCATTTAGAATTCAATATTTGGGTAAAACTCAATTATAACTCAATTACGATGAATTTAAATATTGGACGCATGGACGAACTCAATCCAATGCTATGAATAGCCTTACATACCTGGAATCTGAAACTTTACTCCGAATTAAAGAACTCAATAATTACTCTTGAACCCCTAGCCTTTTCACCTCACCGGAGTATTTTGTGTACTACCCGGAGTATAAGAATCACCAAAATAGTATTTCTACACTACTAAAAATTAAAACTATATTTAAGAATGAGTAAAGAAGTGTATAGAGAGAAGAGTTGCTTGAGAAAACTTGATGAATAAAATGAGAAAATAAGGTGGGTATTTATAGGTGTGGAGGAGGGACCTAACAATAAATAAAAATAATTACAAACGATGATCTTGAAAATTCAATGGAGGATTGTGATGTCATGGGTGATGTTAAATGGAAGACTATTGATGTCATGGTTGATGTCAAATGGATCTAGATGTTTCCATGATTTATGAGATGAACCTTCTTTTAACATAATACCCTTTTTCGGAGCTGCATTTGAACAAGATAACTTTCTAATTAGAATTTGATGTCTTATATGAATTGTAGATCTAGAAGTTTACTTTCATGTCATTCAAGAATCAACCTATTTGGAGCATCCTACCGTGAGATGTGATTTTTCTTCTACAAACACCCCATTTCATCGCCGCACCATATTTTATAAAAAATAATTTATTTGACCTACTTATCCTCTGAATCGGAAGATATGGTCTTCACAAAAATTATAGGTAATGACGTTGGGGTTATTCAGTAATTTGAATCACCTATTTTGAACTATTGTATAAAAAGTTATGTCTAAAATACAAAAGTAGTATTATTTTTGTCGAGAATTGAAACACCACATACAACGTTTTAGGGGGTGTTACAAGTTCGTTGTGACGTTCAGCAATAAGAAGGTGAGAAAGTAATTCCGAATATTTTTTAAAACTCTTTTTGCGATATTGCTGCTGCAGGAGCATATTTACGGGTGGAAATATGGAGTATATTTTTTCAAATTTGTCTTGCTTAGTAATTTTTTCTCCACATAAATTTAACTGTGTATAATTCTAAACAAGACATAATTATATTCAGTTATATTTTTAAAATCCATTAATCTCAAATTGAGCAATCATGATGTGTCTGTGGAAGGATGACCAACTTCAGGTGGTCATATCTTTCTTTTAGATTCTTCCACAGTTTAAGAGGGTCTTTTAATGTGAGGTAATATAATTTTAACCCTCTTCAAGATGGTGGCGGAGAAATATCATAGCTTTGTCATGGTCTTGACTAGATGCCATATTGTTATCTTTGATGGTACCTGCCAGACCCATCAATTCTAGGTGTATTTCGGCATCTGGTACCCATGATGAATAACCTTTTTCAGATATATCAAGAGCAACATATTCAATTTTAAAGATATTCGACATTTTAAGAAAATAAAATTTTTATCCTTTTATTATTTTTTTAAAATTGCTTAAAGTGATGTAGGCTCGTGCTGATAACGTATTATAAAAACAAATTAAACTTAATAAATTAATAAAAAAGAAAAAGTAAGAGAAAGGAAAAATTCTTGCCAGCTGCATTTTACATTGCCTTATTTATAGGCACTGAGGTAATAATTAGGAGAACAAAACTTAGGGGAAAAAAAGGAAAAATAAAATGAGAAGAAAAGAAAGAAAAAAGCAAAAAAGCAAGGGACGTCCAATTGGACACCCACTTTCATAACAAAATTAAAAATAAAATAATAATTCTAAAATAATTAATTTAACTTATTTCCCTATCGTACAAGCCCGAAGTCCCACACGTCACGTTCTTTTCCATTCCAAAAAGCTAAAGAGATAGCAGTGGACATGGCAGTCCTCCTCCTATGGCTATTCCACTCTTCTCTTCCCAATTTTTCACTTCAATTGTCACACAGCCACTCCCTTCTTCTCGCTCTTTTTCCATTGCTAAGCGTTTCTCTTGCTCGTCCTCAACTTCCATGGAACATCATCAATCGAAATTCAAGGAATTTCCTTATGTATCTGTTCCGCATAGAGAATTAATGGTGGAACTTGTATCGACTGTGGAGAATCGGCTTGGAACATCTCTGCTTCCTTGTACTCTGCCTTCTCATGTGCAGTATTTTGAGAATCAAACTGCTACTGCTCATGCTTCGCTCTATGTCAGATCTGGAAATTCCTCTTCTCAGGTACTCTTCCACTGGCTCCTCAATTGATTTTACTACTTATTACGTATTCGTTCATTTCTTCAGTCGCGTCTATTCATCTCAGTTGTATCATGTGGTGACAAATTATACTAATGCTGCAATTACAATCTAGAAACTACTCCATCCCTCCCAATTTACGTGACACAATTTTACTTGACATAAAGTTAAAAAAGAGAGGACTTTTGAAATTTGTAGTCTAAAACACACTTAAGGTGTGGCCTGGTGGCCTAGTGGCCAATGAAGTGGTGGAGAGTAATGAAGTCTTAGGTTCAAATCTCAATGGAGACAAGAAAATACTAGGTGATTCTTTTCATCTGTCCTAGCCTCAGCATGCAGAGATATCTGATACAAGTAAAATTAGTCAACGTGTGTGAAAGTTGGCCCGAACACTACAGTGTCATAAAAAAGAATTGTGGTCTTAAACACTACTGATAATTTGAATGAGAAATTTTAAAGTTAAATTATTTTCACAAAGGTGATTTGTTTTTGGAATGACTAAAAAGATGCACTACATAAATTGGGATGATGATAGTAATATTGTAGGTATTACTCCTCCGTCCCATAAATTTATGTGAGAGAAGTAGTATTATGTTGAATATTTTTGGTGGCGGCACAATCGATTGCTCGCAACTTGAATTTTATCATTACAAAGTATGGACCCGCTTAGGTTATACAATCTTGATCACTCACTTGTTGCTTGCTTTACCAACACTCTTTACTTAGCACTCACTCTTATTTTCTATCTTGCTTACTTGCTTTGAGCACACATACAACTCGAATGAACCACCCCTATTTATAGATGGTGACAGAAGAATCTATTGAAAGATACATACTACTCTCTTCTAGAATATTCCTAGCTAACTTTTTCTAGAACTACTCTTTCTAGAACATTTCTAGACTCTCTCTCTAGAATACTCATTCTAGAGATTCCTTTATTTCTTTACAACTATTGAATATTCTAGATTCTTATTTGAAATGTCTTAGATATTAATTAAGTTGGTGATGAATTCTAAACATATAATATATATTAGAGTATGATATATGAATTACTTTCTGTTGGATGTTTTGTTGAATTAGTATACAGGGTGAAGTTACCTCTATGTTGACTTTTTGTATAGGACCTTCCATCCTTGGAACTATAAAAGCTTCTATGGAAACTCAAGTGGATAATCCTATTCAGGCAACTATATTTAGCAAGTTTGAGATTTAAGTGAATATACTCCTTCTCACCCCATTTTATCTTGATTTTATGTTGTTGCATCACCGTGTTATCAAAATTGAAAAGCGCAAGAAAAGCTCTAAATTACGTCGGGGCTTTAAGCGTAAAACACAAATAGAAAAAGAAAATACAATTATATGTTTAATCCAAGACTAATAATTATAAGCATGAATAACAAATCTATGTACAAAGAAATTGAATTTTTTAATATTTAAGTGGAATACCAATTGTTTAGAACCCTTATTCGCAAGTATAAGTTTGTCTTAGGGACTTAATGACGACATTGAAGCGCACATTAGGCAAGGGAAACACTCAACATGTTTTGAGCCTCGCTTTAGGACTTCAGCGTGCTTAAAGCGCGCCTTTGACAACATTGTTGCATTACTCCTATGCGAGACCAAAAACTGCGCAAAGAGCTCTCTCCTAATACCCTCCAATATGAATGATATCGCTGCTATCTTGTACATGGTGAAGTTGATGAAGAAAACAAGAAAATTATTTACTATAGAATAATGATTGACAAAGCAAGCTCTTGCTATAACTCAGATCATCTAATTTTAATGGATTTGGCTTAAACAGAAAAGTTAATCCATTACGAATTGTGCTTATGTAGATTGACATTTTTACTCTGTATGCTGATTATATTGGTCATTTAATAGTAGTAACATGAATTGAAATGCCAAATAACTTATTTTTATAATGTGCTGAGGGGAGTTGAGAAGAGCAGCAAATGTATTTGTGTTACTCTGTGAATCTGTGGTTTTCCCCATCCAATTAAATCAGACAAGATTTCTATCAAATCTGTTTCCTTTGAGCTAATTTCAAATTGAGCATTTCTTGTTCAAGCTATCTAGCTTGCACTTTCTAGTTAATAAGAATCTTAAAATTCCTTTTAGTTGGACATGGCACTAATTCTATTATAGGTTCTTTGATGGGTTGTTAGTATTCAAAATTGATGTAAGCCAGATGGCAAATGTAAAAATATGCCCTTAAAGCAATGTTGCGTTTTCTTTTGAGTTTTAGGTCTATCAATGGAGTCTGGAGTCTAAAGGGCACGTTTTGAAAGTCAATAAACAAAAGGGGTTGTCAAAAAATTCACATACCAAAAGGGGTTGTTCGTGAATTGTATTGCAAACTGCCATATTTTTCAGAGACAACCCCTAACGTCCGTTTGTTACATTTTAAAGATATAAAATTAACGCAATTTATGAAATGTGCTGCAAACTCCCACTATTTTTTTTGATAGTTCGTATCATGTGTTGTGAACTACATCGCAACTAATTAGTGAAAAGCAATTAGGGGGAAATTTCTGCATTCCTTGAGAGGTAATGCCTCTCACATTCCATATATTGTCTTAATCATAAAAACTAAAAAGAGTTGCTGGGTTTTTTTCTGTGATCTTGTCAAAGTAGTTTGATCGCTGCTTGTTCTCTCTCTCTCTCCCCCCCACCCCCCTTTTGTCCTCCTGCTTGAGGAGCTCTAGGGGAAAATTTCCTATGATCTGCAATCTCAGTTCTCACCATAAGCTTTCTCAACTTCAATATCTGATGGCACTGACTTGAAAGTATTTACCAACTGGTTGACTTTTGTCATATTACCTCTACTTTTAGGGTATGTGGTCTGGTCAGGTGCAACAATAGTGAAAATAGACTGAACTAGTCTGGATATGATGTCCCACCCGAGTAGGTGCCAAGGTAGTTTGTGAACTAGTATTTTAACTGGAACAATAGAAGTTTCTTGCTCTGGTTTAAAATCCGGTGTCCATATTAGGACTTTCATAGTGTATGACCCAATGTGAACAAATGGCTTTAAATATATGTGATTGAAGTCGTTTTGTTTGGGAAATTATTGTTAACAGTACTGTAGTTGTAGTACGCAATCTGGACCGTTCCTTTCAATTGACTCACAAAAATTTCTCTTAGTTCTTCCATAGTGGGTTTCCTTTGATGAATTTACCCAATATAGTCATTGGTTAAATTCACGAAATAATCATCAGCAGAGAAAACTACAGTTGGCTTACCGAGATGAGTTTCGTGCATGATTTCAATTGGAGCTTTGGAGGTTGGCAATCGTCAAATCAGTTTGAACCTTTCAGTGAAGGTTGGTTTCGATGGAATGGTAGCCTTACCTTTCCCTCCTAAGTTTGGATTTTTCTGTTGGAGTTGAATTTTGGTGTTCTGATCTGGGCTTGAAGGATTGGTGATAGCAGGATTGTTATCAGTGGCCCCAGGGTTATTGTCAGTTTCATCGACATTGATCGCATCAACAGATTTCAATTTTGAAGGGGGTGGGTCGAAATTTGAGGAGATTTTTCACTGAGGAGGTGTATGATTTAGGTGGGTGGGTTCTGTATGGATAGTGTTGTCCTGTTGAGGTGTTGCACGGGTGATATGCAAAGGAGTAGGTTGATTGTTAATGTTGTCTTTCTTTGAGGATTTGGAGAATTGTTGGGTTGTTGAGGGCAAGATTTAGGAACTTATTATTGTCCATATGTTGTTCTTCTGAAGGACTGGAACAAATAGGGGATGATGTTCGTTGTTGTTGTGGTTGTTGGTGATAGGAGGAGTTGATTCCTGTGAGTTTGGGTTTTTTTCTCGTGGATTGGTTCAAACTAGCCGTTGGAGTAGTAGGAGAGCAGGTGTGTTTTGCTGAGTTGTCAGTGTAGGAGAGGCTGCAGTTGGTTGAGATGAGTGTGGATTGCGCATATAAATAGTGTTTTAGGTGGGGTCCGACGCACCATTTGGATGTTTGCTGAATAGATCAATAGATTCACAGATAGAAGCTAGAGAGAGAATATGCATCCAAAATTGCCCAACAAAGCTAACAGCTCAATTCAAGAGTTATCCTTGTGCATAATTTGTAGTTTACCGCAGTTCCGCGAGTTGCTTTCACCTGATGGCTTCTTGGGGAAGTTATACAAAAGGACTGCGAAAGCATCATGGCGATATCGAGTAGGAAGTCTTAAGGAACATCTAGTTAGTTCATCAATCTAAGCTTCTATGCTTGTTCATTCTGGAATTTGGATCTAGCTTCTGTTTATATATTCTTGTCCTGTTCCGTTCCTCTGCTTATAGTTAATAGTTCCATTGGGAGTTCTTCGTCAAGTCTTGTTTCTCTTTGCTATTTAATGTTCTATTTCTAACGCATATAATAAAAGTTAAACTTGGAACACACAGTTCATTAGGTGAGAAGTCGACTAATAAAGTAGTTCTTGTCATTCTAGCATCAGGAGTATATGCGAGGTTAATATTTTTGCCTTTCTAAATTGTGACAGGTTGATTTCATACTTGGTAGTTGGGTTCACTGCAACTTGCCCACTGGTGGAGCCTTGAATATTACTAGCCTTTCAGCATATTTGAGACCTTCAACTGATGCACCAAACTTCTTAATTGAAGTTATCCGCAGCAGTCCAACTACTCTCATCCTCATTCTTGATCTACCTCCACGAAAGGACCTTGTCCAACATCCCGATTACCTTAAGACCTTTTATGAGGAAACGCACTTAGACAAGCAGAGACAACTTCTCGAGAAGTTACCTGAGGTAAAGCCTTATTTCTCTTCATCTCTATATATTCGATCCCTCGTCTCTCCATCAGCTATTTTGGTTTCTATAGAAACCGAACCTTCCCAGGCCATTCGCATTGATGAGATTATTCGGGATCACATAAGTCCTGTTGCTAAGGTAATGCTGGATACATGGTTAAATCTGTGTGTTTGTACTGAGATAAGATTGACAGATGATGAAAGTACATATTTGTCTAATAGGGATCGAATAATTAAGAATAAGACTATCGAGATAGATCTTGAATCAAGCTTCCCTAGACTTTTCGGGCAAGAAGTTGCGAACCAGGTTTTAGGAGTACTAAGGGAAATCTACAACAATTGAATCTCTTGCTCCTGCAGTCTTTGATTGAGAATATGGAAGGTGATTATTGTATGTAATCTTGATAAATTCTTCAACTTATAATACATTTTAAAAAAAATGTAAATTGAGAGTAACTATAAAAAGTTATATTCTTCTATTTGGCTTCTCCCTAGAGTTTTTTTTTTCATGCTTCATGTTGGTAGCGTGAAGCTTGCTTGACTCTTAACCAACTCACTTTAGTCAGCTTGTTTTATGGTGGATGTTTTCTCAATGTGGGCTTTCCCAAGGTCTCTCATATGCACTTTTGCCCATAGTTTGTGTTGGTGTTTGTCTCTAGTAACAAATAATTTTTTCACCGAGCATATTTATACACAACTTATGTCTGACCATGACTTTAATTTCTAAGGAACTTATGCCCTACTAGGCATAAGTTTGATTGTTAAGGGGCAAAAATGAAAAACCAACACATTTAAGGGCAAAAATTAAAGACCAATCCATTTAAAGAGCAAAACGTGCAATTTTATGTTTTGTAAAGTTGTTGTATTTGGTTACAAACACTTGACCCATTAGTAACAGAAACCAGTTTTCTTTAACTTTAGGGTCCTTGATGTGATATTACACCATAGAATTCAAATCAGTGAAGCTAGTGCTTTTACTTCTACAGATCTAGAACTGGAATCGAACACGCATTAGATGCAACATAGAGAAAATTAATTTCGTATTGGTTTGATAAGTTAACAGATAATTTGAAATAACTATTTATAATAAAGTGAAAAGTAATACGGGATTATGGGAATAATAAGCAGTTTTTCCAATTGGATAGAATGCAGGATTTAGGCGCAAAATAAAACAAAGGAATACTTGCTTAAGTTTTACAAATCATAAACATTTCTAAGTTGGGATAAAATATAAAGTTGTGACAGATAAATTATTTGGAGAATCCAACTAATTAATGAGATAATTGATTGTGGGACCAAAAATGAACACTGAAAAGGAACAGCCCATTTTGGGCATTAAGAAGTTAGCAGCACGCTACTAAATTCAGGGGCACATATCCAGAGAGGTTCTTCATTAATGAGTTTCTCAATCTCATATAATAATTACTTCTTCTGTCGCAAATTACCTGGCGTATAAATTTTTATATGTTTTTAAAGAAAATATTACTTTAAGAGAAATTTTTGACTATTTCATCTTCCATTTAAATACTAAAATAAAATTATTTTTAATTAAATATTTACCTTATTAAGATGTTTATAATCTTCAATAATAGTTAATAAATAAATAAACTTAGCTACCGTAGGAATACTTATAAGTACCAATAAAGATAGTGATGGAGTGATAAATACTCTTCATTTTTAATTAAAGATCTTGAATTTAAGTAGAGTACGAAATCACCTTTGTTGAAAAGTACGAATTAAATTCTATTCTAATATGGATACCAGACATCGAACACCGAGAAAAAAAAGAAGAGAATACTTACAAGTATAGAGAATTCATTCTCAACTACTAAAGTTGAAGAAGGACCAGTACCCCCAAATAAGAAACTCTAGTTCACCAGATCCAAGAAGAATTCTTGTGCAGTAAATGACAATTAAAGAAAGTTTATTTTTTTCCTTTTTTTTTTCCAACGTCATATTTTTGCCCCATCATAGCAAGTTATTTATTGGAATTTTATAATTTACCAAATTTGGAATATGTACTATAAAAGTTACCTCATGTAGTAATGTTGTAACAACTTATTTATTTAGACTTAATGAAATTTTTAATTTTAATCATTTACATTTTAGTTATTAATTATGTTTGTTTTTCAAAACAATATGTTCTTACTTCATTCGTGCAATATTGTTACTCATTTTCACAAAAGTCACTTAACTATTTTTTTAACACAAAAAGTTACTAAACTTTGAATAGATATACATACTAACTAAATGCACTATACTTCAAGTGTCCTCTCCTTTGGGCCAGAAAAACTACTACTGTTAGTAATGTAACTAGATTGCCAGAAGAAGAAAAAAAGAAATAAAAGGGAATGAGGAAAGAAGGTGGTAGTAATAATTTCACATGACACCCTAAGGTGGTTGAGTTGGTCCAGCTGGTGTTCTTCTAAATAATGGGTTTCTGATTTGAAATCTTTTACAAGCTTTTCTGATCGAACTCGTCGCAAAGAGCTTTGCTTTGCGATTTATTTTTCTTGTGCAGTTTGTGACAAAGACAAATTTATAAGTAAAATATGGGCACATAAATTATGATCTCTTTGTAAAATTAGGTGTGTGTGTCAGCAGTGGCGGAACTTAGACTTTTTATAAAGGGTCTACAAAAATTTTTAAAGTAGCAAACAAAATTTTTTAGTGAGTAGGATTTATATCCATCTTATTCAACCTAGCGACTTTACTATCAACATCGTCAATAAAACAAATTCTATTAAACACAAAACATTTGGCAAAAAAAATATTAATCTTCAATTTGGTTTGCTTTCAAAAATACATGATAAATTATATTAACTGAAATAATAATTTTACAATGAATACATCGAGATTTTACTGAACACATATTACACAGTCAGATTTTTAATATTAATTTTTACTTAAATTTTAAGTTATTTTTCAATCTATCGATTTTGCTACTTCTTTATTTCAAAAGATGTATATTAATTTTTTTTTGTTTTGATAGAAAATGTGAGAATTCTAATCAAAAGTTTCAAACCTCCATATTCACTTACGAAACCATGGAAAATTAACCCCATATGAACTATTTTTTTTCAAACCTCCTAATTACCTACTTAGGAGGAAATGGAAAAGTGTAATTGCATATAACCTCTTCTTCTAATTCTTTTAGTAGAAACTAGTTTGAAATATTATTTTATATTTGATATAAATATACATCAAATTAAGGTTTTAATTAAATTTAATATTTTCCTGATTTTGATTTATGTAGCACAATTAAAATTTTGAGATTTAAACCGTGAATTCGGAAATAGTAGCTTTTGAAACAAAATTTATATATTTGAAAATTATTTAAAAAATAATATAGATCACAACAATTAACAATTTAACATATTTCAAAGACATAAAATAATCTATAATTATTTTTTGATTGACTCTCAATATTTCATATAAATTGAAATGAAAAAAATAATTATTAAATAAATAGTATATAATAACTCCTAATAAAGAAAGTAAAATATAACTTTGGTTTGAGAGAGTGACTATGAGATTAGGTGGATCACAAAATTTCTTTTGAAAGAATTGAATATAATAGTGAGTTTGACGAACAAAAGAAATAAAATCATAACATGAAAGGGATTCGAACTCCCGACCTCAGTATCATGTTTGAATACTCTTTTCACTGTGCCAAAAAAATTGTGCAAACTGAATTTTATATTTATATTTAATAAATTTTGACTTATATAAACCGTGTAATTTTTCGACGAAGGGTGTTCACCTGCACATCTTTACTAGGCTGTAGCTCCTCCCCTGTAGTGTGTGTGTATATATTATTAAAATAGGTATAATATTACATACAAACTCTAATGCTATAAGAAAGATAAATGATGCACTTGATTGAATATTGAATTATTTATTTAGAGAACAAGGATCAATCACTTAATATATATTTTTCTTTTTCTATTATTGGTGCACCCCTGTTTTAAAAATCCTAAATTCACCTTTTGGACTTTGAAAATAAAAGTCATTACCAATGGTTGTGAGGGATTAGGCTTGATCCCTGCCATGTCCATTAATCCCAAACATATACAAAATGAAGCGGGCATAGACCAAACGTCCAACTATAATCATCTACACAATAAAATCTCCAATTCTAAAAATTATAAATTTGCCTGGGCTATCAAACTAGAGCGTTATTTACTTATGTTTTTAAAATTTTAGATTTATTTCAAATTTATGGGCTATTATATTAAAGAAAAATTAATTACCTTATACTCACCCGAAAAATAACAACTACGAAATCCTTTTACGAAGATAAAATAAAATTCCCCATCAGTGTTAATTCTCTCCTTTCAACAAAGTTATCGTAGTTATACGCCAAGCTCTTGCAGTCACTCTCACTTCCATATTGTTTCTTCTAATGGGTATATAGCCTACAATATATTTGACAAATATAAAGGCACTGTTAGCAATCTTTTTTTTCTGTTTTTGAGCTCCCCGCCCGTTATTTAATATGGTCCAGTTAAATTTGAATTTGTGTCACGAAATTTCATACATATTGTAAATAATTTTTTTTTAATAAAGACAATTTCTTATTTAGAGCTTAAATATGAGAAGCACAAAAAATAGGAATTAGTCATGATAAATTACGTAGCTAAATAACAAATTCATCAATGACGACCAATTTGACAACGACTGTAGCTAATTTCAATAATAATAAAAAAGAGAGGAGAGAGAAAAATATGTACTCTTTATTAATAAAGAGATAATTGGACAACAATGAATGTAAGCATCAGATCATATCTGAAAAAATCAAAAGAAAAAGCATGATCACCTAAAAATTACTAGAACTAATTAATGTACTAACCATAGAGTAAATTAAATTATTCTAAGCAGTCTAGCTACCCTAGCTAGTGCTACCAATTATTAGCAAAACCCTGGCCACCTTCGTCTTACAGAATTTCAATTTTCATGTTTGGACCCACTTGTAACGACCTTCCAATGGCTCCTCCTTCTCAAAGTCGAAGTTGTACCTGCACAAATAAACTTCGCATTACACGCGAATTTAGAATTTAAATTTATGAATTCAATCGGGAATCAATGTTGTGTGATAACTTGTTACAGAAAGGTAAAGGAAAGGAATTTTTGTTTGTTTAGTGAAAAATATGAAAAAAAAAATGTTTACTATTTTCAAAATTTCAAATAGTTTGGAAGTTTACAAGCAAACACTTTTGCTAAAATAATTTTTGTAACCTCAAAATTAAGACAAAAGATAAAAAAGAGAAAGTGTATGAATCTCCATAAGAGAGATAAGAATATTCAGACTTCAATATGAATGTTGAATACTAGAAAATCAAAAGAAGGAGAGAATTATATACTTTTCTTGAAATCGTTTAAGCAATTTTTTCTCGCATCTTGTAAAAAATTCTTCAATTTCTTTTGAAGACGGAATTTTTTTGGGTGAAAAATTTTCATCATCATGTGATGGCATTTTCTTCGACTCTAATTCACCGGATTCTTCTTGACGCTCATTAGATGATGAACTCTTCTCTCTGCTGCAAAAATAAGACATTGTGACTTTCAAAAAGAAGAGATGATTATATAGTACTGGTATATAAATAAGCATGCCGTTATAATATGATCAATTAATTTTTTGTTTGAATTTTGAAATTTGAGGAGACCAAAATATAAATAACACTACTACTTACTTCTCTGCAACCTCCACACCGTTGTCCTGCAAAAATTCAAAATTCAAATACTCCTATCAGATATATACATTTCACTATTCAGTTTTAAATGCATTTTAATCATACACAATAAAAAAAATGGAGAAAATTCAGTTCAAATAAAACTTGAGAATTTTTTTTCTCCTACATCTAGATCTAGGAATTTCGAGTTGCTTGATCCGTTACTTGAGCAACAAGACGTTGAACTCCCATACGGTTCATAATTCTCCTTTGAATTAACCGAATTCGCCGCCGGAGAAACTAAACTTTCCGGCGGCGTATCTGCAACTCCGTTGTGACCTGTCAAACGAAGTAGAGCAGGAGAGAATTTCACATCTCTATGACCATCACACATCTTCCTCTTTTTCGTCGTAGATTGTACGTTCATATCTGAAAATTCCATAATAGTAACCTCTCCAATTGTCTTACACTTACTCATATAACTTCCCATCGATGATCAATCAATTTATATAATCGTAACTCTCTTATTAATAATTCCTTTATCGCGAAAGTAATGAAATTTCTCTATCTTTGTCAGAATTGAATTCTGTATAAGTAGAATTTCAGTAATAAGACGGAGAGATAGCGAGAGTAATGGGGAGGATGATGAGGGTAATTTCGTCGGATTTTGCTTCTTATTATTGGCTGATGAGTAGTGCTGTCATTTCTGTGGTCCTCCAGACATACAGACGTTTAATGTAACGGGGATTGTTGACGTTGCCGTTAGACAAATCTGGGGATAGATTACTAGAAAGTGTAAAAACAAAGCAACTGTTTTCTGTGGTTTTGGTGGAAAAGTTTGTTAAGAGAATGTGAAAAAAGTACAGATAGATAGGATTATGTTATATGGCATGACTGTTCAAAAAATTTTAAGAATTTTAGATACGTCACTCTGACATTTCGATATTTCTCATCCTGATTTCGAATATATCAGTCAACGTCCCTATATTTCGGATATATTCCTCACCGTCTCAGTACATCACGTTTCCATACATTACATTTATTGATACAAAATACACCTGTCCCGATACATCACATAAGAGTGATGTATCCCAAAATAGGAGAGTATAGAAATTTTTATAATTTTTTCAACTGGATTTTTTTTTTTTGGTAAATATGTAAGTAATTTTTTCAAAATATAATTCACCCGATTATTAACTCAGTTATTTCCTTCCATTTAAAATTGGTTGGTATATATAGAAATCTAAATTGACTCATAAAAACCTAATATATATATATATATATATATAGCTAATTAGCTATAAAAATAAAAAATAGTTTTATTAATATTTAAACATTTATAAATAAAAAAGTAAAAAAATGTAATAAAATTAGACGTGTTGAATAATAATCCATTGTTAGTCCATTTCAACTAAGTTGTTTGGTAGTTTGCAAAAGTTAATTTAATCAATTCTTGGCGTTAGATTCACCAAAAAGCCGGTTAAACATAGACAGAAAAATTCACAAAGAAAAAGATGGACTAAAGGATAAGGAATCAGACACTTCCTTCCCTTTCTCGTGATGAGGTTTGTCAATATTCATAAGAAAATCAATTAAAAATATCATTTGACTAATATATTTCTTATTAATTATTTAATTTTTAGTTATATATGTACTTCTTAATTCTAGAATAATTAGCGGTAAAGATAACGTTGGAAAATATATTATACTCTTTTTTATTTGTTTAAATTAATAATTATTTTGGAACAAATATTTTTAATATACATGACAACTAAAAAAGGAAAGAAGGATAAATATATATCTATTCTTAGAAGAGCAAAAAGAGAAGTACTTAATATATTGTTTGTTTACTTTTTCAAATAAATAAATCAATAAAATTACACAGTTTTCCTCATATAAAAAAAGAAGTTTCTTCATATAATTAAAACTATAAGAACTACTCGTATTAATAAATTGTCCATAATATAAATCCATAATTTTCTCATATCAATACGATAAGTATTATAAGTTACAATTCTTATTCTCATGTTATTATGATGAAAAAATATGTTTCAAAAATTTAATTAAAATTGATATAATTTGAATCTCAAAAAACATCACAAAAATTCGAATAGAGAGACTAACCGTCAAAGCAACAAAATCTTTCTTGGACATATTCCTCCTTAATTGATTACTGCAATATATAAACGAGTAACAATTAATATACGTGAATTGAAAATCAGAACTTATAGTAGATTGAAGTATAAAATATATGATGAGATTAATACAAGTACCAAGAATTTTAATTTGAAGCTAGCAGCAAAGAGGTAATTGGTTATTCTATACAATGCTGAGAGAATAATTTAACCACAAATCTATATTTATAGTTAAATAAATGAGTTTAATTACACATTAATGCGGATTAAGGTTTTTGTTTTTAAGAATTATCCTTTTAGACAATATCCAATAAGACAGTCCGTCCAAATTGTAGTTTAATTACAGTAGCAGTTTTTTCCCGGATTTTTAGAGGTATATATACTTCTTTCATGTGGAGTACTAGTTTAAGGTTTATTAGTTGTTGCCAATTACTGCTATAGTACATTGTCAAACAACATATATATGTACGAAAATATCTTTATAGTAATTAAGTTAATTATTGTTATCAAATACTCCCTTCATTCCATATTAAATAAATTTGTGAGACAATACACACATATTAAGAAAAACATTCAGGGACATAATTTGAATCATACTTTTCACTATTGTCCTTTGTAAAATCATAATTATAACTTTGCAAGTAGTGTGATTTATCTCCTAGAAAATATAAAACTTCAATAAATGAAAGGACAAATATGAAAAAAGTTTCAAACATCTATTTTGAACTTTGAACAATTCAATTATTTTGAACAATGAAAAATCCCTCAAAAATTCACTTAATATGGAATGGAGGGAGTAGAAGACTGATAGACATGTTAGATATATTATAACAAATAAAAGATTTTACGATAATTATACAACAATAATAATATAATATGAGTATTTATAACCAACATTTTATATAAATATAAATTATATTTAGCAATAATAATATAATTTGAGTATTTATAATAATTTAAAGCCGTCTCAGGTATCGTCGAGGCAATAAAGAATTGAATTCTCTTTAGCATAAGATTACTTGTCTATGCCGAGTCACTTAAGAGTGCACTTGTATGGGTGAAAAGGATAAAGATGTACTAGCAGCACCTTGAGGAGTGTTGGACTCCTCCATATCGTCACATATTACAAAACTTGTGTCGTTGTTACATATGTTAGAATGGGTGAGCTTATTTGAGCTCTTCTCCTTCACAGATCAGAAATGGAGAAAATAGAGATGAAGAAGAGAGGCGTTAGATTAGAGAGAAGAGAGAAGTTTTCTATTTTGGGGCTCAACTATGAAATGCCCTAATTCATCTTTTCTGTACATAGTTGCTGTATACATATATAGATCATTACACAATCTTAACTAACTAACTAATTGGTTAGTTAGTTCTAACTATGTATTAGGTAAAATGACTATACCGCCCTTACTTCTAACTAATTTTCTAACTCCTTTAACTACCTTCTTTACATCTCAACACTCCCCTTCAAGCTAGGAGGTGCAAAAATATTCAAAATTCCTAGCTTGGATAGAAGGTGCTCATGTTGAGCTCTAGGCAGTCCCTTTGTCAGTATATCAGCTGGTTGTTCTTGAGTTGATAAGTAGTCAACTTTGATCATGCCTTATTGTAATCTTTCTCTGATGTAATGACAATCTATCTCTATGTGTTTTGTTCTTTCGTGATAAACTGGATTGGCTGCAATTTGAATTGCAGCTTTGCTATCACTATAGACCTGCACTGGAACTTTCATATCAGCCTCAACTTCCTTCAACATTCCTAGCAACCACACAAGTTCTGAAACACTAGAAGCCATGCTTCTATATTCAGCCTCAGCTGAACTTCTAGACACTGTGGTTTGTTTCTTGACATTCCAAGATATTAGTGATTTTCCCATCTTGATCAAGTAGCCTGTGACTGATTTTCTGGTGAGTGCACATGCTGCCCAATTTGCATCACAAAAGGCTGTAATTTGGTTGTCTGATTTACTGGATAGCAGAATGCCTTGTCCAGGTTGTCTCTTCAAATACTTGACTACTCTTAGGGCTGCCTCCATGTGGGATTTCTTTGGCTGGTTCAAGAACTGGCTTAATATTTGAGTACTGAAGGCTATATCTGGCCTTGTCATATTGAGATATAGCAGCTTACCTATGAGTTTTTTGATAAGCTGCCTGATCTATTAGAGGATCATGTGACTCTTCTTGCTTTTGGTTCACATGGTCATCATAGAGTTTTGATGTGAGCTTGATGTTGGCATCTATTGGTGTTGCTACTGGCTTAACTGTAGTCATCCCTACTTCTGCTATCAGATCAAGAGTGTACTTCCTCTAATGCATGAGTATTCCTGCTGTGGACCTTGAAAATTCAATCCCCAGGAAGTATTTGAGCTCCCCTAAGTCCTTCATCTTGAATGCACTTTGTAGAGCTTTCTTTGTCTCTTCTATCAACTTTAGGCTGCTGCCAGTGACTAACATATCATCTACATATACAAGCACAATGACAATACCTTCTGCTGACTTGTTGATGAATAGGGAGTAATCATGTTGGCTTTGTTTGAACTTGAGAGAAATAAGGGCCTCAGTAAATTTGTGGTTCCACTGCCTTGGAGCTTGTTTGAGTCCATAAAGGGACTTTGTTAGTCTACATACCTTCTCCCCTTGACTGACAAAGCCCTGAGGTAGCTTCATATATATTTCATCCTCTAGGTCTCCATGTAGAAATGCATTGAAGACATCCATCTGATGGATGTGCCACTTCTTTGAAGCTGCAATGGAAAGGACAACCCTGACAGTCACCATCTTCACAACAGGAGAAAAAGTTTCTTTGTAATCAATCCCTTCTTGTTGGCTGTATCCTTTTGCTACTAGCCTGGCTTTGAACCTCTCTATTTCACATGTGGATTTGTATTTAACCTTGTAGATCCATCTGCATCCAATAGGCTTCTTCCCTACAGGTAAGGAAGTGACCTCCTAGGTGTTGTTGCTTTCTAAGGCTTGGATCTCTGTCTGCATAGCTTCAACCCATCTTAGGTCTTTGACTGCTTCAGCATAGCTGGTAGGTTCTATCACAGTGGATGTAACTGCAATAAAACACTGATGAGAAGAAGACAGATGAGAGTAGCTTACATAGTTGGATAGTAGATATGGAACATCCTGTTTAGCATTCAGAGAGACAAAATCCTTCAGCCATATGGGAGGATGTTTAGACCTGGCAGATCTTCTAGTAATAGGTTGCCCAGACATTCTAAGACCACTTGCATCAGTGTGAGGTTGGATGGACAAACAGTCTTGCTCACCAGCCTCTGGATGACCATATGTAGCCTCATCTGGTATTACAGATGGAGCAGGACCTGAGCTTATGGATGGGGATAGTTGAAGCTGTGGAGCTGTCTCACCTAGACCTTGTAGATTATCTACAAACAACTGCTGTGTTGCAGAGTGATCATCCTTGGCAAAAGGAAATATGGCTTCTCTAAAGTGAATATCCCTGCTGACAAAGAATGTGTTATTGTGCAAGTCAAACAAAATATAGCCTTTCTGTACTTCAGAGTATCCCATGTGCATAGCTGACTTTGATCTGGGCATGAGTTTGTCATGTTCAGTGAGATTCTTGGCTAGGGCTAGACAGCCAATGGTTCTCAAATGAGACAAACCTGGTTTTCTGCCATACACTCTTTCATAGGGAGATTGGAACTCAAGTACACTACTAGGAAGTCTATTGATCAGGTAAACAACAGCTAGTACATAATGACCCCAAAATCTGATAGGTATTTTTGCTTGAAATCTGAGGGCTCTGGTTACTTCTAGTAGGTGTCTGTGTTTCCTTTCAGCCACCCCATTTTTTTGAGGAGTGTATGGACAAGACCTTTGATGTATTATACCCAGTGATTTGAACATATTATCACATACTGAGTTCACAAACTTAGTACCATTATCAGACCTTAAGACCTTGATCACCTTGCCAAACTGATTTTGAGTATATTGCAGGAAAAGTTTAAGAGACACACACACATCTGATTTGTGTTTAAGTAAGAATATCCAAGTCATTCTTGAAAAATCATCAACTATTGTAAGGAAATACTTGTTGCCATCAAATGTAGCAGTATTATAAGGTCCCCAAATATCAACATGTACCAAATTAAAGCAACTACTGCTTTTGATGATACTAGAAGAAAATACAGGTCTAGTTTGTTTTGCAAATGGACACACTAAGCATTCAGACACCTTACACATACTAACTTTATTCATAGTGAACATCTTAGCTAGTACAGCTGAAGACACATGTCCTAGCCTTTTATGCCATAGTTCCATATCTATTTCCTTGTCTGTTGGATATGCAACATCAACAGAGTATGCAGAATCCTTGGTCTTACTTGCATCACCTTGAGTTAATTGGCTCCATAGCAGATATAGGCCCCCTTCTTCTCTACCAACTTCCTTCACCTTCCCAGTGTAGAGTTCCTGGAAAACACAGAAATCAGGGAAGAAGGAAACAGAGCAGCCTAATTCCTTGGTTATTTTGCTGACAGACATCAGGTTATACTTGAACTCTGGAATATGGAACACATTAGTAATCATACTTCTAGATGGTAGACTACAAGAACCAATATGAGTTACTTTAGTGGTACTATCATTTGGTAAACACACATCCTTAGAAGTGTTAAGTTAAAGTATAGACTCCTTTAGTAGCATCTCCAGTTTAGACACCATATGGTTTGTTGCACCTGTATCCACAATCCACACCTCACTTTTTTCAGTTACAAATAGGGCCTTACCTGCATTATTTGCCTTATTGCAATCAGGTGCATTGGCTCTTGAACCAGACTGTTGATTCATCATCATAAGAATTTGTTCATATTGATCTTTAGTGAATGTACAGCCTTGGAGTAGTTGTTTGACCTCTCTCTCAGCTGCCTTGTTTGAAGTAGGGATTGGTGATTTGTCTGCAGTGTACTGTACTGTGCTATTTCTGCCCCACAATGCTTCATCAGTCATATTTGTGTTCAAGCCATAAGAGAAGGTAGCCTAACCTGACTGGTGAGATTGATTCGTATGGCAATTGGTATCTGCATGAACCATGTTTGCACTCTGAACCTTCCTTTTGGACTTGAAATCTGGGGGGTACCCCACCACCTTATAGCAGGACTCTTTGGTGTGGCCCCTACACTTACAAAATCACAGATTAATGATGCATTTTTCTTGAACCTATTGTTAATACCTGAATTGTTGCCAACTCTGGAGTACATAGCTACTGAATCAGAAGGTGATGCATACAGCCCCAAATTGTTGATTCCTGTAACTACAACCTTTTGACTCTCATCTCCTACTATCATAGCATACGCTTGATTGA
The DNA here is from genome assembly GCF_947179165.1 of Solanum dulcamara. NCBI lineage: Eukaryota > Viridiplantae > Streptophyta > Magnoliopsida > Solanales > Solanaceae > Solanum > Solanum dulcamara. The sequence goes on along the minus strand of NC_077243.1, from coordinate 69,871,744 downwards.
TAGTAGGTAAGGGATCTATCATGAGAATTTGACTCCTTGCTTGATGACATGTGTCATTCAGCCCCATTAGATATTGATACAGCTTTTGTCTATTCATATGAGCTACAAAGCCTCTAGACTTCTCACAATTGCAGCAAGGCGAGGGCACTAACACTTCAAACTCATCCCACAATGCTTTCAGCCTTGTATAATATGCTGATACAGAAGTTGTTCCTTGTTGCAATGTAGCTATTTCTTTGTGTAGGCTATAAGTTCTTGATCTATCAACTCTATCGAACCTCTCTTGCAGATCAGTCCACGCATTCGAAGCATTTGATGCAAACGCAATTCCACTCAACAAACTCTTCGAGACTGAATTCATAAGCCATGACAACACAATTACATTTGCTCTTTCCCATTGGCCCCACAGTTCTTCAACATATATTTCTTTTCTATATGTTCCATCCACAAGCCCTAACTTGTTTCTACCTAATAGTGTTAATTTGATTGACCGATTCCACAGGGTGTAGTTTTCAACACCTTGTAACTGAAACGAGATGATGCTTATACCACTCACATCTGTGGGACTAAGGAATAGGGGATGATTATAGTCAATACCTTGTCCATTGTTACCTGCCGAGTTTGCTGAACTTGGTATACCCACTCGTTGAGCTGAATCTATGGCTTCATCTGTCATTTCTTCAATCTTTTTGAGCTCTTTGTTGCGAAAGTCAGTGTTGGTTGCAGATTTAGCTTCGACGGAGCTTAGATCTACAAACTATGAGCTAACAGCTTTGACCGATTCTTTGACTCTGATCTTCGAGTCTTTGAATCAGCTATGTGAACTCGTTACAGAGACCATGCTCTGATACCATGAGCTTATTTGAGCTCTTCTCCTTCACAGATCAGAAATGGAGAAAATAGAGATGAAGAAGAGAGGCGTTAGATTAGAGAGAAGAGAGAAGTTTTCTATTTTGGGGCTCAACTATGAAATGCCCTAATTCATCTTTTCTGTACATAGTTGCTATATACATATATAGATCATTACACAATCTTAACTAACTAACTAATTGGTTAGTTAGTTCTAACTATGTATTAGGTAAAATGACTATACTGCCCTTACTTCTAACTAATTTTCTAACTCCCTTAACTACCTTCTTTACATTTCAACAATGGGTTAAAGTCCCATATTGGTCAGAAAGATCGGTAGTTTGGTTATATGGATTTGGACAATCCTTTCTTCATTAACTAGTTTTTGGGGTTGAATTAGGGCAAATGTCACATCTTTACATGACATGATGTCAGACACTACAAAAAAATCAACGTGTACCGACGGACAAAATCCATCGTTAATCTATGATACTTCATCGCTAAACAAGATTAACAACAAATTTTTGATTGTTACTATTTCGCTCGTTGATAATCTCTTAGTGACGAAAAATGAGTTTCGTCGCAAATTTAGCGACTTCTTAGGGACAAACGATATTCGTTGCCACTTGTTTGTGAAAGACTTGTCCTTCTTTACATTTATAGAGTTTATTATTAATTTCATAATTTATTCTGTCAGTTTAGATAAATTCGTGATGGAAACTTTGTTGTTAGGCTGTCGCAACATATTCCGTCGTTTAATCCAGCACATTAGATGGTTAAAAGTCCATCACCAGTGTATTTTAGGTAGCATCGACCAAATAGTCGTTAATTCATCGCTAAATTTGTTTTTTGTAAAATTATTTAATCTATTTATTTTAAATATACATTACAACAACAACAACAACACCCAGTGAAATCCCATAACATGGGGTTTGAGAAGGGTAAAGTGTACGCAGACCTTACTCCTACCAAGGTAGGACGGCTATTTCCGAGAGACCCTCGGCTCAATAGAAGCATAAAAAGAGGTCAGATAAGGCTAAGAAGTTCAAAGTGATATGGGAAAGAAAATAAGCAAATAACGAAAGCGATACAGATAAAATAAAATAATCAAAGTACAGAAAGTAATAGATAATAATAGAAATCAGAGCACAAAAAATTATAGTGCGCTAATGCGCCTACTAATACGGAAGATTAACGAGACCATGTACTAGCCTTCTACCCTAATACGGGTCCTCCACACCCTTCTATCTAAGGTCATGTCTTCGATAAGCTGTAACTGCGTCATGTCCTGTCTAATCACCTCTCCCCAATATTTCTTCGGCCTACCCCTACCTCTTCTGAAACAATCCATGGCCAACCTCTCACACCTCCGCACTGGGGCACCTGTGTCTCTCCTCTTCACATGCCCAAACCATCTCAGTCACATTTCTCGCATCTGGTCTTCCACCGAGGCCACTCCTACCTTATCCCGAATAGCATCATTTCTAATCCTGTCTCTCTTGGTATGCCCACACATATATCTCAACATTCTCATCTCGGCAACTTTCATCTTTTGAATATGAGAGACCTTAACTGGCCAACACTCCGCCCCATATAGCATAGCCGGTCTAACCACCACTTTGTAGAACTTACCCTTAAGTTATGGTGGCACCTTTTTGTAACATAGCACACCAGAAGCGAGCTTCTATTTTATCCACCTATCCTAATACGATGTGTGACATTATCGTCAATCTCCTCCCTACCTTGCATGATAGACCCAAGGTACTTGAAACTACTTTTCTTTTGGATGGCCTGGTCACCAAGCCTAACTTCCGCGCCAATCTCCTGAGGTGTCTCACTGAACTTGCACTCTTAGTACTCTGTCTTGGTCCTACTCAGCTTAAACCCTTTAGACTCCAAGGTATGTCTCCAATCCTCTATCTTAGCATTAACTCTGCTACGAGTCTCATCGATTAGGACTATGTCATCCGCAAAAAGCATACACTATGGCACCTCACCTTGAATTTATCGCGTTAATCCATCCATCACTAAGGAAAATAAAAATGGACTAAGAGTTGATCCTTGATGCAACCCCATCACAACTGGAAAGTGCTCTGAGTCCCCTCTTACTGTCCTTGCCCTGGTTTTGGCACCCTCATATATGTCCTTGATCACCCTAATGTACGCCACAGGTACACCTTTAGCCTCCAAACATCTCTATATTATCTCTCGTGGAACTTTATTATAAGCCTTTTCTAGGTCGATGAATACCATATGCAAGTCCCTCTTCTTCTCCCTATACTGCTCCACCAGTATCCTCATAAGATGGATGGCTTTTATAGTTGAGCGTCCCAACATAAATCCGAACTGGTTCTTTGAAATAGACACGCCTCTCCTCACTCTCATCTCCACCACTCTTTCCCACAATTTTATAGTATGGCTTAGAAGCTTGATACCTCTATAGTTGTTGCAACTCTAGATATCCCCCTTATTTTTGTATAGAGGGATCATTATGCTCGATTGCCATTCTTCGGGCATCGCTGTCATCTTAAATATGACATTAAATAACCTAGTCAACCACTCTAAACCTGCCGAGCTCGATCTCTTCCAAAATTCCACAAGAACCTCATTAGGTCCACTCGCTCTTCCCCAGCGTATCCTACGAATAACACCCTTAACCTCCTCGACCGTAATACTCTTGCAACACCCAAAATCGTGAGGCCTCCCTGTATGTTCCAAATCTCCCAACACAATCTCTCGGTCCCCTTCCTCATTCAAGAGTTTATGGAAGTAGGATTTCCATCTCTGTTTAATGAGGGTCTCGTCTACCAATACTTTTCCATGCTCATCCTTAATGCACTTCACTTGATCCACATTGCGTTCCCTTCTCTCCCGCACCCTCGCTAGCCTGAACAATTTCCTATCCCCGCCTTTCTCTTCTAGTTCAGCATAAAGACGTTCAAAAGCTGCCGTTTTTTCCTTTAAAACCGCCGACTTCGCCTCCTTCCTCTCTATTGTATAAAGTTCTCTATTCGTCCACTTCTCCACCTCATCCCTTCTTTCTATCAACTTCGCATACGCCATCTTCTTTGCTTCCACCTTTCCTTGCACTTCTTCATTCCACCACCAGTCCCCTTGATGCCTACCACGGCTACCTGTCGAGACTCCCAACACTTCCCTTGCTATAACCCTAATACAACTAGCCATCCTATCCCACATACTTATCGCATCCCCACTACTATTGCAGTCCCCTATATCCTTCAGTTTCTCTCCCATCTCTAGGGCACTAGCCATGGTCAAACTCCCCTATATGATCCTAGGTCGGTCATCGTCGACCCTCTTCTTCCTCATCATCTTGATCCCTAAATCCATCACCAAGAGCATATGTCGGGTCGTAAGATTGTCGATCGGAATGACCTTGCAATCTTTGTACAAACCTTTATCATCCTTCCTAAGGAGTAAAAAATCTATCTGAGTCTTAGCCACCGAACTACGGAAGGTTACCAAGTGGTCCTCCTTCTCTGGAAAACTCAAATTGGTTATCACCAACTCAAAATCTCTTGCGAAATCCAAAAATGAAACTCCTACTCCATTTCTGTCCCTAAAGCCAAAGCCGCCATTCATATCATCATACTCTCCCGAAATAGACTCGATGTGCCTATTGAAATCCCCTCCCATGAAAAGTTTCTTAGTAGGTGGTATGCCTCCCATAACCCGTCCAAATCCTCCCAAACGCGCCTCTTATCCTCCTAACCTAAGCCCGCTTGGGGCGCATAAGAACTAATAATGTTCAATGTGATCCCTTCAATGACCACCTTACTCGACATCATCCTATCAGTGTCTCTCCTAACCACCACCACCTGATCCCTTAAATCACTTTCTACTAAAATGCCTACCCCATTCCTATATTTCGATCTACCAGAGAACCAAAGCTCATACCCGTCTACCTCCTTAGCTTTAGAACATACCCATTTGGTCTCTTGGACACAAGCTATGTTAATCTTCCTCTTCTTCAGAATCTTAACTAGCTCTATGGATTTTTCCTTTAACGTCCCAATGGTCTAAGAACCTACTCTCAGTCTAGATGCTCCTTTAACCCACTTACCTCTCCTTACCCTCATCGTTATCCCCGTCCCCATTCCTGAGCGAGAACATGACCCTAATCTACCATCACTATCCAAAGCCACGAAAGCGCGTATGAACTAATAAATTATTCAAAGGTCTAAAGTCATCAAAATGTAACTACAATTGTATGAGCAAAGAATAGATATGGAAAGATATGGAAATCGGAGATACCAACTCCGGTTGAAATGAACCTGGTTGCTGCCAAAAAACACTGGAGGTGAAAAGTAAATGTTTCGGGAATACTCAAATAGCAAGTGATTGTTCAAAGAAACTCTCTGGGGATTTTTATCAAACACTTTGTGTGCAAGGCTTTAATTTGAAGTGGACTCTCTATTTCACGTGGATAACAAGCAGTTCAACTAGAGCAAAACAATTGCTCTTCTGGAAATAAAATGAAGGAGCAGAACACAGAAAGCATAGGACAATGGAAATGCTAGATCAGCAACGAAGTCGGTGAAAATCTGGAAATGCTAGATCCTTAAAATCGCAAGATCCTTAAAATCAAGAAACCCAACCCCAGATCCTTGGATTCACTATATAAAATCATATAAAGAGAGAGACCTAAAAGGGTAAGAAAAAAAGAAAGCTATGATAGAACTTCTTGATCAAGCTTAAATACAAATTACTAAATACCCATAAAATAACCAATATTCATAGACGGTTCAAAATGTATCGATAGCAAAATACAAATCACATATTTTCGATTCAAAATATCCAAAGTAATCTATCAACTATCTTAAAAAACCTACGTTCATCAAATGTTGTTACTGGACAATTTTATAATTTTCAAAAAGACACACAATAACAAAAATTAAAATTGTGGGAGACTAAGAAATGATTGTCACCTGACACTAAGGAATCAACCTTGTCCACATTAGTAGTAGCAGGAGAAGGCACTATGGGTGTCACAACTGATGGGTTGTCAATGAGAATAATCACTTCTTATACCCGCTCAATAATAACTAGAAGAAATTTATTGGTAAGTGTAGGAATCATTCGATTTACAAACTCATCCATATTTGTTGTCGATGTTGATTGAAAAATCAAAAGTGGTACTAACGATGAGACTCAAAGATTTTTCTACCCATAGTAATATTTTTCTTCAGCTCCAAGACCGTATATTCTTCTCTTCTTTTCTCCTCTCGCAGCTTAGTAACATGTTTCACATTGATCAATATTTGTCACAATCCAATTCATCGGACCGTGCGGGCTCCTACTCTAACATCTAAATAAGAGAATCCTCACCACCCGATTTAAAATGGATATTGCGGAAAAGATTAAGATATGCTAAAACAATTTAAATAATTAATAGAAAACTTATCAATCTTAGTTTCTTTAGAAACGTTTGGAAATACAATAGAAATCCTTTTACAACACCAAGAAGACCCTCCCAAGAAACTAATCTAAATAAGTACAAGGTTTTCTAAGAGTACAATTTTATAAAAAGAAATAGGACACAACTCCTACCATAAGAAAAGAGAAGTAAAAGTTGTCGGGGATCATCTTCATCTTTACCGAAGGAACATCACTAATCTTGCAACCAAACTATGTCAAGTGGCATAAAAAGAATAGTATCAGTATAAAATACATGTACAAATAGGCATCATCGATCGATCCAAATTCGCCAAATAATATCATGTAAATAGTCAGAAAGAAACGTATGATATGATACATATACCCTCTGAAACATGGTCACCATATGCCTACTATTCTGGATACACAACCCATAATAGGTACACTTAAATCTTAGCCGTCTACCTTCTTCCACTGTCAACTCTGATGTTTAGACCATTCCACCCTCATATCAAGCCATAACCTAGACCTTCTATTATAAGAGATTTTCCAAGTACAAGACCACTACTAACTCTATGGACTACTCCATTATTCTCTTCTCCAGTTTCTCATATAACACTCCAATTAAATGAACTATTCACAAGTGACCACAACTTAGCAACAAGTTATAACCATCGCTAGAAACATAACCCTAGCTCCTACCCCTTACTCAGACTCAACACTCACATATCACATGATCCACAACATTACAACAAGTGATTCATCACACCTATCACATAACTCAAATCTCCAAGAATCTCTAAAACATCATTATGGTATTTATTATGCAATCTTGGTCTACATAAGGACCACCCCAGCATTTAAATACATCCACATAGTCACTTTGGGACCAACATGTGACAATTATAATAAGATAAATAAATTCAGTCCACTAACGAAACCAACATGTTACAATCACATCATAAAAAAGTATATTTGGTTTTCTCATGGAACCCACACACAAACTGTTAGTATATCAGTATGGTACCCATTCCACCTGTTAGTGTGTTGGCGTGGTATCTAATTGAATTGTCAATATTGTAAGACCCCATAAGTTGAAAGGTTGGAACCAAGGATAAATATCTCAAAATTTTGAACCTGCCCATGTGAATGAGTCACTCTACGGCTCGTAAAGTTGAGTCGTAAAGTGACCCCTTCAAACAAAATGGTATGTTGCCTCAGGAGAGGTTCTACGACTCAATAGGATGAGTTATCGTTCTGTTGACGGGTTGTAGAAACCCCTCATAATCTAAGTTTTGAGGCCTTAATTCAAAGATTCCTTAAGGCCAAGTCTATGACTTGCCAGAATGGATCGTAAGAAATAATGACGGGTCATGAGAACCACTGGTCACAAAACTTCAAAGACCCTAGAATATGTAGGTTTTTGGGACCTGTAGGACAAGCTTTATGAATGATCCATAGAAAAGTTGACGGGACGTAAACCTTACCTATTCCAAAACTCCAGAGACTCGATTTTATGCCCTTTTCTTAGACCTATAGGACGAGTCATTTAGATGACTCATCATCTCTTCAACGACCCGTAGGAACGGTTTCGTATGCTTAAAATCTGAAGTTTAATGAAGGGTAATTGTGTCTTTTCTAAAGTTTGGTTCAATGAACCTAGGTACTTTTATGTCCAAGTTTAGAGTCTATAAATATTCCATTCTTCAAATTCTCCTCCTATTCAATTCATTCTTCCAAAGTTTTCTAAGGCAAAGAACCCAAGGTTTCTCTCCAAATTCAAGCTAGGGTTTCTAGATTTCTTCAAGATTCTTCTTCAATTCTTAGTGAATTGAAGCAAGGTATGTGGGGATTGATTCATGGGCACTTTTCACCCATGAAGTTCCAAAGATTTCTCAAGTTTTTCATTCAATTTTCAATTGATTAAGAACCCTCGATTTGATGAATTGCATTAGGCTGATTAATTTCCATTGTTAGATATTATCAATGATCACTATATGCACGCTCTTATATAAATTACATAATTTTAAGTTGAATTATGAATGCTCATGTATAAAGATAATTTCAGGTTATGATTATGAATTTAAAGATGATTTTCATGAGTTGATCATGAGTTTAATGATTTCAAGCAAAGTTTTCATGATTTAAAATTGGGATTTATGATTTATGATAATGATCAAAGTTAAGATAAAAAATATTTTAATGATGGTGATAAGAATAATTCTCACCGAAGTTATAGATTCTTATGAATCACTAAGTTAGATTAGCTATTCCTAAATATTTTAAAGATGGAATGATAGGCAGTTACTATTTTTACCTATTATGCTATGATCATGTTTTATGAATTTTCTGTTGGGATGTTGACTAAGCACCGAGAGGACTTCTAGGTGGGGTTCATTCTGGTAACGTAGTTAGTTAACCAAGGGAATCCTAGTAGCAACCTAAATTCCCAAACTACATTCCCTGTGTAGGTTGCCTTCATGTCCTAGCTAGTGGATTCACATATAGAAGAGTTGAGTTGCTTATCTATAGAGTATGCCCTGGCAAGGTAGCCTCCTCTGTCTCGATTCAGGAGTCATCGGATTCTATATATAGCTCACATGGTCTTAGATATCGGTTAAATGTCTTATCCCACACAAGTTGAAGTTAAGTTATGAGAAGTCAAATTATGAGTTTATGATTAAGTTTTATGACATGCATTGCCCATGAGTTCCTTATGTTTTAAAATGCTTTAAAGCTCTATTCATGTTTATTATGATTGGTCATACATCTTATGGCATATTGATTACGTTCTTTTACTTGTTCATGCATACCTCACATACTTAGTATTCAAATGTACTAACACATATTTTGCCTATATTGTTTTATAATGTAGGGACAGATGACACTCATGACTATCCTACTTATGTCTAGAGATTGCCCTAGATTCTAAAGAAGTTGGTGAGTCCTCATTCTATTGAGGACATGAATTTTATTCATATTTCTATTATTTTGACTTTATTCTTTTGTTAGGGTGAGCTAGGAGCTTGTCCTAAGCCCCCATCAAAGATTAGACTAAAGGCATGATTAGTTGGCTTATGTTGTAGTCCGGCTTAGATCTCTTAGACCCATTCCCTTGTGATGATTAGTTCTGCTTATATTGTCTTGTTTCTTTACCTTATTTATGCGATGTATGCTAAGATGACTTATGATTGGGGTCCCTCGTATCTCAATAGTTGTATCACGGTTTGGCCCTAGTTTGGGTCGTGACAAATATATTCTGGCGTGGTACTCAATCCACTCATAAATATGTACCAGCGTGGTACCCCATCCAACAATCAAACATACACTACAACCACAAACATGATTTATACAAATTACACTTGTTCTTCTACGTAAACACATTCATTACATGCGATTGACAACATTTATCATTTCAAATCATGTTTTTCCCTTTTCCCCTAATCATACATTATGCATACAATACTAACGAAGCAGTTGACAAGCACATATAACATAAATGAAAAAATAACAACTATCACCTACTTGAGAGAATTCCTTTTGAATATTTCCTGATCACCATCCGATTACCCACAATTACCTTCCTCGAGATAACACCAACAAACATCATCATGCCAATAATAGCTAGTCAAATCGACCATCGGCCTAAACCACAACAAATCACATATTCAACAATTCAGACTCCATGCTCGAAGGCCTATGCATGCACTCTTCTGACAATCTGCAAGATATTATACGCGTAAAGACAGGCCTAACTACTCAATTGAGAAAACCTAGTCCACCTGGATATCAAAAAATTGTTTCAAAATCTGAATCACGAGTTTTTGGCTCCATAGAGGCGAATTGATGAAACCAGTCCTGAAATCAAATAAATTGTAACCCTCTTTGTGATAGAATCCCTCCTCTCCATGTTTCACGAACTTAGAGTATCTTTTTAAGAGTTTTAGGAGCAATCACCATCTATTTTACCATTGAAGGGTAGAATAAAAAATAAAAGAATCCTCATTTTTGAGGTTTCATCTCGACCACCCTTCTATAGCGGCCCCATCCCACTATAATAGCGCGACCTTAGCGAAAATATGTCCGCTATGGAAGGGTGATGTCAGCTTGAACTAAGTTCAAATTTTGATTTTTTTGTAATGTCATCCCTTTTTATTTTGGTAACATCATCCAATATTTTAAGGCTCCATACGAGGTACCTTTTAACGATGGTTCAAATTATTAAAATAAATACCATTTTTCCAATCGTTCATTCCCAAGAGATTAAAATAAAAGGTAAGAATTGTCGATCAGAATACTACGCAAAACCGACAGAGAGATACTATCACCCCATGCGCCTTAGGAACAAACCTCTTGCTCCCTAGGTGCTCAAGTAATATGAGAACTAAAAGACCGCATCAGAAGGATTCAAAATAAACAACAAAGAAAATTTCTTCCGACTAAGGTCCTCCACTCCGATATAGCGAGAATATTCCCACTATAGCGGTGCCACTGTAGCGGCCGCCCTCCCGCTAGAGTGAATTAACGGGATTAGATTATAGGGGAGAAAAATGGGTCTCTTCCATTCTCTACTCTTTCACTCACTCAAAATCACATACTCCCTCTCGATCACTCTACTTCAAACGTCGAATATAAGGTAATGGTCTCGCTCCCTATTATTTTTACTTCATAAAATGTATAAGAATTATTGCATGCTAAGAATGAGTTGAGTAGAATAGACCTGTGCACTGGATTTTCAAAACTTTGAATGAGTTGCTTGATTTTATGGGATATTCGCAGCATAGACACTTTCCTTATGTTTGAAACATAGATTCAGACATTATTTAGGAGTTATAATACTCAATTTGGTTTTACATATTTGGATAATAAGACACTTTAGGAATACTGATCTGAAGTACAAGTGATAAAAAAAATATTTGGGCCCAGGGGCGCCATTGACGCACTCTTTGAAGGTTGAAAATGATGAAGTCCGCTATGACAACCTTGCTTTATCCATAGTGAAGGTGGATATAGCAGGATGATTCTCGTTATGGTGGACCCGCCATAGCGGGGTGTAACCTGCTATAGCGGGAGGCTGCCTCCCAACCAGCCAGGGCTGAAATTTCTTTTCTTTGAAATAGGTCCCTTACCTCGATGAGTTCTAATACATCTAATCATGCAATTGCAAGTTTCAATAAATGGGCGACATGAATAATGAAGGTCTATCTTTGAGGTTTCCTGATAATGTAATTCATAAAAGGTTTCACGACTTATGATTTACAAAATTTTGATATGCACGGAGTGGAGAAGAAGGTTGGTGCCTTCTACACTAGGGTAGAGTATTTTGGGTGGGGTCCACTAGTGAAGGCTCCCCCTCTCACCTGCTCAGGCTAGGTGAGGGAGTTGTATGACATCCTGCCTACTGTGTATTGGGAGTACGGGTATGCAAAAATTAAATTGACCAATAAACCAACCAAAAAATATTATTGGGTTATTTCTATTGGGTTAATGGGTTTTAATAATTTTATAAAATAAAATTATTGGGTTATTGGTTTGATATTGGTTTTTCAATATTAGGTTATTGGGTAAAGTGAAACCATTAAGGCAGTTGTAATTTACTACTTTTTTTCGACAGAAATATTAAATATTAATATCAATACCTTATTGGTTAGTTCCTTTGCTCTTTAGCCTTCAATTCATATTATTTTCATAGTTCTTTTATTTGTTTTGCACATGTATATTGTTTTTCATGTTATTTACTACTATTTCTATTTCATGAGCATTCTATAGAATTACATAATTATCTTGTCATGCCAAATTATTAGACAAGTCATAAAACTATTTAATGAGAATTTTCTTAGTGGTTAAACTAAAATCGAACCGTTAAGGATCAAAAATTGATTAAAAAAATATCTTATTAGTTTGGTTATTGATTTAGTATATTTGGAAATCAAAATTCAATAACAAAAATCGATAATACATAAAATTGATCCAAACCAGTTGATGCACACCCCTAATTGGGAGGATCCCAACACAAAATTTGCATCTGTGAGGTGGACGACCTGGTAGATGTTGAGACAATCAACGATGTTCTAGGGGTGATAGAGGTCTCAAATGCCAAGTATGAGGCTAGATTGAGTGGAATGGACTTGCAATGGTCGTGGGACACACTTGTAGAGGAGAAGTTCTCGGGTCAATTCTATTGGCGAATCACCGAAGGCATTAACAACCTATACTTCACCGCAGATGTCTAGAGATGTCTAACTCTTGTGGCTAGGCAGATTCATCTGTCGGGCAATCTTACCGATGTAATCTACTCTCGGGCTCAAGTGGTGGCTTATGCCATTAGAAGGATTGGAGTGAACGTGGGGGTACAAATAGTGTCTGAATGGAAGGAATTTTATTAGGGCAACAAGAAAGCATTCTTCCTTCCAAGATTAGTGACCGCACTATACAAGAGAGCGGGAGTTCCCTTGATGGACACCGACAAGGAATAGAATTCACCCTAGGTTTCTTATCTTCTACTTTTCCTTAGTCATTGATTTGCATGAAGAAAGATATCTTTATGTCTTTAACTTGCAATAGTAGCTAAGAACTCTTGTTCTGGGCTGCAACTACTAATGATTGTTGAATATTGATTTTATGGATGAAGTTGGTTATCAATTAAATTACTCTTGTGTTCTTGAATTAGTATTTTTATGCTTGATAACCTTTAGAATAAATTTATTATCTTTTCTTGAACTCAAAAGAGGAGTAGAAGGATAGAATGTGGAATACAAGGAGGGTCATCTTTTCTTGAAAAAAACGAGAATTGATTTGGATCTAGGATAAATATACACCTAGGTACCATGCTTTGTTATGAGACAAGAAGAAAACTTAGTTCTTCGTAGTTGATTCAATCTATCCTCGACGATTTAGGTAGACCATCAACTGTTGTAGATAATTAGAGGCCGAGAGACCATGATCATAATATCAACCTTATAAATTAGTAAATTTGATAACTATCTAGAATCCAAGGAAGAAATATGATGTGTGAATTCTCAGTTATGCTAAAGCCTTGGAATTGTCCCAATTATTACTAACATCCAATTTGAAGTGATTTGTTGTTAGTTATTCTAATTCTTGAAGTCTTGCATTAGTTTTAGTTTACAAATATAACTCAACTCTTGTGGAACATTTGCAATTAAGTTGTGGGTATTAGTAAAATTGAATATAATATAATCGTAAGTCTTGGATTGGATAATCCAGCTCTTTTAGAGTCACTATGTTACTTGTGTGACCACATACACTTACATCTGTATTAGGAGCAATACTAAGCAACGGTAGTTACAGGAAATGAGGAGGAGGACGATAATTAGGATGATGATATCCCTCCCTCCCAGTCACAGTACTTATTCTCCAATAGCCACACAGAGGAGGACTTGATCGTTGTATGGAGATCCATGGGAGGCACCTCTGTAGGAGCAACAACCCCATCTATCTCCGACTAGGAAAATGAGATAATCCACACGGAGCTGGCTTGGGAGAAGAGGAAGAATCTCACGCGGGACTGCCTAATGGTCAAGATGTGGAAGACCATTAAGGTCATATTCCATTTTATTTCCCCTCAGTAGGAGATTCCCACTCTCACGCTGGAGGATTATTGGGAGTTTCTCCACCTAAACAAGGCGTGGACAGGTGAGCGAGCCCAGAGGATCTTGAGTTAGATTAGGGAATTTCCTACCTCCCCCCTTTGGATTTATTTTAAGTCTTGTTTTGGGGTTTTCCCCATTTGGGCATGTAACAAACACAATTTTCCTTTTTTAGCACATGGATGCTTGCTTTTACTAATTCATAGCTGGTAATGTATGCTGTGATTGTTTTAATACATTCATGTTGTTTCTACATTCATGTGAACTTGAAAAAATAAGTTTTTAATGACCTAGGAATGGAAGGCAAAATAGAGGAAATAAAGCAAGGGTTTTTGTCTCGCCTTGCCCCGCTATAAAGGAACAATTCTAACTATAATGGGCCCATTCTGCTATGACAGCCTAGATGAGGTCAGTTCTCGAAATTTAAATTCCTGCAAGGTTCGCCCCATTCCCCCAATCCGTGTTATCAATCGTTCCTTCAAATCTCCTTCTGAATGAAAAATCTCAAGACCAAACCCAGTGAAGCATATTCCAGGAATGAACCTAGTAAAAGTACAATTTAAAAAGGTTTTCGTCTGATCACCATTAAAAACATCTTGTAACACCCTGAAAAATTATTTATCAAGTTATTTAAACTAGATAAGTCGAATAGTCCCTTAATCCCATGGTTATCAGGCCTGACTGTCCCAAAACTGGAGTTTTCCTATAGTCACAATTTATCTTTCCTCCTAACCACTTTTACCGGTGTAAGTCCATGATTCAATTTTAACACAAAAGGTTTCATTAATCACATAGTAGTTTATCACAAGGCCCTTATACATAATCACATCATGACTTTCCTTGTCTTCAAATTTTACAGCGAATTTAAGGAAATACATTTCATACATCTCAGTAAAATAGGAAATGTAGTGCACATAATTACAATTTCAAGCTACATCACCCAAGTTCGTAATAATCATCAATCCTTGTCACTAAATAAGATCTTATTCATTACATTATATTCACATCATGGATGACCCTTATTCGTTCATCCATGCTTCACACAACCTCTAAGGCCAGATACCAATTGGAATCTTCCTGATTTCAACTTATCTTGCTTGTATCATTTCAGCCGGTTACAAGGAAATTAAATTTATCTTGTTGACATACTAATTGAAATCATGAGATACCAGTTAGACTCAACTCATACAAGTAAGTCACACACCGCATGAAAGGAGAGAAAGGAAACAACTTCCTAGAATGCTTCATAGTTCCCTGAAGATCCAATAAAGACATCAACACATTAATCTGTAGGAATCTATTCAACAGTTTCTCTTGTACTGAGAGACCCGTAATCTGGGGTCTAATACCAAATTATCCCGACCTAACCCATCGAGTTGTGTGGGCACATACTCTAAGTCGTAAATAGGAGAATCCGTACCCCCAACTTGGACCATTTTCCGTGAACGAATTAAAAATAAACACCTTATTTACATATGGAAATACTCTTAACTTAATATGCACTACACCCGTCTCAAGGAACTAGTCTAAACAAGTACAAAAGCTTCTAAGAGTAAAAAATTTATAAAAAGAATAAGACACAACACTCACCATAAGTAAGAGGAGTAGAAGTTGTCGGAGATCATTATCATCTTCACATACGAAATAATATTGAACCTCGTAACCAAACTATGCCAAGTGACATAGCTAGAGTAGTATCAGTACAAAAATATGTACTGATAGATATCATCAATCGATCTGAATCCACCACATAATATTATAAAAATAATTAAGGAAACTTGAAACTTAAAGATATAATTAAAAACCCGACCCATAAATCATCACACCCTTACTATAAGCAGTATTACCGTAGAATCCATACACTCTATCTCAAGTCACCCACCTCCTCCTTTTGCTAACAACTCTACCATCTAGGATATTCTACCCTCATATTAGATCATAACCTAACCCCTTATATAACATAGAGAATTCCCAAAACATGACCACTGCCACTCTATTAACCAATCTGCTATTCTCCCGCAAATTCTCATGCAACATCTTGCCTTAACAACATCCATTATTACAAAAACATGGAAAAGTAACCACAATTTAGCTAAAAAGACATATATAATTGTAATAACTTTTACAAGATATCCCGTACTCTTAGTCCTCATCTAGACTTAACACCCACAAATCACATGATCCACAATCATTACAACAAGGCATTCCTGATTTATCCCACCCTTCGAATAACCCAGACCTCCAAGGATCCTTAAGACATCATCCACCATATTTAACATTCAACCTCGGTCTACTCAAGAAACACTCTAGCATTTAAGTAACTTAACTCGACCACTAAGGGGACAACACCTAATAAATATATATAAAAAATAAACCTAGCCCACTCACGAACCAACATAAAACAATTACATTACAAAAGGTAAACTTGGTTCTCTCATTGAATCCACACAAAAAATATTATTCTACAAGTATGGTATCAGTTCCACCTATTTGTGTATCTATTTGGTATCCAATCCTACAATAATATTTACTCGCGCGATACTCAATTCAATAATAATATGTACCGCTTTAGTACCCGATCAAACCATCAGACACACCTCATAATCATAATCACATTGAATAAAAATCACGTGTACACCCAAGTATGCACACTCATCGCATGCGAATGCAAACATTTATCATTTCAATATCATGTGCTTTCCTTTTTTCCTAATCATATATCATGCATGTAATACTGGCGAAGCAGTTGACAAGTACATATTACATAAATAGAAAAATAACAACCATCACTTGCCCGAAAGGATTATTTCCTAAATGCTCCCCTCTCTTACTCTGATTACCCATAATTACCTTTTTAAGAAAACACCCAGCAAGTATTATAATGCCAACAATAGCTAGTAAAATACATCATCGGCCTAAACCACAACTAGCCACATATTCAACCATCCAAACTCCATACCATAAGGCTTATACATGCAATCTTTTGATAATCCACAAGATATTAAATAAGTAAAGACAGGTCTAACTACTCAATTAAGAAAACCTAGCCTACCAGGATGTCAAGAAACTGCTGAAGAAGCTGATTCACTAGTTTTTGGCTCCATGGAGGTGAATCAGCGGAAGTAGGCCTAAAATTCATAGGTTCTATCCCCCTTTGTGCTAGAATCCCTCTTCTGCCTATTTCCCAAGCTTAGAGAAATTTTTAAAGGGTTTTAGGAGTAATCTTCTGCTATTTTACCTAAAGAAGAGAAGGAAAAATAAGAGAATCCATATTTTCGAGCTTCTATCCCGACAACCCCAATAGAGAAGCCCCTATTCCACTACAGTGCCGCCGCCGTAGTGGAACTATATCTATTATGGTAGGATGAAATCACCTTAAAGTAAGTTTAAATTCTAAAATCTCCATCATGTCATCCCATTTTAATTTGAAAAAAAATTCAATATTTTGAGACTCCACAGGAGGTGTCTTTCCTAATACCAATGATTCAACTCATTACAATAGATCTCAATTTACTCATCGTTCATACCCAATCGATAAGATGGAGGGAAAGAAAAGGCCAATCAAAATTTTTTACAGTTTGATATTAAGATACTATCACCATACTTTGACAGAGTGTAAGGATGATCATTCCGGTTGCTTAAGCATTTCAGGATTTGCTAGCAGACTGTGCTCGGAATATTTTAAATGAAACAACCAAATGTTTCCTCGATCATAGACCTGGATCCTGCTATAGTGGGTATATTCCTGCTAGTGGTGCTAGTATAGTGACATACCAATCGTTATAATGAGTTAACGGGATTATAATCCCATATAGGGGAGAGAAATGGGGTTTCTTTCCCATTCTCTCCTTTTTCACTTTAAAATTCCCAAATTCTCTCCCAATCACTCCGCTTCAAAAATTGAATCTATGGTATGATCTTACTCCCTATTCTCTTTACTTTATTAAATGCATAAGAATTATCATATGGTAAGAATTGGTTGAGTAGAATAAACCTGTGGTTTGTTTTTTTGAAACTTTAAACGTGTTTTTGATTTGATGGAATATTCATAAGATGGATACATCACTTATGTTTATAATGTCACTACCATGTTCTAAGTGTAAGGATTACAGAGAAAGGGTTAAAAAGGGATATAAATTAGTGGGGGAAGATGAATAGTTGTTCGTGATTGATACTTAGATTCAGACAATATTTAGGAATTATAATGTATGGATTTTTGCATGTTTAAATAATAGGACACTTTAGGACCATTGATCTAGAGTAAAACTAATAAAAATAGGGTTTTTCGGCCAAGGGACACCATAGACACACCTCTTGGGGATGGGGATGATGAAAGCCATTATAGCGTCCTTGCTTCAGCCATAGCGGAGGACTATTAGCGAGATTATTTCCACTATGGCAGCCCTGTCATAGTGAGATACAACCCACAATGGCAGGAAGCTGCTAATAGTAGCCTCCAGCCGACCAAGGATGAAATTTTTTTCTTTTACTAGAAGATATTCCATACCTCCGATTAGTTCTAATACATATTAATATGCATTTGCAGTTTTTCAAAAAATGGTTGGCATGAATGAGAAATGTCTAGCTTTTGTGAGGTTTCCCAATAATGCTAATAAAATTCTGTTTTGAGACATTTTAATATGCAGGGAGTGGCGGAGAAGGTCTTTACCTTCTATATTCTGCTAAAAGAGTTTCAGTGTGGCTCACTGGTGGAGGCTCGCCCTGCCACGCAGTAAGGCTGGGTGAGGGAGGTCTACGTCATCCTACCTACCATGAGTTGGGAGGATTCCAACCCCACCATTTACATCGGTGAGGTGGACCTACCGGTAGATGCTTAGACCATCAATAATGTTCTAGGGGTGTTCGAGGTTTCAAATGCCAAGTATGAGACCAAAATGAGGGGAATGGATTTATAATGGTAGACAAACATGCTTGTAGATGAGGAGTTCTAGAGTCAAGTCTATTGGCCCACCATCGAGGGAATTACTAGCCTATACATCAGTGCAAATGGCTAAAGATGGATGAATCAGCCAGTCCAGAGGATTTGTCTATCGGGCAATATTACCGATGTGATCTACCCTCAGACTCTGGTAGTGTCTTGTTCCATTAGAAGAATTTGACTGAATGTGGGGACAAGTTAGTGTATGATTTGGAGGACATTTATCGGGGCAACAAAAAGGCATTCTTCTTTTCAGGGTTGGTGACTGCACTATGAAAGTGGGAAGGAGTGCCTTTGATGGAGATCGGAGTTGATCATGGATCCCTTTTTTAACCCCTTTCTAGAATGCTTCATAGCTCTTTGAAAATTATATGTAGATGTCAACACACCAATTCGCAGAACTCTATTCGACATTTTATCTTGCACTGAGAGATGGGTAACCTGGACTCTAATATCAAATTATCACGATCTAATCTATCGATCTGTGCATGCACCTACTTTAATTTCTAGATAGGAGAATTCTTATCCCCCAACCTAGACCATTAAATGCAGAAGTGAATGAATTTATAACTAACACCTTATTTACGTATGGAAATACCCTTAACTCAATTTAAAACCAAAGTTCTTTATAAATAAATACATTGCAACCTTCCCAAGAAACTAGTCTAAACAGGTGTAAAAACTTCTAAGAGTACAATTTTATAAGAAGAATAAAGCACAACTCCCTTCATAGGGAAGAGTACTAGAAGCTATTGATAATCATCATCGTTTTCACCTATGAAACATTACTGAACCCTGCAACCAGACTATGCCAAGTGACATAGTAAGAGTAGTATTAATATAAACAACACATATTAGTAGACTTCATCAGTCAATCCAAATCCACCACATAATTTCATGCAAATAATCAATGAAATATGAATCTTAAAGATATAATTAGAACCCGACCCTTAAATCACCACCCTTACTACACATAATATTACCTTGGAACCCACATACTCTATCTCAAGTCACCCACATACTTTCACTGCCAACTCCACCATCTAGGTCATTCTACCCTCATATCAGTTCATAACCTAACCCCTTCTATCACATAGAGAATTCCTAAAACATGATTACTACCACTTTGTTAACCGTTATGCTACTCTCCAAAAAATTCTCATGCCAACATCTTGCCTTAACAACACTCTAGTTGTACAAAAATATGGAAAAGTAACCATAATTCTGAAAAAAGACATATACAATTATAATCACAATTACAAGATTGCTCGGACTTCCAATCCTTATCTAGACTTAACACCCACAAATCACATGATCCACAATTATTACAACAAATCATACCTAATTTATCTGACCCTTTGAATAATCCGAACCTCCAAGGATCCTTAAGATATCATCCATTATATTTAACATGCAATCTCGATCTACTCAAGAAATACTCCAATATTAAATACCTTAACCTGGCCACTTAGGGGCCAAAACTTGATAAATATAACACAATAAATAAACCTAGTGCACTCACTGACCAAAATACAGTCACATTATGAAAGGTAAACTCGATACTCTTATGGTTCACACAAATATTTAGTGTACCGATGTGATACCCATTCCACCTGTTAGTGTACCAATGTGGTATTTGATTCAATAATAATATGTACCAATGTTGTATCCAATTTAATGATAATATGTACTAGTATGGTACCCGATTCAACCATCAAACAAATATCACAATCACAAGTATAATGAATAGTAATCACATTTGTACACACAAGTAAACAAAGTGCATGCTAGTTATGACATTTATTATTTTAATATCATGTTCTTTTTTTCTTTTTTTCTTAATCATATATCATGAATGCGATACTAATAAAGTGGTTGAAAAATACATATAACATAAATGAGAAAACAACAACTATCACCTATCCAAAAGGATTCTTTCACCGAATGCTCTTTGCTCTTACTCCGATTATCCACAATTACCTTTCCCTGGACAACACACAGCAAACATTATAATTCCAACAATATCTAGTCAAATCCATCATTCGCCTAAACAACAACTAACCATATATTCAACCTTTCGGACTCCGTGTCCGAAAGCCTATGCATATCATATCTCAATTATCCACAAGATATTAAATAGGTAAAGATAGGTCTAACTACTCAGTTGAGAAATCCTAGTTTATCTAGATGCCAAACAATTATTGAAGAATCTGATTCATTAGCTTCTGAATCCATGAAGGCGAATTGATGCAAGCTTGCTTGAAATCTATAGATTGTAGCCCCCTTAATGCTAGGATCCCTTCTTCCCCTGTTTTTCAAGTTTAGAGAAGCTTTTTGAGGATTTTAGGATTAATCTCCTTTTATTTTACCACTGAATGGATGAAGGAAAATATAAAAAATCCATATTTTTGAGGTATTGTCCCAACGGCTCCACTATAGTGGTCCCCATCTCGCTACTAAAGTATTGCCATAGAGGAACTATGCCCTCTATGGTAGGATGACATCAGCTCAAACTATGTTTAAATTTGACTTTCTTCATATTATCCTATTTTATTCTAGAAACAAAATTCAATATTTTTAGGAATTCACACGAGGTGCCTTTTCTAATAATGATGATTTAGGTTGTTACAGGTCTAGTATGAGTTAGATGGATCAAATTTTGCCCTAGTTGTTGATGACAAACTTTGTTTGCTAAATAGTGCACAGATGAAATACCAAGTTTCTTGTTCATCTCCATTGGTGTATTAACTGGTTTACAATAAGCATTCTAGGTTCTATCAATATCTAATACATATTTCCACTGAGGAAGAGAGATTCCTTGTCTCGAACATAACACTTCAATACCTTAAAAATATCTCAGTTGTCCTAAGTCTTTAATTACAAACTTGATGGCTAAATACTATTGTAGTTTCTCCATTTCTTCGGGGCCATCACTAGTTAATAACATATCATCTACATATACAATCAATGTTGTTGCCTTTCTCTCATTTTGTTCAATAAAAAAAGATATGGTCAGAGTTACTTTTCAAGTACCTAACATACTTTATCTCTGATGCAAACCTCCCAAACCCAGCTCTAGGTGACTCTTTTAACTCATAAAGTCATTTTTCTGTTTGCATATTTTTTCTTTATGCATTGGTCCTTGATTTATGCCCAGTGGAAATTTTATGTATAATTCTTCCTTCAAGTCATCATTTAAAAAGAAATTTTTATATCAAACTATCATAAAGTCCAATCTCTATTCATTGCAATGATATAACATTATGAATAGGGTTGAGTTTGGCTACTGGTGTAAAAGTTTTTCGGTACTAAACTTCATACATCTGAGCATAACCCTTCACTACTAGCCTCTCTTTGTATCTATCAATGATTTCATCTAGTTTAAACTTCACCATATATACCCATTTACAACTAATTATCTTTTTTTATTCTTGGGAGCATAACCAACTCCCAAGTTGAGTTTCTTTGTAAGGCTTCCATCTCTTCATTCATTGCCTTAGTTCATTTTGGATCTTTTAATGCCTCTTGCAAACTACTAGGAATAGATACCTTGGATAATTGATCAACAATTAGAGCATATGAGTTTGATAATCTATAACTTGAGATATAGTTGTTAATTGGATATTTGGCCTTGCTTCTAAGATCAGGTTCATATTATTTTTTAGGAACACCTCTATTTGATCTCAGTGGTAAGTGCGAAGGGGATATTGAAAATTATCTGAGGTGCAATATTTTCTTGAACATTCCGTGAGGACTCTTTAGTTGATGGTATTAATATAGGGTCTTCTATGACATCTTCATTACCCGCCTATACTATATAAATCTCATATAAATTTGGCAAAACTGGAGACTCTATAGGCTGATTAGAGGGAATATCTTCAATTTCATGTGTATTCTTACTCAATATTTCTTAAAATTCTTCCAAGTCTAAGAAATCAACTTGATCTGATGGAACTCCAGTATCTTTTATTGTTCAGCTCAAGCGCTTCACTTGCATTCTCTCCATGAAGAGTTGAACTGGAAACTCCCCCTACATAATAAGGTTTGTTCTCATGAAAGGAGAGGCCTAAAATAACATGCAACTTCTTATTTTGAGGATCATAGCATCAATACCCATTTTGGAAGTCTGAATAGGAAACAAACACATATCTTTTGGCACATAAATCCAATTTACCTCTTAAGACTTTTGGAATATGGACAAAAACTGTAGATCCAAAAGTTTGAGGTTCAAGGTTTGGCAGACGTGCTATTATGCAAAATGACTGTAACTTTTATTGAGGAGTTTGAAATTCAATAATCCTAAAAGGAGCTCTATTGATAAGATAAATAGCCAACTTTACTTCCTCCCTCCAATAAAAATGAGGCATGTTCATACCAAAAAGAGAGGTACAAACTACTTTCAAAATTTGTCTATTCTTTCTTTCGAACAAACCATTTTGTTATGGTGCATATATGCAAGAAGTATGATTTCATATCCCCAACTGACTAAGATATCCAAACAAACCATCAACAAACTCCCTAGCATTGTCAGACTGCCAAATTCAAAATTTTCTTTGATATTGAGTATGCGCCATATTGTAAAATTCCTTAAATTCTTTACATGCATCGCGCTTCTTACAAAGTAACAACACCCATGTCATTTTAGTGCATTCATCAATAAAAGTGATAAAATATCAAACTTTTAAAATAGAGAGGACCCTTGTTGGACCATAAATACCATAATGTATAACAATGAAAGGTTCTGAACATATTCAAAATCAAAAAATAAGGAATTTGATAGATTTTTGCTAGTTTACAAATATTACATTGGAAATCTGAAAGATCTAAATGAGAAAATTTAACTCGGTCTAAGTGTCTTAAGATAACCAAATAGATGTCATTAGTCTCCTGAGTCATAACCATATTGTCACGACCCAAATCAGGCCATGACTAGCACCCACACTAAACTACCGGTGAGAGAACCAAAACTATACCCCAAACTAGCATCCTAACACAGAAATAGGCATTTAAAGATGTGGAGACATACTTTCAATAATAGTTTTAAAACTGAGTTCCCATAAACTTAAGAATTTAATCAAACAAAACAAACAATGCGAAAGTTAATCCCTAGAACCTGAAAGTCATTGTACCAAAATTCTCAATTAAGGTGTATTGCTAGGATCACGCGGCCAGTCCACTAAATGCAATATACACAAGTAACCATAACATAGTAAAGGCAGGCACATACATAAAACCTTACCAATTATCACTTCATAAGGAATATATAGTTTCACAGTGTCAATCTCAAATACAACAGTCAACAATGGTCCTCTCAAGGGATCCATACCCAAACTATTAATGTGTCGGCGTGATACCCGATCTAATAGTTAGTATGTATCAGTGTGGTACCTGATCCAATATGTAGATGCGTGACACCTGATCCAATACGTATCGGTGTGGTACCCAATCTAATTATATACCCGCATGGTACTCGATCCCAATAATCACAATCACAATCCACAATGAATAGTTCACATACTTACACAATCAAGTAACAGGTTCATTGCATGCAATTGATCATGAATAGTCATTTCATTAGATTCATTAAATCTTTTCTTAGTCACCATACATGCATGCAATACTATCAATTGTAGTTAACAGGCACATATAACACATACGAGAAATAAACTATCACCTACCTTAAAACAAGCCTTGGGAACTCTAACGAACTGGAGCTTTCCCTTTTTCCAAAGTCTTGGCTTGTTCTTGGTCTAAAAACAAACAACGAATACAAAGAATCAATGAACAAAGGCATACAATACCCGAATTATATTAAAATCCTAACCCTTGATCACTTTCATGATCATTTACCCCAACTAGGGCTTTTCTCATTATTAATTTCAAGCCAAAACCTTCCCCTAGGAGAATTTCCACAAATTCTAAGGTCTAGAAATCAAATTATAAGTTAAGTAAATGATTAAATTACCTTTGATGAATAAGTAGGTGGAAAACTGAAAAGAACAAGCACTAAGTCTCCCTTTGATCCCTAAAAATGAAGTTTGCAGAAAAATAATATTTTTGGGACTTTTCTCGTTTAAATCCACGACTGACCCACCACAGCAGAACCAGCCCGCCATAGCGAGAATAATCCCACCACGACAAGTTACACGAGAACAGAAACTTGGAATTTGTTCTCAAGCACCCATTACACATCACACCCTCAATTCTCGATGTTGCAAAACAACTCTTTCATGCCAAGATTAATTACGAGAGTTCTACTCGTCCAAATTCAATTCCATAAAGTCGTACAGTATCCTTAATATCTTAGATATCAAACTCATAAATTATTCACCTATCTATTATCAAATTACCTCAGACCTCACCTGACTCAGATTTTGTCCAAGTCTGGCCTAGGTTCAAAATTTCAAAGTTACTACTTAGAAGTTTTATGGCCCAAATTCTTTTTCCTCATTGGCTTATCCATAATGACGGAAACATGTCATTATATATATTTTTTTCTTTAGCCTTCTCAACTTCATTTGTATGACATGCCTGAGCAATTTTTGTACTCCATACTTAGTCAACTTCAGATAGTATAGCTTACCCCGTTTAACACCATATTTAATTGTCTTTCGGGTTAGAATGTCCAAAAAGATATAAAATAAGGGTCAAAATATTATGATATAGTTAAGAGATGAGGTAATTTAGGTACAAATAATAAATTATTTGGAGTGAAGGCACCACCAACATAATATCAAATGTTAAAGTACTATACAATTCAACATATCTCTCCACTGTTATATTACAAGTATTTTTATTATGTCATGACCCAAACTAGGGCCAAGCTGCGACATAGAGATCGGGACGCGAGGGACCTCAACCATAAGACATCTTAGCATACATTGCATACATAAGGTAAAGAATACGATAAAGACAAGTGGAAGTAATAAGCCCAAAGGGTATGGGACTAAGGTATAAAATCAACCAATCAAAGTCTGCATGTACTATATCTCATTATCGTCTAAATATATCGCTATTTTAACACTTGACAGGAACTTAGGATAAGCTCCTAGCTCACCCTAATAATAGAAGAAATTCAAAATAATAGTAACGTGAATAAAAGTCATGTGCTCGATAGAATGAGGACTCACCAACTTCTTGAGAAATATAGAGCAATCACTAGCCACGAATAGGATGATCACAAGTGTCATCCATCCATACATTATGAGACAATGTAGGCAAAATATGCGTTAGTACGTTTGAATGTACCAAATATAAGGTATACATAAGCAAGTAAAGGAATGTAATCAATATGCCATAAGATGCATGACCAATTATAATAAATATGAGTAAAGCTTTAAAGCAATTTAAAACATAAAAAACTCTTGGTCAATGCATATCATAAAACTTCATCATAAACTCATAATTTGACATCTCATAACTTAACTTCAACTTGTGTGGGATAGGACCATTAACCAACAACTAAGACCATGCGAGCTATTATATGGAATTCGATGACTCCTGTATTAAGACAGGCTGACTCCTGTATGGAAGGCTACCTTGCCAGGGCATACTCCAAAAGTAACTATTCAACTAGGCTATGTGGATCCACTAGCTAGGCCATAAAGGCAACCTATGTGGGCAACGTAGTTTGGGAATTTAGGTTTCTACTAGGATTCCCTTGAGTAACTAACTACATTACTAGATCGAACCCCACCTAGAAGCCCTCTCGATGCTTGGTCAATATCCCAGCGGAAACTCATAAAAATATGATCCTAACATAATAGAGAAAAATAGTAACTGCGTATCAATCCATCTTTGAAACATATTAGGAATAACTCATTTTAACTTAGTGATTCATAGGAATCCATAACTTCGGTGAGAACTGTCCTTATTACCATCTTGATACATACTTTTGTGAGAATTGGACTTATCACACTATAATAACATCTGTTATATTAACTTTTATCATCATCATACTTTAACCTTAAAATCATAATCTCAACTTTAAATCATTGAAAACTTTCATTGTAAATCATTTAACTCATGATCAACTCATAAACTCATCTTTAACTCATAATCATATCTTGAAAATAGCTTTATGCATGGGAATTTATAACTCAACTTAAAATCATGCAATTCATATGAGAACATACATATAATGATCATTGATAATATCTAAAAATGGAATTAAATCAGCCCAATAAAAATCATCAAAATTAGGGTTCATTATCAATTATAAATTGAATGAAAATTTTGAGAAACTTTGGGACTTCATGGGTAAAAAGGGACCATGAATCAATCTCCACATACCTTGCTTGAATTCACTAAGAATTGAAGAAGAAC
Source organism: Solanum dulcamara (assembly GCF_947179165.1). Classification (NCBI taxonomy): domain Eukaryota; kingdom Viridiplantae; phylum Streptophyta; class Magnoliopsida; order Solanales; family Solanaceae; genus Solanum; species Solanum dulcamara. The sequence continues at coordinate 69,844,624 of NC_077243.1, read as the reverse complement.
CTTGAAGAAATCTGAAAATCCTAGCTTGAATTTAGAGAGAAACCTTTAGAGACTTTGTTCTTGCCTTAATCAAGTTTTTGGGAGAATGAGTTGAATAGGAGGGAAATTTGAAGAATTGAATATTTATAGACTTTGAACTTGGCCATAAATGTGTCTAGGTTCATTGAAATAAATTTTGGAAAAGACATAATTACACCTTATTAAACTTTGGATTTTGAACCTACGAACCTACTCCTACGGGTCGTCGAATGGAGATGACTCATCCTAAATGTTTGAGAAAAAGTCTGAAAATTGAGTCTCTAAATCTTTGAAAATGGTCAAGTTTACAACCCATCAACTTGAAAATGAGTCATTCCTGAGGCTTGTCCTGAAGATCCCAAAACCTAAATTTTTTAGGGTCTCTGAAGTTTTGCGACCTGTCCTGTCAAGTCGCCACCTTGTCCTTCAGTAAACTTTGAACAAGGCCTTTGAACTCTGGTTGATGAGGGGTTTCTATGACCCATCAACAAAATGATGACTCATCTTGTTGAGTCGTAGAACCTCTCTTGAGGGCAACATCTATTTTTTCTTGAGGGGTCACCCTATGACTCAACTTTAAGCGACGTAGAGAGCTCTACGAGCCGTAAAAGTGATTCACATACTTGGGTCAGTTCAGGATTTCGAGACTTTTCTTATTGGTTCCAACTTTCCAACTTCCGGGGTGTTATAATATCTCCCCCTTAGAAACATTCATCCTTGAATGAGATTAACTTATCATAGGAAGGATGTGGAAAAAGGACCGGTAACCCAACATAAACATGATGGAATCTTAAAATGCATGGAACATGAAAACTTCAACTGAACATAAAATCCTGACTTAAAAATCAACTTTTTCATGAACATGCATGCATATGAATGACATAGGAGGTACTGAATACGTAAGAGTTCAATTAAATTGAATAAGAACAACTTACTATTTTAGGCTTGAGTAGAGGGAAAGAGGTACGACTATTTCCGCTTCCCAAGTAGCACTTTCTACTTGTTGATTCCTCCATAACACTTTGACGGACATAACTTCTTTGTTCCTTAACTTCTTAACTTGTCAATCTAAGATTTCCACCAAAACTTCTTCATAAGTCAATTTTTCCTCAACACTTAAATCTTCTAATGGCACAATGGAGTTTGGATCACCCACGAACTTCCTCAACATAGATAGATGAAATACCGGGTGAACCATGGCTAGTTAAAGGGGAAAATCTAACTCATAAGCTAATTTGCCAACACGTCTCAATATCTTATAAGGTTCAAAGATCTAGAACTCAATTTCCCTTTCTTTCCAAAAAGCATTACACCCTTCATGAGTGAAACCTTCAAATAGACCCAATCATCCACTTTGAATTTAAGCTCTTTTTTCCTAACATCAGAATAGGACTTTTGACGACTTTAAGCAGTCTTCAACCTCTCCCTTATGAGTCTTATCTTCTCCATAGCATCTACCACTGAATCTGGACCAATTAAGGCCATCTCACCTACTGCAAACCATCCCACCGAGGATCTATATATCCTTCCATACAATGCTTCGAAAGGAGCCATTTGGATGCTAAAATGATAGCTATAGGAAAACACAATTAATGGCAAATTTCATCCCAACTTTCTTTAAAATCAATAACACACGCCTTTAACATATCCTCTAAAGTTTAGATCGTTCTTTCGGCTTGATCATTAGTTTGAGGATGGAAAGTGGTACTTAACTTAACCTTTGTATCGAGACCCTTTTGAAATGACTTCCAAAAGTGTGAAGTGAATTGTAAACCGCAATCTGATATAATGGACAAGGGCACACCATGACGTCTTACCAACTCACGAACATACAACTTAACATAGTCTTCAGCACCATAACAAGTCTTAACCGATAGAAAATGAGCTCACTTGGTCATTCGATCTACAACAATACAAATGGAATCATATTGCTTCTTAGTATGAGGAATGTTACAAAATCTATGTTCATATCTTTCCACTTCCAAGTAGGAATTTCAATATCCTGGGTTAGACCTCCCGGTCTTTGATGCTTAACTTTAACTTGTAAGCAATTTGGACAATTAGCGACAAACTCCGTTATTTCCTTTTTTATGCCATTCCACCAATACACTTCTCTCAAGTCATGATACATCTTGGTAGAGCCTGAATGAATCAAATATTGTGAACTATGGGCCTCATTCAATATCAACTCTCTCAACTTATCAATATTAGGTACACATAAATGACCTTGGTAACCTAGCACACCATATTTCCCTTGGGAGAAAACCTCAATGGCTTTTTCAACAACCGACTTCCTTAACTTAACCAACGTTGGATCTTGGTCTTGCTTGGCCTTAACCTCTGCTACAAGAGATGATTCTAAACCATTATACATAAGAACACCTCCATCATTGGATTCAACCAACCGCACATCTAAATGTGCTAATCTATGAACGTCCATTATCAATTCTTTCTTATCTTCTTCAACATGTGCCACACTACTCATGGATAATCTACTTAGTGCATCAGCAACCACACTTGCCTTGCCCGGATAATACAACACACTCATGTCATAATTTTTACATAATTCAAGCCATCTTCTTTGTCGAAGGTTCAAGTTTTTTTGATCAAACACATATTGTAAACTCTTGTGGTCGGTGAACACATCCATATGGACATCATAAAGATAGTGTCTCCAAATTTTCAAAGCAAACATAATCGCCACTAGCTCAAGATCATGGGTTGGATAGTTTCGTTCATGCACCTTAAGTTGCAAAGAAGTATAGGCTATTACCTTACCATGTTGAATATATACAAAACCAATACTAACCCTTGAAGCATCACAATATACTACAAAACCATCACCTTCCATCAAGGTCAAGATAGGAGCGATAGTGAGACGATCTTTCAACTCTTGAAAACTCTTTTTACATACTTCCGACCATCAAAACTTTACCTTCTTTTGAGTCAACTTGTTCAAAGGTGATGAGATCGATGAAAACCCTTCCAAAAATCTCCTATAGTATCCGGCTAGGCCCAAGAAACTTCTAATATCCAAAGGAGATAATGGTCTAGGCATATTCTTAACCGCCTCAATTTTTTTAGGATCAACTATAATCCCATCACCGGACACAATGTGACCAAGAAAACCAACCTCTCTTAACCAAAACTCACATTTTTTGAACTTCACAAATAGTTGCTTGTCTCTTAGAGTTTGAAAAACAATTCTCAAGTGATTAGAATGATCCTCTTCACTCCGAGAGTAAACCAAAATGTCGTCAATGAATACAATCACAAACATATTCAAATATTTCTTGAACACCCTATTCATTAAGTTTATGAAATCTGTAGGAGCATTGGTCCAACCAAACGACATGTTTAAAAACTCATAATGGTCATACCTCATTCAAAATGCTATTTTGGGAATGTCACACTCCCTCACCCTCAATGTTTGATAGCCTAAATGAATTTCTATTTTGGAGAAGTAACTTGCCCCTTTCAATTGATCAAACAAGTCATCTGGTAAGGAGGAATATGAAATCTGTAGGAGCATTGGTCAAACCAAATGACATGTTTAAAAATTCATAATGGCCATACCTCATTCAAAATGCTATTTTGGGAATGTCACACTTCCTCACCCTCAATGTTTGATAGCCGAAATGAATTTCTATTTTGGAGAAGTAACTTGCCCCTTTCAATTGATCAAACAAGTCATCTGGTAAGGAGGAATATAAATAGGTTGGGTATTCGGAAGAAGGTCTATGCCAAAATCAATTTCCCTTTTGGGAGGGACACTGGGTAAATCATCGGGAAACACATCCGAAAACTCATTCACAATAGGGATCAATTCCAAGATAGGTTCTTCAAAATTTTCATCCCTAACCCTCACAAAATGGTAAATACAATCCTTGGAAATCATCTTTCGAGCTTTAAGGCATGGAATGAATTGACCTTTAAACATGGAGTTACTACCCTTCCAATCTAGGACCGACTCATTTGGGAATTTGAACTTAACCTCTCGAGTTCTACAATCAATAGAAGCATAACATGCATATAGCCAATCCATACCATGGATAACATCAAAATAGGTCATCTCAAGCTCAACTAGATCACATAAAGTACCTTTATGGAAGACCATAACCGGACAACTTCTATAACACTTTTAGCCACACAAGGATATAAATGGAGAAAAGCTCTAACAATATCTCAGGACTAACGTCAAATCTCACGGCAACATAAAGGGAAACAAAAGACAAGTTTTCACCCGAATCAAACAAAGCATAAACATCATAGTGAAAGATCCATAACATATCGGTGACAACATCGAGAGTCTCCTCCACCTCTTGCCTACCGTAGAGAGCATAAAACCTATTATTTTGTTGACCACCCTTTGGTTGCACTTGGACATGTTGAGAAACTTGGCCTTGGGGATGAGCATCTTTGAACTTCAATTCCTTAGCTTGATGACCCGGCTTACCACACCGATAACACACATTCAATCTGGCTAAACATTCACCCTTGTGGTTCCTACTACACTTCTTGCACACGGGAGTAGATTAGCTAATAGGAGCACCTACTTGAGGCTTAAGGTTGGGCACCTTATCCTTGCCAAATCATGGAGTAGTGGAATTAGAAGAACCTTGGACAAAGTAATTTTGGCGAAAATGAGGACGTCCACCACTTTTGGACTTGGCATGGGAGAAGTCATCGGTCCTTGGCCTCTTGGACTCACTGTTCTTCACCTTTAGCTTCTCACTATCTATTTTCTATGTATAGTTCTTGAGTTTAGATATATCTATCTCCCGACTCAACATAGTTATTTTGCACTCTGTCGCTACCATATTTGATACCCTCAAAATGAACTTGCTCGTATGAGCTCTTGCGTTGGCAACAATGAATGGAACATATTTTGACAATTGAGAAAACTTAAAGGGTGTACTCCCTCACACTCATACCACCTTGCTTAAGGTTGATAAACTCTTGCACTTTAGCCTCCCTTAACTCTAATGGAAAAAAATGATCAAGAAATACTCATTTGAACTTATCCCAAGTCATGGAACCCGCCTCTCTAGGCCTCTCACTTTTCCATTGATCAAACAAAATTTGAGCAACACCCCTAATTGATACGTAGCCAATTATTCCCTCTCAACTGGGCTAATTCCCACGATCTCAATAATCTTATGATGCCATCAACAAAATTTTGTGGATCCTCATCAACTTTAGAACCCCAAAACTCTGGAGGATTCATTCTCATGAAATCACAAACTCTTGTCACCACAGTACCCATATTTGGGTTCACAAAAGCCACTACCTCACGGTTTACTTCAGCCCTAACAACTTGAGCAAGTATTTAAAAGGCCGCTCGGAACTCGGCATTGGAAACTTGATCATTCAAAGGTTCATTCGGAGCTAGTTGCTCCTCTTCAACCACGTTCCTTCCAATTGGGTATCTTTGTGGAGGCATATTCTAAAAATTAAAAAGAATAAGCGTTAGAGGGAAAAGACTTAACTACTCTACCGCACGATATAGATCATGAAAGAGGTGAGACTTTTCCTAAGATATTTCGTAGCCTCTAATTCATAGATGTGGAGCACTTCACACCAATGAATAAGACTCTACTTAACGCGGCATGTTAGACTCCCTATGACTCTTCTAAACCTTGTGATTTGATACCAAGTTCATTATGACCCGAAGTAGGGCCAACCGGCAACATGGTGATTGGAATGCGAGGGACCCCAACCATAAGCCATCTTAGAATACATTCTATACATAATGTAAAGAATACGATACAGCAAGCGGAAGTAATAATCTCAAAGGGTATGGGACTAAGGGATAAAATCAACCAATCAATGTCCACATGGACTACATCACATTATCGTGTAAACATGCCCCTAGTTTAACCCTTGACGGGGGCTTAGTACAAGCTCTTAGCTTTACCTAACAATAGAAGAATATCAAAACAATAGTAATGTAAATAAAATTCATGTCCTCGATAGAATGAAGACGCACCAACTTCTTGAGAAATCTAGGGCAATCACTAGCCACGAATAAGATGATCGCGAGTGTTTCCATCCCTATATTATGAGACAATATAGACAAAATATGTGTTAGTACGTTTGAATGTACCAAGTATGTAAGGTATGCATAAGTAAGTAAAGGAACATAATCAATATGCCATAAGATGAATGACCAATTATAATGAATATGAGTAAAGCTTAAAAGCAATTTAAAACATAAGAAACTCTTAGTCAATGCATATCATAAAACTTCATCATAAACTCATAACTTGACATCTCATAACTTAACTTCAACTTGTGTGGCATAGGACCATTAACTGATAAGTAAGACCATGTGAGCTATTACAGGGAATTCGATGACTCTTGTCTCGAGACAAGAAAAGATAGTAATTTCCTAATTCATTTTTGAACATGCATATAATGATCATTGATGACATCTAAAAATAGAATTAAATAAGCCCAATGTAAATCATCAAAACTAGGGTTCATCATCAATTATAAATTGAATGAAAACTTTGATAAACTTTGGGACTTCAAAGGTGAAAAGGGCCCATGAATCAATCTCCACATACCTTGCTTGACTTCACTAAAAATTGAAGAATAACCTTGAAGATATCTAGAAACCCTAGCTTCAATTTGGAGAGAAACCTTGAGAGACTTTGTTCTTGCCTTAATTAAATTTTTGGGAGAATGAGTTGAATAGGAAGGGAATTTGAAGAATTGAATATTTATAGACTTAGAACTTGGCCATAAATGTGTCTAGGTTCATCGAACCGAACTTTGTAAAAGACATAATTACCCCTCATTAAAATTCGGATTTTTTGAACCTACGATCGTCGAATGGATGAAGAGTAAACAAATTGTCCTACAAGTCTTAGAAAAGGTCTGAAAATCAAGTCTCTAAAGTTTGAGAATGGGTCAAGTTTATGATCCGTCAACTTGAAAATGAGTCATTCCTGAGGTTCGTCCTGCAGGTCCCAAAACCTGTAATTTTTAGGGTCTCTGAAGTTTTGCGACGGGTGGTTCTTATAACCCGTAAGGTCTTATACGACCCATCCTGTCAAGTCATCACCTTGGCCTTGGAGAAACTTTGAACAAGGCCTTTGAAATTTGGTTGACGAGGGGTTTCTATGACCCGTCAATAGGACGACGACTTGTCTAGTTGAGTCGTAGAACCTCTCTTGAGGGAAACATCTATTTTTTCTTGAGGGGTCACCCTATGACTCAACTTTAAGCGACGTAGAGAGATCTACGAGCCATAAAGTGACTCGCATACTTGGCTCAGTTTAGAATTTTAAGACTTTTCTCCTTGGTTCAAACTTTCCGACTTCTGGTGTCTTACATATTAGATGTAAAAATAACTTTTTGCAAAGATCGTTGAGTGGTTTTAATTTATTAGAGTCTCTAGTTATATGATCGGATGCTCTTGTGTAAATAATTCATGTATTTTCTTTTTTCTTGGAGTTGATAGAAAAAAAATATAAATCTTACCAAAGTAACATGATTGAGCCACATAGGACATTAGTTGTGATTGTTCCCCTTGTGTGGCTATTGTCGCTTTTTCAGTCAAATTCTTCTTTGATTTCTTTGAAACACTCCACCATTCTGGATATTCAATAATCTCATAGAAGCACTATTTGGTGTGCTCTTTTTCACCACAATGTAGCAAACAAAGCTCTTTGTTTTTCTTGATGACAGAATACTTTGACTCCTTTGTGTATCATATTAAACTACCATGGATGATTTTAAGAAAATGATCTAGAACTTCCTATGATTTGTCTATTCTGTGTTTCTCTCCTTATATACGCATAACAACTTTTTAAAATTTAATTTAGATCTCTTCGCAAAATTTCACCATGAACTAGATCAAATTCCAAATCAAGTCTACTAAAAATATTTGAAATCGAAGTATGACCATCATGGAATGTAAATATACAATATCTTTCACTAATCACTCTTGTGAAGCTGTCCGATGGTCAATTTTCTAAAAATTACAATGAGTTTGTTATAATAGATAGACAAATATCGATTATTCTTCTTGACGATGAAAGACTGTTGATTCAGCTCAAATAAGCGAGTTTCGTCTAATCCATCATAAATAAATTTTGAAGAATCTTTTCATATATCCTTAGTTGTTGTCAGGCGAACAAATAATTGCATCAGATGTGAGCTCATCGAATTAATAAGCCAACTTCAAACTTTGTGATTTTCATTGATTTTTGTGTCATACATTGGATCAGTTGGTGATGATTTTTTCAATTCACATGTAAGATATCCGACTTTGTTTCTTGCTCCAATACGCATTCCTATTAGTTGTGATCATAAAGGATAATTCATCTCGTCAAGAACTACATCAGTAAAAAAAAGCAGAATTGACCTATTGGACAATGATTTGTGTTGCAAGGTTATTCAATTGGGTTATAGAGGTGACAGGAAGCACTAAATTTTAATTTTATTCATCAATTCGAAAAGAACAAAAAAGGATTTAGGGAAAAGAAGAAAGAAAAAAATTGTTTTTTCTTCAGAAATCTCTGGTACCACATTGAATAAAGTCGCAGACTTACATAAAAGAAATGTATCATTCTTTTCTTGTTTTTACATTGTACTAATATACATGTATTTATATAAAACCAAGAAAAAATTTTGAATTCTATTTTTGCCAGAATTCTATTCTAGGCAATATTCATATAAGAGGAAATAAATAAATATTAGTAATAAAATTTCCTAGAATAACGATCTCCTCTAATCACAGGATTTGAATCAAATCATTTATTGTCAATAGAATTTAATTATAATAAACATATGCTTCAAATTTTCAAAGGTATATTTGTTTCATATGAAGTACTAAGTTAATGTGAGACCCCAGAAGTTGAGAAGTTGGGAATTGGAGCTGAAAAGGGGAAACAGTAGAAATTTGGGACTGAAGCCTGCCAAATGGTACTTGGTGACTAGCCAAGTAAGTTGGGTAACTCACCCAAGTGTCCACAAGCTTGCCAAGTCAACATGGAAGGTGGGTTCAGTGGTCAGGGATTTTGAGAAAGAAGAAAATGGGGTTGGCGACCCGTCAAGGTGGAAAGACGAGTAACATAACCTCGCGAAAAATATGAGAGAAGCTCGCAGAGGAGGAAAGCACTTGGCAAGGGAGAGGGCTTGATCGGCGTCACACCGATTAGGTAGGTGATCTAGGAAGAGCTCGCCAAAATCTTCTAAGATTATTTCACCAAAATTAGGAAGGTTGGCAAGAAAGCAGGAAAGATTGGCGACTCACTGACTGGATCGTCAAGCACGACCTTTCTCACCCAAGAGTCCTCTGCTAGTTTTAAGTAAGGGTTTTTCATCCTTTTTGACTCGTTTTATTCCTAGACTACGTCATCTCAAGCCTAAATTCTAAGATGATAACTATCTAAATCCTTTGAATTCCCCTCATTCACTCTCTAATCCTCAATTTTAATGATTCAGTCTCTAAACTTCTCTCATAAAGACCAATTATTAAGACAAGCTAGGGTTCAAGGATTCCAAGGATTCAAGTCTCCAATTTCTCTACATTTAGGCTAAATTGATCGAGATATGTAGGAATTCATCCATGGATCCTTTCATCCATGGAGTCCCAAGATTTTCTCTAAATTATTCTTATTGAATTTTTTTTCTAATCCCTAATTCTTATGATATTGCATTGAGTCACTTCAATTATAGATTATCTCATTGTCATTGATTTAGTTATGCATAAATTGGGTTAAATTTCATGTTTTCAAGTTGATTTTTAAGGACCCATATATTTTGTTATTTTCAAGTATGAACTTATGAAGCTATTATCATTAATTGATGAAGTATCTTATGAAAAGCTATAATTATGATGAATTATGTTTCAATGATATTTCAAGCAAATATTTATAGTGTAAAAGGTAATTCTCACACAATCATGTTAAAGAGGTGAAAAATTTTTCTCACCTAATCAAGGATTCATAAGAATTGAAATGTTTTCTCATTCTTATATGAATCAATCATGTTTATGAGCTACTCTTATTGGTTTTCATGATCATGTCAATGATTATGCTCTAGTGAATTCCATTGGGATAATGACTAAGAACCAAGAGGACTTTAAGGTGGGGTTCTATCTAGTAGACAAGTAGCTACCTAAGAGAATCCTAGTAGCAGCATTTAGTCCCTAACTATGTTACTCACATAGGTTTACCTTTATGGGTTAGCTAGTGATCCATGTATAGCTCATGACGTTAAGATGTTCTCACGGAGTCTACCTGGGAAAGTACCCTTTCACTTCTCAATGTGGAGTTAGATCGAATTCTATGTTATAGCTCACATGGTTGTAAGTATCGATTAAGGTCTTATCTCACACAAAGGTATATGATATATTATGAGTTCTTAGGTTGATTTCATCATGCATTGACAATATGATTATAATGTTACTCAAATGTTTTCATGTTTTACTCATGTTTTCACGTTAATGATCATGCATCCCATGTAATATTTTTTAGATGTTTTTTCTTCATTTTCGTCTATGAAGAAAAAAAAAGTAGGATTTGAACCTTAAAACTGATATCTTTTGGGGGTTGAATGACGATGGCACCGACTTTTTCTGACTCTTTGACGTCGCCGGCAGCGTTAGCTTGGTAGCATTTGGATTCATTCTTCTTATTATTGTTATTTAAAAGCTTTTTCTGTTTATTCTTCCTCAACATTTTATATATTTTTGCCATTGTTGCTGCTGCTTCTCTTCTGCTTCTCTTGTGCTTTCATCTTCTGCAGGTTACAGAATAGGGCACGCTTCATCAGATTTGATTGAATTCGGGCATCGTGTGGAAAATTTTATAATTTGTATTAATATCGGATCCTCTCCACCACTGGCAACGACGATGACACTGACTTTTTCTAACTCCTTAACATCGCCGGCAGCGTTAGTTTGGCAGCATTTGGATTCATTCTTCTTATTATTGTTATTTAAAAGCTTTTTTTGTTTATTCTTCCTCAACATTTTATATATTTTTGCCAGTGTTGCTGCTGCTTCTATTCTGCTTCTCTTGTGCTTTCATCTTCTGCAGGTTACAGAATAGGGCACGTTTCATTAGATCTGGTTGTCTTTTTTATGTATTAGCCCGACGTCGGCAATCTCGTTCATTTCGACTGGAGTTGGTACCTCTGGTTTCCATATCTTTTATCCTTTTTTATATTTATTCTTTGTCTATACACTTATAGTTATATTTTGCTTACTTGACCTTTGAATAATGTATTTGAATAATTTATTAGTTCATACGCATTTTTCTGACTTTGGATAGTGATGGTATACTAGGGTCATGTTCTCGAACGGAGAAAGAGATGGGGACAGGGCCGAGGGTAAGGAGGAGTAAGTGGGTTAAAGGAGCGTCTAGACTGAGGGTAGGTTCTTGAAATATTAGGACGTTAACGGGTAAATCCATAGAGCTAGTTAAGATTCAAAAGAAAAAGAAAATTAATATAGCTTGTGTCCAAGAGACCAAATGGATAGGCTCTAAAGCTAAGGAGGTAGACGGGTATAAGCTTTAGTTGTCTAGTAGATCAAAGTACAAGAATGGGGTAGGCATTTTAGTAGACAGTGATTTAAGGGATCAGGTGGTGGAGGTTAGGAGAGTCACTGATAGGATGATATCGATTAAGGTGGTCATTGAAGGGATCACATTGAGCATTATTAGTGCTTATGCGCCGCAAGCGGGCTTAAGCGAGGAGGATAAGAGGCAATTTTGGAAGGATTTGGATGAGCTAGTGGGAGGCATACCGCCTACTGAGAAGCTTTTCATAGGAGGGAATTTCAATGGGCACATCGGGTCTATTTTGGGAGGGTATGATGATGTGCATGGAGGCTTTGGCTTTGGGGACAGAAATGGAGGAGGAGTTTCACTTTTGGATTTCGCAAGAGCTTTTGGGTTGGTGATAGCAAATTCGAGTTTCCCGAAGAAGGAGGACAACTTGGTAACCTTTCGTAGTTTGGTGACTAAGACTCAGATAGATTATTTACTCCTTAGGAAGGATGATAAAGGTCTGTGAAGAGACTGTAAGGTCATCCCAATCGACAACCTTACAACCCGACATAAGCTCTTGGTGATGGATTTAGGGATCAAGATGACGAGGAAGAAGAGGGTCAAGGATGACCGACCTAGGATCAAATGGAGGAGTTTGACCACGGCTAGTGCCTTAGACATGAGAGAGAAATTGAATGATATGGGGGCCTAGGATAGTAGAGAGGATACGAATGGTATGTGGGATAGGACGGCTAAGTGTATTAGGAATGTAGCAAGGGAAGTGTTGGAAGTCTCGACAAGTAGTCGTAGCCGGCATTGAGGGGACTGGTGGTGGAATGGAGAAGTGCAAGGGAAGGTGGAAGTAAAGAAGATGGCGTATGCGAAGTTTATGGAAAGCAAGGATAAGGTGGAGAAGTGGACGAATCGGAAACTTTATAAGATAGCGAGGAAGAAGGCGAAGTCGGCGGTTTCGACGGCAAAAACGGCAACTTTCGAACGCCTTTACACTGAACTAGAAGAGAAAGACGGGGATAGGAAATTATTTAGGCTATCTAGGGCGCGGGAGAGAAGGGCACGCGATATGGATCAAGTGAAGTGCATTAAGGACGAGCATGGAAAATTATTGGTAGATGAGACCCTTATTAAATAGGATGGCAGTCCTACTTCCATAAACTGTTGAATGAGGAAAGGGACAGAGAGGTTGTGTTGGGAGATTTGGAACATACAAGAAGGCCTCACGATTTTGGGTGTTGCAGAAGTATTATGGTCGAGGAGGTTAAGGGTGTTGTTAGTAGTATGCGCTGGGGAAGAGCGACCGGACCTGACGAGGTTCTTGTGGAATTTAGAAAGAGCGCGAGCTCGGTAGGTTTAGAGTGACTGACTAGGTTATTTTATGTCATCTTTAAGATGGCAGCGATGCCCGGAGAATGGAGGTCGAGCGTAATGATCCCTCTATACAAAAATAAGGGGGATATCTAGAGTTGCAACAACTATAGAGGTATCAAGCTTCTAAGCTATACTATGAAAGTGTGGGAAAGAGTGGTGGAGATGAGGATAAGGAGAGGCATATCTATTTCAGAGAACTAGTTTGGATTTATGCCGGTATGCTCAACTACAGAAGTCATACATATTATGAGGAGACTGGTGGAGCAATATAGGGAGAAGAAGAGGGATTTGCATATGGTATTCATCGACCTAGAAAAGGCCTACGATAAAGTATCATAAGAGATACTATAGAGATGTTTGGAAGCTAAAGGTGTACCTGCGACATACATTAGGCTGATCAAGGACATGTATGAGGGGGCCAGAACCAGGGTAAGGATAGTCGAAGGCGACTAAGAGCACTTCCCATTTGTGATTGGGTTGCATCAAGGATCAGCTCTTAGTCCATTTTTATTTGCCTTGGTGATGGATGGATTGACGTGATAAATTCAGGGTGAGGTGCCATGGTGTGTGCTTTTTGCGGATGAAATAGTCTTGATCGATGAGACTCGTAGTGGAGTTAATGCTAAGATGGAGGATTGGAGACAGACCTTGGAGTCTAAAGAGTTTAAGCTATGTAGAACCAAGACAGAGTACTAAGAGTGTAAGTTCAGTGAGACACCTCAAGAGGTTGACACGGAAGTTAGGCTTGGTGACCAGGCCATCCAAAAAAAGAGTAGTTTCAAGTACCTTGGATCTATTATGCAAGGCAGCGGGGAGATTGACGATGATGTCACACATCATATTGGGTAGGGTGGATGAAATGGAGGCTCGCTTCCGGTGTGCTATGTGACAAGAAAGCGCCTCCACAACTTAAGGGCAAGTTCTACAAAGTGGTGGTTAGACCGGCTATGTTATACGGGGTGGAGTGTTGGCCAGTTAAGGTATCTCACGTTCAAAAGATGAAAGTTTTCTAAATAAGAATATTGGGATGGATGTGTGGGCATACCAGGAGTGACAGGATTAGAAATGAGACTATTTGGGACAAGGTAGTAGTGGCTCGGTGGAAGACAAGATGCGAGAAATACGACTAAGATAGTTTGGGCATGTGAAGAGAAGAGACACAGATGTCCCAGTACGGAGGTGTGAGAGGCTAGCCATGGATGGTTTTAGAAGAGGTAGGCCGAAAAAATATTGAGGAGAGGTGATTAGACAGAATATGACGCAATTACAACTTACCAAGGACATGACCTTAGATATGAGGGTGTGGAGGACCCATATTAGGATAGAAGGCTAGTTCATAGTCTCGTTATTCTAGTTATTCTTCCTTATAAGTAGGCGTATTAGCACATTATGTTTCCCTGTGGTCTGATGTCTATTATTATTTACTATTTCCATTACTTTCTGTACTTTGATTGTTCTATGTTATCTAGGTTGCTTTTGCTTTCGTTACTTGCTTTTCCATAAAGCTTTGAACTTCTTATTCTTACTTTCTTTTTAATTTTATTTGATTTTACTGAGCCGAGGGTCTTTCGGAAACATCCATCCTACCTTGGTAGGAGTCAGGTCTGAGTACACTTTACCCTCTCCAGACCCCACGTTGTGGGATTTCATTGGGTCGTTGTTGTTGATCATGCATCCCATGCCATATTACCTAGGTCCTATTATCGTTGTTCATGCATGTTTCTCACATACTTAGTAAATTCCATGTACTAACATATACTTTTTGCCTACATTGTATCATAATGTAAGGTCAAACGATCACGCTCATCCTCGCAATCGTGGCTAGAGTTACTTTGCTATTATCACTTGATTGGTGATTCCTCATGTCTCGAGGGCGTAATCAACACGAGTGTTATGTTCTTTACTATGACATTTTCTTCTTTCTTTGGGGTGAGCTTGGAACATGTATTATGCTCCCATCTAGACCAAAGTAGAGGCATGTTTAGACGTGCATGGGTTGTAGCTCCGGTTATTCAGACATGTGCTTGAGTTCTTTCTATCAGAGTTTTCGTTTGAGACTTATCTTCCGCTTATGTTTTCATTGATGTTCTAATTTACCTTATGTATGTGATGTATTCTAGGAGGCTTGGTTGGGGTCCCTCGGAATTTCGATCGCTGTGTCACGTCTAAGGCCTAGCTTGGATCGTGATGGTTAAGGTCTATTAGTTGTTGGCAATTACTACTATCGTACATTGTCGAACCACTTATATATATATACGAAAATAAATTTATAGTAATGAAGTTAATTATTTTAATCAAATAGAAGATTGATAGGCATCTTAAAATTTAAATAGGTTCTTCCTTCCCTCTCATTTTTTTAGTTTGACAATAACTAAAAATAAAATTGACATTAATAGAAGCACTTTAATATATTTAGATTGATGCAAGTAAAGTCCAATCGACCGTAAGATATTTAAAAGATTTATCACATTGGCTAGGAGTTCTCGTACTATAAAGAATTCAATTTGAATCTCGTTAAATTGTTTAGAAATTACCGCGTCGTAGTGAAATCAGTGGTGTACACAAAATATTTTATAAACAACATCACATTTTAAATAAACTAAACAAATAAAATATTATATATTAAAAAATAGAGTATAATATAAATAAAATACTACTCACATATATTACTATCACTCAACTTAATGAATTTTTATTTTTGAAAATGGATTCAAAATAATCTCATTAGAAAACTCAATCTTTTAACTCAACTAATTAGAAAAGCTGGAACATCCTTAATAAAATTAAATATTTAATCGTCTAATTCAATAAATGTTATTCTTGTCTAATTGGTTAAGGTTTTTTAATGCTACAAGAGGTACACGATTTGAATATGAAAAAAAGCATTTTTTTAATTTATGCGAGGCAAAAATATTTGAAAAGTACAGTTGAAGCTATTGCTGAGAATCGAACGTAAAATTTTAAGTTAAAAGAAGTGTTTGAACAAATTGAGTTGCAACGTCTTTGATGTCAAATAGTGTTACTATATTATATTTATCCTCAACTTGTTTTTGCCTTCCAATTATATACATATTTATTAATTTTTTTCGACAAAAGGTGTCACACGTACGACAAAACTCGGACTAATGTACATTTATCCCTAAAGCAATTGATGCACTTATATATGTTGTTATTATTATTCATGAGATAGTATTATTTTATTAAATGTGCAGGCAAAAATATGTTTACATTTTTACGTGAAGATATTCAAATGAAATTAAAAATTGACATAAATTTATTATTTCTAATCAGTATTATCAAGAGATAGTTGACTATGCAAACGCAGGAAGATTATTTGTTCTACATACAATTTGATAGTACAAAAGTTATCTATTTGCATGTAAGAGTATTGTTATCTTATCATATTCTATAAAACAGTTAATCGTTGATACTTATTCATGTCCTAACAAGATTCTAGCAACTTCTAAAGCAAGTGATTCAACATATAAAAATTGCCTAATTTTTCATGAAAGAAAATTCCTATAATATAGAAAATTATTATTATTTACATAATTCAACTGAAATAAGAATATATCGAAGATAATAAAATAAAGTACATTTTCAGCAAAGTACTTTTTTAGACACAATCTTCAATGAAACAGTACTCAAATAATAATTTAACGAAATATTTTACTGATGCATTGCCGATCTCAATATTTGGTAAGTTTTTGTACAAAAACAATTTTTTCGTCTCTCAAATATAAAGTGATATTTTCATCAGGGAGAGTAAAATATGTTTTTTACTATTTTCCTAGTTAAAATTTTGTCCCATCAAATTTTTTTGACAAAACTTTAATGAGGCAACAAATAATGCACATTTCAAGATAGGTGTATTCTTTTTTTTATCAAATTTTTTCCACTAATTTTTTTTATTAGGTTTTAACGAGTCGCTTCATCTATGGATATTCAAGGGAAAAGTTATGAAATATTTATGTGGATGTCCACTAAATGTAAGCTCGCCATTACTATTCACCATTATATGTACTCCCACCTACTCGATAACGTCAAATTCATAATGTAACGATCTGAACCGTTGTTATTTAGAAGGGATAAAAATTTTGGGAATTAAATTGACCTGGCCCTGCACCATCCCGCCATAGCAAAAATATTCCCGCCACAACGGCGCCTCCATGGTAGGATGGGATCCGCTATAGCGGGATCTACGGGACAAAATTAAAAGATGCGAATTTTTATTTTCTCCTTCTTTTCTAGTGTCACAATTGGCTAGGGCCACCCTAGAAATCCTCAAAAGATTGCTCTAGGCTTGGAGAGAATGGAGAAAGGGAATTCTAGCGCAAGGAATGCTACAACCCATAGATTTCAGGTCTATCTTCATCGTTTCTCCTTCTGAAAGTTGGGGATCATGCTATAATCATTCTACTGATGCTTGGCGCCCAGGTAGGCTAGGTTTTCTTAATTGTGAAGTTGTAAACTTGTTGTTGTAACACCCCCTAAAACGTTGTATGTGATGTCCCAATTCTCGACAAAATAATATTGCTTCTGTATTTTAGGCATACCTCTTCACGGGATGGTCCAAATTAGGTGATTCAATTTTCTAAATACCTCCAACATCATTACCAACAACTTTCATGAAGACCATAACTTATGATTTGGAGGTTAAGTAGGTCAAATAAATTAAATTTTACAAGACATGGTGTTGTGAAGAAATGGAGTATTTGTAGAAGAAAAATCATATCTCACTATAGGATTATCCAATTTAGTAGATTCTTCAACGACATAAAAGGAGACTCCTATAGCTACAATTCATATGTAGACACCAAATTCTAATTAGGAAGTTATCTTGTTCAAATGTAGCTCCGAAGAAGGGTATTCCGTAAAAAGAAGATTCATCTCTCCAACCATAGAAGATCTAGATCCATTTGACATAACCCATGACATCAATAGTCCTCCATTGGACATTCTCCATGACATCACAATCCTCCATTGAATTTTCAAGATCATTCTTTATAATTATTTTATTTATTGTTAGGTCTCTTATTCACACCTATAAATACCCACCTTATTTTCTCATTTTGTTCATAAAGTTTTCTCAAGCAACTCTTCTCTCTATACACTTTTTTACTTATTCTCAAATATAGTTTTAGTTTTTAGTAGTGTATTAATATTATTCTGGTGAATCATATACTCCGAGTAGTACACAAAACTCTCCGGCGAGGAGAAAATACTAGGGATTTAAGAGTGTTCATTGAGTTCTTCAATTCTGAGTAAACCTTCATATTTTAGGTACGTAAGGCTATTCATAGCATTGGATTGAGTTATTCCATGTGCCTAATATTTAAATTCATCATAATTGAGTTATAGTTGAGTTCTACCCTAATTTTTGAATTCTAAATGAGTTAATTCTTTTTCTATTGAGTTAGACATATTTGTGCATTGAGATTATTATTATTTTATCTCTCATATTATTGTAATTATTGTTCATTGCTACTTTCCAACATGCTTTGAGTAAGGATGTTGGCTTTTAATATGCATTGACAAAAAGAGTGATTTAAATTAATACTATATATGTATTTTGTTCAGTTTTAAAAGAGCAAAATCATTGAGTTTAAATGAATTCGATTCTTTGGGTTAAATGATGTTTTGATGAGATGTAAATGATGTTTTGAAGTGTAATTATTGATGAAGAGGTAATGATGATGATGATGCATTGATATGAGTTTAAATTAAAGTCTAATAAGACTAGATGATAAGGTTAATATGTGCACATATTTTGCGAGTAGTATTGAGCACCGAGTTGGGTAAGAGTTTAATTGACTCAAATCCCAGAACTACATAGTCAACATAGGATAGAGGCTATGCCTCTTAAGTCCCCAAAAGAGGACTTTGATGATTGGATCCAAGATGGTGATGTTCTTTACCTTGACAAAAGATTGGATGGATGTGGCAACAACATCACTTCATTGTATTATCACTAGCTCATAAGTGATGGTTGTCGGTTAGAGAAACTCCCAATTAAGTAAGCATTGCTTATTATTATTTTAAACTTGCATTGCATATTGATGTTGAGTTCTTAGCTAAGTCTTCCTGAGAGGAGTATCTTGATATCTGTCCTTACATTTCCATTACATACTCCTACATTCCATGTACTAATATCATTCGGCCTGCATCATTTTATGATGCAGATACAAGTGTTAGAGATCCTTAACATGCGCATCATTGAAGATCATTACTTTTCAGCTAATTGGTAAGTCCTTCTTATATTCGGAGGAACTCTTTATCCTTTTATTATTTTTGAGTATTATCTTTCTTTTGAGGTAGCCATAGGCATGTCATTTTCACCGTCTTATAGTGTTAGAGGCTTTGTAGACAAAGTTTGATAATCTAATTAGAGTAGTTTTCCTTTGAAACTACTCTTCCTAAGGATTTTTTTTATTGATGTTGATGATAGAGAGCCCACATAAGTATTCTTGTTTCCAATTAAGTCTTCCGCTGATAAATGAATGAGTGGTGAGACCAAGTGGTTCTCTCGGAGACCAAAAATAGTTTCTGAGTATTGTCCATGCCTAGGGTACTCTCTCGGGGTGTGACAGTTTCCAATACATATTATATCATAGGTTGATGGGAGATTTCAACTTTAGGACTTCAGGCACGGAGTTTGGATGGTTAAATGATTATTATTTTTGTTTAGGAAAGGAAAGTATGATGTGGGTCATGATTTCTGCGACTAGTGGTAGTAGTCCAGTTTTTAAATGTAAATCTTGAGATTTATTGTAGGAAAATAGTTGGGTCATAATGAAATCTTGAGATTTGTGGGTTATGGGTTATTGGTGTACATAGAAGAATAGGCTTACATAAATAATTTTGTGTGTTCATGCTGACTATTCCTTGTGAATTACTTGAGCAATGTGTATCATAAAATAAAGGATAAATGTGAATGACTTTGTGATAATAAATCTTATGCCATGAACATATTTGACAATTTGTGGTTGCAGGTGATGCATTATTTCCTGTTTGTATCATATGTGCGTGTTAACTGCAACTGATAGTATTGTATGCATGCATATGACTAGAAAAAAATGTAATGAACTTAATGAAATGAATATTAATTAAATGCAATGAACTAAATACTTGATTCTGCAAGTTGTGAACTATTCATTATTGATTGTGATTGTGATTGTTGATTGTTGATTGTGATTATGGGATCGGGTACCACATCGATACATGTTGAATTGGGTGTCATGCTGACATATATTGAATTAGGTACCACGTTGATACATATGGGTTTTGATGTCATGCCGACACGTATTGGATTGGGTACCATGTCGGTATATATTGAATCTGATGTCACATCAACACATATGGGATCGAGTGTCATGCCGATACATATTGGATTAGGTACCACGTCGATATATAATTATATCGAGTATCACACCAACACACTAACTATTAGATCAGATGTCATGCCGACA
The DNA here is from genome assembly GCF_947179165.1 of Solanum dulcamara. Lineage (NCBI taxonomy): Eukaryota > Viridiplantae > Streptophyta > Magnoliopsida > Solanales > Solanaceae > Solanum > Solanum dulcamara. The sequence continues at coordinate 69,824,244 of NC_077243.1, read as the reverse complement.
CACTAATAGTTTGGGTGTGGATTCCATGAAAGGACCAAGTATGTGTTAAGGTTCCTTGAGAGAACCAATTAATTGTTATAATTGTAATTAATCATTCCCATTATGTAAACTGATTCAAGTTAAGGACTAAAAGTTCAAGTGATGCTATAGAATGATGTGATTGTGTATCCTGATTATATGTGTGATGATAGAGGAATTGGCACAATTATCCCTGAGCATGTGCTTCTTGTGTAATAATTGATATAAAAGGATCAAAGGTCCAAGTGCTACCTATTTTATACCTTAATGGTGTCATCTGTGTTATTATGTTATGGTTCTTTAATGCGTCTATATTGTAAGTATGAGGTCATGGGTAAGAGAGTAGAAAGCAGTTAATGTGTTGTTGAGTGAGATTAGTGGCTAAGAGTCAAATATTATTGGAGTACAGTTGGTGCATGTGTTAATGGGGAATGGGAAAAGATCCCAAGATTCCGTCTCCAGACAAGCTGTACTAGAGTGACGAATCCCGCTATGGCGAGGCTGCCATAGCAGGTTAGGTTCCTTCATTACTGGACAATGCGAATAGAATGGAGAGAAGCCTTAGTGTCATTACCCGCCACTTGATCATGAAGAAGGAAGAAGAATCTAGAGTGTTGGAGAGGTTAATGGAAGACTCTAGATCCTTGTAGAATCTTGTAGAGAAGTTTTGAAAGACTTAGAACTCTCTAGAGTATGTAGAAAATTCTAGAGTAGGGACTTCTTTGTAAATATGGAAGGACTTGTATAGTAATTTTTATTTATACTTAATACCCTTACGAGTAGTATAAATAGAGGGGTCCATTCATTTGTAGCAACCATCAAGCGAACAAGCAATCTTCCAAAGCAATACAAAGCCTTCTTCATAAAAGCTTTTTTTTCTTTCTTATAATCTAGCATTCTCTCAGTGATCTAGTCTTAAAGGCTTACTTGAGCTTGTAGGATCATGAAAGATTCGTGAGCAAGTTGTCAAGTACCGTACGGAGGTCATAATTGAATTTTAAGTCCGTGACAACGTGGTCTCAGAGCAAGGTTGCTACTAAGGGATATGGAAAGTAAGGGAGACATCAAAGCCACTACAGCCACTAATGTCAAGCAAGATGTTGGCAAGAAGTCCCGCAAGGGAAATAAAAACTCTAAGAGGAATGAAGAGGTGCTGCTCGAGCCTAAATCAAGTGAGGCCCTAACATCCTACTCACTCTTGGCCACTGAGGTGAGTGAAGATGATTGAGGTGAGGAACCCGGTGACGTCATGCCTAGTATGGAGTGGATCGCAAAGGTGGACGCTTTCCGATAAGTCGTAGAGATATTGGGCAAGCGCTTGAACAAGTTTGATGTCAAGTTCAAGACCTTGGAAGACTTCACCCTTGAGGAGAATGACAACATCTGAAAGGAGTTGGATGCGCGGAAAGCTGCCGAGTACGAGATGAAGGTGATGATCACTTCCTTAGAGTGTCAGCTCATGGAATCACTAAGAACGATAGAGTCCATGAGGTCCGAGATGAAAGCACTCTAGGAAGACTTTGAGGCTGGAAGATGCATGACGTCTGGTGCGGACAAGGAGGATAAAATTGAGGCTCCCAAGCCACTCATGTTCAAGGGCGCTCGAGATGTACAAGAGGTGGAGAAATTCTTTTGGCACTTGGAGAACTACTTCAAGTGTAACAAAGTGAAGAATGATGAGATGAGGATCAGCACAACCGTGCTATACCTCTCGGAGATGTCTATGCTGTGGTGGAAGCGCAAGGAGTCAGAGATAAGGAAGAGGCTATGCACCATCAACACTTGGAAGCAGTTCCAAGATGAGTTTAAGAAGGCCTTCTTCCCCAATAATGTCATCTATGAGGCCAAGCGCAAGTTCAGGGAGTTGAAACAGACGAGAAGCATAAGGGCATATGTGATGTATTTCACTACTCTCATGCTTCAGATTCCCAACCTCACAGATGAAGACATATTGTTCCACTTTATAGAAGGGTTGCAAAGTTGGGCCAAGATAGAGTTGGAACACCGACAAGTCAACACCATCGATGAAGCCATCACGCAAGACGAAGCCCTGACGTACTTTAGGCATGATAAGAACAAAGGAAACGAAAGAAGGAGTAGTCATGTTAAAGGTGGGGGACATTGCAGCAAGAGAAAGAAGCAGCATCCACACCCTAAGAGTCATGATAAGGACGATGCCAAGAAGTTCGGTCGATAGGGCTATGTTGAGAAGAAAGAGTACACCAGAAAGGGTAACGACTGTTATATATGTGGAGTTCCTCATAGCTATGGCAGGTTCCCGGAATAAAGAACCTTGGTGCTATATTGCAGAAGCGAAAGGATAAGAAAGTACAAGACCAAAGGCAGAGTTCGGGCACGACATAGCTAGGCATGATCGGGATATGCAGATCCATTACCAAGCAGACAGAGATAGCAGAAGCTTACTCCACCCAGTACGTGGACATTTTTATCAATGGTCGGCGAGTTTGCGCTATGGTGGACTCTAGAGCTAAACCCAACATCATGACAAAGTCTGTGGCAACTAGGTTAGGTCTAAGCTATGGACCAAGCAACACCCGCCTGAAGGCGGTCAATGCCCCACAGACTCCCTGTATGTGGAGTCACTCATGGATTGGACATCACATTGGTCAAGCGGTAAGGTAAGACCAACTTCACTGTCACTCCCTTAGATATTTTTGATATAATCCTTGGGCAGGAATTCTTCCAACGGTGCAGCACGATGATCGATCCTTACCTCCAACAACTCTTGGTGATGGAGTGAGAGGGACCCTGTGTGGTATCTCTAGTAAAGGTACCAAAATGGAAGGACAAGCCCACCTATCAGCCATGCATCTTGTGAAGGGCCTAAAGAAAGGGGAGTCGACGTTTATAATCACCATTGTGAGATTGGATGAGGGCAATGGTGCTAAAGAGCATTGTCACCTTGCATATAGAAGGTGCTTGAAGAGAACAAGGACGTGATTCCTGAAGAGTTGCCAAGATATCTACCTTTGAGGCGCGAGGTACACCACAGGATCGAGCTGGAGCCAGAAGCAAGGTCCCCTGCATACCCGCCATATCGCATGGCTCCACCCGAGTTAGAGGAGCTAAGGAAGAAGTTGAAGGAGCTCTTCGAGGTCGGTTAAATCCATCCATCTAAGGCATTTTATGGCCTATCGGTCTTGTTTAAAAAGAAGAAGGATGGCTCATTGCGCCTATACATAGACTACCAAGCTCTTAACAAGGTGACTATAAACAAATAATATCCCATACCGCTCATTGCCGACTTATTTGATAGACTTGGACAAGCCGAGTACTTCAACAAAGTGGATCTAAGAAAGGGCTACTACCAAGTGCGCATATCAGAAGGGGATGAGCCAAAGATGACATGTTTGACAAGATATAGGGATTATGAGTGGTTGGTAATGCCCTTCGGCTTAACCAGCGCACCCGCTACTTTTTGTAGGCTAATGAAAAAAATCTTCCATCCCTACACTTGGATCACTTCGTGGTAGTATACTTGGATGACATAGTCATCTATAGCAACACCTTGGAGGAGCATGTGTAACATTTGAAGAAAGTTCTCCAAGTCTTCCGAGAAAATGAGCTATACATCAAGTAGGAGAAGTGCGAGTTTTCCCAACATAAAGTGCACTTCTTGGAACACATGATCAGCCAAGGCGAGCTACGGATGGACGAGACAAAGGTTTGGGCGACCAAAGAGTGAGAGGCGCCCACAAAGGTAACTGAACTTAGATGTTTTCTTGGACTTGCTAACTATTATCGTAAGTTCATAGGTGGCTATTCCGCCAAAGCCTCTCTACTAACTGAGCTATTGAAGAAGAACAAGTCATGGGTTATAGAGCTAGACGCACAGGGCAAGATAAGACGATTATGTATAGAAGATGGACTTCTGCTTATAGCCGGATAAATGATCTATGTGCCAAAATTTGGGACCATCAGATGGCGAATCATGAAGGAGAGCCATGACACATTGTGGGTCGGGCATCCAAGGCAGCGTCGCACGAGGGCATTGATTGAGGTGATTTATTATTGGCCACGTATGTGGGAAGATATCGAATGGTATGTGCAGACTTGTCTTGTGTGCCAACAAGACAAGGTAGAGCAGCGTCTACCAGGAGGACTTCTGGAGCCCCTGCCCATAGCAGAGTGTCTATGGGAGAGTGTGACCATGGACTTCATCACTTGTTTGTCGAAGTTTAATGGATATGGGATGATTATGGTCGTGGTAGATAGGTCCTCTAAATATGCTAGCTCCATGCCTGCCACGGCACTACTAAATATTCTGCCAAGCTATTCTTTAAAAATGTGGTGAAGTATTGGGGACTACCAAGGCACATCATTAGCGACAAAGACCCACGCTTCATAGGGAACTTTTAGAGGGAGTTGTTCGAGATTCTTGGCATGGAGTTGCACTTCTCCACTAGTTTCCACCCACAAACGGATGGACAAACCAAGAGAGTCAATGCCTTACTAGAGTGCTACTTGATGCCCTTTGTGAGCTCTCATCAAAAGGATTGGGCGAGGCTATTGGATGTAGCCCAATTCTCATACAATTTACAATGGCGAGAGGCCACAGGGTGTACGCCATTTGATTTAGCCATAGGCCAGCAGCCACAAACTCCACATTCACTATCGGCCGCATTCAAGGGCAAGATTTTAGGGGCTTATCACATGGCCAAGGGCTTTGAAGAGCATCTTGACACTGCCAAGTCCTATTTGGATAAGGAAGCTAAGAAGATGAAGAAGTTTGCCGACCGTAAGCTTTGTCCCATCGATTTTAAAGTTGGAGACATGGTCTTGGACAAATTCAACCCAAGCCAATTCAAAGCATTGCAAGGCGTGCATCAAAACTTGGTGCAAAAGTATGAGGGCCCATTCAGGATTGTTGCGAAAGTTGGCAAGGTCTCATATAAGTTGGAGCTACCACCGCATCTCAAGGTTCATCCCGTCTTCCATGCTAGTGTCCACAAGCCATACCATAAAGACAAGAATGATCCTAGTCGAGGAGAATCAAGTCGGGTGCCAATCACAATTACCGTCTCCCATGATCGAGACATCAAGGCCATTATGGACTACCAAGCCAAGCGAAAACAGGGACAACAGACCACTGTCATGTTCCTTGTTAACTGGAAGGGGCAATCTCTGGAAGAGGCCACATGGGAGAAATATGAAGACTTGTGGCAGTTTAAAGACAAAGTCCGGGAGTTCTTGAAGCAGCAGTGCACCGCGGTCGCCGCCACATCAGATTGGGGGAGAATGTCATGACCCGCCACTTGATTATGAAGAAGGGAGAAAAATCTAGAGTGTTGGAGAGGTTAATGGAAGACTCTAGATCCTTGTAGAATCTTGTAAAGAAGTTTTTAAAGACTTAGAATTTTCTAGAGTGTGTAGAGAATTCTAGAGTAGGGACTTCTTTGTAAATACGAAAGGACTTGTATAGTAATTTTTATTTACACTTAAGCTCCTTAAGGGTAGTATAAATAGAGGGGGTCATTCATTTGTAGCAACCATCAAACAAACAAGCAATCTTCCAAAGCAATACAAACCTTCTTCATAAAAGCTCTCTTGTGTTTCTTATAATCTAACGTTCCCTTAGCGATCTACTCTTAAAGGCTTACTTGAGCTTGTAAGATCATAAAAAATTCGTGAACAAGTTGTCAAATGCCGTACGAAGGTCTTAATTGAAGTTTAAGTCCGTGACATTAGGCCACCTAAATGTTGGCCTCTTGCAAGTGAGATGTCAAATATATTATTTTTTTACCAATCTTAATATTTATCATGGAAACATGAATTTTGTTGTACATTGATTGGTCTTCTTGAACTGCCGAAAATGGAATCATCTTCAATCCTCGAGGTGTCAGCTTTTGTATCCTAAATAAGGAAGGTAGGTAATTGCAAACATTTCTAGAATATAGAAACATATGTACATTTCTTTAATAAAATATATATTTTTATTCTTATATATATATATATATTAAACATTATTATTTATAGTACTTGAAATTAAAATATTATTTAAAGATTATATTAAAAACAAATACTTTTCTAGAGATGAAATTTATTTCCTTGGTTGCACCTTTTGCGCGACGAAGGTATCGCAACCCAACCAATACTCGATAATCTCATCGAATAACGTAATTTTAATCATTACTTAAGCACTTATTACTAGGATGCGTGAACAATGATAAGTGCATGTGTTTCAAATTTCTCTCCTCTATATATAAAGCCGGATAGTAAAAGAGTGATGTTGCACCTTTCATTGATGACATTTATTCTTTTTCTGGTTTATTTGAACTTTTCTTTTCTTTTTTAATCTTTTTTTTATCATTTATGTAAGTCGAGGATTTTCCTGAAACAGTCGTCCTATCTTGATAGAAGTAAGATCTACGTACAATTTATTTTCTTCAGACCCCACATCATGAAATTTCACTGTTGTTGTATCATTTATCAAATTTAATGGGCAGATGTCTACTAATCATTATTAAAGAGGCAGAAATTCAATATCAAATTAAAAGGCTCATATATTTTTCAATGCTATCAGTTACGCATTGTATTACAATAAATCACATAGCAAATGCTGTCATCAATGGACTTATCGGTTACTACTTCCATTCTTTCCATTTTACAATAGCATTTAATAATATATATATATATATATATATATATATATATATATATATATATATATATATATATATGATTCATCAATGTGATTATCCGTTAACAATGCTTTAGCATTCTGTATTCCATAGCCTTTGGCAATCAAATAAATGGACGCAGATGCAGAGGTTCAAAGTATTTTTTTATACTACTTGAGAGTTCTATATTATTATTTTGTATTCCATGTCTTTGAAGTAGAGACGACTAAGCAGATTTAGCCCAGGTACTCTCTTTTTCCACCTTATTTCTTCCTACTATTGTTATCGCTATATATATATAACAACAACAACAAACCCAGTATAATCCACAATGTAGGGTCTGGGGAGGGTAGAGTATACGCAGACCAAACCCCCGCCTTGAAAGGTAGGGCGGCTGTTTCCCAAAGACCCTCGGCTTTAAAAGAGGAAAACAAGATAAAAAGTCAGATAAGGACAAGCATATCGAAAACAAGATGAAAACAAGGAATAACAAAAAAATGAGAAAGTCATGGTAGAATAGTATAGGAAGAAGGAGACATTAACTACTATAAATAAATAAGATAAGATAAGATAAATAAGATAGTCAAAGTACAACGACGCCACAACTATAAACAGCAATACAATGCAAAAGTCAAATGGCAATAAACAATGAGCAGAACTACAACTACTATGGTGAAAAGGATGAATCACCTAGCCTTTTATCCTAATCTGATTCCTCCACAAAAGAAATTATAGTGCGCTAATGTGCCTACTAATAGGGTAGAATAACGAGACTATGTACTAGAATTCTACCCTAAGGTGGGTCCTCCACTCACTCTTATCTAAGGTCATATCCTCGATAAACTGTAACTGCGCCATGTCTTATCTAATCACCTCTCTCCAATATTTCTTCGGCCTACCCCTACCTCTTCTGAAATCATCCATGGCCAACCTCTCACACCTCCTCACTAGGGCATCTGTGTCTCTCCTCTTCACATGCCCAAACCATCTAAGTCGCATTTCCCACATCTTGTTGTAACACCCCACGAAATGTTTCCCTAAGATTCGGACCTTTCTTATACACGTGTAAGGTCAAACTCGAGTATTGTGAAGCAATTGCATGAGTAAGATGAGTCTTTGAGAAATTTAGCAGCGTTAGAGGTGACGTGGGGTCATGAAGGACCCCTAGGACCAAGCTAAGTCCAAAAGATCCATCGGGGCTAAGCTTTAGGATGAGTTCGTAAAAAGGATTGACTTCTAACGACCCTATCTTTTGAAAGACGACAATTTGGGTGGCCCACGACCTATTAAATTAAAGGTCGTTGAGTCTTCTTTCCAACGCCACCAAGAATGTAATTTTTGGAGTTCGGAGTCGAAAGATACGACGATCCTAAGATGAACTAGCACAGCAGAGTTTTCAGGCCTGGGTTGCAATTGCTGGAAAACTGGGCTTAGCGCCGCAGTGGCGCGACGCGCCACTATCGCGCCAGAAACATGCCTCAGTAGTTTGCGCTCTGGTGCGGTGCGCCACTAAAAGGTGTGCAGTATTTTTCAAGCCAAATTTCCAGAATCCAGGAACAATGGCCTTGGCGCTGTAAGGGCGCGACGCGCCACTATCGCACCAAAAACATGCCTCAGTAGTTTGGTCTCTGGCGTGGCGCGCCACTACGAGGTATGTAGGTTTTAAGCATAATCGGCCTGGCACTGCAATGGCGCGACGCTCGACTATCGCGCCAGGTGCATTTTTGCGTATTTTTCAGAACTTTGAGAAGGGGCAATTTGAGAATTATCCCAAATTATATATGGATCCTCCTTGAGCATTTGGAGACACATTTTTCAGCCCCCACTCTCTCTCTAGAAAAACCCTAGAAAACTCTCTCCTCTTCATCTTCTTCTTCTTCTCCATTTCCAACAAGAGATTGTTCCAAGAGCTTCAAGACTTCAAGCTTTCCATTGAAGACCCAACAACAAGGTTTCTTCAAAAGTCTATTCTAAGGTATGTAAGGCTATCTAAAACATGGGTTGAGTCCACCCATGTTTCCTATACCTTCTTTGAGGATAAATGCCCATAGAAATGGAGTTTCTTGCTAAGGTTGTGTTCAAATGAGTTTTGTTGTCTATTAGGGTAATTTTTGCTATGTTGATGAGGTTTAGTCAAGAACTTCCAAAAAGAGTCTTTGTGTGAGTATGAGTTGATGAAGATGAGTTGTTAAATATGTTTTATTGATTTGTTTTAAGTATGTGGATTATGATAAAGGATGCTATTTTCTTAAAAATGATGCTTATCTTGAATTGTAGATTTAAAGCCTTGGAATTGTAATGAGATTCAAAAATTGATTAAATGGATAGAGGAAATGATTGGTTATGTTTACATGCTGCTATAAATGTGCCTTTAAATTTCTCTTGAAAGATGTGATTTAGAGATGATTGATTGAGCTAGAGTGGATGATTGATTGAGCTAGAGTGGATGAGTTGACAAGGTTTAAATGAGACTTGTCGATATGATTTGATTGAGTCAATTGGATGGAGTTTTATGAGCATTGAGTCTTGGGAGGAGTATCGAGCACCAAATTGGGTAAGAGTAAAGTCCATACTCAAACCCAATAACTACGTCGCCAAACGTAGGAGGGGATTGAACCATTAAAGTCGGATGTTTCCCCAAATATTTGTCCTGACATTATAGGACTTGGTTGGATTGGATCCATGATTGGTTGACTTGTTCATGCCCTGGAAAAGTATGAACGGACGCAGCAACAACGTTGGCTTGTTGTACTGTCACTTGCTCATAAGTGATAATTGTCGGATAAGAGAAATTCCCAAATAGGTCTTGATAGTACTCTGAGTCAGACTAAGTGGAATGATATGTGATTGGTCCCGTCTAAATCTTATTCTTGTTTAGACTTAGGACATTGGAGTGAGTTGTCTTGTATATATATATATATATATATGAGTTGAGATTTCGAGTTGACTAATTCTTCCTTGATGTTCGTTGTATTCGGCTATTTTACATACTCGTACATTCCATGTACTGACGCCAGTTGGCCTACATCGTTTCATGATGCAGAGACAGGTACTAGAGATCATCAACCGACACTCCGTTGAAAATCCACATACACTTTCCGCTAGTTGGTGAGTCCTCCTAGTTCCTGGAGGATGTCGAGCCTTCTTGTACATTTTTTGTTGTCATTTCCCTTTTTTTGATTGTTGGTAGCCATGGACTTGTCATTGGCACCTTTTAGACTTTGATAGAGGCTTCATAGACTAGAGTGTGGGGAGGTTGAACAGTTATTTTGAGGAGTCTTATTATACTTGTTTGTTGAGTTGATGAATGTTTGGCCTTCGGCCCCCATATTGTGAATAGTATTTCATTAATTGAGTTTCTGCTAAGAGAATGTGATTGAATGAATGTGTGACTGGACCAGGTGGTTCGCTCGGAGGTCAGAAATGGCTTTCGGGTGCCGGTTACATCTAGGGTACCCTCCTAGGGCGTTAAAAATATGGTATCAGAGCCCAGAGTTCAAGTGTCCTAGAAAGTCTATGAAGCCGTGTCTAGTAGACTCTTGCTTACGGGTGTGTTTTGCACCACACTTATAAGAAGGAGGCTATGAGGCATTAGAAATTGTTTCACTTCTTTCATACTCTAAAATTGTGCGATAGAGTTAGACTCTATAAAAACCCCTTTCTAATTCGTGCGTTTATACATTACAGATAATGCCTCCTAAACGTACTGCTAGCCAAAGGAATGCCGATAATGTAGAGATGCCTCAGTCTGAGGTACGCCCGGCAAGGGCTAGAGGCCGACCTGCGAGGTATGCGGAGGCGCCCCAAGTGCCTGCTACTCCACCTGCACCCACGTCAGAGGCAGAATTTAGAGGGGCAATTGTAATGCTCACTCAATTGATGGCTGCTCGAAAAGGTAGCCAAAGTTTGCCAACTCCCAGCTCTAGTTCCCAAGAGCCGTCTGCTGCAGCCAGAATCCGAGACTTTCTGAGGATGAATCCGCTGGCATTCACGGGTTCTAAGGTTGACGAAGACTCCCAAAACTTTATTAATGAGATGTAGAAAATTCTGAAAGCTATGCATGCTACGGAAATTGAGGGGGTTGAGTTGGTGTCCTATCAACTCAAAGATGTGGCGAACATTTGGTATAACCAATAGGAACAGGGTAGGGGTGAGGATGCTGAACCTGCTAGGTGGGATGAATTTGAGGGAGCCTTTGTTGACCACTTCTTTCCCCGAGAATTGAGGGAAGCAAAGGTGGAGAAGTTTGTAAATTTGAAATAGGAAGGCATGCCAGTTAAGGAGTATGGCCTGAAGTTCATCCAGTTGTCCAAGTATGCTCCAGAAATGATCCCAAATATGAGGTCAAAGATGAGAAAATTCATCTCTGGATTAGGGAGGCATGTGAAGAAGGAGTGCAAAACAGCATTACTGATCTCGGATATGGATATCTCTAGATTAATGGTGTATGCTCAACAGGTAGAGGAGGAGAAAAGAAAAGACAAAGAAGAGCACCTGAGCAAGAAGGCAAAATCAACGGGCCATAAGAATGAACAGAGGCAAAACAAGGGCAACATGTCCTTTTTCCAGAAGAGGCCTCCCAATTATGCCTCATCTACCGCAAGTGCACCTACGCTGCAGAACAGGTATGACCGGCAAGGACAGAGTCGCTAGAATTTCAGACCCTAGGGTTTTCAATCCCAAGCTAGTGTGGGTCAAGGTTTGCAAGGGAAGCCACCATGCGTCAAGTGTGGTAAGCTCCACTTGGAAGAGTGCAGAGCGGGGAGGGCCGGTTGTTATAAATGCGGCCAAATAAACCATTTTCAGAAAGAGTGTCCAGCATGGGGAGACAGAGCCCAGTTCTCTACTACCGCACCACCGGCTAGGGGTGATCAGAGGGGCACTACTTCAGGCACGAGGGGAGGTACAAACCATTTATATGCCATGGGTAGTCGCCAAGATCAATAGAACTCTCTAAACGTCATGACGGGTATGATTCGAGTCTCTTCTCTTGATTGTTATGTATTGATGGATCCAAGTGCCACCCTATCCTTTGTAACTCCTTATGTGGCTAGTAAATTCAATAAAGTTCCTGAATAACTTCGTGATCCCTTTTGCGTAGCTACTCCTATCGGTGATTCTGTCTTAGCTGAAAGAGTTTATAGAGGTTGCACTGTGTCAATCCATCACAGGGACACCTTGGCCGACCTAGTTGAGTTAGACATGGTCGATTTTGATGTGATTCTTGGCATGGACTGGCTTTATGTCTGTTATGCTTCTATTAATTGTAGAACTCAGGTTGTCAAATTCAAATTCCCGAATAAAGCTATCATAGAGTGGAGGGGTAGTCCTGTTATGCCTAAAGGTAAGTTTATTTCATGCCTTAGGGCCAGGAAGCTAATCTCAAAAGGGTGTGTTTATCCCATTGTCTGAGTGAAAGATGACAGTATTGAGTCCCCATCCCTTGGGTCGGTTTCGATTGTCAACGAGTTTCTGGATGTTTTTCCTGAAGATCTGCCTGGAGTCCCTCCTAATAGAGAGATCAACTTCGGGATTGATATTCTTCCTAATACCCAGTCTATCTCAATCTCTCCATATAGAATGGCACCGGCCGAGTTGAAGGATTTGAAAGAACAGTTGAAAGACTTGTTAGATAAGGGATTCATTAGGCCGAGTGTCTCACTATGGGGTGCTTCGGTCCTATTTGTGAGAAAGAAGGATGGTTCCCTTAGAATGTGTATTGATTACAGGCAGCTAAACAAGGTCACCTTAAAGAACAAATACCCTCTCCCCAGAATAGATGATTTATTTGATCAACTTCAGGGTGCCACGTGTTTCTCAAAGATAGACTTGAGATCCGGCTACCATCAGTTGAAGATGAGGGAATATGATATTCCGAAGACTGCTTTTCGGACTCGTTATGACCACTTTGAATTTTTAGTCATGTCCTTTGGGTTAACAAATGACCTCGCAGCTTTCATGGATCTCATAAACCAGGTGTTTAAACCGTATCTTGATATGTTTGTGGTTGTATTCATAGATGATATTTTGGTCTACTCCAAGAATAAAAAGGAGCACGCCTATCATCTTAGAGTCATTTTACAAACCTTGAGAGACCAGGTATTGTATGCAAAGTTCTCTAAATGTGAATTTTGGCTTGCATCAATGGCCTTCTTAGGCCACATTGTGTCTGGAGATGGTATCAGGTTGACGCTCCGAAGATTGAAGCGGTGAAGAATTGGCCCAGACTCACATCCCCAACGGAGATAAGAAGCTTCTTGGGTTTGGCCGGCTATTATCGAAGGTTTGTAGAAGGATTCTCATCCATATCATCACCATTGACTAAGCTGACTCAAAAGAAGGCTAAGTTCTAATGGTCCGATGCTTGTGAGGAGAGTTTCTAGAAATTGAAGGCTAAGCTAACCACTTCTTCTGTTCTAGCATTGCCCGATGGAACAGAGGGCTTTGTGGTCTACTGTGATACATCCAGAATTGGCTTGGGTTGTGTGTTGATGCAAAAGGGGAAGGTGATAGCCTATGCTTCGAGACAGCTTAAGGTTCATGAGTGAAATTACCCAACTCATGACCTTGAGCTGGCAGCTGTGGTGTTTGCGCTTAAAATCTAGCGCCACTACTTGTATGGAGTGCATGTTGACGTATTCATCGATCACAAGAGCTTACAATATGTCTTCAGTCAGAAGAAACTCAACCTGAGGCAAAGGCGATGGCTCGAGCTACTCAAGGACTACGATATGAGCATCATCTACCATCCAAGTAAAGCTAATGTTGTTGTTGATGCTCTTAGCAGGTTGTCCATGGGTAGCACTGCCCATGTGGAGAAGGGAAAGAGGGAATTGGCGAATGAGGTACATAGATTACCCCGATTGGGAGTTCGACTCGAAGAGAACAATGAAGGTGGAGTAAACGTTCGATATAGGGCTACATCCTCACTTGCAGCAGAGGTAAAGGAGAAACAAGATCAGGATCCCATCCTCCTCCGGTTGAAGGAAGTTGTTCACAAATAAGGGGTGATGGTTTTCACCAAAGGGGGAGATGGTGTGTTAAGGTACCAAAGTAGATTGTGTGTACCTAATGTCGGTGATGTTCGAGAAAGGATTATGGCCAAAACGCATAGTTCCAGGTACTCTATTCATCCAGGCTATACGAAAATGTATCATGACTTGAGGGAAATCTATTGGTGGAGTGAGATGAAGAAGGATATTGCGGAATTTGTTTCCAAGTGCCCGAATTGCCAATAGGTAAAGGTTGAGCATCAAAGGCCATGTGATTTAGCCCAAAATATAGAAATTCCAGAATGGAAGTGGGAGATGATCAACATGGACTTTATTACAGGCTTGCCGAGGTCCCGAAAGCAATACGATTCCATTTGGGTGATTGTGGATAGAATGACGAAATCAGTCCACTTCTTGGCGGTTAAGACTACTAACACTGCGGAATATTATGCAAAGTTGTACATTCAGGAGATCGTCAAATTACATGGGGTCCCTTTGTCTATCATCTCAGACAGAAGAGCTCAATTCACTTCCCAATTTTGGAAATCCTTTCAGAAGGGACTGGGTTCGAGGGTGAACTTGAGTACAGCCTTCCATCCCCAAACAGATGGCCAGGCAAAGCGCATCATCCAGACATTAGAAGATATGTTGAGGTCATGTGTGCTTGACTTCAAGGGAAATTAGGATGACCACTTACCTCTCATAGAGTTTGCGTACAATAATAGCTATCATGTAAGCATTCAAATATCTTCTTATGAAGCTTTGTATTGGAGGAGGTGTAGGTCTCCCATTAGGTGGTTTGAAGTTGGTGAAGCCGAATTGATTGGGCCTGACCTTGTTCATCGAGCCATAGAGAAAGTGAGAATTATTCAAGATAGGATAAAGACAGCCTAAAACCGCCAAAATTCTTACACCAACGTGAGGAGGAGAGACTTAGAGTTCGAGGTGGATGATTGGGAGTATTTGAAAGTGTCACCCATGAAGGGTGTCATGAGTTTTGGAAGGAAGGGGAAGCTTAGTCCTCGATATATTGGTCCTTACCAAATTTTGAGGCGGATTGGGAGTGTTGCTTATGAGTTGGAGTTACCCTCGGAGTTAGCTTCTATTCATCCGGTATTCCACATTTCGATGTTGAAGAAGTGCTTAGGCGATCCTTCGTTGGTAGTTCCCATTGATAGTATTGGAGTTAAGGATAGCTTATCCTATGAAGAGGTTCCGGTCCAAATTCTTAATCGCCAAATTTGCAAATTGAGAAACAAAGAGATCGCCTCAGTCAAAGTCCTATGGAGAAACCAACTTGTTGAGGAAGCCACATGGGAAGCAGAGGAAGCCATGAAATCTAAATATCCACATCTATTCGTGCCTATCGAGGAGAATGTTGAAGGTAATAACCATTTCCTTCACTTGAATTCATTTGTGCATTTTGAGTTTTGATTAGTAATTGTTTGAGAAATTGATTGTTGATTGACTGAATTCTAATTGTGATTTGTACCCCGAGTCCGTTCTTGGTTGCTCTTCATTCGAGGATGAATGATCCCAAGGGGGAGATAATGTAAAACCCCTCAAAATTTTTCCTTAAGATTCGGACCTTTCTTGTACACGTGTAAGGTCAAACTCGAGTATTGTGAAGCAATTACATGAGTAAGATAAGTCTTTGAGAAATTTAGCAGCGTTAGAGGTGACGTGGGGTCATGAAGGACCCCTAGGACCAAGTTAAGTCCAAAAGATCCGTCGGGGCTAAGCTTTAGGATGAGTTTGTAAAAGGGATCGACTTCTAAAGACCCTATCTTTTGAAAGAAGACAATTTGGGTGGCCCACGACCTATCAAATTAAAGGTCGTTGAGTCTTCTTTCCAACGCCACCAAGAATGTAATTTTTGGAGTTCAGAGTCAAAAGATACGACGATCCTAAGATGAACTAGCACAACAGAGTTTTCAGGCCTGGGTTGCAATTGCTGGAAAACTAGGCTTGGCGCCGCAGTGGCGCGACACGCCATTATTGCGCCAGAAATATGCCTCAGTAGTTTGGGCTCTGGCGCGGCGCGGCACTTAAAGGTGTGCAGGGTTTTTCAAGCCAAATTTCCAAAACTCAGGAACAATGGCCTTGGCGCTGTAAGGGCGCGACGCGCCACTATCGCGCCAAAAACATGCCTCAGTAGTTTGGTCTCTAGTTCAGTGCGCCACTACGAGGTATACAGGTTTTAGGCATAATTGGCCTGGCCCTGCAATGGCGCGACGCTCCACTATCGCGCCAGGTGCATTTTTGCCTATTTTTCAGAACTTTGAGAAGGGGAAATTTGGGAATTGTCCCAAAATATATATGTATCCTCCTTGAGCATTTGGAGACACATTTTTCAGCCCCCACTCTCTCTCTAGAAAAACCCTAGAAAACTCTCTCCTCTTTATCTTCTTCTCCTTCTCCATTTCCAATAAGAGATTGTTCCAAGAGCTTCAAGACTTCAAGCTTTCCATTGAAGACCCAACAACAAGGTTTCTTTAAGAGTCTATTCTAAGGTATGTAAGGCTATCTAAAATATGGATGGAGTCCACCCATGTGCCCTATACCTTCTTTGAGGATAAATGCCCATAAAAATGGAGTTTCTTGCTAGGGTTGTGTTCAAATGAGTTTTGTTGTCTATTAGAGTAATTTTTGCTATGTTGATGAGGTTTAGTCAAGAACTTCCAAAAAGAGTCTTTGTGTGAGTATGAGTTGATGAAGATGAGTTGTTAAATATGTTTTATTGATTTGTTTTAACTATGTGGATTATGATAAAGGATGCTATTTTCTTAAAAATGATGCTTATCTTGAATTGTAGATTTAAAGCCTTGGAATTGTAATGAGATTCAAAAATTGATTAAATGGATAGAGGAAATGATTGGTTATGTTTACATGTTGCTATAAATGTGCCTTTAAATTTCTCTTGAAAGATGTGATTTAGAGATGATTGATTGAGCTAGAGTGGATGAGTTGACAAGGTTTAAATGAGACTTGTCGATATGATTTGATTGAGTCGATTGGATGGAGTTTTATGAGCATTGAGTCTTGGGAGGAGTATCGAGCACCGAATTGGGTAAGAGTAAAGTCCATACTCAAACCCAATAACTACGTTGCCAAACGTAGGAGGGGATTGAACCGTTAAAGTCGGATGTTTCCCCAAATGTTTGTCCTGACATTATAGGACTTGGTTGGATTGGATCCATGATTGGTTGACTTGTTCATGCCCTGGCAAAGTATGAACGTACACGGCAACAACGTCGGCTTGTTGTACTGTCACTTGCTCATAAGTGATGGTTGTCGGATAAGAGAAATTCCCAAATAGCTCTTGATAGTACTCTGAGTCAGACTGAGTGGAATGATATGTGATTGGTCCCATCTAAATCATATTCTTGTTTAGACTTAGGACATTGGAGTGAGTTGTCTTGTATATATATATATATGAGTTGAGATTCTGAGTTGACTGATTCTTCCTTGATGTTTGTTGTATTCGGCTATTTTACATACTCGTACATTCCCTGTACTGACGCCAGTTGGCCTGCATCGTTTCATGATGCAGAGACAGGTACTAGGGATCATCAACCGACACTCCGTTGAAGATCCACATACACTTCCCGCTAGTTGGTGAGTCCTCCTAGTTCCTGGAGGATGTCAAGCCTTCTTGTACATTTTTTGTTGTCATTTCCCTTATTTTGATTGTTGGTAGCCATGGACTTGTCATTGGCACCTTTTAGACTTTGATAGAGGCTTCATAGACTGGAGTGTGGGGAGGTTGAACAGTTATTTTGAGGAGTCTTATTATATTTGTTTGTTGAGTTGATGAATGTTTGGCCTTCGGCCCCCATATTGTGAATAGTATTTCATTAATTGAGTTTACGATAAGAGAATGTGATTGAATGAATGTGTGACTGGACCAGGTGGTTCGCTCGTAGGTCAGAAATAGCCTTCGGGTGCCGGTTACGTCTAGGGTATCCTCCTGGGGCGTGACACTTATCTTCCACCGAGGTCACTCCTACTTTGTCCCGAATAGCTTCATTTTTAATCCTGTCGCTCCTAGTATGCCCACACATCCATCTCAACATTCTCATCTCGGCTACTTTCATCTTTTAAACATGAGAGACCTTAATTGGCCAACACTCCGCCCCATATAACATAGTCGGTCTAACAACCACTTTGTAGAACTTGCCCTTAAGTTATGGTGCAACCTTCTTGTCATAAAGCACCCCGAAAGTGAGCCTCCATTTTATCCACCCTGACTCAATAGTATGTGTGACATCGTCGTCAATCTCCCCATTGTCTTGCATGATAGAACCAAGGTACTTGAAACTACCTTTCTATTGGATGTCCTGGTCACCAAGCCTAACTTCCGCGCCAACCTCCTGAGGTGTATCACTGAACTTACACTCTAAGTACTCTGTCTTGGTCCTACTCTGCTTAAACCATTTAGACTCCAGGGTGTGTCTCCAATCCTCCAGCTTAGCATTAACTCCGCTACGAGTCTCATCGATCAGGTCTATGTCATCTTCAAAAAGCATACATCATGACACCTCACCTTGAATTTATCGCGTCAATGCATCCATCACCAAGGCAAATAAAAACAGACTAAGGGCTGATCCTTGATGTAACTCGATCACAACTGGGAAGTGATCTGAGTCCCCTCCTACTGTCCTTACCCTAGTTTTGGCACCCTCATACATATCCTTGATCACTCTAATGTACGCCACCGGTACACCTTTAGCCTCCAAACATCTCCATAATATTTCTTGTGGAACTTCATCGTAAGTCTTTTCTAGATCAATGAATACCATATGCAAGTCCCTCTTTCTCTCCCTATACTGCTCCACCAGTCTCCTCATAAGATGGATGGCATTAGTAGTTGAGCGTTCCGGCATAAATCCGAACTGGTTCTCTGAAATAGACATGCTTCTCTTAACCCTCATCTCCACCACTCTTTTCCACACTCTCATAGTATGACCTAGAAGCTTGATACCTCTATAGTTGTTGAAACTCTGGATATCTCCCTTATTTTTGTATAGAGGGATGATTATGCTCGACCTCCATTCTTCGGGCATCGTTGCTATTTTAAAGATGACATTAAATAACCTAGTCAGCTACTTCAAACCAATCAGGCTCGTGCTCTTCCAAAACTCCCCAGGAATCCCAACAGGTCCAGTCGCTCTTTCCCAGCGCATCCTACGCACAGCACCCTTAACCTCTTTGACCGAAATATTGCTGCAACACTCACCATCGTGAATCCTTCCTGTATGTTCCAAATATCCCAACACAATCTCTCTGTCTCCTTCTTCGTTCAAGAGTTTATGAAAGTACGATTGTCATCTCTGTTTAATGAGGGTCTCTTTTACCAATACTTTTCCATGCTCGTCCTTAATGCACTTCACTTGATCCACATCGCGTGCCCTTCTCTCCCACACCCTGTCTAGCTTAAACAATTTCCTATCCCCTCCTTTTTCTTCTAGTTCAGCATAAAGGCATTCAAAAGCTACTGTTTTTGCCTTCGAAATCGCCGACTTCGCCTCCTTCCTCGCTATCTTATAAAGTTTCATATTCGTCCACTTCTCCACCTCATCCTTGCTTTCTATAAGCTTCGTATACACTATCTTCTTTGTTTCCACCTTCTCTTACACTTCTCTATTCCACCACCAGTCCCCTCGGTGCCGGCCACAGCTACTTATTGAGGGCACATAGTGTTCGCATCCCCACTACTATTCCAGGCCCCTATATCCTTCAATTTCTCTCTCATCTCTAGGGCGCTAGTCATGGTCAAACTCCCCCATCTGATCCTAGGTTGGTCATCCCCAACCCTCTTATTCCTCGTTATCTTGATCCCTAAATCAATCACCAAGAGCTTATGTCAGGTCGTAAGGTTGTCGATTGGAATGACCTTACAGTCTTTGCACAGACCTTTATCATCCTTCCTAAGGAGTAAAAAATCTATCTGGGCCTTAGCCACCGCACTCCGAAAGGTTACCAAGTGGTCTTTTTTTTTGGGAAACTCGAATTGGCTATCACCAACCCAAAAGCTCTTGCAAAATCCAACAGTGAAACTCCTCCTCCATTTTTGACCCCGAAGCCTCCATGCACATCATCATACCCTCCCAAAATAAACCCGATGTTCCCATTGAAATCCCCTCCCATGAAAAGCTTATTAGTAGACGGTATGCCTCCCACTAACTCGTCTAAATCCTCCCAAAAGCGCCTCTTATCCTCCTCGTTTAAGCCTGCTTACGGCGCATAAACATTAATAATGTTCAACGTGGTCCCTTCAACGACCACCTTAATCGACATCATCCTATCAGTGACTCTCCTAACCTCCACCATCTGATCCCTTAAGTTACTGTCTACTAAAATGCCTACCCCATTCCTATTCTTCGATCTACCAGAGAACCAAAGTTTATACTCGTCTACCTCCTTAGCTTTAGAACCTACCAATTTGGTCTCTTGTACACAAGCTCTATTAATCTTCCTCTTCTTTAGAATCTTAACTAGCTGTATGAATTTTCCTGTCAACGTCCCAATGTTCCAAGAACCTACTCTCATTCTATACGTTTCTTTAACCCACTTACCCCTCATAAACCTTGTCTCCGTCCCCGTCCCCATCCTCATTCCTGAGCGAGAACATGACCCTAATCTACCATTACTATCCAAAGCCACGAAAATGTGTATGAACTAATAAATTATTCAAAGATTTAAAGTTAGCAAAATGTAACTACAATTGTATGAGTAAGGAATAAATAGGGAAAAATATGAAAACTGGAGGTACCAACTCCAGTTGAAATGAACCTGGTTTTCAAGGTGATGTTCACAACGACCTTTGGGTTGTGTGGGTAGCAGATCTTGGGTTGAACAAATCCTTGAGCCAAGAACCCAAAAATAATTGCATTTAATGAAACAGTATTTTGTTGAGGAATTTCGTCGAACACCTTCAAGGCACCAACAAAGAAACCCTGCAAAGAAGAGAAGAAAAGAAGAAAAAGAGAAATATCTACAAAATGTTTCTCTAATGAAACAATAGCTTTGTAGCAGTGGGTGTGACAAGAACTATGAAATATATGTCACTATGGATGAAGAAAGAGAGAGTCAGAGGTTAGAGTTAAAACGAGAGCAAAGGTGAACCCAAAATCCACCGGCATAGAGAAACCAAAAGGCCGTCAAATTTTCGCATAAATCAAATCAGCACGTTCAACAGAGAGCAGAAGAAACAGAGTAAGAAACTCTGATCTCTGCCGGAAAATTTTGGAGTCAGTATGGCCAAATATCCATCGATATATATATATATATATATACACACATTTGTTAGTGTACGATAAAGTGAAGAACGGAGTCTCTCTTATTTTCAATTCTCTCACTCCATAGTTTTTTGATGGAGATATAAAAAGACAACAAATGTAAACCAAATTCTTTCTGGAAGGTGAGGCTGCTCTCTCTTTGCAAACCAAATTAAGATATCACGACAGTGAGCCGAGGAAGAGAGCCCGGACAAAAATATAGTAGTAATCATTTTTACAGTTATGATGCAGAAAATTTTAATTGTTGGGTCTGCTGTCTGCGTGCTTGAGTTTTGGACCTTTGAGAGCATAATGAAAAAGAAGATTCATGCATTTCAACCACAAGGAAAAAGTAGCCAGTTTCTGCATCTTTCATGTTGCTGGGTAATCTTCACATACTCCCTCCGTTTCCTTTTAGATGTTACATTGTACTTTTTTCAGAGTCAATGTGACAAATTTTTAAATTTAAATTAGATTATATATATATTAACATCTTGATAACTACGCTATGATGAAAATTCCATCATGAAATTAATGTCAGTACTGAAAGCTCCTCAGTAGCACAATGCACGTCTTTAATTATTATAGTTATTCTCTCCATTTCCTATTATGAGATTTTTTATATTATTTAAAATAATTGAATTATTTAAAATTTTAAATAAATATTTGATTTAAAAAAATATATAGATATGCATTATCTCACAAATATTTTACTTAATATGAAATAGAGGAATTACTACTTATAAGACTCAAGGATAAGTAATCTTTCAAGAAGTAAATTGCTAGAGATATGACTATCGATATGGTTTCATCTGTAGTCTATCTGGCTTTTCACCACCAACCCCAGAGGAATGTTAAACTCCGGTGGCCGTGTTGAATATATAGTTTCATGTTTTAAAAATAACATGAAACTATATATTTTGCAATTAGACATATAGATGCCATCATATCTCATAAGTCTTTGTTTAATATAGATGCAATCTAGGGGTACTTATCGGGCGGATCGAACGGATTATTATGCTTAACGGTTTGACTTAACGGTTATCGGCTTTTAAAAGTACTAATCCACTAGCCAACCTATAAGATATCGGTTGGTTCGGTATCGGATTAGCAATTATCGGACGGTTATCGGGCGGTGTATCGGTGGTATGGTAACATGTAAAGGAAAGACAAACAACAAAAAGTAGTCAAATGAAAATGACATACACAAGGGTTGCCAACAAATTCTTAAACAGTGAATGAAATCAATTCAAATAAATTAAGGA
The DNA here is from genome assembly GCF_947179165.1 of Solanum dulcamara. Taxonomy (NCBI): domain Eukaryota; kingdom Viridiplantae; phylum Streptophyta; class Magnoliopsida; order Solanales; family Solanaceae; genus Solanum; species Solanum dulcamara. The sequence continues at coordinate 69,802,048 of NC_077243.1, read as the reverse complement.
AAATTAACTGTGAACCAAGTGGAGCAGCAATACAAATCCAACGTTGTTAAAAAAAACATCACATATATTCATATATCTTAAATGCAGAAACAAAAGCTAATGTAAATAGATCACCAACACGTGATTTTTAGAAGATAAAATGATAGAAAATAATATCATGAAATAATGGAGGACAAGATCAGTGAGAAACCAATAATAAAAGAATAAAGACAATTTAACAATGCATAACTTATTTGAGGATTAAAAAAAATTAGTAAACTAGTCACTGAAAATAGAATTGGACAAAAATAATAAAATTAAACTATAACAAATATAATCCAGAATATCTAGATAAACACAAATCTTAGAAAAGAAATACATTTTTATAATATCCCAATGGCGCATAGCCTGTTGTTCGCCGGAGTTTGGAGCCACAACGTTTCTGTTGACATCTTGAAGACCAATCAATGCTCAAGCAACATCAAACTAGTTTAAATTATTTCAAGCCACCATGGCAGTCAAGAAGAGCACACAGTATACACAACTTAATACTACACTGAGCTTTGAGAGAGAATGAGAGAATAGAGATGAGACAGAGGGCAAGCAAAGTGGCACTCTGAATCTCTTATACTCTTATTTAGGTTTAGGGAAAATTATGTTTAGTAATTAGTTGCTGAGTATACTTTAAATGGGCTTGGCCTGTTTAATTAAATGAGTTTGGCCTATTGAGGCTTATTTTAGATTTATAAATTATAATTATCATACATATTTTATATGTTTAGGGATAAAAATATAGTAAAATATAATAAATTCTTAACGGGTTAACGGTTTACCCAATAACAAAATTGAGTAATCCGTTCCCCACACCGATAAGCCGTTAATTATAAAATTTAAATCCATTCCCCACCCGTTAATCCGATAACTCAATACCAATAAGCCAATAAGCCAATTTTGCGGTTGAATTATCGGTAGCGGACGGTTTTGAACAACCCTAATGCAATCATTATCTTAGTTGAGTTATCATAGTTAAATTTGGTCAACAATATCCCCTTTTCTTAATTTTATCTTTATGTGCATTGGAAAAGTAATAAATTATAATAATGATGAGGAGAGATAAAAGAAATAATAAATTGTAGTAATTGTGAGGAGAGAGATAAATAAGGTATTTGAATTTATTTTTAAAAAAGAATTTATAGTTAAAAAAAATATTTAAGGAAAGACGAGAATTTTCACAAATAATAATAATAATAATAATAATAATAATAATAAATTATGATAATGAGGAGAGATAAATAAGATTTTTAATTTTAAAAAATTATAGAAATAGAAAATAGAAAGAGGAATTTAAGAAAAGGTAATAAATTATAGTAATGATGCGAGGAGATGAAAAGTAAAGGATTGTAGTAATGGTGAGGAGAGAGATAAGAGTAAAATTACAAAATTATCATCATTTAATTAATGTCTGCACGATCATTAGTTATAACTAAAATTTAAAATTTAATCTATTTGAATTTGAAAATCAAAAAAAATATTTAAAATATTTTTTGTATTTGAATGTTAGAAAAATTTTATTTTAAATATTTAATATAATTTTGATAATCGAGTGAAGCGCGAACAAGTTCCTTAGTGTATATAATATTACTCCAATCATCGATATCTATACACTTTAAGATTAAACATTAAAATACATTATTCTTTTACATCTAATTTATGTGATAATATTTAATATCTGTATATTCGTTAAGATTAAAAACAAAAATTTAAGAGAGATTTTAAAAAAAATTATTATCCAAAATAAGTCATAGATATTTATGTTCCTGTAAACTAAAGACAAGACCTACAAAGCGGGTGTTAGACCGACTATGTTGAACGAAGCAGAATTAATGTTGTGCAATCAAAAACTCTCATGTAGGGCTGCTTATCGGTCAGTTCAGTTCATTTTAAAATTTATCAATTTGACTTATGAGTCATTGGTTTATAGATATGTCAAAACGTTATAGAACCATTAAGATATTGTCTTATCGGTTATTGGTTTATTAGTTATTGATCATTATCAGTTTGGTTATCGGTTTAACCGTTAAGATTTGATACAAAACAAATTGAAAATCACTTTGAAACAAGGTGACATACCAAATGAACCGTGCATATGAATTGATAAATTGCGTCTTGATCAAAATCAAATGTAAAATATTATATAATAATCAAGAGTTTGAGACAGTAAAAAATAAAAGTATGAAAATTAAACCCTAAGTGAAAGACTTTATATACCGAATAGTAATAAATATAAATTATTAAGTTAGTATTGGGTAATCGGTTAACCTGTTAAGAAAAAATCTTAAATCGTTAAGAATCGATAATACGATAATAAAAAATTAAAATTATTACCGAAACCGCAAAATCAATAACCCATTATCAATAAACCAATAATTTTTTGGACTCAATTTATCGATTCCAATTCGGGTTTTTAATAGCCCTACTTTCACGTTCAGAAGTTGAAAATTGTGGAAATAATGATGTTGAGGTGGATGTGTGGCATACTAGGAGATATAAGATTTGAAATGGGGATATTCGGGACAAGGTAAGAATGGCTTCGATGGAGTAGAAGATGTGGGAAGCGAGACTTAGATGGTTCAGACATGTAAGGAGGAGATGGACATACAGATGTATCAATGTGAAGGTGTGAGAGGTTAGTTGTGGATGGTTACTAGAGAGGCAGTAGTAGGCCAAATAAATACTGGCGAGATATTATTAGACATGACATGACACAATTATAACTTATCAAGGATGTGACCTTAAATAGAAGATTACGGATAACACAAATTAGAATAAATGGTTAGTTACGTCGTGAGTTTTCCCACTTACTAGTAATCGTAGTATTTCTCTGAGAGTTTCTTATTATTTTATTTCTATTATAATTTCTGTTTCTAGCGTGTATTTCGATTATCATATTATTTTGTGGAAGTGTGTTTCGTTTTCAGTATTTTTTGTCGTACTTTTTTTAGCATTTTATCTTGTGTTCTTCACTCCCGTTTTTTATTTTCTATTATTATTAAATTGTTTTATTAATTAATAAAATAAAAGAAATAAAATTAAAATTTTATAAATATTTAAAATATGATGCTTCTTAAAACTAGCTATTATTGGTATTATTATTCTTATCATTATTATTTACTACTATTATTATTAGAGTGATAGGCGACAAATTGAAGAATTAGCGGGACAAGCGCACAGGACCTTATTCTAGGGTGGGCACGAAACTCTAGAACATATTTTTGGGTCCTTTTTTTTCTTTTGAAAAATAAAAAACCATTTCTTAAAAAATTCCAATCATTACTCATTACATCAAAAGTGCATATTCAATTATTCATCCTTGTCCTTTCTTTATTAAAATACAAGGATTTTACTTTATTATTTATAGTTGATATACACTTGTTATCAAAGTTGCTCATATATATCTCCACTATTATATAAATAATTTATATATATATATATATTTTTAATGGTAGTAAAAAAATAATTTTAAATTTATTTTTTAAAGTTTTTTATTAACAACATAATACATATAAGGGTATATTTGATTCTTCTCACACAAATATATATTTTTTACTTTTTTGATATAATTATTAATTTAAATTATTATTTTGATGGTCAAAATTATTTTTCTCACTTTTTTTATTGTAAAATTTATTGTACGTGCCCCAATTTTTTACAAAAACTAAATTACAATATAGCAGAAAAAATTAGTTTTAAATTATAATATAGTTGCAAAAAATAGTTTTATATTTTTTCTTATTTTTTTCTCTTTTATCCATTCATACTTTTTTTATTTCTCTTATATTTACACCAAACACTGAAAAAATAAAAATAAAATAAGAATTAGAAACTCAAATAATGATAATTAAAGAAGTCAAAAAACAATGCATGCGTGAAAATGATTATATATACCCCTAAACTTTGCTTAAAAATCACATGTATGGGTATATATATTATTTTCTCAAAAATAATATATACCCCATACATGAGGTTTTTTTCAAAAATTAAAATTCAAAAAATTATTTTCTTTCACTTTATTAAGATGAAAAGGGTATATGTGTGATAAAAACTAACATAACAAACTATGAAACTGTTAGGAACAGAGAAAGCAATGGAGGTGAAAGCTTCATTGAAGAAGAAGAAATGAATGAACATGAAAACTGTACAATGCTTGTGTGTATCACCTATTTATAGACTAGATTAAATTTCTAGAATCATCTAGAAACTTCTATCTAACTAAGATAACAACTTCACATGATATAACAACCTCACATGCCAGCTCATACTTCATCAACTAACTGACAGTGCACAGTGCACAGTACACATAACTATCTTTGTGAATATGCTACAGTAACCATGACCAACTAACAGTGGCTAACTCCTATATTTCCAATACTCCCCCTCAAGTTGAAGGGTGCAAAATGTTAAGCACACCAAGCTTGCTTAACAAATACATATGTTGATCTTCGCCCAAGCTCTTAGTCAGCATATCAGCTACCTGTTGCTGAGTAGGCATATACACAGTTCTCACTAGTCCATATTTAATTTTGTCTCTAATAAAATGACAATCAATTTCAATGTGCTTAGTCAGCTACCTGTTGCTGAGTAGGCATATACACAGTTCTCACTAGTCCATATTTAATTTTGTCTCTAATAAAATGACAATCAATTTCAATGTGCTTAGTCCGTTCATGAAATATGAAATTGGTTGCCCACTGAATGATAAACTTACTGTCACTCAATACTGTAATAGGCTTGTGAATGGGAACATTTAACTCATTAAATAGACCTTCTAATCAAGTGATTTCATCTATAATTGATGTCATACTCCTATATTTTGCCTCAGCTGAACTTCTGGATACAATATATTATTTCTTTGACTTCCATGAAACCAAAGATTCACCAAATTTAACAACATACCCTATAACAGACATTTTTGTAGTGGGACAAAAAGCACAGTCTAAGTCACACCAGCAAATCAATTTTGCAGTAGTCTGAGCCTTCAACCAAACACCTTGACCTACAATACCTTTCAGAGATTTAATCACTCTATTTGCAGCTTTTAGATGAGACTTCTTTGGTGCTTGCATGAACTGACTTAATGTCTGCACATCATAACAAATATCAGGTCTAGTGATAGTTGCATACATCAATTTTCCTATCAATCTCTGATAAGGAGTAATGTCTTTTAAAATAGCATCTTTAGTAATACCAGTAGCTTTGTCAAATTCTACTAAGGTTAGTTTAACATTGGATTCTAAAGGTGTAGATGCTGATTTTGCACCAGCAAGACCTGTTTCATATATGAGTTCAAGAATGTACTTTCTATGATTCAGTATGACCCGTTTATCAGATCTTAATACTTCAATGCCTAAAAAGTATTTAAGCTCTCCTAAATCCCTGAGCTTAAATTGTTGGTGCAGTACCTTCTTAGCATCACATATCATGATTTTATTATCCACAGTAATGAGTAAATCATCAACATATACCAAGACTATAACCATCCCTTCCTTGCTTTTCAAAGTGAACAAGGAATAGTCATATGTACTTTGAGTGAAATCTGCATTCAATAATGTTGTAGTGAGTTTAACGTTCCATTGTCTGGAGCCCTATTTAAGATCGTACAATGAATTATGCAGTCTATAGTACTTCTTATCAAATGTTGGAGTTTTATATGGCCCCCAAAGATCCATATGTACAACATCAAAACACATAGTTTCTCTAGTATCACTAATAGAAAATGATAGCCTAGTTTGTTTAGCTAGAGGATATGTATGACAATTATTCAAGGACTCCATATCTTTATTGCCCTTCAAGAGATCTAATGACTTCAAAACTTGAGATGAAGGGTATCCTATCCTCTTATGACATAGATTGTTGTCCTGTACACTTGTTCCTAGAATTAGTTTCTGGTGATCATGAACCTTAAATGCCTCTTTTATTCCACATTCACTCTTAAAAATGTATAAACCTCCATTCTCCTTACCAATCCCCTCCACCCTGCCACTGTAAAGGTCCTGAAATACAAAAGTTAGGGTAGAATGAAATAAAACAAGAGAGTTGTCTAGTTATCTTGGACACAAATAATAAATTGATTTCGAAGTCAGGCACAAATGACACATCTTGTACAACTTCTCCGTCAAAGGCAAAGACCTTTCCAATATGTGATATATCAACCTTAGCTCCAGTAGGAAGATTTACCTTATCTTCTTGTGATTTAACTACTTTATGATTCTTTGAAAACACTTCTTTATTTGCTGTAATATGGTGAGTAGCACCAAAATCTACTATCCACTCTTGTGATGCAACATGAACTAATAGATAAGTAGGTATACCTGACATGTTGACTTGACTCATCTCTTATATGTCTTTGTTCAACCGTTTCATGATGTGCTGGTACTCTCTATCTGTAAATCCTTTTCCTTTGGATAAGACATCATTGTTTACTTCTTTGTTTATCTCATGACTAGTTGATGCCATTCGATTTGCCTTTCCATGAGGATTATTACCAGTGAAATTGTTTGCTGAAGGTTGAGTCTTACCTTGTCTTCCATACTGATTTCCATTTGGCTTTCCATGGCTTTGGTTATTGTATCCCCCTTAGTAATGTTATTGACCAGTTCCACTTGAGTTTTCATTATTGTAGTTTCCTTTCTTTCTTTGTTTCCGTAGGATAATCCTATTAATTTATAGCAATTTTCTCTAGTATGACCAGTGAAATGACAGTAATCACACTTCCTACCTTTGTAACTTTGGTTTCCATAACTAATTTTTGAGTTTCTATTCACCTGCATTGAAATTGGATCAAACTTGTCTCCCACAATAGTCACACAGGCCAATTGCTGAATCTCATCTTCCACTATCATTACATAAGCTTGATTGATAGTAGGTGTAACCTCTTTTAATAGTATTTGCCTCTCGCTTGTTTATATGAATCATTCAGTCCACTCAGAAATTGAGTCAGCGTTAACTAATATAGATGATCTATATAGTCTTTTGATTTTGGCCATACACATGTTGGAGTTGGAATTACGACATCATACTCATTCCATAGATTCTTCAGCTTTGTGAAGTAAGTTGATACTGAATCAGTTCCTTGTGAAAGTGTATTGATCTCTCTGTGCAACTGGTAAAGCCTCATGCGATTCACTTTATCAAAACGTTCTCTCAAATCCTCCCATACATATGCACTCATTGTATACACAATCCCACTCAAGACATCTTCATTGACAGACCTCATCAACCATGAATTTCTTTTCCCCAACAATGTGATCCTCATCGATCGACTCCAAATTCCATAGTTCTCAAATCTAACTAGTTTGATAAGGATTAATGCAACTCTTGATACATTTGATGAGTCTATATACAATAGATCACTAGGATTGATTTTAACTCCAGTCATCTCCAAATTTCAATGATCACAACAATCTGATTTCCTTTGATTTCTGTCTACAATTTCATTTCTCGCAGCTCATCAAAAAATCTGCTTTAATACCATGGTAAAAACTAACCTAACAGACTATGAAACTGATAGGAACAGAGAGAGCAATGTAAATGAAAGCTTCATTGAAGAAGAAGAAATGAATGAACATGAAAACAGTACAATGCTTTTATGTATCATCTATTTACAGACTAGATTCTAGAATCATATAGAAACTTATATCTAACTAACATAACAACTTTACAGGATATAAGAACCTCACATGTAATCTCATACTTCATCAACTAACTGATAATGCACAGTGCACATAACTAACTTTGTGAATATGCTACAGTAATAACCAACTAACAGTGACTAACTCCTATATTTCCAATAATGTGAGCTATTTTTGTAACAATGGGGGGTATATGTGAGCAACGTTTGTAATGGTGGGGTATATGTGAGTCATTTGTATAACGGTAGGAGTATATATGAGCCATTTTTATAACAGAGGGTATATAAGCTCTAAATGACAAAGTTGAGAGATATATCCTAACCTTTCCCCCTTTTCTTTTATAGGCTTAAAAATTGGACGTATTGGAGCTCTAACGAACTTTAATGGATATTAACCAAATGAAAAAGTTTTAAAGAAAAAGAAATGTTATCTTTCGATTTTCTTAACCATATTTAATAAACGATGAGGTTTTTGCATTTTTCAAATCGAATTACAAATTAGAGTAAGAAACAAAGATTATAGTCTATAAAAATGGTAGTGGAAAACTACAAAATTTTTAGTAGTAAATGAATACATAAAATATTAGCAACAACAACAACAATAACCCAGTTTGATCCCACAACGTTGGGTCTGAGGATGGTAAATTGTACGCAGATCTTACTCCTATCAAGATAGGACAGCTGTTTCCGAAAACATAAAATATTAGCAAAACATAAAATTTAATTTTTGAACCCATGTAATTCATTATGTATTATCATTGTATATAGAAATTGAAGTATGCTTCGATCTTGGTTGCCTAATTTGGAACATGGATAAATATTTTTATTGATAATTATCACCGGAAGATACATGGTGAAATGATTAAAAAATTTAATTTATATAATTAAATGTCTTGGGTTTGAGCTTTCTATATAATTCACTTCTCCTTGATAGGAAATACAGATTCATCACAGTAAGCTTTTACAATGCAAGAGTCTGTTTGACATTGCTATTAAAAAATACTTATTTTTAAAAGCATTTTTTTAAAACTAGTTTTTTAGAAAAGTGCTTTTGAATGTTTGACTAATTGATTTGAAAAGTGCTTTTGATAAGCAGGGTTTGTTTGGCTAATTCATGTAATATTTTCATAATAGTAAAAGACTTGCCTTTTATTTCTAAAAGTATACCTGAAAGTCTATCTTCTTCTTTGATGTCTTCATTAGCATAATAGTTAATGTCTTCATCCTTTAAATGTATTTTGTTACCTTTTTTTTTTCTAATATTGAAAAATAATACATCAAAAGTATATAAAATAATAATATATAAACATATGATAAAAAAATTATCATATAAAAATAATAAATAAATTTTTTAAATGAAACTTAATCAAACTTAAGAGATATGCTAATTAATTAATAAGAAATATATTGGTAAATATTTATATATGGCAAGGATATTTTGGTCATGAAAAAATTATTTTTTTGCTTCTGCTTTTTTTAAGAAGCAGAAAATTTTAGCTTCTCCCCTATCGCAAAAACGACTTCTGCTTCCATATAAAAGCATTTTTATTAATTGGTCAAATGCCTTATTTTTTTAAAAAAACTATTTTTTTTCAACATAAGTATTTTTGGCCTCCCAACAGCAATGTCCAATGAGCTTTAAATGGTAGATAAATTTTGGAAACTATATGCTTGAAATAGAAGTTCTTAATACAACATGATCCGGTTCAGATCGGCTAGCCATGCATGCTTTCGAATTTGACGGACCAGGCTGAATCGATCCATCATTTTGATGGACCTTAAAAATAGTTATCCAACCCATTTTTATGTGAGTTCTGGATTGGGCAACATATGCCCGCTTTTTAAAAAATAATGTATTTTTAAAATTTTAATTTTAATATACAATATTAATATAAATATTCACAAGATAATATTAGATGATGTTGTTGCTTTGCTAATCAAGTCTTAAATCCATAAACAAAATAATTCTAATAATTAATAATCCAAAACTAATGAGTCGTAGGAATTTTTAGAATAGAATTCGGGTGAGTAGAACTTCCAAAATCAAGCTTGGTGTGAAAGAATTATTTTAGAACGTTAAGGTTTGAGGTTGTGTTGCAAAATGGGGGCTTAGAGAATGAATTTTGAGTGTTTGTCTCTATCAAAGCCGCTATGGCGAGATTAATCCCACTATGGTGGGGTCATTATAGTGGGCTGGCAGCTGCTATAGTAGGGCAGTTGCGAGGTTAAGTCAGAATCATTTTTATTTATGCAACTTCGTTCTTTGAAAGCTAGTGTCACGACCATGACCCACCGTGACTGGCACCCATACTAACCCTTCAATGGAAAAACCATTTGTACAACTCTAAATAACAACACTGACAAGATATAATAAGTTTAAAAATGCGAAAGTAGCTTTAATCAATAAAACATAGGTTGAGTTCCCATAAACTCAGAAATGTCTAATCATCAACCCAAAACATGCAGAATAATCATCCTAGGAATTGAAAGTCAGTCGTACCAAAACTCTAAAGAACTAACAAGTCTAGAAAGAAAAAGGGACGCAGCCCCAAAAGAAATATAACCATAGTGTCTGAAGTTTAAGTCTCGAAAGAAGGACTAGAAATATTAGAGCGTCCATGGAGGCTTGAAAGAATTAACTCACCCTTAAACTTGAACAACTTTCACTCCTCTAAGTGAGGCCTCTTCGCATCCAGTTGAATATGCCCTGTACTCAACAAAGATAAAGCAAGTGTAGTATCAGTACACCAAATCAATAGTATACAATAGGATCACGTGGCTAGTCAGTAAGCAAGTCATGGATAAGTAAACCAACATAGTAAGCACCTATATATAGAATAGCTTAACCTTTATCATTTTAATTAGTATTCAACAAGATCACAGTTCATCAATCCCAATATCATATAATTTCACATAAGGATCCTATTAGGGACCTGCAAATACTTAATTTGTGTCGGAACGTAACACCCGATCTAAGGTTCATGTCGGAACGTGACACCCAATCTAATTGTCTATCAAAAGATGACACCCAATCCAATTATATGTCGGAACGTGAAATCCGATCTAAACATACAAAGAAATCACAATTTACCATCAATGATTAATATCATATCACCAAGAGCAGGACATCACAAAACAGGTCAATATTGCTCATTTCACATATTTCATAACATGCTTCCCTATTCATATACAAATATGCATGAAATGAAGTAATTTAGCAAGAATATGAAATATATATAGGAAACAAAATCATCACCTACCTCAAATTCGAGCTTCAACCACTCTAAGATGCAAGAGCTTTCCCTTTTTGGGTTCGTTCCACTTGTTCTTGGTCTAAAAATAGTAAATACATACAAAAGATCAATATAATGGTCTACCTTAGTCTAATTATAATATAATTCCCCTATTAGACCAATCCATGATTCTAACCCCCACCTAGGGCTAATTTACACCATTACCTATAGGCCAAAACCCCCCACATCACTCATCCTAGTTTATGAATTTTAGGAATCAAATAATGAGTTTAGGATGTAGAAATCTTACCTTTGGCATGAGAATCCGTGAAAAAGTGATTAAAACCACCTTAGATCACCTCCTAACTTCTTAAGAACAGTTTTTGTAGAAGAATATTGTTTTTAGAGTTTTTCTCCAACTTAAGTCGCGACTGTTCCACTCCAACTAGACCATCCCACTCTGAAAGCCCCGCCCTTGCAGCACTAATCCTGCTCTAGCGGGATTAGCGGAGATAGAGAGTTCAGAACTTGAGCTCTAAATTTCCATTTCACAACTCACCCCCATCCCATGATATCTTAAATCATACCCTTCACACCGAATCCAATTTCAAGAGTTTTACTTACCCAAATGCAATTTTGTGAAGTCGTAAAGTTCTATATCATCTTGGATATCCACTAATTTAATCAAATCACTAATTCGATCCCCCACCTATCACCAGGTCAACCTAGATATCGTCTGACTCAGAATTCATCTAAATTTGATCTAGCCTTAAATTTTCCAAAGTTACTACCAGAAGTTTTCTGGTCAAAATTCATTTTCCCTAGGACTATCCATAATGAAGGGAAAAGGTTGTTACAATAAATATAAATTTACCTATCACTCTTCCCCAGTGAAAAACTACGGAAAACAAGGCTAAAGTAGAGATAAGGTAGTACCTGCTTGGAAGAACAACTAAGGATACTTGTCTCGCATGTCCTTCTCAGTTTCCCAAGTAGCTTCCTCCACTGAATGATGCTTCCATTGCACTTTTACCATGTTGATCTATTTAGTCCTTAACTTCTGGACATCGCAATCAAGGATTGCAACCGACTCTTCCTCGTACTGTAGATTCTTGTCTAACAAAACTGAGTCCCATTTAATGTTTTAGTCCCCGTCTCTATGCTACTTTTTCAGCATCGACACATGGAATACCAAATGTACTCCCAACAAGCTAGGTGGTAAGGTCAATCTGTAAACCACTGGCCCTATACAGTCAAGAATTTTAAAGGGTCCAATATAGCGAGTACTGAGCTTGCCCTTCTTACTAAACCTCATTACCCCCTTAATGGGTGACACTTTTAGGAGTACTTGCTCGCCCGCCTAGAATGTCATATCCCTCACCTTATGGTCAACATGATATTTTTGACGACTATGGGCCACCATAAGCTTAGGTTGGATGCTTTTTACCTTATCTTGAGCATATTTCACTAAGTCTATCCCCACAGGCTCCACCTCTCCAGCTTCAAACCATCTTATGGGAGACCAGTATCCCCTTCCATAAAAAGCTTCAAAGGGTGTCATCTCAATACTGGAATGGTAGCTATTATTGTAGGAGAACTCGCACAATGGCAAGAACTTGTCCCAATATCCCCCAAAGTCGATTACACATGCTCTAAATATATCTTCCAGCACTTGGATAGTTCTCTATGATTGTCCATCTGTCTGTGGATGGAAGGCAGTGCTAAAACTGAGCTGAGTGCCTAGCTCTTCATGCAACTTTCCTTAAAATTTAGAGCTGAACTGCATACCACAGTTTGAAATGATGGAAAGGAGCACCCTGTGTAGTCTTACTAACTGCTTCACATAAATCTTTGCCAACTGTTGTGCATTGTAATCCACTCTAACTAGAATGAAATGGGCTGACTTCGTCAGCGTGTCAACCACCACCCAAATAGAATCATACTTCTCCAATGTCTTAGGAAGTCCCACTACAAAATTCATGTCTATTCTTTCCCACTTTCATTCGGTAATGGACATTTATTAAAGTAACTCTGCAAGTCTCTAGTGCTCATATTTCACCACTTGGCAATTCTGGCACTTGCCTACATACTCGACTGTGTCCTTCTTCATACTCGACCAATAATATAGATGTTTCAAGTCTTGGTACATCTTGGTTACTCCAAGGTGAATAAAGATCGCAAATAATGAGATTCAGACAAAACTATCTAAATATGCCATCCACCCGGGGAATACAAATCCCTCCCCTAAAGTTGAGCACCCCACCTACATGAAGTGATGAATCTTAAGCCTTGCTCATCATAATGTTTTATCTAATCTCATTCAAATTTACTTCTTCAAACTGTTTGGCCTTAATCTCTTTTTTAAAAGTAGGCCTTAAATCAATGTTGTCCATCATCCCACCCTTCTCTGAGATGCCTAGCCTAATAAGCCTGGCCTTCAAGGCTTGAATCTTCCTAGCTAGGGGAAGCTTGCAGGCTCCCAAACAGGCTAGACAACCCATGCTAATAGGTTTCCACCTTAAAGCATCTGGTACCACATTAGCCTTACCTGGATGATACTTGATGGTGATATCATAATCTTTGAGTAGCTATATCTACCTTCGATGTCTCAAATTTAAGTCTTTCTATGTGAACACATGCTGCAAACTGCTATGGTTAGTAAATACCTCACACTTGACACTATAAAGGTAATACCTCTACATTTTTAGGGCAAACACTACCGCTGCCAACTCCAAGTCATGAGTCGGGTAGTTTCTCTCATGCACCTTTAACTGTCGCAAAGAAAAGGCTAAAACATTCTTATCCTGCATCAACACAACAACCAAACCTAAATGTGAAGCATCAAAATAAATAATAAAATCTTTACCTTCGACTGACAGGGTCAAAATAGGTGTTGTGGTCAGAATACTCTTAAGCTTTTGGAATCTCTCTTCACATATGTCAGTCCACTAGAATGGCACTTTCTTTTTAGTCAGTTGGGTCAAATAAGTAGTGATAGAAGCAAATTTCTTCATGAACCGACAATAATAACTGGTCAGTCCTATAAAACTCCTAACTTTTATCATGGAACTAGACCAAGCCCGGTTCTTAAATGCTTCAATCTTCTGTGGGTCCACCATTACCCCTTTTTTTGAAATAACATAGCCCAAAAAGGCAACCAAAGGAAGCTAGAATCACACTTGGAGAGTTTTCCGTACACCTTCTGCTTTCCCAAAACACCTAGAACAATACAAAGATGATCTGCATGTTCTTTTTCACTCTTTGAATACACCAAGATATCATCTATAAAATAATAACGAACGAATCTATAAGTGGTTTGAAAACCCCATTCATCAAACTCATGAAGATTGTAAGTGTATTAGTTAGTCAAAAAGACATCACCAAAAATTCATAGTGCACGTACCTAGTTCTAAAAGTTGTTTTGGGCATATCTTCATGTTTAATATTCAATTGATAGTACCCTGACCTGAGATCAATCTTTGAAAAGATTGAGGCACCTTGCAAGTGATCAAAAAGGTCATTAATACTTGGCAAGGGATATTTATCCTAGATGGTAACCTTATTTAGTTGTCGGTAGTCAATGCACATTCTCATGCTATAATTGTTTTTCTTAACAAACATCGGAGCACCCTATAGAGAAGCACTAAGATGGATGAATCCCTTATCAAGGAGTTCTTGGAGTTGAGACTTAAGCTCTCTCAACTCTGTCGGAGCCATATAGTAGGGAGAAATAGAAATTGGTCGAATGCCATCTAAGTCAATGTAGAAATCTATGTCTCTATCCGGAGGCATACCAAGCAAGTCTGAAGGAAATACTTCTGGAAACTCGCGTATTGCCAAAATTGACTTAATAGAGGGAAACTCTATATCAATATTTCGAATATGGGCCAGATAGGCCAAAAAATTCTGCCCCACCATTTTTCTAGCCTGGAGAAAGAATATGACCTTAGTTGTCTTAGGCTTGTACACCCTTTTTGACTCTAACCTTTCCTTCCGTGGGATTTCTAGAGCCACCATTTTTATATTACAGTTAATTACAAAAAAATAGGAGGACAACCAAGCCATGCCTAAGATTATTTCAAAAGCAATCATGTCTAAAATTAATAAGTCTACCCAAGTCTGAAACCCTATAAACATCACAAAGTAAACACGATAAATATGGGTGACTATGATTGACTCTTCAATAGAGGTAGAAACATGGACAGGGGCATCAAGTATATCACACAATGCAGATAAACCTAAGGCATATTTCACGGGCACATATGAATAAGTAGACCCCGCATCAAATAAAATAGTAGACATCCAGTCACATATAAGAATAGTACCTATGATCACTACATCAGACGTCTCTGCGTCGGTCTTGGCCTAAAATGTATGAAATTGAGGTCGATGATCCTGACGGCTACCTCCTTGCCTGGCTGGCTGCTCTTCGATCTGAACTACCATTACCTCATCCCTTACGACCTTTTTGGTTTCCTACTCGCCCGCCTTGTGGACTTCCTCTACCATTGCCTTTGCCGACTGTGGGTACCACTTCTCTGGCCTACTGGGTACTAAAACTATCCCACGGGGTGAGGATATTCTCTCCTTATATGCCTCAGCTCTCTATAATTGAAACACTCGCGCTCAAAAGATAACTTGCTACCCGAAAAAGATGCTCATTGACTCTCATGGGCCTAATGCGGTTGTGGGGTACCTAAAAAACTGCCAACAAAAGCAGGTAGGGCTGACTGAATTGGCCAACTGCAATTATCGGCCTGCTTGACCCTCTAGAATAGGATCCCTAAAAATTACCTGCGCTCTGGAGCCATAGCCTTGGCCTGTCCATCCCGCCTCACACCCTCTATTTTCTTCACAAAATCAGTGACTTTATTAAAACTTCCGCCTGACAAAGTCTTGTGAACTAACAACACCTGCAATTCAGGGTTCAACCCCTTTACAAACAATCAGATTGTTTCTTCCTCTGTGGCTACCAGTTGTATTGTTTACCTGGATAGTGTATGAAATATTTACTCATAGGCAGCCACCAACATACCACCCTATTCTAAATCCATCAATTCATCCTTTTTGTGAACTCTCATGGTGCGTGGTACATATTTCTCCAGGAATAAGGCATGAAACTAGACCCAAGTAAGTGGGGACAACATTGGCGAGCGACACTCCACATACGCCCTCTACCATTATATGGCCTTACCCTGCAGCTGAAAAGTCACAAATTCTACCCCATGATATACTATGCCCAACTTATGCAATTTGTCATAATAATAAAAAATAAACTCATGTGCATCCTCATTATCAGAGCCATGCAAGACCGAAGACTTAAGCTTCAGGAACTTGGTGAGCATGTCATATTCAGTGCCGGTCATGAAAGGACTCATGAGAGTTTTGAAAAAGGCATCAATTTTTATCACCTAATCTATCAAGGGGGCTGCAGCAGCAAAAGGATGAGCTACAGGTACTGGTGTCGCGGGTATGGTTAGAATGGCTCTAGTGCCCGCTAGCCCACTTAGAAAAGCCATGATTTGCTATGCTAGTATGGGGTCCAGAGGGGGAAGACCGACATCCCTAGCTTGGGTATCTTCTGCCTGTTCAGCCAATCTGTCTTTTCCCCCAATATCTAGATTCTCCTCTAACTCATTTAGTGGAGCGGGAGAGACCTCATCTACTGGTACTTCCACAACCGAAGCCTCAACCCTGGAGGATGCTTCTCTCTCTCAACCTCTGCTGCACTTCCCTCTCCTTCCCCTGCCTCTACCTTAGTTGCACCCTCGCATTGCTGGCTTTTCCTCTGGCTCATTTAGATTTACGGGCCGAAGACCATTATAGAGGGTATTAACCATCTGTAGACAAGAAAATGAAATGAGTTAGATAACAATTTGAATCACCATATACCAATTAGAATCAAGTCATAGCATGAATGAGAGAAGATAGAGAAACTTTTCTAAAGTCCTGCAGGCTCTCGAAGAAAAGTACAGACATTTTTGTACTATTTTACAACACTCTACTAGACTCATTTTTGTACGTTCTCCATTATTTGATAATTATTAATACCAATTTTAGTATTTGGATTACTGTTGGTATCGATCTTAACCGAAGCCTTAATTTCTCTGATATCAACTTTGTCACGTCTTTAACCCATCGTGACTGGCAGCCATATTAACCCTTCGGTGGAAGAACCATTTTTACAGCCCCAAATAACAATACTAACAAGATATAACAAGTTTAAAAATGCAGAAGCAGGTTTAATCAACAAAACATAGGATGAGTTCCCATAAACTCATAAATATCTAATCATCAATCTAAAAACATGCGGAATAATCATCCTAGGAACTGAAAGTCAGTCATACCTAAAATCTAACAAACTAACAAGTTTAGAAAGAAAAGGGGACACAACCCCAAAAGAAACATAACCATAGTGTCTAAAGTTTAAGTCCCAAAAAAGGACTAGAAATAATAGATA
Organism: Solanum dulcamara; assembly: GCF_947179165.1. Taxonomy (NCBI): domain Eukaryota; kingdom Viridiplantae; phylum Streptophyta; class Magnoliopsida; order Solanales; family Solanaceae; genus Solanum; species Solanum dulcamara. Next base: position 69,784,689 of record NC_077243.1, on the reverse strand, counting down.
GTTAACGGCGGCCTAAAAGAATTAGCTCACCCTTGAACTCGAACAACTTTCATTCCTCTAAGTGAGGTTCCTCCGCAGCCAGCTGAATATGTCCTATACTTATCAAAGATAGAGCAAGTGTAGCATTAGTACATCAAATGAACATTGTACTGATAGGATCACGCGACTAGCTGGTAAGCAAGTCATGGGCAAATAAACCCAACATAGTAAGCACATATATATAGAATAGTTTAACCCTTTTTATCTCAACCAGTACTCAATAAGATCACAGGCTATCAATCCCAATATCATATAATTTCACATTAGGGTCCCCTCACGGGACCTACAAACACTTAATTTGTATCAAAATGTGACACCCAATTAATTTATGTCAAAATGTGACACCCGATCCAAGGTTCATGTCGGATGAGAACTTTGATCCAATTATGTGTCATAATATAATACTCGATCCAATTATGCGTCAAAATATAACACCCGATCCAAACATACAAAGTAATTAGAATTTACCATCAATGATCAACATCATATCACTAAAAACAAGACATCACAAAATAGGCCAGTAGCGATCATTTCACATATTTTATCGCATGCTTCTCTATTTATATAGACATATGCATATGATGAAGTAATTTAGCAAGAACATAAAACACATACAGAAAACAAAACTATCACCTACCTTAAATTTGAGCTTCAACCACTCTAAGATGCAAGAGCTTTCCCTTTTTGAGTTTGTTCCACTTGTTCTTGGTCTAAAAATAGTAAATACATACAAATGATCAATAAAATGATCTACCTTAGTCGAATTATAGTATAATTCCCCTCTTATACTAACCCATGATTTTAAATCCCACCTAGGGCTAATTTTCACTATTACCCACAAGCCAAAATCCTTCCACAATGATCACCCATCTTAGTTTATGGGTTTTAGGAATCAAATTATGAGTTTAGGGAGGAGAAATCTTATCTTTGACATGAGAATTAATGGAAAAGTGACTAAAACCGCCCTGGGTCACCTCTTAACGTCTTAAGAATAGTTTTTTTTAGAATAATACCATTTCAGGGATTTTCTCCTAACTTAAGTCGCGATTGTCCCACTCCAATGAAAACATCCCACTCTAGCGGCCCCGCCTTAGTGGCAGTAATACCCCTCTGGCAGGATAAGTGGAGACAGAGAGTTCAGAACTTGAGCTCCAAACTCCTATTTCACAACACACCCCCATCCCATGACATTATAAATTATACCCTTCACACCGAATATAATTTTCACCAAATGCGATTCCTTAAAGCTGTAACAGCTCCATATCATCTAGGCTATCCACTAATTTAATCAAATCACCAATTCGATCCTCCACCTATTACCAGGTTATTCTAGACCTCGCCTGACTCAGAATTCATCTAAGTCTGGTCTAGGCTCAAATTTTTTGAAGTTATTATCCAAAGTTTTTAGGCACAAATTCATTTTCTCTTGGCCTATCCATAACGATGGAGACAGATCGTTACAGCTAGAGGAAACTTACATCTATTTCTTTTCAATTTCCCACCAAATCATTCGGTAAAGGTTATCTAATCATTTCTCTAACTTGTAATTCGATTCTTATAGAATCTGAGGAAATTCTATTATGGCAAGGTTTTGATTTGAAATTAATGGTAGAAAAAGTCCTAGTTTAGTGGTTATAATCATGAACTTGGCCAATGGTTAGTGTTTTAACATAATCCAGGTGTGATACATTATTTTTATTGATTCTTTATATTTTGTTTTATCTATTTTAGATCAAAAACAAGCCAAGACACCTCAAAAAGGGAAAGCTCAGGTTCTTTAAAATATTCAGATTTGATTTGAGGTAGGTGATGGTTGTGTTTTTTCATTTGTGTTATATGTGCCTGTTAACTACTTTGTTAGTATTGCATTCATGATATATGATTAGGGGAAAGTAAGGAACATGAATTGAAATGATATTTGTGATCAAATTATATGCAATGAATGTGTTGCTTGGTTGTACAAGTGTGATTGCTATTCATTATGGTTGTGATTGTGATAGGTGATTTCTTGTTGCAATGGATTGGTATATTTTGAACAGGTACCACACTGGTACATTTGAAATGGGTACCACACTGGTATATTTGGATTGGGTACAATGCTGGTGCACTGACTATGAGAACGGGTACCACGCTGGTACACTATTAATTTGGGTATGAGTTCCATCAGGGGACCAAAGTATTTGTTGTATTGTGATTGATCATGCTTATTGTGCACAATAATTTAAATGTAAGGACTGGGGTCGGATATTCCTATAGTTATTATGTGATTCTATATTATTTGATTTACTAAGTTATGGTTTCTTGTTCATATATCATTCACTGGAATTAGTTGTATGATCCCACCAATATATTTTGATTGTGTATTGATGTTACACTTGCTCTTTCTTTTTTAAGTACAGGGCAAATTCAGGCGGCAGTGAGAGATCACAGTTGAGAGATACTTGATAGTTCGAATTCAAGGGTGTTACAGTTCTTTCAGGTTGCCATGGTTTCTTTTTGGTTCTTATTCCTTTCCTTTGGACTCAGCACTATTAGACACTTTAATTTATGGTTATTGCTTTTGGGTTACATCCTCATAATCTAAACATTAGATAGAGTTTTGGTACAATGAATTTCAAATTTTCGAGAGTTTATTTTGGCAATATTTTATTAAGACTTTATTGAGTTTATAGGGACTCATCCTTTATATATTTAAACTGATTCCACTTAGTTAAATGTATGATTTTTGAGTTATTTGAATGATGATGTTGGGTTAATTGAGCTAGTATTGATTTTCCCACTACAGGGTTAGTGTGTGTGCCAGTCACGACTGGTCAGGACCGTGACTATATGTCTTTAATTTGATTTTTCTACTATTTTATGATAATATTTTGAATACAACTTACAAGAAATTATTTTATGGACATAACATTATGTGAAACTTAATAACTTTTGACATTGTTAACATATTAATAACTTATATTAGCTGAATAAAATAAAAATATTAGTAGAAAAAATTAAATAGTTAATGAGTAACAATACAAGAACTTGATAACTAGAAATATTAACCAAACTTTTTTCCAATCACAATAAAAGACACTAAAATGTGATTGTTATAAAATAAACTAACTTAGCAAATTAATAAAGAGAGAGTAAAAAAAAAAGAGAGTATTGAGAGAATTCATATATGTGTATCGTCTTTTGTTTTTTATATTTTGTATAGCAACAATGGCTATTTATAGCCATTGAAAATCTGAATTTGATACAAGTTGAGGAATCAATTTGGGTGACAAAACATGGTGTAGAAGAAAAATGTGGAGAAAATGGAAGGAAAAGAAAGAGGGAAAGAGACAGCCACCAATATAACACTCCCTCTTGGATATCCATGTGAAATAAAAAAACTTTACAAGAAACAATATACATAGTTATTCTGAACATCCATAGATGTTCTATCTCGTTAAAATCTTACTAGGAAAAACCCACTGGAAAAAGCCTAATGAAGGAAAAAGAGTACACACATCTGATAATACGCCTTGAGTGCTGCCTCATTAAAAACCTTAAACCTTACCAGGAAAATTCAGTGGGACAAAAACCATGGTTAAGGGAAAAAAAGTACAATGTATATTTTATTCCCCCTGATGAAAACTTCATTTGATATTTTAGAGACGACGCATTCCAACCTTATACCTTAGCTTCTCAAAAGTTGATGTTGGTAATGCCTTTGTGAATAAATCTGCAAGATTATCACTTGAACGAACTTGTTGTACATTAATATCACCATTCTTCTAGAGATCATGTGTGAAGAATAATTTTGGTGAAATATATTTCGTTCTGTCTCTTTTTATAAAGCCACCTTTAAATTGAGCTATGCACGCGACATTATATTCGAATATAATTGTGGGTACTTTGATATCATTTTTCAAGCTGCATGTTTCTTTGATATACTATATCATCGATATCAACCACACACATTCTTTACTTATTTCATGAATTGCTATTATTTTAGCATAATTTGAAGAAGTAGCTACAATAGACTACTTTGTAGATCGCCATGATATAACAGTTCCTCCGTGTGTAAATAGATAGTTTGTTTGTGATCAAGCTTTATGTGGGTCTAATAAATAACGTGCATCTGCATAACTAATAAGGTCTGCACAACCTTTATTAGTATAAAACAAACTCATATCAACAGTAACCTTTAGGTATCGCAAAATATGCTTGATACTGTTCTAATGCCTTCGCATTAGGGATGAACTATACCTTGCTAGCAAATAAACAGAAAATGTTATATCAGCCCTGGTTGCATTAGAAGATACATAAGTGCACCAATTATTGAGATATGGTACTTTAGGACCAATAAGTTCTTCATTCTCTTATGGAAGTCGAAATGGATTGTTGTCCACTTTAAGTGATCGAACAACCATTAGAATACTTAATGAATGTGCTTTGTCCATGTAAAATTATTTTAAGATTTTCTCAGTGTAGGCACATTGATGGACAAAGACCACATTTGCTTAATGTTCAATTTGCAGACCTAGACAAAGTTTTGTCTTTCCAAGGTCTTTCATCTCAAATTTTTTCTTTAGATATTCAATAGCCTTTTGGACCTTTTCAAGAATTCCAATGAGATTTATGTCATCAACATAAACGGCGAGTATAACAAACTCTGATTCCATTTTCTTATTAAAAATACATGGATAAATGAAATCATTTATATAACATTCATTTATTAAGTATTCACTAAGACGATTATACCACATACACCCTGATTGTTTCAGACCATCTAATGATCTTTGCAATTTCATTGAGTACATCTTTCGAGACGTAGTACTTGCTTTAGGCAATTTTAATCCTTCTGGAATTTTTATACAAATTTCATTATCAAGTGAAGCATAAAAGTAAGCTGTAACTACATTCATTAGATGTATTTCAAAATTTTTATGTACAGCTAAACTGATAAGATATCAAAAAGTTATTTCATCCATAACAAGTAAATATGTTTCTTCATAGTTGACCCTGAGTCTTTGAGAGAATCTTATGCAATAAGGCGTGCCTTGTATCTTACAATTTAATTTCTCTCATTTCATTTTCACACAAAAACCCATTTATAACCAACTGATTTTACACCTACAGGGATTGGGACTAGAAGTCCAAAAACCACACGTTTAGCAAGTAAGTCTAATTCTGATTGAATTGCCTTTTTCCATTCTTGGCAATCACATCTACGTTGACATTCTTCGATGGATTTAGGCTCAAGACGTTCACTATCTTACATGAGGTTAATTGCAACATTACATGTAAAAATATTATCCATTGTATTTTTTGATCGATCTAAGTTTATCTCATCACCGATAGAATTTATTGAAAGTTCTTCATTCATTTGAGTCACGGATTCACTGATTTCTTCAGAAATATCAGTATTACTCAAATGTTAACCTTCTTCAAGATGCTCTTTTGTAGTATCATCTTTATTATACCTCAAGTTTTTCTTTCTAGGAGTTTTATCCTTTGAACCCAATGGTCTACCACGCTTTAGGCATATTTGAGATTCAAAAGCTATGATACTAGTAGATAATCCTTTTGGGACATCTATCCGAATAGGCACATTTACTGCAGGGATGTGTGACTTAGTTATCCGTTGCAAATCAGTAAATGCATCTGACATTTGATATGCTATTTTCTGTAAGTAGATGATCTTCTGGACCTCATGCTCACATATACAGATACGTGTATCAAAATGAGATAGTGATAAAATTTTCCACGTAATTTTTCTTTCGGGTTCCTTTTTCTCTCCCCCTAATTGCGGAAAAGTTATTTCGTCAAACCGACAATCTGCAAATGGAACAGTAAATAAATCTCCTATCAATGGTTCAAGATAGCGAATTATGGAGGGTGAGTCAAACCCGGCATATATGTTGTGGTGGTGCTACAATCATGTATACCGCACAACCAAAAATTCTTAGATGGGCTATATTTGATCTATGATCAAATACTAATTATGATGGAGAATATTTATTATAATTTGTTGATCTGAGACGTACAATTGCTGCTGCATGTAAGATAGCATGATCCCAAACAGTAATTGACAATTTTATTTTCATTAGTAGGCATCGTGCTATCAATTGTAGATGCTTAATAAATGACTTTGCAAGGTCATTTTGAGTATGAACATAACAACATGATGTTTAATTTTTATCTCAATTAATAAACAATAATCATCAAAATCTTAAGACCAACTAGATGATGCATCTATTAAGACCATAAAATATCTAAACAATCCACTAAGTAAATGAATAAGTCCACATATATCTCTATGTATACGCTCTAAAAAGACAGGAGATTCAATGCCAACCTTCAGGGTTGATAGTCCGACAATTAATTTACCTTGATAACAAGCAGCACCTGAAAATTCATCATTCGTAAGAATTTCCAGGTTCTTGAACAGATGTCTAGTTGAATTTTCAAGAATTTATCTCATCATTATTGATCAAGGATGACCTATTCGATCATGCCATAGCAGAAACGTATTTATATTAGTAAACTTCTGGTTTATGATTAAATGTGTTTCAATTGCACTGATTTTTATATAATATAGGCCAGACGACAAAGTTGGTAATTTTTTTCAAAATATATTTCTGACCGGAGACACTCTTGGTTATATCAATATATTCAATATTTATTTTATTTAGTGCCTCAACATCATATCTATTTCTGCTGATATCTTTAAAACTAACAAGTTTTTTGGAGATTTAGAAGAGAACAGTGCATCTTTTATAACAATCTTTGTCCCCTTAGACAGAAATATAATAACTCTTCTGGAGCCTTCAATCATTTTTGAATTACAAAAAATTGTAGTAACATTTGTTTTTCTTCTAAGCAAGTTGGAAAAATATTTCTCATCTTTAAAAATGACATAAGTTGTTCCACTATCAATTACACAAATATCCTTGTGATTGATCATTGATCCAAACAAAATTTGAGGCATATCCCTATTTTTCTTCAAAAAGAAATAAAGTATACATTATAATTAAAACATGATCATTATACAAATTTTATTTATTTACATAGATTAGAAAAATACAAACATATTATTTAGTATACCCAAATAAAAAGAAAATTATTTAAATATTATTAGGCTTATCAATCTTCATATTTTCTTCTGGAAAATTAAAGAAATCAGATACATCCAAATGCATAGGCTCAATATTATCTTCAGATATAAAATTTATCTCTGGATTATTTTCTGTCCTCTTCAAGAATGCCTGATATAGCTGAACCAGACGTTTTGATGATCGGCAGGTATGTGACCAGTGGACCATACCTTCACATCTGTGACATATACTTTCTGAATTTTTTTTTGTATAGCTTCTGGCTTATTACTTTTCTTTCTATAGTGCTGATCATTTTTCGGTGTCATCCGAGCATCGTGATTATAATTTTTTCTTCGACCACAACCACACCTATGACTGGGCCATGACCTCTTTCTTGTTGGTTATAGTTTGTTTGATTTACTTCAGAGAGTGTCAAAGAACCAACAGGCCGACTATCATGATTTTTTATTAACAATTCATTGTGGCGTTCAGCAATAAGAAGGTGAAAAAGTACTTCAGAATATTTTTTAAACCCCTTTTCATGATATTGCTGCTGCAAGAGCATATTTGCGAGTGGAAATGTGAAGTATGTTTTTTTAAGTTTGTCTTGCTCATTGATTTCTTCTCCGCATAAATTTAACTGAACTATAATTCTAAACAAGGACGAATTATATTCAGTTAGATTTTTAAAATCCATTAATCTCAGATTAAGCCAATCATGACATGCCTGTGGAAGGATGACCAACTTCAAGTGGTCATATTGTCACGTCCCGAGAGGGTACCCTAGACGTGGACGGCACTCGAAAGCCATTTTTGTCCTTCAAGCAAACAACTTGGTCCAGTCACACTTTCATTCATTCACAATCAATCAACGGAAGATTCTATTATAAGAATACTATTCATAATTTTAGGGCCAAAGGCCAAATAAATACCCAATCAATAACTAACTAGAATACAACTAGTCAAAACGGATGACTCATCATTCCCACACTCTAGTATATGAAACCTCTATCAAAAATCTAGGAGGTGCCAATAACAAGCCCATGGATACCAAAAATCAAAATAAAAGAGACAAAACAATGCTATAAAGAAAATCTTGGCATACTCCAGAGACTAGGAGGACTCACTAACTAGATGGAAGTGAGGAGATCTTCAACGGTGCGCCGGTTGATGATCTCTAGTACCTGTCTCTGCATCATGAAATGATGCATGCCAAATAGCGTCAGTACATGAAATGTACGAGTATGTAAAATGGCTGAATAAAACAAACATCAAGGAAGAATCAAATCAACTCGGAATCTCAACTCAAGAGAAGAACAACTCAATCAAATATCCTAAGTCTAAACAGAAAAATGGTTTAGACGGGACCATTCACATACAATTCAATCCAATCCGACTCAGAGTACTATCAAGACCTATATGGGAGTTTCTCTTATCCGACAACCATCACTTATGAGCTAGTGACAGTACAACAAACTGAAGTTGTTGCCTCGTCCGTTCATACTTTGCCAGGGTATGAACGAATCAACCAATCATGGATTCAATCCAACCAAGTCCTATAATGCCAGGATAATAATTTTGGAGAAGCATCTGACTTTAACGGTTCAATCTCCTCCTACGTTTGGTGATGCAGTTATTGGATTTGAGTTATTACTTACTCTTACCCAATTCAGTGCTAAATACTCCTCCCAAGACTCAATGCTCATAAAACTCCATCCAATCAACTCAATCAAATCATATCGACAAGTCTCATTTATAACCTTGTCAACTCATCAACTCTATCACAATCAAACCTCTCCCAATCATACTATCCGATCAATCTCAATCATATCTTTCAAGAGTAGATTAAATACGAATTTATAACAACATACAAACCTATCCAGTCGTTTCTCTATTCATTTAACAAATCTTTTGGGACTCAATGCAACTCCAAGGTTTTAAATCAACAATTTAAGATAAACAACATAGTTAAGAAAATTAACATTTAACATAATCAACATAGTTAAAAAATTAACAATATATGATCGACCTTTCATCTCAATCAACTCATACCAACATGTAGCACATCACTTTCTTGGCTCCACAACATCAACATAATAGAAATTAGGGTAATAGATGAAAAGGCCCTATTTGGACCTAACTCTATCAATAAACTTCATTCTTATGAACAATCAATTTCAAAGAAGATGTAGGAAACATGGGTGGACTCAACCCATGCTTTGAATAGCCTTACATACCTTAGTGAAGACTTTGAAGAAAACCTTGATGTTAGGTCTTAATGGAATGCTTGAATTCTTGAAGTTCTTGAAGCAATCCTTGTTGGCAATGGAGAAGAAGAAGAAGAGAGGGAAATTTTTAGGGATTTTAGAGAGAGAGAGGGACTGAAATAATGGTCCAAAACGTCCCAAGGCAGATGTATATATAATTTGGGAAAATACCCAAATTGCCCTTTCTCTAAAAATCTGGAAAACAGGCTAAAACGCTCCTGGCGCGATAGTGGCGTGTCCGCCACTGCAGGGCCAAGTCGAATTTAGGCTTAAAACCTGCACATCTGATAGTGGTGCATCGTGCCAAGGACCAAACTACTGAGGCTGTTTCATGGCGCTATAGTGGCGCGTCGCGCCCTTACAACGCCAAGCCTATATTTTCTGGGTTCTGGAAAATAGTCTTAAAAATCCTGTACATCTCGTAGTGGTGCGCCACACCAGGGACCAAACTACTGAGGCTTATTCCTGGCGCGATAGTGGTGCGTTGCGCCACTGCGGCGCCAAGCCCAGGTTTCCAATAGTTGCCACCTAGGCCTGAAATTCCTGCAGTACTAGTCCCTCTTAGGAGAGTTATAATTTTTGACTCCAAACTCCACAAATTACAATCTTGACGGCGATGGAAAGAATACTTGAAGACCTTTAATTTAATAGGTCATGGGCTACCCAGATCGTCCTATTTCAAAAGATATGGTCGCTAGAAGTCGAACCCTTATACGAATTCATTCTAAAACTTAGCCAAGACAAATTATTTGGACTTAGCTTGGTTCTAGGGATCCTTTACGCCCCCACATCACCTCTAACTCTCTTCAATTACTTGGGAACTCATCCTAACTCATGCATACACTTCACAATAGTCGGGTTTGATCCTACACGTATACGAAGAAGGGTTCGAATCCTAGAGAAGAATTTTTTGGGGGGGGGGGTGTTACACATACCTTTCTTTTAGATTCTTTCACAGTTTAAAAGGATCTTTTAATGTGAGGTACTATAATTTTAACCTCTCGTCAAGATGGTGGAGGAGAAATATCATGACTTTGGCACGGTCTTAACCAGATGTCATATTGTCGTTTTTTATGGTGTTTGCCAGACTCATCGATTCTAGGTGTATTTCGGCATCTAGTGCCCATGATGAGTAGCCCTTTCTAGATATATCAAGAGCAACAAATTCAAGTTTAGAGATATTAGACATTTTAAGAAAATAAAATTCTTACCCTTTTGTTACCTTTTAAAAATAGCTCAAAGTGATGGAGGCTCGTGCTGATAACGTGTTATAAAATAAACTAACTTAACAAATTAATAAGGAGAGAGTAAGAGAAAAGGAGAGTATTGAGAGAATTCGTATATGTGTATCTTCTTCTTATTTTTTTTAATTTTGTATAGCAGCAATGACTATTTATAGCCATTGCAAATATGAGATTGATACAAGTTGAGGAATCAACTTGGGCGACAAAATATGATGGAGAAGAAAAATGTGGAGAAAAGGAAGGAAAAGAAAGGGGGAAAGGGACAGCCACTAGTATAACAGAGATGACATTATTCTATTCATTATAAGTAAACTTTGAGTCTGGACTCCTCTTATTATTTTTAATAAGTACTTTATTTTTATATTAACTTAGGATCTATCAAAAACAGTTTCTCTATCTTACAAGCATGAATAAACTTGCATATACACCATCCCACATGCTCTACTTGTAAAATTACAAATAATGCATTATTGTTATTATATATCTTCTAATTAATTTTTCCATTTGACCCACAGATTGGATCCGGGGCTGACCCAACCTCACGCAAGCCTTACATGCCAATAAGCTTATTTGAACCGGCTAAAAAGCCTCCTTAAAAAATGAACTTTAAAAATTTTAGTTTAAATCTATTAAATTACGAAATGAATTGGACCAAGTCCCTTACTTGAAAACAAAAAAGAAACATATTTCATTTCTCTTTTTCCTTCTTTCTCTTAATTATAACCAACACAAGTTTTGGAGGCAACGGCAAAATCAGAATTTTTAATAAGGGAATTCAAAATATGAAAAAATAGACACACGAACTAGCTGAAGGGGGTTCGACATCTACTATTTATACATAAAAAAATATTTTAACCATATATAAATAATATAATTTTTCGTCGAATAGGGTTCGGATGAACCCCTGGATACCATGTAGGTCCGCCACTGTTTGGAGGAAAAAGAAAAAGTGGTAATCTTGGAGGGGTAGGATGCTGTTCAAAATCATGCTAGTCTGGTCATGTTATAGGCAATTTTTTTCCCACCATTTATCAGATTTGAAACTCGAAAAGACCAAGACCACAAGCGTTGAGAGGACAATGACTATAGTTTTTCCATATTTTATAGTTTTTCTATATAACCTTTTAAGGGAATTAAAGTAGTGAAAATACTTCCTAAAAGAAAGTGAGAAAAGAGAGAAGACCGAGAGGAAAAAAAGGTGGAAAAGCAGATAATAATAATTAAAGAATGCAGCGACAGAGAATTAGAATAACGCTTAATATATAAATATACATGTGATTTGGTGAAATTGAAATTAGGCTCTCAAGTACTTATTAATTAGCTAGGCGAATTTAGCATTTAAACTTAAATACGTTCACTTTTTAATTGCGGATACATATGTAATTGTGTATATTGCCGATTCTGCGAAAAGCAAGAAAGTTGGCAATGGGCTAAACTAAAATAGTTGGGGGTCGTTTAATGCGTTAGACTAGCGTAGATAGTTCTGAGATAAAAATTTATTAAATCGTATCTTTTTGTTTGGTTGCTAATTATGAGAAAAGTTATATTAGAACTAGCTAATAATTAGTATTAAGATAAATTATCCTTATCAAAAAGTGAAATAATATTATCGAAATTAGTTATCAAGGGATAAAGCAATGAAAATAAAAACAATACCTCTGAGGTAATAACGACCCTCATGGTCGTTTTGTGATTTCTGCCTCTTTTTCCCTGTTTGACCCTCTTCATAGCTTTCTTTACCTATTATGACTTGCGAAAATGGATAAAAAAAAAAGTTTGACCCAATTCAACATTTTTGAGTTAACAAATGTTAGGTTTGAGTTTTGACGATTAGACTAGGTTTGGAGGGTGATTGATGGTTTGCATGGATCGGGGTGCTCTGGAGTGATTTAGACCTTCAGTTAATTTCTAGCTTTTAGAAAGTTCAAAGTTGACCACAATCAATTTGGTCAAGACAGTCTTGGATTGGTGATTTGATGATTCCAACAAATCTAGAACGTGTTCTATAATCAATTTACATGTTTTTATTTGTGTTTGATGATTTTGATTTATATATACAAGGAATAATATATATAAATAAAAAATGAGCACTATTAAAGAGAACATTTTTTTAATCAATTAGGGTAAAATTGATAATAATTATCATCCTTAATCTTGAATTTCCAAACTAATAATTATTTTAAAACAATAATATTTTTTTGCTAAATAGTTAAGATTGGCTCTTTCTTATCAAAATGATTGTCGTCATACATGTTGTTCAGTGTTCACTGTTCCCATAACCCAAATTGCAAGTTCTTGACATGCAATGTGGGAGGTCTAGACTAGATCGTCGTCTAGTTACATGCACAAGACTTGATTATTTATATTGTTATGGTTTTGTAATAAACGTGTATAAAAATTATGAAACTTATGTTCATTTTAGTGAAAAGAGTTTGAACTTTTTAAATCTAAATATTGTATCGTATAATTCGTGAAATGACTATATAATCATAGTGGTATGTTTAAGGTTTGATTAATGACATTAGAGGTTGATCACGTCTTATCCTTAAAATTGGAATGTTCACATTTTTAAGTTGTCATGCAGAAAGCGTTAAAGGCACAAGTAATTGGCCAGAAATAACAATAACATATATACTTGGATCTAGGGGTATAAGAATAGAATTATATATGGATCTAGGGGTATAAGAATAGTATTAAATAAGGTGTATGAATAATATTGGTATTAATATATTATGTATGCATTAGTTATACTCGCATTAGTTATGTTGAGATTATTTTATACGCAGTATTTGATTTGGTGTATTAAAAATAACATTCATTGCATAATTTATTTTTAAAAATGAGTTTACAAAAATACCCTCCACAAATATAGTGAAAAGAATGTGGAAAAGATTTTGAGGGGCAATTGTGTCTTTAACTATGCTAATTATTGCATGCATTAACACCCTTTGTGTTACTAATTCCATGTATTTTCATGTATTAGTTGTACATACCTTAATAACAAATAGAGTGTTGAGAAAGTGTACCGAATAAGATACTAATAAGGGAAAACTACCTTATTAGACTTACATTCATACAATATTTACTAATTTTATCTATTCTGTCAAAAAATTACACATCTTACCACTAATTAAGAGTAGTCTATCATATACTGAGAAAAATACACCTAGATACATATATTTTTGCTACCTAATACACTAAAATAGTGAGAGTGGCGAGCAAGATGAGAAGGAAGGCGAGCGAGATAGTCATGTATTCCAAATACATGTGAATCAATAACGACCTGTTAGGTCATTTTGAGTACTAGAGGTTTTTATTCCATAAAAGACTCTTCCAGTAGATTCTAAATGAGTATTTTGGACTATTCAGTAAGTACGGTTATTTAGTTGATGGGTAGTTGTTAAATAATTAATTTAGTTGATAATAATGGGCAAGTCTGAAATTTATTTAAGGAAAAACTAAACTCATGCCCATAAAAGAAAAATAATTACAGACGCATACCCTTTACAATTCATATCCCCCAAAGCATGCAACTCGCAATTTTCCTTTCTCCCCCCCCCCAAAGCAGGAGACCTCGATGATACCATCGCGGTATCAATATACTAACATGATATCACTAAATGATACCACCACAATATATCTATATACTGTCATGACATCATTGATTTCTACTTCAATCCTTCAACGACATCTTCATTATACTATCATCTACTGACATGACATCATTAATGATTGTTTCATATAATCAGTCACACTCTTCAAATCATGTATGATACCATCACATTATGTGAATATACTATTGTGGTAGCACTAAGGTTTCCTTCATTCATTCATTCACAAAACTCTCATTCATTAATGATACCATAACAGTATAGTCATATATTGTTATGGTATTATTAAGGTTTCCTACATTCATCCATTTACAACTAAGTCAATCCTCAATAATAATAACACATTATATATATAATAGCATGGTATTATTGACTAATCAGAAGTCCGTCAGGTGAGGAATTCATAAATTATCAATGATACCATCACATAATATCATATATAATAGCATGGTATCATTCATCAATGAGCAGCCCTTCAAGTATATATCATATACTGACATGATACCATCAGAAATGATGAAGGATACCATCATAGTATATATATATATACTATGATGGTATCATAAAGTTTTTCTAAGTTATTCGATATTACATGAATGATACTACCACAATATATTTATATATTATCATGATATTGAAAATCCTTAGTAAGACACTTTTAAAATCCTCAATGATAACAACAACAACCCAATAAAATCACACAACGTGGGGTCTGGGAAGGGTAAAGTGGACGCAGACCTTACTCCTACCAAGGTAGGTTAGTTGTTTTCGAGAGATCCTCGGCTCAAAAGAAGCATAAAACGAGGTTAGATAAGGCTAAGAAGTTCAAAGCAAGCTATGAGAAAGTAAATAATGAATAATGCAACTAACGAAAGAGACACAGGTAAAATAAAGTAATCAAAGGATAGGAAGTAATAGAAAGATACTAACAGAAGTCAGAGCACAAGAAATTATAGTACGCTAATGTGCCTATTAATATGGAAGAATAACGAGACTATGTACTAACCTTCTACCCTAATATAGGTCCTCCACACCCTACTATCTAAGGTCATGTCTTCGGTAAGCTATAACTGTGTCATGTCTTATCTAATCACCTCTCCCTAATATTTCTTCGGCCTATCCCTACCTCTTCTGAAACCATCCACGTCCAACCTCTCACACCTCCGCACTGGGGTATCTGAGTCTCTCCTCTTCACATGCCCAAACCATCTCAGTCACATTTCCCGCATCTTTTCTTCCACCAAGGCCACTCCTACCTTGTCCAAATAGCCTTGTTCCTAATTTTGTCGCTCCTGGTATGCCCACACACCCATATCAATATTCTCATCTCGGTAACTTTCATATTTTGAACATGGGAGACCTTAACTGGCCAACACTCCACCCCATATAACACTGCCGGTCTAACCACCACTTTGTAGAACTTGCCCTTAAGTTGTCGTGGCACCCTCTTGTCACATAGCACACCAAAAATGAGCCTCTATTTCATCCACCCTTCTCCAATACGGTGTGTGACATCCTCGTCAATCTCCCCACTGCCTTGCATGATAGATCCAAGGTACTTGAAACTACTTTTCTTTTGGATGGCCTGGTCTCCAAGCCTAACTTCCGGTCAACCTCCTGAGGTGTCTCACTAAACTTGCACTCTAAGTACTCTATCTTGGTCCTACTCAGCTTAAATCCTTTAAACTCTAAGGTATGTCTCCAATCCTTCATCGATCAGTACTATGTCGTCCGCGAAAAGCATACACCATGACACCTCACCTTGAATTTATCGTGTCAATCCATCCATTACCAAAGTAAATAAAAATGGACTGAGAGTTGATCATTGATGCAACCCCATCATAATTGGGAAGTGCTCTGAGTCCCCTTCTACTGTCCTTACCTTGGTTTTGGCATCCTCATATATGTCCTTGATCACCCTAATGTACCACCGATACATCTTTAACCTCCAAACATCTCCACAGTATCTATCATAGAACTTTGTCGTAATCCTTTTCTAGATTGATGAATACCATATGCAAGTCCCTCTTTCTCTCCCTGTTCTGCTCCACCAGTTTCCTCACCAGATGGATGGCTTCTGTAGTTGAGCATTTTGGAATAAATTTGAACTGGTTCTCTAAAATAGACACGCCTCTCCTAACCCTCATCTCTATCACTCTTTCCTACACTTTCATAGTATGGCTTAGAAGCTTGATACCTCTATAGTTTTTGTAGCTCTAGATATCCCTTTTGTTTTTATATAGAGGGATCATTACGCTTGACCTCTATTCTTCGGGCATCATTGTTGTCTTAAACATGACATTAAATAACCTAGTCAGCCACTCCAAACCTACCAAGCTCGCGCTCTTCCAAAATTCCCTAAGAATCTTGTCAGGTCCGATCGCTCTTCCCCAGAACATCCTATGCACAACACCCTTAACCTCTTCAATTGAAATACTCCTGCAATACCCAAAATCGTGAAGCCACCCTATATGTTCCAAATTTCCCCACATAATCTCTTTGTCCCCTTCTTCATTCAAGAGTTTATGGAAGTATGACTGCCATCTCTATTTAATGAGGGTCTCCTCTACTAATATTTTCTATGCTCATCCTTAATGAACTTCACTTGATCCATATTTCGTGCCCTTCGCTCTCACACCCTGGCTAGCTTAAACAATTTCCTATCCCCACCTTTCTCTTGTAGTTCAACATAAAGGCATTTAAAAGCTGTCGTTTTTGTCGTTGAAACTACCGATTTTGACTCCTTCCCTACTATCTTATAAAGTTCCCTATTCGTCCACTTATCCACCTCATCCTTGCTTTCTATCAGCTTTACATATGCTATATTTTTTGCTTCCACCTTCCCTTGCACTTCTCTATTCCACCACTAGTCCCCTCGATGCCGGCCACGGCTACCTGTCGAGACTCCCAATATTTCCCTTGCTAAAAACCTAATACAACAAGCCGTTCTATAACACATAGTGTTCACATCCCCACTACTATTCCAGGCCCCCATATCCTTCAATTTCTCTCCCATCTCCAGGGTTCTAGCCTTGGTCAAACTCCCCCATCTGATCCTAGATCGGTCATCCCCTACCTTCTTCTTCCTCATCATCTTGATCCCTAAATCCACCACCAAGAGCTTATTTCTAGTTGTAAGGTTGTCGATCAGAATGATCTTGCAGTCTTTGCATAGACCTTTATCATCCTTCCTAAGGAGTAAAAAATCTATCTGAGTCTTAGCCACCGCACTCCCAAAGGTTACCAAGTAGTCATCCTTCTTTGGAAAACTCGAATTGGCTATCACCAACCCAAAAGCTCTTGCAAAATCCAAAAGTGAAACTCATCTTCTATTTCTTTCCCTGAAGCCAAAGCCTCCATGCACGTCATCATACCCTTTTGAAATAGACCCGATGTGCTCATTGAAATCTCCTCCCACGAAAAGCTTCTCAATAGGCGGTATGCCTCCCACTAACTTTTCCAAATCCTCCCAAAAGCGCCTCTTATCGTTCTCGTCTAAGTCCGCTTGCGGTGCATAAGCACTAATAATATTTAACGTGATACCTTCAACGACCACCTTAATCGACATCATCCTATCAGTGACTCTCCTAACCTCCACCACTTGATCCGTTAAATTACTGTCTACTAAAATTCCTACCCCATTCCTACTCTTCAATCTACCAGAGAATCAAAGCGTATACTCGTCTACCTCCTTAGCTTTAGAACCTACTCATTTGGTCTCTTGTACACAAGTTATATTAATCTTCCTCTTCTTTAGAATCTTAACTAGCTCTATGGATTTTTTTCTATCAACATTCCAATGTTTCAAGAACCTACTCTCAGTCTAGACGCTCCTTTAACCAACTTACCCCTAGTTACCCTCATCCCTGCCTCCATCCCCGTTCATGAGAAAGAACATGACCCTAGTCTACCATCACTATCCAAAGCCATGAAAACGCATATAAACTAATAAATTATTCAAACGTTTAGAGTCAGTAGAATGTAACTACAATTGTATGAGTAAAGAATAGATATGAAAACCGGAGGTACCTACTCCATTTGAAATGAACCTGGTTGACGTCGGAAAACACTATTTATGTTGGAGTTACTGTTCATATCAGCTTGCCAAGATGCTATTCACAATGACCTTTGGGTTGTGTGGGTAGTAGATCTTGGGTTGAATGAGTCTTTGGGCGAAAAACCCAAAATTGATAGCAATATTTCGATGGGGAATTTTGTCAAACACCTTCAAGGCATTGTCCACGGTGTTGGATTGTTCAGTGTTCACTATTGGAAGTTGGAACTTGGAATGAGTCACTGAATGTCAGCGAGCCGGCGCCGATGATGGGCGAGTAATGAAACAAAAAATTAACCGTTAGGCAGCAAATGAGGTTAAACAGTGCTTCCTGAAGTCTGAAATTAGCAGCAAAGAAAGTAGCCAAGAATACAGAGAAAAAAATAATAGTAAAAAGAAATCTTCTTCGATGAACCCAATGTGGAAAATCTTTACCCACCAAATGTTTCTCAGTTATTAGAAAGAAAAACACTATGGCTAGAGAAAGAAAAATCCTCAATGATTCCATAACAATATATTGCATATGTTATGGTATCATTAAGGAATTAAACATTTAGGAAAAATTGAACAAATGCGGCATGATACCATCATAGTATATATATACTGTGATTGTATTGTAAATGCGAGCTGAGCCTAGACTAAAGGGGTATCTCAGGTATATATTTGGAGCAAAAGGGGTATTTTCTAATATTACTTTAGGATGAAGAAAATTTGGATAATTACTTTCAATCTAGATCTATTTTATGTACCCTTCCCTTTATTTGATACCCTAAGCCACTTGGCCCATATATACTAAAATAAGTTAAGAGGGGTTTAATATTTTAGATCATAATTTGGAAAGAAAAACAAATAACCTCTCGAAGAGGACTTCGGCGACAACCGACTAAGCTGCATCAGGTAACCTGCCTAAATTATTATATTGCATATATGGATAGAGATTATATTATTATTGTTGTTGTTTTAGTATTAGTAGTTGTTATTGTTATTATTATTCATATTGTTGTTGTTATTATTATTGTTATTACTATGATGATGATGATGGGTTGTGAAAGAGAAAGAAGAGAATTTGAGTTGTAAGTTAAATTTTCAATTTGTACATGTTGCAGCGTAGTTGGACTTAGGAGAATAAGATTTTGGTGGCTAATGAGGAATAATAATTCGCCAAATAATTGAGGAATGTGATTTTACAATGATGAGGTGATAATTGAATGATAATTATGGGCTAATCATTAAGGGTGATGATATAGAATGAATTAGTGATTTGTAGGGAAACTTTCTGTAGATGTATGGTCATTGTTTAGTTAGTGATATTCGTGTTTAAGTCTTAGTTGTATAACTTACTTTGATTTCTGATTTGTTTTTATAGTTATCATATTATGATTCAAGTTTTGATATATTGATGTGTTAAATTAGATATTTAAAATATTATATTATATGAATACCATTCGAGTTATGTTATTTGGAGAAATTGAGACTTAATCGTATGCTTGAATTTAGGAAATTGATTATAGACCTTGGTGCATTTTTAGGTCTAGGATAGATATATAGTAATATGGGTGTCTATGCACTTGTTTGGAAATGTTCTAAGGTATTGAAGAAAGAAAGAATATTGGTGAATTAGCTTGCTCGACTTTAGTTTTTCAGTTGAAGTAGGTTATGGTTTGTTCTATGTGATAGAGAGACTCTTAATAGTGATTGATAGTCATTGAGCAATGTTGTGAAGCTTTTATATACTTAATTATTGTGGTTTTAATGATTGATATATTATTATGATTGGTCTATAATCCCAAGGCCGCGAAATTCATAACTTAAACTTGCTCTATCAAAGTGATGCCTTGAATAAAGAAGACTTGGTGAAATATTTTTAATGCAGTAGAGAGTGATAATAAAGAATGATGAATTAACTATATTGTGGGATCGGATACCACGAGTCAACACAACATATTTGAATTGGGTGCCACGAGTCGATACATTATTGGATGGGGTGCCAAGTTTCAACACGATAATATTAAAAGAAAATATATTAAAAACTTAATCTGCTCAATCTCAACAAACCTATTTCCAAAAGAACGTGGTGTGGAGGCTTGAGTCCTCATGTGTATTCTTTCTATTCTTGACTAGTTATGCACTTACCTCATTATTGTCATCACTTGTTCTTGTTGCTTGTTGTTTGCCACATGTTAAGTGCTATAACAGATTTTTTGATATTACTTTATGCATATTAGTTCTTATTTTGAGTTGGTCAATGATACTTACTCAGTACATGTTACCTTGTACTAGGCCCTAATTATAGTTTTCTTTAATTTTCCCTCTGTAGAGTGCAAGAAGTGTACCAGCGACTTCGACTCACCATCAACTTTAGCTAGTGTCAGCACATCAGATTTCAGAGTGAGCTATTGTAATGACCTGTTCCCGTCGTTATGAATAAGCCAATGGAGAAAGAAATTGGGCCAGAAAACTTCTGAGTAGTAACTTACAAAATTTGAGTCTAGGCTAGACTTGGACGAAATCTGAGTAATATACGGTCTGTAGTAATCTAGTAATGTATGGACGATGAATTTATCACTTTGATAGTAGGGATTTATAGCCAAGACACCAGAGAGACCGTACGACTTCATGAAATTGAATTCGGGTGAGTAGAACTTCCGTAATTAAACTTGGCATGAAGGGTTAAAATTAAAACGTCATGGTTTGGGGCATGCTGCATAATAGGAGCTTAGGACATAAATTCCTAGTTTCTGTTCTCATACAACCCACTACAACAGGATTATTCCTGTCATAACAGGGCTGTCATGGCAGGTAAGTGGTGTCATAGCGGGAAAGTCGAGAGTTTAAACGGGTAAAAGTGCAAAAACTAATTTTATTCCTTTCACTTCGTTCTTGAGAGACCAGAAGCGACCTAGGGAGATATTCCTCTAATCTTTCATCAAATTTCATGCGAAAGGTAAGTTAATTGCTTCCCTAACTTGTATTTTGATTCTTAGTTAATAGAACATGTGGTAAATACCTAAAGGAAGGGTTTTTGACTTGAATTTAATGGTGGAAGAAGTTTTAGTTGGGGGGAGGTAATCACGAAAGTAGCCAAGGCTCAGGATTATGATGTAACCAAAATATTTTAGGCTGATAGTTCATTGATTTGTGCATTTTCTTGTAATTTTAGACCAATAACATGCCAAAAGATTTCGTAAAGGGAAAGATCCAATTATTTAGAGTTTTCAAGGCTTGATTTCAAGGTAGGTGATCTTTTTACATTCCTGTCTGTGCTACATATGCTTGTTACTATAATTAATAGTATTGCCTGTACATGTAAGACTAGGAAAGATATAATAAACATAATGAAATTAATTATGAGATCAATTACATGCAATGAACTTGTTACTTGATTGTACAAGTATGTGAAATATTAGTTGTTGATTGTGATTATGATTTTTGTTGTGGTTGATATACATATACAATTGGGTGTCACGTGCTGACATATATACATATAGGAATCAGGTGTCACATGCCGATACATATACATATAAAGAGCGAATGTCATGTTTTGACACACACACACATACACACACACATATATATATAAATCGAGTGTCATGTTCCGACACAATTATTATTTGGGTGTGGATACCATGAGAGGACTATGGTTGGCTGTTGTTTAAGATCTATATTGTAAACTCAATCATGCTTTTGAACTTGCTTATTGGTAATGTGTTTCATAGATGCCAATCTTTACTACATTATGGTTACTTGCATATGTTTCATTGATTGATTTGGCTGCGTGATCCTACTAGTTCATCATTGATTATGTGTATTGATACTGTACTTGCTATTTCTTTGTTGAGTATAGGAATCTTCAGGTGGCTACTAGAAGACCTCAATTAGGATACCACTGACTGCTCAGGATTTAAGGGTGAGCCAATTCTTTCAGGCTGCCATGAATTCTTTTAAGATCTCTGTCCACTCTTTTTGAACTTAGACCTTTCAGAATTTAGTTTTACATTATTGTTTTGGGATGGTCCCCGTACTCTTAGACTTGTTCCTTAAAAGAATTTTGGTACAATGACTTTTAGGTTTTAGGGGTTGACTTCCGCATGTTTTGTTTGTCTATTTGTGCTTGTGTTGAATTTAATTCCTAATCTTATGTGGACTCTTCTAAAAACTTATATAAACATTATTTTCATATCTTTTTATTCTTAATTTTATGTTAGTATGCTAGTTTAGGTGTAGGTTTAATTCTCCCACCGGACGATTAGTGTGTCCAATTTGGGTCGTGACAAAATTTGTATCAGAGACCTAGATTCATTAAGAACTGAAGTTATGAGTTTTGTGAAACTTGCTAGCTATTACCGGCGGTTTATGAAGAATTTTGCTTCTATTATCATACACTTGACCAGGCTGACTCCAAAAGATGATGCCTTTTAAGTGGAGAGATAAATGTGAAGAGAGCTTCCAAAAGCTCAAGATTCTTCTGACCACGGCGCATATTTTGACCTAGTTAGTAGAATGTAAAAATTTCATTATTTATTACAATGCTTCACATTCAGTGTTGGGTATTGTGTTGATATAGTATAAGAATGTTATAGCCTATGCCTCACAATAGTTGGAGGGTCATGAGAGGAACTATCTAACATATGATTTGGAGTTGACAATGGTATTCTTTACTCTAAAAACTTGGCAGTATTATTTGTATAGTATCAATTGTGAAGTGTTTACCGACCATCGCAATCTACAACATGTGTTCACTTAGAAAGACCTGAATCTAAGACATTGAAGGTAGATAGAGTTACTCAAGGATTATGATATCACCATCCAGTATCTTCCAGGTAAGGCTAATATGGTGGCAGACGCATTAAGCCATAAGCCAATTAATATGGAAGCCTAGCTTATTTGGGTACCTTTAAAGAGACCCCCTGGCTAGAGAGATTCAGGCTTTGGAGGCTAAGTTCATTAGTCTAAGAATCTCAGAGAAGGCTGGAGTGCTAACTAGTATTGAGGTAAGACCTACTTTTATTAAAGAAATCCATTCCAAGCAGTTTGAGGATGAAAACTTGAATGAGATTAGAGAGAAAATCTTATTGGTCAAGGAACAGGATGTATTCCTTGATGCAGGTAGGGTGCTTAGCTATAGAGGAAGGATTTTTGTTCTTCGAGTAAATATCTTGATTTAGAAAGTGCTGACAGAGTCTCATGGTTTGTGGTACTCTATTCATCCCGGTGTAACCAAGATGTATCATGATTTGAAGTGGCTTTATTGGTGGCCTAGCATGAAGAAAGACATAGTTGAATTAGTGGCTAAGTGTCAGAACTATCAGCAAGTGAAGTATGAGCACCAAAGGCCTGTAGGCTTACTTCAGAAAATGCCCATTCCTGAATAGAAGTGGAAAAGGATAGCCATGGATTTTGTGATGGGTCTTCTTAAGACCTTAGGAAAGTATGACTCCATTTGGGTTGTGGTTGATAGATTGATGAAGTCCGCTCATTTCATTCCAGTTAGGGTAAATTATAACGCTTAATAGTTGGGGAATATTTATGTTAGGGAGATAGTAAGGCTGGATGGGGTGCCACTTTCTATCATCCCAAACCGTGGTACATAGTTTACATCCAAGTTTTGGGGGAAATTACATGAAGAGTTGGGCACTCAACTCACTTTTAGCACCACCTTTAATCCATAAATTGATGGGTAGTCAAAAAGAACAATTCAAGTATTGGAAGACATATTCACGGCATGTGTTATTGATTTTGAAGGACATTGGGATAAATTCATATGCTTGTATGAGTTCTTTTATAACAGTGGCTATCACTCCAGTATTGATATGACACCATTCGAGGAACTTTATGGGAGAGGATGTAGATCGTCCATAGGGTGGTTTGAGGATAGAGATATGAAACCTTTGGGATTCAATTTGGTGAAGATTGCTAAGGTTAAGGTGAGAAGTATCCAAGCAAAACTTCTACCAGACCTGAGTCGACAAAAGGAGTATTCAGATTATAAACTGAGGGATATGACATTCCAGGAAGGTGAATAGGTTCTCCTGAAGGTGTAATGATATTTTGCATGAAGGTCAAGCTTAGTCCTCGCTATATTGGTGTGTTTGAGATTTTTGATTGTGTGGGACCAATGGCTTACATATTAGCTTAACCCCCTAGTTTGTATGGATTCTATTCATTGTTCCATGTGTCCATGATGAAGAAGTATCCTGGGGATGGATATTATATCATTAAATGAGACTCAGTTATGCTAGACAAGGACCTTCAATGCGAAGAAAAACCAATAGCCATTCTTTATCGCGATGTCCAGAAATTGAGAACTAAAGAGATCAAATCATTAAAATTTCAATGGAAGTATCATCTGATTTAAGAAGCTACTTGGAAAATTGAAAAGGGCAAGCGATACAAATATCCTCAGTTGTTCAATGATTCAGGTACTACTCTATCTTTACCTTAGCCCTATTTTCCCTATTTTGATCACTCGGTGATGAGTGAGGGGTAAATTGATATCTATTATAATGACATATTTCTATAGTTATGAATAAGCCAATGGAAAAAGAAATTGGGCTAGAAAACTTCTCAGTAATAACTTGAAAAATTTGAGCCCAGGTCAGACTTGGATGAAATCTGAGTCAGGTGAGATATAGGGTAGTCTGATAATGGATGGATGATGAATTTATCACTTTGATAGTGGGTATTGATATCTAAGATACTAGGTATCCTATACAAATTTATGAAATAGAATTCGGGTGAGTAGAACTACCATAATTGATCTTGGCGTGAAGGGTTAAAATTAAAATGTAATGGTTTTAGGGCATATTGCAAAATAGGAGCTTGGGACACAAATTTCAAGGTTCCATTTTGAAACCCGTCATGATAGAATTATTCCCACAATGCAGGGGCCTCAATGGCGAGGTAAGTGGGGCCATGGCAGAATAGACACGAGTTTAAACGGGTCAAAGTGCCAAAAACTAATTTTATTCCTCCCACTATATTCTTGAGAGACCAGAAGAGACCTAGGGTGATATGCCTCCAGTTTTCACCAAATTTCGTGCAAAAGGTAAGTTAATCTCTCCCTTATCTTGTATTTTGATTCTTAGGACCTAAAATCTGTGGTAAATACCTTAAGGGAGGGTTCTTAACCTAAATTTAATGGTGAAAAAAGCCCTAGTTCGGGGGAGATGATCATGAAAGTTGCCAAGGGTTAGGATTTTTATGTAACTCGGATATTGTAGGCTAGTAGTTTATTTATTTATGCATTTTATTGTAATTTTAGACCAAGAACAAGCCAAAAGACTTCGAAAAGGGAAAGCTCCAGCTGTTTAGAATTTTTAAAGCTTGATTTTGACGTAGGTGATGATTTTACATTCCATTCTATGTTAGATGTGCTTGTTACTATAATTGATAGTATTGCCTGCATATGTGAGACTAGTAAAGATGTAATAACCTTAATGAAATGAATTGTGAGATTAATTACATACAATGAACCTATTACTTGATTGTTAAGTATGTGAAATATTCGTTATGGATTAAGATTGTGATTTTTATTGTAGTTGATATAAATATATATATATATATATATAACATTCCGATACATATTTATAAATATAGGGATCGGGTGTCACATGATGTCATGTATACTTATAAGGATCGGATGTCATATTCTGATACACATATATATAGAGATTGGGTATCACATTTAGTCACAACTATTGTTTGTGCGTGGGTCCCATGAGAGGAATATAGTTGGCTATTGTTTAAGATTGATATTGTGAACTGAATCATTTTTATGAACTTGCTAATTAGTGATTGTTTCATAGATGCTTGTCTTTACTACATTATGGTTTATTGCATATGTTTCATTAACTGTGTCAACCGTGTGATTTTACCAATACATCGTTGATTATGTATAATGATACTGTACTTTCTCTTTCCTTGTTGAGCACAAGACCTCTTTAGGCGGCTGCTGGAAGACCTCAGATGGGAGACCACTTACTGCTCTAGATTAAATGGTAACCCAGATCTTTTAGGCTGCCATGGATTCTTCTAGGATCTCACTCCACTCTTTTCGGACTTTGAACTTTCAGACTTTATTTTTACATTATTATTTTAGTGTAATAACTTTCAGGTTCTAGGGGGGTTGACTTCCGCATGGTTTTTTTAAATTGATGCTTGTGTTGAGTTTAATTCCTGACTTTATGGAAACTCTTCTTAAAACTTATATAAAAACTATTGCCACATCGTTTTATGCTTACTTTTGTGTTAGGATACTAGTTTGGGTGTAGTTTTGGTTCTTCCACTGGAGGGTTAGTATGGGTGCCACTCACGGCTCGATTTGGGTCATGACAGGTATTCCTTCTAGCTCGTGTTGGTTCCTCTCAGTCATGGTATGATGTCCTTAGTTTTCAGAACTAAAATATTTTATTTATCTATTCTGGTGTTTTGATACTCTCATACTTGGTATTCTGGAATTACATGTCCTTGATGTGATAAATTTCAGGTTTTGAAAAATGATATGTAATAGACTCTAGTGTATTTTTATTTCTTACTTTGATAAGATTTGAGTTACCACATTATTGTCGTATTTCAAAAGTTGAACAATTACTATAAGTTGGGATTGTGTTCGTTGGTTTGCCCACTTAAAAGGTTAAGTGTGGGTGTCATTCATGACCTATTTTGGGTCGTGACAAAATCATACTAGATATATGTGTCTATATGTATCTAGTGTGATTTGAATGTATCTAGGACACTAGATACATAGAAAGTGGCGAACGAGATGGGAAAAGGTGAGGAAGGCGAGCGAGATTTATTATGTATCCAAGATATATGTGTATCCACTTGGATACAGTGTATTTAAAATAAATTAAATCTAATTTTGATCCATATATCCCGAGATACATGTATCTGGACTCACCAAAATATGATAAGATTCATAATATTGAGAACTAAAGTTTATCTAAGTAATTACTTCTAAACTAGTAGGATTTCTAGAAGTTTCCGTACTAATAATACACAAACTACCAAATGATCTCTTAATCTAATTTGACAAGTGAAATCTAAAAAGATGATTATTCAACTTTACTATTAATTTTGTTCTTGCAAAATCTTACTCTTATTCAAAGATAAAAAGATATTTTCATGAAAAGAGTAAATGGTCCAGTAATTGGGGTTGTATTCATGAAAGTAGTAAATTGTCACGGAGTTAGACTTCAACTAGGACCTCCGTGCGGTACTTGACAACTTACTCACGAATCTATTACGATCTTGCAAGCTCAAGTAAGCTTTTAAGACTATATCGCTTAGGGGATACTAGATTGTAAGAAAGACAAGAGAGCTTTTATGAAGACGACTTTATATTACTTGGAAGAATGCTTGATTTCTGGATGGTTTGTTACAAATGAATGCTCCATCTATTTATACTACTCCTAAGGGAATTAAGTGTAAATAAAAATTGCTATACAAGTCCTATATTTACAAAGAAGTCCCTACTCTAGAATTTTCTATACACTCTACAGAATTCTAGAGAACTCTATGTCTTTCAAGACTTCTCTACAATATTCTATAAGACTATAGAGTCTTCTATAAACCTCTCCAAAACTCTAGATTCTTCTCTCTTCTTCAAGATTAAGTGGCAGATCATAACATTCTCCTCCACCTGATGTGGTAACGACCACGGTGCACTGCTGCTGCAAGAACTCCTGAATTTTATCTTTAAATTGCCACAGGTCTTCATATCTTTCCTAGGTGTCCTCCTCCGGAGATTATCCCTTTCAATGGACTAAGAACATATCAGTGACCTGTTATCCCTATTTTGCTTGGCCTGATAGTCTACAATGGACTCGATCTCTCAAGCATGAGAGGTGGTAATTGTGAGTGGCGCCTGACTTGATTCTCCTCGACTAGTATCATCCTTGTCCTCATAGTACAACTTGAGGATACTAGCATGGGAGACAAGATGAACCTTAAGATGCAGTGGTAGCTCCAATCTATATGAGATCTTTCCAACCTTAGCAATGATCCTAAACGGGCCCTCATACTTTTGCACCAAATTTTGATGCACGCCTTGTAATGCTTTAAATTGTCTTGGGTTGAACTTGACCAATACCATGTCTCCAACTTTGTAATCCATGGGACAATGCTTGCGGTTGCAAACTTCTTCATCTTTTTCGCTTCCTTGTCCGAATAAGACTTGGCAGTGTCGAGTTGCTCCTCAAAAGTCCTTAGCCATGTGATAAGCCCCCAAACTCTTGCCCTCGAATGCGGCCGGTAGTGAATTTTGAGTTTGTAGATGTTGGCCTGTGGCTAGCTCAAATGGTGTCCTCCCTGTGGCCTTACTCTACTGCAACTTGTACGAGAATTGGGCTACATCCAATAGCCACGCCCAATCCTTCTGATAGAAGTTCAAAAAGTGCCTCAAGTAGCAATCCCGCAAGGGATTGACTAGCTCCGTCTAGCCGTCCGTCTCCAGGTGGAAACTAGTGGAGAAATGCAATTCCATGCCAAGAATCATGAACAATTCTCTCCAAAAATTCCCGGTGAAGCGTGGGTCTTTGTCGATTGTGATGTGCCTTGGAAATCCCCAATACTTTACCACGTTATTGAAAAATAGATTGACAATCTCCTTAGCAGTGCAACCTGCCATGGCGGGTATGAAGCTAGCATACTTGGAGAATCTGTCCACTTCGATCATAATCGTCCCGTACCCGTCATACTTAGGCAGACAAGTGATGAAGTCTATGGTTACGCTCTCCCATGAATGCTCTTCTATGGGCAGAGGCTCCAAGATTCATCTTGGTTGATGCTGCTCCACCTTGTCTTACTGGCATACAAGATAAGTTTGTACATAGCATTTAATATCATCCCACATGCGTGGCCAGTAGTAAATTTCCTTAATCAATGCCCTTATGTGACGCTGCCCTTGATGCTTTACCCACAATGTGTCATGACTTTCCTTCATGATCCGCTGCCTGATGATTTTGAATTTCAGCACATAGATCCTTCTCCCGATGGTAAGCAGAAGTCCATTTTCTATCTCCTTGTCTTGCCCTGAGCGGCTAACTCCATAAGCCTCTTTGCCTTTGGATTATGATGCAGGCCATCCTTAATTGCATCTTGGATATCACAACATGCTATAGTGATGGCAGCCAACTTAAACTTCCTACTTAATGCATTATCCACGACATTGCCTTTGCCTGGATTATACCCAGCTCGTAGTCGAATTCGGCCAAGAAGTCTTGCTACCTAGATTGTTTCGCTGTGAGCTTCTTTTATGATTGGAAGTAGATGGTGGCCACATTATCGGTCTTCAATAAGAACTTGGAGACAAGTAGGTAGTGCCTCCACGTGCGTAGGTAATGGAAAATGGCCATCATCTCCTTTTCCTGCATGGTGTACCACCATTTTATCTCATTTAGCTTGCGACTCTCAAAGGAAATAGGGTGCCTCTCTTGCATCAATATTCATCCAATGGAATAGTCAGAGGCATTTGTTGCACCTCGAATGTCTTGGAGAAGTTAGGCAATGCTAAGACCGGCTCCTTTGTCATAGCAGCCTTAAGGTCTTCAAAGGCCTTCTTGCACTCCTCGTTCCAAACCCATGGCTTGTTCTTCTTCAGTAGCTTAGTAAGTGGAGTGTCTTTAGCGGAGTAGGAACTTATGAACCTGTGGTAATAGTTAGCAATTCCAAGAAAAGATCTAAGTTCGGTTACCTTTATGGGCGCCTCCCACTTCTAGATGGCCTGAATTTTGCCTCATCCATCCGTAATTCCCCCTGGCTGGTAACATGTCCCAAGAAGTGCACTTCATGTTGGGTGAACTTGCACTTCTCCCTCTTGATGTAAAGCTCATTCTCGCGCAAGACTTGGAACACTTTCTTCAAATGCTTTACGTGTTCCTCTAAGGTGTTACTGTAGAGGACTATGTCATCCAAGTAGACCACCACGAACTGATCAAGTTAGGGGTGAAAGATCTTATTTGTGAGTGAGCAGAAAGTAGCAGGTGCATTAGTTAAGACGAAGGGCATCACAAACCACTTGTAAGATTCGTATCTCGTCACATATGTCATCTTCGGCTCATCCCATTCTGCTATGCGTACTTGGTAGTAGACCTTCTTCAAATCCACCTTGGTGAAATACTTGGCTTGTCCAAGTCTATCAAACAAATCAGAAATAAGAGGGATGGGATATTTGTTCTTCACAGCCACCTTGTTGAGCTCCCAGTAGTCTATGCATAGGCGCAATGAGCCATCCTTCTTCTTTTGAAATAAATTTGGTGCGCCATAAGGTGCCTTGGATGGATGGATATGACCTGACTCGAGGAGTTCCTTCAACTGCTTCTACAGCTCCTGTAACTCAAGTGGGGCCATGCGGTAGGCGGGTATATGGGCGGCCTTGCTCCTGGCTCCAGTTCAATCTTATAGTCTACCTCGAGCCTCGAAGATAGATATCTTGGCAACTCATTGATCATCACGTCCTTGTTCTCCTCGAGAACCTTCTCTATGCAAGGCGGTAATGCCTCTTTAGCACCATTATCTTTATCTAAGCTCACAATGGTAGCTATGAACATTGGCTACCCTTTATCTAGCCCCTTCACAAGCTGCATGGCCGACAAGTGGGCTTGTTCTTCCTTCTTTTGCAACTTGACTAGAGGTACTATGTAGGGTCCCTCTTGCTTAATCACCAAGAGTTTTTGGAGGTAGGGATCAATCATCGTGTGGCACCGTTGGAAGAATTTCTACCCAAGTATTATATCAAAGATATCTACGGGGGCAAAAATAAAGTTAGTCTTACCTTGCCACTTGCCCAACGTGATGCCCACTCCATGAGCGGCTCTACACACGGGAGTTAGTGAGGCATTAATTGTCTTGAGGCGGGTGTTACTTGGCCGATAACTTAGCCCCGACCTTGTTGTCGCCATCTTGATCATGATGTTGGCTTTTTCTCCAGAGTCCACTATAGCACGAGATGGTCATCCGTTGATGGATATGTCAACATATTGTGCAGAGTAATCTCCCACCTTCTTAGCTTACTTCACGATGGCTCCACATAGTTCGATCATGCCTAGCTGAGTCGAGCTCAAACTCTGCCCTTGGTGCTGCACTTCCTTATCCTTTCTCTCCCATAGTATGGTACTAAGGTTCTTTATCTCTGGGCATCTAGCATAGCGTGAGGACCTCCACATATATAACAGTCAATATCATTTGTGGTCTTCTCCTTCTTCTCGGCATAGCCCTATCGTTTGATCTTCCTGCCATCGAACTTATTGGCATAATGGCTCTTGGTGGGAGGGTGTTGCTTCTTGCTCTTCCTACGATATCCCCGACCTTTGGCATGACAACTCCTTGTTTCTGTGCCTTTTCTCCTATCATGCCTAAAGTCCATTAGGGTTTCCGCTTGTGTGATGGCCTCATCGATGGTTCTGACTTGACGATGCTCCAACTCCATCTTGGCCCAACTTTGCAGCCCATCCATGAAGTGGAAAAGCATGTCTTTATCTGTGAGGCTGGGGATTTGAATCGTAAAGATAGTGAACTCCTTCACATAGGCCCGTATGCTACCCGTTTACTTCAATTCGTTAAACTAGCATTTGGCCTCATAGATGACATTGTTGGGGAAGAAGACTTTTTTAAACTCGTCTTGGAACTCCTCCCAAGTGTTGATGGTGCATAGACCCTTCCTAATCTTGGAATCCTTGCTCTTCCATCGTCATCTTTGAGAGGTATAGCATAGTCATGTTGATCCTCTTCTCGTCACTCTTCACTTTGTTACACTTGAAGTAATTCTTCAAGTGCCAAAGAGAGTTCTCCACCTCTTGTGCATTACGGGCACCTTTAAACATAGGTGGCTTTGGAGCCTCAATATTGGCCTTCCTATCCGCACCGGATGTCATGTATATTCCCGCTTCTATATCTCCCTTGAGTGCTACCATCTCAGCCTTCATGGTATTTATTACGCTTAGCGCATCTATGAGCCGACACTCTAAGGAAGTGGTCATCTCCTTCATCTCGTACTTGGCCTCCTTGTGCACGTCCAACTCCTTCCGGATTTTATCATTCTCCTCAAGGGTGAATTTCTCCAAAGTCTTGAACTTGCCATCAAACTTGTTCAAGCGCTTGTCCAATATCTCTACGGCCGGTCGGGCAGCATCCATCCTTGCAATCCACTCCATACCAGGCGTGACGTCCATGGTCTCCTCACTTTATTCATTTCCACTAACCTCAGTGGCCGAGGGTGAGTAGGATGTTAGGGCCTCGCTTGGTATAGGCTCGAATGGCACCTTCTCATTTGTCACGCCCTAAGAGGGTACCCTAGACGTAACCGGCACTCGAAAGCTATTTCTGGCCTTCAAGAGAACCGCCTGGTCCAGTCATAGTTTCATTCATTCACATTCTATCAGCGGAAGACTCAATCATAAGGATACTATTCATAATTTAGGGCCAAAGGCCAAATAAATACCCAATTAATAACTAGCTAGAATAAAACTAGTCAAAACGAACAATTCAACATTTCCATACTCTAGTCTATGAAGCCTCTATCAACAATCCAGGAGGTGCCAATGACAAGTCCATAGCTACTAAAAATCAAAATAAGGAAAACAAATCAAAGCTATAAATATAATCTCGATATCCTCCGGAAACTGGGAGGACTCACCAAGTAGCTGAAAGTGAATAGATTTTCAATGGTGCAGCGGTTGATGATCTCTAGTACCTATTTTTGCATCATGAAATAATGCAGGCCAAATCACATCAGTACATGAAATGTACGAGTATGTAAAATGGCCGAATAAAACAAATATCAAGAAAGAAACAAATTAACTCAAAATTTCAACTCAGGAGAAAGAATAACTTGATCAAGTGTCCTAAGTATAAACAAGAATATGGCTTAGACGGGATCAATCACATACAATTCAACCCAATCCGACTTAGAGTACTATCAAGACCTATATGGGAGTTTCTCTTATCCGACAACCATCATTTAAGAGCCAGTGATAGTACAACAAGCCGACATTGTTGCCACGTCCGTTCATACCTTGCCAGGGTATGAAAGAATCAACCAATCATGGATCCATATACAACCAGGTCCTATCATGTCAGGATAATAATTTGGGAAGCATTTGATTTTAACGGTTCAATCCCCTCCTACGTTTGGCGACGTAGTTATTAGATTGGAGTTATTACTTACTCTTACCCAATTCGGTGCTCGATACTCCTCCCAAGACTCAATGCTCATAAAACTCCATCTAATTGATTCAATCTAATCATATCGACAAGTCTCATTTGGAACCTTGTCAAATCATCAATTCTATCACAATCAAACCTCTTCCAATCATACTATCTGATCAATCCCAATCGTATCTTTCAAGTGTAATTGAAATATGCATTTATAACATCATACAATCCTATCCAATCATTCCTCTATTCATTTAGCAAATCTTTCCGGAACTCATCAAGACTCCAAGGTTCTAAATAGACAATTTATGATATTCAACATATTTAAGAAAATTAACATATTTAAAATAATCAACATATTTAAGAAAATCCACAAAATATATTTAATAACTCATATAAATCAACTCATACCAACATGAAGAATTTATCAATTTCTTGACTCAACAACCTCAACATAACAAAGATCAAGTTAATAGATGGGAAAGTCTCATTTGGACATAAGCCTATGAAAAAACTCCATTCTTATGAACATTTAATCTCAAAGAAGATGTAGGGCACATGGGTGGACTCAACCCATGCTTTGAGTAGCCTTACATACCTTGGTGAAGACTTTAAAGGAACCTTGATGTTAGGTCTTCAATGGAAGGCTTGAATCCTTGAAATATTTGAAGGCAATTCTTATTGGAGATGGATTGAGGAAGAGAGGGTGAGGATTAGGGCTTTTTGGAGAGGCAATGGACTTAAAGAAATGGTCCAAAACGTGACCAAGTCAGTATATATATAATTAAAAAAATGCCCAATTTTCCCTTCCTCATAAATCTGAAAAACATGGGCTAAAATTCTCCTGGCGCTATAGTGGCGCGCCGCGCCACTGCAGCGCCAAGTCAAATATAGGCTTAAAAACCTGCAACCTAATAGTGGCGCATCGCACCAAGGACCAAACTACTGAGGCTTGTTTCTGGCGCTATAATGGCGCGTCGCGCCACTGCGGCACCAAGCCCAGGTTTTCCGCAGTTACAGTCTAGAGGCCTGAAATTTCTGCAGCACTAGTCCGTCGTAAGATAGTCATAACTTTTGACTCCAAACTCAAAAAAATGCAATCTTGGTGTCATTGGAAAGAAGACTCAAAGACCTTTAATTTAATAGGTCATGGACCACCCAGTTCTATATATTCAAAAATATAAGGTCATTGGAAGTTGACCCTTATACAAACTCATTCAGAAACTTAGCCAAGATGAGTTCTTTGGACTTGACTTGGTTTTAGGAATCCCTTATGACCCTAAATCACATCCAACACTTTCCAATTTCTTAGGAATCGATCCTAACTCATGCATACACTTTATAATCATCTAGTATAATCCTATACGTACATGAAGAATGGTCTGAATCTTAGTGAAATTTTTTGGGGGTGTTACATCATTCCTCTTAGAGTTCTTCTTTTCCCTATGGTGTTTTCTTCCAACATCTTGCTTGACGTTGGTAGAGGTAGTGGCGTTGATGTCTCCCTCACTTGCCATTTTCCTTAGTAGAATCCGACTCTAATACCACATTGTCACAGATTTAGATTTCAACTAAAACCTCTGTGCGAAACTTAAAAACTTACTCACGAATCTTTCATAATTTTGCAAGATCAAGTAAGACTTTAAGACTAGATTGCTAAGGGACACTAGATTGTAAGAAATATAATAGAACTTTTATGAAGAAGGCTTTATATTACTTAGAAGAATGTTTGATTTCTGGATGGTTTGTTACAAATGAATGCCCTTCTATTTATACTACTCCTAAGGGGATTAAGTGTAAATAAAAATTGTTATACAAGTCCTTCCATATTTACAAAGAAGTTCATACTCTACAATTCTCAACACACTCGAGAGAATTCTAGAGAATTCTCTATCTTTCAAGACTTCTCTACAATATTTCAAAAGATTCTAGAGTGTTCTACAAGCTTTCCAACACTCTAGATTCTTACCCCTTCTTTAAAATTAAGTGGCGGATCATAACAAAATGCTCCAGTAATTAATTAGGGAGTAAATAAGATGGGCACAAATGCAGGAAACCACTAGTGATCGCTATACTCAGTGGGGATATATCTCTGCCAAGGCTCCGTCCTTTCATCTATTTTTCTTTTGTGTGATGTGAAGGAAACACGTCATCATTCTATCTGTTGTTGACTTTTTTTGCCTAGACTCCATCACCCTTTTTGTTCCACCGCTTAAACATTACATTTTTTAAAATAAACCAAATTATTTTTATTATTGTTACTTTACCTTTATTTTTGTTTTGGTTGTATTTCATTTTGAAGCGAGAATCAATAGGAAGCGTTCTTTCTATTCCATAAAGAATAAAGTTTGTGTAGATTTTATTTCTCTCAAATCTTACTTATGAAATTATATTAGATATGTTATTGTTGTAGAGAGTCAATTTAATTAATTTTCGAAACTAAATTGGATTAGAATTTACAAGATTTAAATATTAAAAAATCATACGAAAAGTATTAAAACATAATAATATTTTATGTCAATATGACAAGAATATTTTAAAATATCAATCAAAGTTCATAATTTAAATTAAAAAACTATTCCATTAAGACATTCATTCCCTTTATGTAAAAGAGAAGCTTAATAGAAGTTATCTCTCTAAACTAACTAGCTATTTTTTCTATCTAAAGTTGCGGAAAAACTAAAGGTGTTACTCTCTCTAGTCCATATTAAGTGAACTAAATTTTACTAACATTTTTACATCTATAATAAGTTTCTTAATATATATGTATCATCTAAGTAAAAAATATTGAGTTCGATCGAATCTGTATGGAATTTGATCATCAACTTACTCTTCAGCTAAAACATCAAGAGGTGTGTGGATTGAAATGAGAACCATATATTTAGAGCCTGATTTTGACACATTTAAAATTGCATATATTGTGGTCCAGTTCCAAGACTTTATTAACATCGTCTGTTGTTGTGGGTTATGGTTGGACGTATATTTTGTCTTATTGCTTTACTAACTTATCTATATTCCATGTTACATCTTACTAGTTAGAACACCACCATCCTTATGTTAGTAAACTTTATTGTAAAATTTTAAAACAGTAACAATAATTTCTGAAAATAAAAGACAGCAACTCAGGACCATAACATCTCCAAAGCTGCTGACTAATACAGCTCCAAAGCGGCTGACTGATACACTTCTTTCCATTTTTCATCCTCCATAGCTTCTATAATCATGATATTGAAGTTGATACATCTCTCCATTTGGACTTACTTGGTATGACAAGACTAAAAAGGGCAAAGATGAATAGAACTTTCTCATCCCATGCGAGATAGAAGTTTCGTATACTTGTTCTGCTTCAATTTAGCTATGTGATTCGTCGCGTAGTTGAATAGGACTAGTGTAGGTTACTTTCTTGTTTTCTCATGGAAGGGGAGAGTGTCCCTCATTTATGCTTATTTAGTCGACTTGTACCGGGAGGAGTCCTCCCATAGGTTTAATGCTTTCTAGTTTTAGTTAGCCCCTTTTTGTAATGGGAATGAGTTAGCCGACCTTAGTAGGTTAGCTGACTTATGAACCAACATAGGATCGGAGGTAAGGTTTATGTCCCCCTCCGTGTATTTTTACTTTATTTTATTTATATTAAGGCTTGGGGGTGTTGCTCAACCCCTGACTGTGCACGAGAGGTGGGAGCCTCGTGTAGGATCTGTTCCCCCCCCCAAAATAAAAATTGAAAATAAGAACAATATCTGAAAAATTATCTAAGAACAAAAATCGAGTCCATGAATGCATAGTGTGTCCTTAAGAAAATTATTCTCCTCAATGTACCCGAGGTTTTGGAATTTTTTCTCCTAGGATAGAATGATTTACTCATCAGAATAGTGATATGGCAAATTATGGTGACTACGAATCACTCAAATGCAGTATATCACACGAGTTTTTTAAGAAGTGTAGAAAAGAAGAAGAAGAAGAAGAAGATTGTTTATCAGAAAATTTCTTAAGGAACAATTCTGAGGATCAACAGAAATATATAGCCTGTTTGCAACTTTTCAGAAAAGGTGTCTGTTGGAAAATTGTCACAATTTTAAGGTTTGCAACTTTTCTGAAAAAGTTGCAACCTTTTAGAAAAAATCCATTGGAAAAAAATGGTAGGATGTGTTTTAAATTAATCTAGGAAAGAAAGAAATGGGTTGGATCACGGGTCAGGATTTTTCAATTAGTTAATTAATTAAATAATAATAATTAATTAAAGAATTAAAGAAAATTTGGTTCAAAAAGATTATCAATCAATCATTTGACCAAATCCAAATATGAAGCCGAGCCGAATGAGTGACGACGACGGCGCAAGGGGAAACCCTCTTCTTGACCCTTTAGCAACATGAAGGAGTGCTTCTACTTTTAAGTAGGAGACTTTTTTTTTCCACCATCTATGTGGGACAAATGTTTATTTCATAAAGCAAGAGGGAACAACTCATTTTTTCCTCTACTTTTTTTCCCTCAATTTCCCATTCAACCTATCAATTAAACCCAACAATCCCCCATATGAATGGGGAATGTCTATAAGATAAAGGAATGCATATATAAGTGTGTGATATACAAGTGAAGATTAATTGCATCTGGATAAGTAGGTTTCCCTTTGAACTTTCCATAGTGAACTTGTATAGGATATACTCGATCAATCGGTAGATGCGATATCTTTGAACCGTTGAACTTTGTTGTATAACTAGATAACATAAGTCACACAATTAACCCTCAACCATCTATGGTTCTCATGATTGTGTTTGTTTCAACCATGAACACTGCCTGATTTCGTGAATGCATAGAGAATGGGCCTTTACCGTCATTCCCCTTGAAACGGCTTATACTTCACATTCACAAAGGTGATTTATAGAGGTGTAGTCTTATAGACACACTATCTAGTCATTTACTGCCAGACTTAGATAATCATTAAAAAACTTTAATGCTTTATTAACTCATTAAAAAGCCTTAAGGTTTTATCCTTATTTCTAAACATTGTCATCATCACAAGAATGGGTTGAGTTATTTGACAATGTGAACCGCCATTCATAACTTTGTTTGATCTCTTTGAACCTAGTTCTTGGGATCTCCAATCTACTAGGTAGAGTTACCACCATGATGACTTGTCCTAGGCCTTAACCACATTCCCCTCGATGATCTTTCAACAGCCTCTCTAGATAGGCCTTTTGTTAGTGGATCTGATATGTTATCTCTTGACTTTACGTAGTCAATAGTGATAACCTTACTAGAGAGTAGTTTTCTAACAGTGTTGTGTCGCCGTCGAATGTGACGCAATTTTCCGATATATATAATGCTCCCTGCCCTACCTATTGCCGCTTGACCATCATAATATATACATATAGGTGTCAAAGGTTTGGGACATAATGGAATATCTTCCAAGAAATTTCTAAGCGATTTAACTTCTTCACCGGCCTTATCTAAAAATATAAATTTAGATTCCATTGTAGAGCAGGCGATGCATGTCTGTTTTGATGATTTCCAAGATACTGCTCCTCCACTAATGGTGAAAACATATCTATTTGTGGATTTAACTTTAGATGATCTGATGATCCAATTTGCATCACTATATCCCTCAATTACTGTGGGATATTTATTATAATGCAAAGTATAGTCTTATGTGTGTTTCAAATACCCTAAGACTCGTTTCATTGCCATCCAATGAGTTTGATTGGGATTACTCGTGAATCAACTCATCTTTCTAATAGCACATGCTATATCTGGTCATGTATAATTTATAATATACATAAAACTTTCCAAAACTCGTGCATATTCCAATTGTGAGTCACTTCACCTTCATTCTTTTGAAATGCAAAACTCAATTAGAGTTTTTTCAACATTGAAATTTAAATACATGAACTTATCAAGTAAAAAAAGAACTCTGGTGCACTAAAACTCTCGCTATGTATGGGGTCCAGGGAAGGGTCTGACCATAAGGGTCTATTCTACACAGCCTTACCTTGCATTTCTGCCAGAGGCTATTTTCAAGGCTTGAACCCGTGACCTCCAGGTCATATGGCAGCAACTTATCAAGTATCCTTTCAATATAATATGACTGTGATAATGCTAGACCTTGTGAAGTTTTATGAATCCTAATTCCTAAGATCAAATCAACAACCCCTAGATCTTTCATGTCAAATTTGCTACCAAGCATACGCTTCGTAGCATTTACATTATCAATATCTCTACTCATTATCAACATGTCATCAACATATAAACAAACAATGACTTCATGATTTGGAGTATTTTTAATGTAAACACATTTGTCACACTCATTAATCTTAAATACATTTGCCAACATTGTTTGGTCAAATTTCACATGCCATTGTTTAGGTTCTTGTTTATGTCCATAAAGTGACTTAACAAGTTTGCACACTTTCCTTTCTTTACCAGGAACTACGAAACTCTCAGGTTGTTCCATGTAAATTTCTTCCTCCAATTCTCCATTTAAGAAATTCATCTTGACATTCATTTGATGGATTTCAAGACCATATACGACTGCCAGTGCCACTAATACTCGAA
Organism: Solanum dulcamara; assembly: GCF_947179165.1. Classification (NCBI taxonomy): domain Eukaryota; kingdom Viridiplantae; phylum Streptophyta; class Magnoliopsida; order Solanales; family Solanaceae; genus Solanum; species Solanum dulcamara. Next base: position 69,744,708 of record NC_077243.1, on the reverse strand, counting down.
TAGATATTATTCTTGTTACCGGCGAATATGTGTCAAAGTAATCAAGGCCTTCTTTCTGTCTATATCCTTTGACCACAAATCTTGCCTTATATTTGTCAATAGTGCCATCAGCTTTCATTTTTTTAAAAAAAATCCATTTTGATCCTAAAGGTTTATTTTTAGGAGGAAGATCAACCAATTCCCATGAATGATTATTCAGAATTGATTGAATCTCATTATTGACTGCCTCTTTCCAAAATGCTGAATCAGAAGAAGACATTGCTGCTTTAAATATTTGAGGCTCATTTTCAAACAAGAATGTCACAAAATATGGTCCAAAGAAAGTAGATATCTTTCGACGTTTGCTACGCCTAAGATCCTCTACGGTTGGTTTACTTTTCTTTGGTTTTTCTCGTGGTCATTTAGATCTTTCACTTGAGGACTCACATTTTATTTTATACAAATAAATATTTTCAAAGAATTTAGCATTATCTGATTCAATTACGGTATTAATATGAATTTCGAGATTGTCTGATTTATGAACCAAAAATTGACAAGCTTTTCTATTTGTAGCATAGCCAATAAAAATACAATCCACAATCTTTGATCCTATTTTTACCCTTTTGGGTAAAGAAACTTGGACATTTGCTAAACACCCCCACACTTTGAAATATTTTAAGTTGGATTTTCTTCTTTTCCATAGTTCATATGGAATAGATTGTGTTTTGTTGTGAGGAACCCTGTTGAGTACTGGATTATCTGTATAGCTTCCCACCACAAGTTCTGCGGTACACCGAATGTAATAATAAAGTATTTATCATTTCTTTTAATGTTCAGTTTTTTCCTTCCGCAATTCCATTTGATTGTGGGGTGTAAGAGGCAGTAGTTTGCTGAATAATTTCATATTCTAAACATATCTCTGCAAAAGGAGATTCGTATTCTCCACCCTTATCACTTCTAATCATTTTTATCTTTTTGTTCAATTGATTTTCCACTTCATTCTTGTATTGCTTAAATGCATCAATTATTTCATCCTTACTATTAAGCAATACACATAACAATATCGAGTGCAATCGTCAACAAAATTTATAAAGTACTTTATTCCACCACGATTTGGTGTTGACTTCATATCATAAATGTCTGTGTAAATCAATTCTAAGGGACTGGAATTTCTTTCAATAGATTTATAAGGATGCTTAGTAGTTTTCGCAAGGTTTTATGATTGACATGTCCGAAACGTGAATGCCATAAATTATTTAACTCAAATAAGTAAGAAGAAGCTTGAACTTTGTTATCATCAACAACTATTACATTTAGTTTGAAAAGACCTTCGGTGAGGTAGCCTTTTCCTAAATACATTTCATTCTTACTGATAACTACTTTGTCTGAAACTAGAACACACTTGAATTCATTTTTGATAAGAAGACCGAAAGAAACCAAGTTCTTTCTCATTTCTGGAACATGATAAACTTTGTTTAGCGTCACCACCTTGCCGGATGACATTTTCAGGAATACTCTACCATATCTTTCAACCTTAGCTGTGTCAGACTTTCCCATATAGATAGTCGCATTAGGTGTAGCAGGGTAATAAGTAGCGAAGGCTTCTCGGACCGTACAAACATGCGACGTAGCTCCTGAATCAAGCCACCATTCTTTAGGATTTTCTACCAGGTTGCATTCCGATAGCATTGCACACAGATTATCCATGCCTTCTTTATTTTCCCCATATTGGCTTGTCCCTTTCCTTGTCCGTTTTTGGGAGACGACAATCTAGGGCTTTGTGGCCATCTTTTCCACAATTATAACAATTGCCCTTGAATTTTTTCTTGTTATGCTCCTTATTCTTTCCAAAAAGTTTCTTCCTTTTTTTATTCTTTGGAGAAGCATCTTCAATGATGTTCGCTCCCATAATCGTTGAATTTTCACGCGACTTCTTTTCGGCTATTTTATTATCTTCCTCAATCTTGAGACGAATCACAAGATCTTCCAACTTCATTTTCTTCCGCTTTTGCTTTAGATAATTTTTGAAATCTCTCCATGAAGAAGGCAACTTTTTTATTATTGCAACCACTTGAAATGCCTCATTAACTACCATACCTTCAGCAATAAGGTCATGAAAAATAAGTTGTAGTTCTTGAACTTGGGTTCCAACGGTTCTGCTATCTATCATTTTATAGTCTAGAAACTTAGAAACCACAATTTTTTAAGCATGCATCTTCAGTCTTATACTTCTTCTCAAGTGCATCCCACAATTCTTTAAAAGTTTTCATAGCACTGTAGACATTGTACAAATCATTATCCAAAACACTTAGGCTGTAGCCCTTGCATAAAAAATTCGCATGTGTCAATGCCTCAGAAATCATAAATTTTTCATTGGCCGGCATATCAGCAAAAGGCAGAGAAGGGTCTTTGTTGGTGAATTTCTACATACCAAGAGTAGTAAGCCAAAAGAACACCCTTTGTTGTCATCCTTTGAAGTTGGCTTCAGAAAATTTCCCTGATTTTTCCGCCGGTGGCATAGCAATGTGGCTTGTTGCAGCAACAGTCGCAGAAGTACTTGCCATTTCTTATCATTATCAAAATAGACAAACTGTCTTAATACTTCAGAATATCGGACTTTTTACAACAACAACGATGAAGTTTCTATATTCTTCAAATCGTTGTATAAGTATGAACTTTAATATTCCAATGAAGATTTTATACTCTTCAAGTTAGAATACCAAATTTCATATGGAGTAGAAAACCACACAAGGTTTAGTCTCCAAAACAGAATACAATTTAATCAGAAAAACAAAAAATAACAATAATTTTCTTAAGAATGTTAGTAAACTGTATTGTAAAATATTAAAACAGTAACAATAATTTCTGAAAATAAAAGACAGAAACTGAAAATAAGAACAGTATCTGAAAAATTATGTAAGAACAAAGATCGAGCCCACTGAATGCATAGTGTGTTCTTAAGAAAATTATTTCCTTCAACGTACCTGAGGTTTTGAAATCCTCCCAGTATAGAACGATTTACTTACCAGAATAGCGGTACATCAAATTATGGTGACTGCGAAACACTCGAATGTAGTATATCACACGAGTTTTTTAGGAAGTGCAGAAAAGAAGAAGATTGTTTATCAGAAATTTTCGTAAGGAACAATTTTGAGGATCAACAGAAATATATAGCCTGTTTGCAATTTTTCATAAAAGGTGCCTGTTGGGAAAATGTCGCAACTTTAAGATTTACAACTTTTCAGAAAAAGTTGCAACCTTTCAGAAAAAATCCATTGAAAAAAATGGTAGGAAATGTTTTAAATTAATTCGGGAAAGAAAGAAACGGTTCGGGTCACGAGTCAGGATTTTTTAATTAATTAATTATTTAATAATAATAATTAATTAAAAAATTAAAGGAAATTTGGTCCAAAAAGATTATCAATCAATCAGATCTAAAGCCGAAGTCGAGCGAGCCACGACGACGGCGCGAGGGGAGACCCTCTTCTTGACCCTTTAGCAACATGAAGGAGTGCTTCTACTTTTAAATAGTTGACTTTTTCCTTTCCATCACCTATGTGAGACAAATGTTTATTTCATAAAGCAGGAGGGAACAACTCATTTTTCCCTCCACTTCTTTTCCCTCAATTTCTCATTCAACCTATTAATTAAACCCAACACCTTATTTACACGAATTTAAATTTTAGGCTTAATAATCGATGACCCCATATTGTTATTAGAGAGCCTCCACGTTGTTGTTAGCTGCTAGAAATATGTTAATTATGTGTCTGCCATTTGGCTGTAATAAGAGAAGGACGGTAAACAAAAGTATGCGTATAAAAAGAGCTTAACAAGAAAGATGAGGGTGAAGTTAAAGGGGACCTTCCAAAAGGTAGCATGGGGGAGATAATGTGTAGCAATATGGGGTATTCTAAGTGGTTTATTTTGTTATCAACTGTTCATGAGAAGTTGTATACCAAAGATAGTAGTGATTTACTTTTGGGCAAATAACACAAATTTCACTAGTTTAGGAGAAAATTACTTTCCTTCACCTGAGTTTCTAATATTACAAATATTTTAAGAACTCGGACTTCGAATACATATATCTGAATCTCTCACTCGCCTCTCGCCTCTCTCTTGTTCGCCTCTCTTCCTTTGTATATGTATTTCATAATGTATATGTATTCTAGATACATGTATCTAGTGTGATTCACATGTATTTGTGAATACTCTATCGCTAGCTCATCTTCCTCCTATTTCACTCGCCTCCCTCCCCTCTCGATCGCCTATCTCTCTATGAATATGTATTTCAGTATGTATTTGGCAGCAAAAATACATGTATCTTGTAGAATTTTAGGTATAGAGAATATTTTTCCTTCACTTCTTTTGTTCATCTCATAAAAGAGGTATATATAGTTACAAGTAGTACTTTGTTGACAAATAGAATTAGAATAAAATTAGGACAAATACTTGACCCTTACTCCAAGAAACACATATTTACATAAACGTTGTAATGTTAGCACTCCTCCTCAAGGTGATGCATGTATGTCTATCATGCCCAACTTGCCGATCATCTCGTGGAAGACCTTTCCTGCTACAACCTTGGTGAGTACATCTGCCAACTGACTTTTCGACTTGACAAATGAAAAATATATAATCTTTTGATCTAACTTTTCCTTAGTGAAGTATCGATCAATTTCAGCGTGCTTAGTCTGGTCATGTTGAACAAGATTCTATGTTATTTGAATTGCAGTTTTTTTTATACAAGCCATTGGCTATCCCTGGAAATTCTGCATCTGCATTAGACCTCGCAACAATCCTTTGCTTCTTGCTTCTCTATGTGACAAGATTGCCTTCGACAAAAGTGAGGTAAACCGAGGTTGATTTCCTAAACAATTGATCTCCTGCCCAATCTGCATCTGTATAGCCTTTGATAACAGTTTTCTCATCCTTCAAGAACATTATCTTTTTTCCTGGAGCTCTTTTCAAGTATCACAAATTCTGTAGACAACTTCTGTATGATCTTCTGTTGGGCTCTGTATGAACTTATTCACAACACTTAAAGCATATGTAATGTCTGGACTTATATGAGTCAAATAGATTAACTTCCCCACTAGACGTTGATATCCGCCTACGTCTTTTATTTTCTCCTCCCAAGATTTCTCAGGTCTATGGTTTGTCTCCATAAGTGTATCAACTGGCTTGCAGCTAGCATCCTTGTCTCCACCAACAAGTCTAGTACACATTTTTTCTGAGAAAGGGAAACTCCTTATCTTGACCTTGATAATTTAATACCTCAGAAATATCGCAATTGTCCTAGGTCTTTCATTTCAAATTTTAATGTCAGAAACTTCTGAAGTTGATCCATTTCATTGGAAACATTTCCTGTCATGACCATATCATCAATATATACAATCAATCTTGTTACCTTTCCTTCGTTGTGTTTGATAAATAAAGTGTGATCAGATTTACTCTGTTTATAACCCACTGATGTTATTGCAGACATGAAACGCTCAAATCATGTTCATAGTGACTATTTTAACCCATATAATGCCTTTTTTTAAAATTTGCATACCTTATTTCTATAAGTGTGCTCCTGCATAATTCATGACGGGAGATTCATTTAAATTCTTCCTCCATGTCATCATTTAAAAATGAATTTTTTACATCAATTATCGCAATGGCCAATCTCTTCTCGCTACAAGTGATGAGGATACAAATATTATTGAGTTTAGCCACTGGTGCAAATATTTTCTGATAGTCCACTCTGCATTTCTCCGTGTATTCTTTTGCTACCAGCCTCGCCATATGCCTATCAACACTTTCATTTGCTTTAAGCTTTACAATATACATCCATTTACACCCGACAATCATCTTTCTTTTGAGTAGCGGAACCAATTCCCAAATTTGATTTCTCTGCAAGGCCTCCATTTTTTCGTTCACCATTTTCCTCCATTATGATTCTGCTAATGCATCCCGTACACCACTAGAAATAGATACTTTGTACAATTGATTAACAGTTGGAGCATATGAGGTTGATAATATTTTGGTAGAGGTATACTTGTTAATGGGATATTTTAAATTGGCATTAAATCAGGTTCATTGTGTATTCTTGCTATACATTTAATTTTTCTTACTAGAAAACAGAAAGTAGGAGGATAAGAATCATTATACATAGTTTCAGGTTCATTTGAAGAGTAACTAAGAGGTACCTAAGGTATATGATCATGTAGAACATTCTAAGAGGACTTATTGGTTAATGGAGTTAATGGAGTGATTACTGTACTTTCTGAAACAATTCCTTCATTGTCTTCATTTATGACTTCCTGACATTTATTTCCTTCTTCCCTGATTTCTTCATTGTCTTCATGTGTGACTATGTCTTGTTCTGATATGTTAGTATGTGCATTTAATCTTTTTTCGTGAGCTTCTAATTCCAAGAATTTTTTATCTCCCCTTAAAGTACCATTCATTTTAGTCTCTTCTATGTCATTCTCCCCCTAAAGAGATGAAGCTGTTACTGCGCCTACATAATATATTTCTGACTCACAGAAAGATGCATCAATATTAACATATAGTTTCTTATATTGTGGGTCATAACACTGGTATCCTTTGTGAAATATTGAATAGCCAACAAACAAACACCGTCTTGCACACTGATCCAATTTTCCTTGCAGTGCTTTGGAAAAGTGAGTGTACCGTGCAACCAAACACCCTTGTGTCACGGACTTAGACAGAAACTAAGACCTCCGTGCGGCACTTAATAATTTACTCACGAATTTTTCACGATCTTGCATGCTCAAGCAAGTCTTTAAGACTAGATCGCTAAGAGAACACTAGATTGTAGGAAAGACAAGAGAACTTTTACGAAGAAAGCTTTATATTACTTGGAAGAATGCTTGATTTATGGATGATTTGTTACAAATGAATGCCCCCTCTATTTATACTGCTCCTAAGTGGCTTAAGTGTAAATAAAAATTGTTATACAAGTCCTTCCATAGTTACAAAAAAGTTCCTACTATAGAATTTTCTACACACTCTAGAGAACTCTATGTCTTTCAAGACTTCTCTATCATATTCTACAACAATCTAGAGTCTTCTATAAACCTCTCCAAGACTCTAGGTTCTTCCTCCTTCTTCAAGATCAAGTGGGGGGTCATAAAATTCTCTCCCACCTGATGTGGTGACGACCGCGGTGCACTTCTTTTGCAAGAACTCCCAAATTTCATCTTTAAACTGCCACAAGTCTTCATATGTCTCCCAAGTGGTCTCCTCCAGATATTGTCCTTTCCAATGGACTAGGAACATAGCAGTGGTCTGTTGTCCCCATTTTTGGTTGGTTTGATAGTCCATAATGGTCTCGATGTCTCGATCATGAGAGGTGGTAATTATGAGTGGAGCCTGACTTGGTTCTCCTTGACTAGGATCGTCCTTGTCCTCATTGTACGTCTTGAGGACACTAGCATGGAAAACAGGATGAACCTTAAGATGCATTGGTAGATCTAACCTATATGAGATCTTACCAACCTTGGAAACAATCCTGAACGGGCCCTCATACTTTCATACAAAGTTTTGATGCACGTCTCGCAATGCTTTAAATTGCCTTGGGTTGAACTTGACCAAGACCATGTCTCTAACTTTTAATCCATAGGACGACGCTTGCGGTCAGCAAACTTCTTCATATTTTCTGTTGCCTTGTCCAAATAAGACTTGGTAGTGTCGAGCTGCTCCTCAAAACCTTTGGCCATGTGATAAGCCCCCAAACTCTTACCTTCAAACGCGACTAGTAGTGAATATAGAGTTTGTGGCTGTTGGCCTGAGGCTAGCTCAAACGGTGTCCGCCCTGTAGCCTCACTCCGCTGCAGGTTGTATGAGAATTAGGCTACGTCCAATATTCTTGCCCAATACTTCTGATGGGAGCTCATAAAGTGCCTCAAGTAGCATTCTAGCAAGGCATTGACTCGCTCAGTCTGGCCATCTGTCTGTGGGTGGAAACTAGTGGAGAAATGCAATCTCGTGCCAAGAATCTTGAACAATTCTCTCCAAAAGTTCCTGGTAAAGCGTGAGTCTCTGTCTTTAATGATGTGCCTTGGCAATCCCCAATACTTCACCATGTTTTTTAAAAATAGCTTAGCAGCCTCCTTAGCAGTGCAACCTGCCGTGATGGGCATGAAGCTAGTATACTTGGAGAACCTATCCACCATGACCATAATCGTCCCATACACGTCGTACTTTGGTAGACAAGTGATGAAGTTTATGGTCACGTTCTCCCATGGATGCTCAGCTATAGGCAGAGGCTCCAAGAGCCCTCCTATTGACGCTGCTCCACTTTGTCTACGCATTCGTTATCGTCCAGCATGTGTGGCCAGCAATAAATTGTCTCAATCAAAGCCCTTGTGCGATACTGCCTTGGATGCCTGGACCACAATGTTTCATGGATTTCATTCACGATCTACTGCCTGATAGTTCCAAATTTCAGCACGTAGATCCTTTGCTCGACGGTAAGCAGAAGTCCGTATTCTATCCAGAAATGCCTTGTATTTCCCTGAGCAACTAACTCCATAAGCCTCTTTGCCTCTAGATCATGCTGCAGGCCATCCTTGATTGCATCTTGGATGGAATCCAGCTCAAACTTTCTGTTCAAGGCATTGGCCACAATATTGCCTTTGACTGGCTTGTACTCTAGCTCATAGTCGAACTCGGCCAAGAATTCCTGCCACCTAGCTTTCTTCGACGTGAGCTTCTTTTGTGATTAGAAGTAACTAGTGGTCACATTGTCGGTCTTTTCCAAGAACTTGGACCCAAGTAGGTAGTGCCTCTACGTGCGTAGGCAATAGACGATGGTCGTCATTTCCTTCTCTTGCATAGTGTACCGTCATTCTGTATCATTTAGCTTATAGCTCTCGAAGGCAATAGGGTGCCTCTCTTGCATCAATACTCCCCCAATGGCATAGTCAGAGGCATTTTTGTGCACTTCAAATGTCTTGGAGAAGTCAGGAAACGCTAGGACCGACTCCTCTGTCACGATAGTCTTAAGGTCTTTAAAGGACTTCTTTCACTCCTCGCTCCAACCCCGTGGATTATTCTTCTTTAGTAGCTTGGTAAGTGGAATGGCTTTGGCGGAGTAGGCACTTTTGAACCTGCGGTAGTAGTTAGTAAGTCCAAGAAAAGATCTAAGTTCGGTTACATTTGTGGGTGCCTCCCACTCCTTGATGGCCTAAACTTTTGCCTCGTCCATTTGTAATTCTCTCTGGCTGATATCATGTCCCAAGAAGTGCACTTCATTTTTGGCGAACTTACTCTTCTCCCATTTGATGAAAAGCTCATTCTCGCGTAAGACTTGGAACACTTTCATCAAATGCTCCATGTGGTCCTCCAAGGTGTTGTTATAGATGACTATGTGATCTAAGTAGACTACCAGGAATTGATCCAAGTAGGGGTGGAATATCTTGTTCATTAGTGTGCAAAAGGTGGCGGGTGCATTGGTAAAGCCGTAGGGCATCACCAACCACTTGTAAGCTTCGTACCTCGTCACACATATTGTTTTCGGTTCATCTCCCTCTGCTATTCATACCTGGTAGTAGCCCTTCCTTAGATCTACCTTGGTGAAGTACTTCTTCTATCCAAGTCTATCAAATAAGTCGGAAATGAGCAAGATGGGATACTTTTTCATTATGGTTACCTTGTTGAGCGCCCGGTAGTTTATGCATAGGCGCAACGAGCCACTCTTCTTTTTTTGAAATAAAACTGGTGCACCATAAGGTGCCTTGGATGGACGGATATTATCATCGTTGAGGAGCTCCTTCAGCTGCTTCCTCAACTCCTCTAACTTTGGTGGAGCCATGCGATATGGCGGGATGCGGGCGGCCTTGCTTCTGGCTCCATCTCGATCCTGTGGTCTACCTCGTGCCTCGGAGGTAGGTGTCTTGTCAACTCTTTGGCATCACTTCTTTATTTTCTTCAAGCACCTTCTCTATGCAAGGTGGCAATGCCTCTTTAGCACCATTGTCTTCATCCGAGCTCGTAATGGTGGCTATGAACGTTGGCTCTCCCTTCTTTGGGCCCTTCACAAGCTGCATAGCAGACGGGTAGGCTTGTCCTTCCTTCTTTGGCACTTTGACTAGAGGTACCATGAAGGGTCCCTCTCGCTCTATCACCAAGGGTTGTTGGAGATAGGGATCGATCATTATATGGCATCGTTGGAAGAATTCCTGCCCAAGTATTATATCAAAAATATCTAAAGGAGTGACAGTGAAGCTGGTCTTACCTTTCCACTTTCCTAACCTGATTACTCCATGAGCGACTCCACACACGGGAGTCAGTGGGGGCATTGATAATCTTCAGGCAGGTGTTGCTTGACCCATAACTTAGCCCCAACCTTGTTGTCACCGTCTTGGTCATGATATTAGCTTCTTCTCTAGAATCCACCATAGAACGAGCTGGTCATCCGTTGATAGATATCTCAACATATTGTGCAGAGTAATCTCCCACCTTCTCAGCTTGCTTCGCATGGCTCCGCATAGACCGATCATGCCTAGCTGGGTCGTGCCCGAAATATTCCCTTGGTCCACTTCCTTGTACTTTTGCTCCCGCAGTTTGACACTAAGGTTCTTCATCTCCGGGCACCTAGCATATCTTGAGGACCTCCACATGTATAGCAGTCGCTTCCCTTCGTTGTCTTCTCCTTCTTCTTGGCATAGCCCTTTTGTCCAAACTTCCTGCCGTCGAACTTGTTGGCATCATGGCTCTTGGTGGGAGGGTGTTTCTCCTTTCCCTTATTATGATCTCCCCCACCTTTGGCATGACTTCTCCTTGTTTCTTTTCCCTTGCTCATATCATGCCTATAATGCCTAAAGTCCGTCAGGGCTTCAGCTTGGGTGATGTCCTCATCGATGGTACTAACTTGGCGATGCTCCAACTCCGTCTTGGCCCAACTTTGCAGCCCTTCCATGAAGTGGAAGAGCATGTCTTCATCTGTGAGGTTGGGGATTTGAAGCATAAGGGTAGTGAACTCCTTCACATAGGCCCGTATGCTACCCGTTTGCTTCAATTCCCGAAACTTGCGTTTGGCCTCATAGATGACATTATTGGGGAATAAGGACTTCTTAAACTTATCCTGGAACTGCTCCCAGGTGTTGATGGTGCATAGACCCTTCCCGATCTCGGACTCTTTGCGCTTCCACCATAACATGGCCATCTCCGAGAGATATAGCACAGCTGTGTTGATTCTCGTCTCGTCATTCTTCACTTTTTTACAGTTGAAGTAATTCTCCAAGTGCCAAAGAAAGTTTTTCACCTCTTGTGCATCACGGTCACCTTTGAACATAGGTGGCTTGGGAGCCTCAATCCTGGCCTTCCTATCCGCGCTAGACGTCACACATCTCCCCGCTTCTATGTCTCCCTTGAGTGCTTCCATCTCGGCCTTCATGGTCTTTATCGTGTTTAGCACGTCCATGAGCCGTCACTCCAAGGAAGTGATCATCTCCTTCATCTCGTACTCGGCCTCCTTGCACACATCCAACTCCTTCCTAATGTTGTCATTCTCCTCAAGGGTAAATTCCTCTAGATTCTTGAACTTGTCGTCGAACTTGTTCAAGAGCTTGCCCACTATCTCTACGTCCTTCCGGGCAGCATCCATCCTTGTGATCCACTCCATGCCGGGCATGACGTCCACAAGCTCCTTACCTTGTTCATCGTCACTTACCTCGATAGTCGAGGGTGAGTAGGATATTAGGTCCTCTCTTAGTGTTAGCTCGAGCGGTACCTCCTCGTTTTTGTTAGAGTTCTTCTTTCCCCTGCAATGCTTGTTTCCAACATCTTACTTGACGTTGGTGGCGGTAGTGGCGTTGATGTCTCCCTCACTTGCCATTTCCCTTAATAGAACCTGGCTCTGATACAACGTTGTCACAGACTTAGACTTCAACTAATACTTCCGTGCGGCACTTGACAACTTACTCACGAATCTTTCATGATCTTGTAATCTCAAGTAAGCCTTTGAGACTAGATCGCTAAGGGAATGCTAGATTGTAAGAAAGACAAGAGCACTTTTATGAAGAAGGCTTTATATTACTTGGAAAAATGATTGATTTCTTGATGGTTTGTTACAAATGAATGCCCCCTCTATTTATACTACTCCTAAGAGGTTTAAGTGTAAATAAAAATTTCTATACAAGTCTTTCAATATTTACAAAGAAGTTCGTACTCTAGAATTCTCTACACACTCTAGAGAATTCTATGTCTTCCAAGACTTCTCTACCATATTCTACAAGAATCTAGAGTCTTCTATAAACCTCTCCAAGACTCTAGGTTCTTCCTCCTTCTTCAAGATCAAGTGGCGGGTCATAACACTTGGCTCTAAGTTCGGTAGATGTGGAAGAGAATAAAGAGAATGGAGCTTTTTCTGTGGAGTCTCAAAATCAATAACTCGAGATGAATCCCGACTAGTAAGATACGCCGCAAACTTAACCGTTTTCCCCTAATAAATAGTTGGCATTGTCATGCCAAAGAGAGATGCATGGACAATCTCCATAATCTGTCTATTCTTTCTATTGTGGTGTGTATGTGCAAGATGTTTGATGATGTATACCTCGTTGTCTAAGGTATTCATCAACAATAGATTGCATAAATTTCATGACATTGTCAGATTTCCAAACACAGATTCGTCGTTGATATTGAGTGCGTACCATATTATAAAAATCTTTGAACGTGATATACGCATCACTTTTCTTTCGAAAGAGTGATATCCATGTCATCCTAGTACATTTATATGTGAAAGCAATAAAATAACGAGCTTGAGACAGAGATTCAATTTTCGCAGGGCCTCAAATATTAGAATGTATAGTAGAAAAAGGTTCAGAACATTTTTTCAAACTTGTGAATATAGAACATGATGATTTTTTGCTAATTCACAATCACAAGGAAAAACTGAGCTATCTAAATCTAAAAACAAATCTAGTTTGAGTTTCTGAAGATAAGTAGACGAGATATGTTCGAGACTTATATGCCATAACCATATCTGGTCATGTGCCTTCTAAACCCCATATGTGTGGAATGCATGACTGAATTTCTTCTCTCCACCTTTAGTCAATTCCAAAAATTAGAGATTGCGATGCTTAACACTATAATCAAGAGTCTCCCGAGTCAGAATGTCCTAAAAGATACCAAAAAAATAGAGAAAAAGTTATCATGCAATTGAGAGAGGAGGTAACACTGCTAACAGATAAAAGATTATAGTATGTACAACTAGAACGGTACCAAGTTTTAAAGTATCTGTTAAGACAATTGGTCCTTCTCCTATAACTAGAGAAGTGCCTCCATTAGCGATAAAAATAAAGGGTTGAGAAGATGATTTCAATGATTGTAATTCGTCTGGGTCTTTGGTCATGTGATTAGATGCTCCACTATCTATAATACAAGTATAATTCATCGAAGGTGCAGTAACATTAACAGTGTTACTACCAGTAATATCTAACTGTATCATATTAACATGAGGTTCTATTTTACCATCATTGGTTGGCTGACTAAATCCAAATGTAGTCGTGTCTACAACTCTATTTGAAATAACTTTGTGTCGTTTCTTCGAGAAATTCCACCAATCTGGATATCCAATGATCTCGTAGAATCATTATTTTGAGTGTTCTGATTCACCACAATGGCTACAAATATGATTATTAATTTACCAGATGGCTTATTAGTTCGATCTTTTATAGGACTGCTACGATGGACAACCATGACAGAACTCTCATGAATCAGTCGAGCACAACCCACAGTCTGCCTTTGTTGAGCTTCTCTTCAAACCTAAGCATATGTACTTTCAAGGTCATGCTTTGGATCCTTTTTTAAAATCTCACCACGAACTTGATCAAATTCTGCATCAAGTTCATTGTAAAATATGTGAACTCGCTGCCTTGGCATCATGGAATGCATCTGAAGAATACACTGAACAGATCCAACCTGCGTATTTGTTTACTGATCAATTTTCTAAAAAATTTGAATCAATTTATTATAGTACGTGGACAAGGGCTTTCTGTTCTGCATAGTGCTGAAGGATTTTTATTTAGTTGAAACAGTCGGGTCTCATCCGAACCATCATAGAATATTTTGGCAACAACTTCCCAAATTTCCTTTGCCATGGAAAGCCTGATAAATCTAGCAACAGTGTGGGACTCATCCCATCAGTCAACCAGCTCTTCACGTTGTGATTTTCGTAATCCATATTGAGTAACACGAGTCAGTTGGTTCAGATTTCTCAGCTTCACCAATACGGTAACTAACCTTGTTTCGAGCTCCCATACGCATCACCATCAATTGAGACCATAATGAGAAATTTGTTTCATCAAGAATAACTCCCGTTGGAAAGGGTGAGTTGTCTTGTTTATCTATAATTGAGGTAGAGTTTGTTATGGTTGAGTTCATGTGGTTGTGCCAGAGGAAGGCATAATATTGCACATCTTTAAGAACACGAATTTGGAGATTCAAGTTTTATGGATTTGATTGCTTCGATTCTATGTAGAATTTTAGGTTTAAAGAATATTTTTCCTTCACTTCTTGTATTCATCTCATAAAAGAGGCATATATTGATACAAGTAGTACTTTGTCGACAAGTAGAATTAGAGTAAAATTAGGACAAATACTTGACCTCTACTTCAAGAAATACATATTTACATAATAATCAATGTCAACACCTTTAGGTGTATTTGACTTATAATTTGGCACAAAATTATTAATAAATGAGATAATATATAATTTATTTCAAATTATAAGAAGAATTAATAAGTATGATAGAAATGTTTGTATAATTAGATAGTTTTTTCTTTATGTATAGGATGGTGGAGACCTTGTGGAGAATATAAGATTGAGATTATGTCCAATCTCCATCAGTTATGTTTCATATGTACATATCATGCTTTGATAATAAAAATTTCACTTAATTTCCAAAAAATAATAATTTATCAATCTAATGAAATATTTTTTGAAGAAAAGGAAAACAATCAATCATGTTCAAACAGACCCTTAATAATTCTGACTCAATTTTTTTGTTGTTGTTTTGTGTATATATGTGTGTATGTGTGTTTGTGTGTGTTTGTGTGTGATACAACTCAAATGAATTATGATAGAACTCTAAATTTAAAATCATAATATCACGATCCAATCCATCGGGCCGTACGGACACTCACTCTACCACCTAAGCAGGAGAATCCTCAATCCCTAAAAGGGTATAACATGCATAAGTTTAACAAATTACTAAGACCACAACTTGAAGATTTAGGAATACGCCATAATTGAATTTTAAAACTCTAAGGTTTATTAAAAGAAACAATCTGACACCCCCAAGGATACTAGTCTAAACAGGTACAAGAGTTTTTAAGAGTACTATTTATAAGTAAAATAAGACACAACTCCCACCCATAAAGAAGGAAGAGTAGAAGTTGTCGAAGATTAGCATCGTCTTCACCTATAAAACATCACTGACCCTACAATCAGACTATGCCAAGTGACATATCAAGAGTAATATCAATACAAACAACACGTACTGGTAGGAATCATCGGTCAATCTAATAACGACCTCATAATATAAAGAAATCAACAAGAAGAAAACATGCACTTAAGGAAATACACCCGCCAAACGTTTACGCACAAACTCTTTTCATCCCCACTTTACCTCATTAATGTCATTCAAGCCTAACACTTATTCCTTATCTTGTTCTGCTGCCAACTCTAATATAGATCAAGGCCTAGCCCTTCTATCACATAGAGGAGTTTTCAAACTACGGGTCATCACTAACTCTGTCTAACCAGTCTACTTTTCGTAAGATTTCACACTAACACATGCCCCTAGAATAATTAGCATTTCACTTTCAAGAAGGAAATATTTAGACGGGCTAAGACTCCTTTCTTAACTGTACTGGCCCACCAGCAGGACCTAACCCACTATGGCGGTCTTTCCATAGTGGAATTCCTCCCACCAGGGCGTCCTGCCCGGAGACAAAATCTCCAAATTCTCTCCCAATCCCCCCTTTTACACATGAATACATCAATAGGACACCATCAATATATCTGACTTTAAGTCACTAATCCCACTTAATAACACATCAACTGCTTCTATTGTTTTACCCACGACCTCATACCTACGATACGGACGCATCTAGCAATCATAATATAATCCGAATAGGAATATACAGGAACACATTACTAATTAACAAGTTTATAAGCATTATTCAGTTTCAAAATGTCAATCTTAATTATAACAGTCAACATGGTAACACTTGGACCTTTGTTCCTTTCATAACAATTATTACATAGGATTGGGCATGCTTAATCACAGTTACAAAAATCAATTGGTTCTCTCATGGAACCACAATGCATACTTGGTCCTCTCATGAAACTCATACTCCATATATATATATATATATATATATATATATGTGCACAAGGAATAGTTCACATACTTGCACAATCAAGTAACAACTTCATGCATATAATTGAACTCAGAAATCAGTTCATTAAACTTATTACATCTGTAACACCCCCAAAAATATTTTTCGCCAAGACTCGAACCATTCTTCATATGTGTGTAGACTCGAACTGAATGACTTGTAATTTAATATATGAGTTAGGATAAATTCCTAATTATTTGAAGGGTATTAGATGTGATTTAGGGTCATAAGGGATCCCTAAAACCAAGCCAAGTCCAAATAATTTCTATCGGCTAAGTTTTTAAATGAGTTTGTATAAGGGTCACCTTCAAACAACTATATTTCCTATAATATAATAAATCAGGTGGACCATGACTTATCAAATTACAGGCCTTTGAGTCTTCTTTCCAACGCAACCAAGATTGCAGTTTTTAGAGTTTGAAATAAAATATTATGATCGTTCTACTGAAGCATGTCCGGACAGGATAATTCGGCGAGCTAACCAGCCAATTTGGCGACTCGCCGAATAGTTCGGCGAACCATGACCTAGCTCGCTGAATAGTACCCGAAATCCTTCAGAAACTATTGAATTGGGCGAGCTAAAGCACTATTTGGCGACTCGCTGAATAGGTCGGCAAGAAGACCCCCAGCCCATCGAAATTGCCAATGGGATTTATTAAAAGGTGTTTTTTCTCAATCATTCAACCTAATAATATTCTTATACGTAGAGATACTCTCAAAATCCCAAATTCTCCTTCTCCCAAAGATCAAGAACTTCAAGAAAGGGATTTCTCCAATTTTGGGAGATCTAAAGACTCCAAGTTCAAGATCTCCTTCATGAATCCATAGATTGGTTTCTCAACTTCAAGCTACAAGGTTCCAAATCCAACACTTTTATATAATAACTCCTAAGATTCAGGTATGTAAGGCTAACACAACTTTGGACCGAGTTCTTCCACGTGCCCCTTCACCTTTATTGATTCAAATTGAGTTGAGTTGGAGTTTTGGAGTTTTTGAGTTCCTTGAATTGAATTTTTGAGTTATCTATTGTCTTTTGGGTTCCTTGTACATATTTAAAATACGTATTGATATTTCTCATGGGTTGAGTATTTGATTTGGATGCATGTTCATGTCTTCATTCACATGAACTGTAATTCAAGATTATATTTGATTTTGAGCATTGATTTTACAAGAGTTTGATATTTTCACATAAGCTGATTTGTTTTCATTATTTTGAACATGGATAGCTTGGGAATAAATGGTGGTTTTGAGATAAAGTTTTAATGAGTTGTGATTGATTTTCAAAAATATACTTCTAAAAGAACTTGATGATTTGAGCATGAGTCGAGCCCGAGTTGAATTGAAAGAGTATAAGAATTTTAACCATTTTGATCGTAATTTTGCTATGCATTATTTTGAGTCGAAATTGCATGTTTTAAAGAGATTTAAAAGAGTTGAGTATTTAATCTCAATGAGTGGATTTAATTGAGTTGATTTGAAAGTGCATAATGATTGAGATGAGATTGAGTTTCGATGTGAGTCCAATGAGACAAGTCGAAAGTTTTGATTAAACTGATTTATTTAAGTTGCATGAGCATTTTGAGTTTTGAGAGTAGTATCGAGCACCGAATTGAGTGAGAGTAAAACTCATTAACTACGTATCTAGTGTAGGAGAGGATTGGATCTTAAAGTCGGATGTTTTCCTATTTCATTGTCTTGAAAAGATAGGTCTTGATTGATTGGTGGATCCAGATCGGTAGATTTGTCCTTTACCTTGGCAAGTATTGGAAGGATGTGGCAACGAGGTCGGTCTGTTGTGCATCACCTACTTATAGGTGGTGAAATTATTGTCGGTTAAGAGAGACTCCCAAATTAGTATAAGGCATGTTTTGAACAAGTTACATATTACTAAGTCCTTCTTAAAGCATTGTTATATTTTATACTTGTATATCATACTGAGTTGGGTGAGTTTCATTCTATCTTGAGTGTCTTTGATGTATTGTTATTTCATTCTGTCATATTATATACTCGTACATTTCATGTACTAATGTCCATTTAGGCTTGCATCATTTTATGATGCAGGGACAAGTGTTAAAGATCATCAATATGCGCTTCGTTGAAGATCTATTTCTTTCCTGATAGTGGTGAGACCTCCTTGCCTTCAGAGGGATCATATTCATATTCATTGTTTCCATTGCTTATGAGTAGCTTTTTTAAGGTAGACATGAACTTGTCATTGGAACCATTTAGGTAGTAGAGATAGAGGCTTCATAGACTAGATAGTGATGGATTTATTTTGATGTCTTTAACTTTTGATTAGTTTTCTTTCAAACTATATTTTTGATTTGAATGATGGAGATTGATGATTGAGTTAGACCATTAAGATTTGTTTTTCTCTTAAACTAAGTCTTCTGCTGGATTAATGACTGTGTGATCAGGCCAAATGGTTCACTTAGGAGCCAGGAATGGCTTTTGAGTGACATCCACGCCTAGGGTACCCTCTCGGAGCGTGACAATATCTTTCCTAGTCTCACACATGTAGGCAAAACTATCCATTACAGTAACAAGCACATGTAGCAAAGACAGGAATGTAAAACCATCACTTACGTTCACAATTAGTCAACTAGATTCATGGCATGAGATTTATCAACACGAAGTCATTCACATTCACCATTTATTTCATGATACGCATAACTAAGATAAATCATAGGGAATAATAAGAATGTACATATACAATTATTGTATAAGCCTATCTCTATATGCATATCGATAGCCATAACCTACAAGTCTCAGGATCTCATAATAACCCAATAATTATCTACATTTAATTCGCAAGAGTCATAGGCCTTCTTAACAGTTTCCACCAAGGTTATTAAAAGATTGGACCTAATCATGACCCACATAACACATTTCCACTCTAAACAATAATTAACTATCATATAACCATCCAAACTCCCTATCTGAAGGCCTAGGTATGAAATCTACCATCAATCTATTATATTAAGCGATAGGAATGAATTTATAACTACACAATTGAGAAATATAGCCTACCTGGGCGCCAAACAATTTTAGAAAGATTATAGAACAATCCCTGACTTTCGAATGGAGAAATAATGGAGACAGACCTGAAATTTATGGATTGTAGCCTTCCTTGCGCTAAAATTCTCCCCCTCCCTTCTCGCCAATCCTAGACCAGATTTTTGGGGGTTTCTTATGTAGCCATCATTTATTTTGGTATATAAGGAAAGAAGTAGATAATAAAAATTCGCTGCTTTGTAATTCTGGCCCGTAAGATCCCGCATGGTGCCTCAGCTCAGACAATTTTCAGTAAAACAAACATAACTTTTTACTTCAAACTCCAAATGAGGTAAACTCCATGGCATTGGAAAGAAGACTCATAAAATTTTAATTTGAAAGGTCATGGGCCAGATAATTCAATATAGGCTGAGAGTTATGGTCATTTGAAATTGTCCTTAGTTTAAACCCAAGTCCAAAACTTAATCGGAAAGACACTTTCAACTTAACTTTGAGATAAGGGCATTGTGCGACCTTAATTCACAACTAATGCACTCGAATATGAAGTAATTGATCCTAATCTTTTGACTAATGAGATTCGTATATATTTACCGCAGATATTTTAATAACGACGAAATAGGTTGTTACAATAAATACCAATTTATCCATTCATTTGTCCCTGAACGACAACACAGAAAAAAGGGCACGAGCCGATCTAAAAGTTTTTTCTAAACCAATGATGAGACACCATTACAACTTAGGGAAAAATCACTTTCTGGACTAACCCATTTACGTCAAACGTTATATCTTGTGTTCTAACCTGAATTTCATTTCAAAAGTTTTTATGGGATACTATATCCCTCACTGTCACACCCTTTTTTTGATGGGGTTTTCCAATTTAAGTGACGGTATTGAAAAGGGACTATTTTATTGTTTATTTTAGAGTCGCCACTTGGAATTGAGTTTTGTTATTCCAAGTCACTTTATTTAAATCCCTAATCAAAAGGAAGTTGACTCTTTATTTTATTGGTCTAAAAACTAGAAATTTGGGTATGAAATTTTGTTGACCGAGGGAAAGGTATCAGGCACCCCTCGAGTCCCCGTGGTTCTAGCATGGTTACTTTTATTAACTTATACTTATTTTATACTATTTTGGATATATTATTACAGGCTATAGTTTTCTTGCATTTTTATTGTTGAATTTTATTGTCTCAAACCAGATGCATAACTGCATTCTTGATTTCGACATACAATAGCTTAGAAGCATAACTGCTTTCTTCTCTCAAGTGCATCAGAACTAATACTTTCTATGTACAAATCTTAATTTAAATTAATGAGAGTTAAAAACATTTTTGGACAAGGTGCATCACTGCATTCCTGCGTTTGTTTTAATGTCTCAAAAAAAGATGTGTAACCACATTCTTAGTTGAAATAAATATTTTTAACATGCTTAAAACTTTATCTAACATTAAAATAAATATTCATCCCTTATATAGAAAATCAAATAAAGTAAAATAGATCTAAACTTATAGGATACAATATAAAATTTTTATCATTTCGATATCTTTTATTTTTATTACTCTTAAAGTTAAGTCACACATATTGCAACTTCTTTCTAATGCAACAAAAAACTGACTAGTTAGTAAAATAAATCTCAGTTTTATTCAATAAAATAAAAATGACAATAATTTTTACTGAGCCTAATAATTTCTACTTTGTCATTATTGGCATCTAAATCAAGACAAGAATACTGCCATAACCCATTTCATTTTTAAGAGATAATAACAACAAATAAAAATAAATAAATACAGATAATCATCAATTATCTTCATTCATTAAATAAAAATATAACACTTAACCCAATTTTCATTTCAATAAAATTAAGAAAAAAATAAAACTTGTCATATAATTACATCAAACTTCATAAATAATTTAAATAGATTAGATAAAGTTGAACCTCAAATGAAGAAACTAAGTACCGCGATATCTTGACCGAAGCTCGATTAGGACACCCACAAAATCTTTTGTTGGTTGTATGTAGTGGTATATGTATTATGTTTATATTAAAGTGATGAGAAAGGAAGAAAAGATATGGAGGTGTTTTTCTTTTTCTCTCTACTTTCTTTTCTCTTTTTTGGTGTGTTGTGCTCTCTTTTTTCTCTTCTCCCTTTCAGATTATGAGTCTTCCTCTCTTGTATTGAGAAGGAGTGTTGTAGTATATAGGTGTAAATGTGTAAAAGGTGTGGGAGATGAATGAAGTGTTATGGGGATAATGGGGGTAGTGTAGATAAGTTGAGGGAAAGAAAATGTGAGTGCGAAGGTTTTAGTTTATTTATTTATTTTGAAAGATGATAAAAATATTAATTAATTATATCCATACTAATAAACTATAGAAAAGTTAAATAGATAGAAATAAAAATATAATTAAGAAAAAAATAACTTATAAATAAAAATCAAAATTAAAAGAAACAAATATTTTTTTGTAAATTTTCTTTCCTTTAGAAAAAAAACTTACACTAAAATGTGGCCCTATTTTTTGTAGTTTTCAAATCTTTTAAAATAAACTTACTAAAAATAAGATAAAACCAAAATATTAAGTTTATATATAAAAGACATAATTAAGTACTAAATGGTGTAAAATCTTGGGTTCGGTCAAAAATTACGTGTCTATAGTTTGCCCCTCTTTTACTGAAAATACAAAGAGTTTGCATACAAAGAAGTAGACAACGTGACAAGTTTTGGTCGAACTGTTATTTGAAAGGAAAAAAAGATGTGACCGAGTACTGATTTTGTACATCCTACATATCCCGATTTATAAGGGAATCAAGTCACGTGTAGTTCAAGGAGATGATAAAGTGAGTTTGAAGCCAAGTAAGATCCAATTGAAACTTCGGTTCACGTCTCTTGTTTTTTTACATGAGATGAAAGAAAAAACATTAAAAGCAAATACAAGCAGAAGATCCTATCTATATAGCTTCTCTTGAATCTTGACTTGAGTCTTCAAGCCTTCTCAAGTGGTGCGATGTCCAGTTTTCTTTCAACAAATTTGAAGTTAACTTGTCATCCAGGTGCTTATGCTACTTGAGATTGGAATTGACATTGTTCAATTTTAAATGCTCCATTGAATCCGAAATGACGAATTTAGTAGGGTAGCATATATGATTTATTTTTATCAAATTTCGAACGAATCCCGAGCACCCCGTTAGAGATTTTGGAGTTTTCCAAAATCAAATATTGCAGCAAAAATCTGGTGCAAAGGCAAACTCATTTTTGGGTTTCTCACTCAACTTTAAAACCCTATAACTTGAGTTCTAGAGCTCCATTTTGGGAGATTCTAAGCCGAGTGTGTTCGGAAAGTTCATGGTTATGCATTGAAGTGCTTGGGGACTGCTAGATACTCTTCATTTGAGGTAAGATTCGCATTATAGTAGATGCCCTTCTTATTTTCGAAATTAGTTTTTGAAGAATTTTGAGAATTTATTTTTTGGTCTATATAAATCCGATTTTGATGATTCAAGGGTTTAAGTTCAAGAGAATTTTGTTGGGAATCTGTTGGTTTGCTCGGAATCTCAAGGGGAGGCTTTGTTTAAGGTAAAACTTTGAATTTAGTAGCTGGTTGTTATGTTTCTGAGTTATAATTGTGTTGATCTTTGAGGGGCTGGTTCTTCCTCGTTTTGACTCTGATTTGGGTGATTCTGGAGGATATATTGCATGGAATTTTGAGGAGAACATCGTGGAGTATTGTAATATTCTTTTGGCACGTCATTTGAGGTAAGAAATCAATTTTTAGAGACAGATTTAGTATTTTTTGGAATCAAATTTTATTGAATTTTGGAAGAGTGTATCTTAATCAATATAACTCCATTTTGAGCGATTCTTGACACTAGATTATGGGGTTTTTCTCAAGGAACGTCATGGTGTAATTTATTTTGATTGAGAGAGTTTTGTTTTTGAGAAATTGACGCATAAAGAGGTTGCCCTGTTTGTTTGCTTATTTTGAAAATGTGGAAATTGATTGTTTGATCATCTTGCATTATTTTTCCACCCTGAATTGTGTTATAAATCTGATTTGTGAGCTTGAGGTGACATTTAGAACCTATTTTAGGGGTTAAATTCAGAATTCTGGATGTGGGTCCCATATTTTTCCATCTATAAAAATTATAAAATTAGTGTCTAAATAACCGTATCGACATTGTGCTTCTATTTTGAACAGCGTGACAGCATTCCAAGACCGATTAAAAGAGAAAGGCTCCGACACTATGATTTGGATATCGCGTGTTCATCCTACATGTAGGCTTTTACCTTTCTTTAGATTGAGCTAGAATGTATGAAAGCATGTTGAAATAGTTGGAATTTGGGTTGGGTAATTTAATTGTATATCTTAGGTATTAGAAATCATGCTTTAGGCTTTTTATCGGGTATTTGGAAGCATATGTGTCATTATTTGTTAGTATTGTAAGAAGAGTTGAATGAGCATGTTGTTGATACTGTGGAGTATGTTGGCTTTAATATAGTATGTAAACTTGCTTTAGATGCCCCGGCGTCGCTCCGACGAACTTAAATCCTTGTAGAATGGTGTAACGGGCTAGTGCCAAGTAGTTGGCCTTAGCTAGGTGATACCCTTTCTCTTAATAACACCCTCATCCATAACTCGGTATAACCATGACTTCGAGATGTGTCAGCAATACTAGATTTTGTGACCATTTGGCTTCGGCTTCGGCTCAAGTTTTGGCGGCATATTAGTTGACACATTGGGGAGGAAATCCTCGATACTGTTGTAGCCTTATTGGGAAGAAGAATATTCGATACCATGGAATAAATTATCTGTGAGAATTTAGGTACCCAATCCCAGTCTTCATTCTAAATTATCGAAGAGCATCCGGGTACTCAGCCCAGGCCTTTGCTGGCTTGCTAGTATGACGAGCATCCAGGTACCCAGTCCTGGCCTTGATCATATCGATGTGTTACGTCGAGCATCTGGGTAACCAGTCCGATCCTCAACCACACCAATATATTATAGAGAGCATCTGGGTACCCAGACCCAGCCTTGGCCACGTTAGACATTCGCGCAAGCATTTGGGTCCCAGTCCCGGCCTCAAATACTAAGGCACCTCTAGTTCATTGACTCTTAGAAATTCTCGGTTTGAAAATGATACAGTTCTTCGATTCCTGACCTCGTAGATTCTTGGTTCCTAGCCTTGGTAGTTGTAGCTATTTTGTGTACTCGGCAAACTTATAGGGGTTCGTTCAGGTTTTTATTCAACTTGCGCACTAGTGTCCCTACTGGACTTATGGGGGCTCAATTGGGTATAGTTAGTTATAGCTCTCGTAGATAGTATTCTTTTCACTTTAGATGCTTATGTTGATTCCTATTTAGGCTTATTCATCTTTTTCATATTATTTTCACCTTTTATGCTTAGTCGGCCTATGATGCCTACTGGGTACCTATTATCTTGGTACTTATACTACACTCTATATTTATTTTTGTGATGTAGGACTGAGCAGCATCTACCATCGTGGATAGATCGACTCTGTTGCAGTCAGCTTCGAAGACTAGGGTGAGCACTTGGCATTTTTGGATCATTTTTGTCTCCTTCAGTATGGATGGCCTGCCCGTCTTTTGCCTTTTGAGACTAGCCAATTGTTGTATATATTTCCCTTCCACTTTTGAGGCTTGTACTCTTCTTTTATTTTGTAGAAGCTCTGTACTTGTGACTTCCAAGTTCTGGGAGGGATCTTTAGTTGTTTATATCATATTTTGGTTCTTCCGCTTATTCTTTCTTCTTATCTTTATAATTCGTCACTCTTACTTAGTTTCTGCCTCAAACCCATTACTTGAAGTTTCGAATTGACATGTTGGCTTACCTACTAGTGGGTTATAGTAGGTGTCATCATGACCTAAGGAATTAGGTCGTGACAGTATGTCCTTTTGTATGATTCCCATACAGCCTTATATGATTCTCCTAAAAAGGTTTCTAAGTATTTATACATTGTATCTACATCTGTTTCATGATAATTCTTTATAAAGCCTGCTACCACTATTTCTTTCCATAAATCTATTATTGTATTCCACATTTGTGGATCATGGGCAGCAGCTATATTTAGTATTTTCCTTTATTTCCTTCTTGTTTTAGTCTGATAGGTTCCTCTATTGGCATCATTTTACCTGTTGGTTTTATATTTTGTTTTATTTCTATGTCAGGTTTAGACCACGCTTTACGTCGTAGGTTTCCTGTACTATAACTAACACTTAGAGCTGAGCTCATTCTTTGGAAAGGGATAGCACTATGTGCACTAGTTTCCTCGTCCATTAATTATGTATGGCTAAGTATCGACATAATGTCTTCATTTTCTTCATCTTTAGAATTTATGTATAACGATTCAGCTTCTTATGTTCTTTATGCTAAATTATTATCTCTCTCTTTACATATTCTATAATATTCGATTGGTTCAATTATACCCATTTTACCTTTTCTACATCCTTTACATTTTAAAACTATATAACTGTTTTCTTTGTATAATATTTTTTCTTTCTCTATAGCTTTTTCTACTTCATAACCTTCTTGTAATATTTCTATATCAATTATATCCATTTTACCTTTTCTACATCCTTTACATTTTAAAACTATATATCTGTTTTCTTTGTATAATATTTTTGCTTCCTCTATAGCTTTTTCTACTTCATAACCTTCTTGTAATATTTCTATATTAATGTAACACCCCTCAAAAATTTTCCCTAAGATTCGGACCCTTCTTGTATATGGATAGGGTCGAACTCGAGTATTGTGGAGCACATGCATGAGTTAAGATGAATCTTTGAGAAATTGAGCAGTGTTAGAGGTGATGTGGGGTCATGAAGGACCCCTAGGACCAAGCTGACTCCAAAGTTCTGTCGTGGCTAAGTTTTAGGATGAGTTCGTATAAGAGGTCGACTTCTAACGACCCTATCTTTTGAAAGACGGAAATCTGGGTGGCCCACGACCTATTAAATTAAAGGTCGTTGACTCTTCTTTCCAACGCCACCAAGAATGTAAATTTTGAAGTTCGGAGTCAAAAAATATGACGATCCTAAGACGAACTAGCACGGCAGGGATTTCAGGCCTGGGTTGCAATTCCTGGAAAACTAGGCTTGGCGCCAAACTGGCGCGATGCACCACTATCGCGCTAGGAATATGCCTCAGTAGTTTGGTCCCTGGCGTGGTACGCCACTACGAGATGTGCACGGTTTTTCAAGCCAAACGTCCAGAACCTAGAAAATATGGCCTTGGCGTTGTAAGGGCGCGATGCGCCACTATCGCGCCAAGAATGTGCCTCAGTAGTTTGGTCCTTGGCGCGGCGCGCCACTAACAGGTGTGCAGGTTTTTAGGCAAAATAGACCTGGCGCTGCACTGGCGCGATGCGCCACTATCGCGCCAGGAGCATTTTAGCCTATTTTTCGAGACTTTTGAGAAGGGGCAATTTGGGAATTGTCCCAAATTATATATTTATCATCCTTGAACATTTTGGGAACATATTTTCAGCCTCTTTCTCTCTCTCTAGAAAAGCCCTAGAAAAATCCTCTCTCTTCTTCTTCTTCTTCTCCAAGTTCTTCTTTAACAAAGAATTACCTCCAAGAGCTTTAAGATTCGAATTATCCATTGAAAACCCAACATCAAGATTTTCTTCAAGTCTTCACTAAGGTATGTAAGGCTACTCAAAACATGGGTTGAGTCCATCCATGTGCCTTATACTTTCCTTGAGGTCAAATACCCATAAGAATGGAGTTTCTTGATAGGTTTATGTTTGAATGAGTTTTGTCTCCTATTTATTTGATTCTTATTGTGTTGATGTGGTTGAGCTAAGAAATTTCCTAAAACCTTCATGTTAGCATGAGATGATAGAGATGGTTTGTTAATGTGTTTTGTTGACTTCCTTAAACATGTGTTTATGTTGAATACGTCAATTTCCTTAATTGTGTTATTCCACTTGAATTGTTGGATTAAAAACCTTAGAGTTGTGATGAGTCCTAAGGAGGTGATGAATGAGGAGAGGAAAGGTTTGTTATGTTTGTGAGGTATGATAAATGCTTATTTAAATAAGGCTTGATTGAGTCGATTGGAGGATAGAATTGAGGAGTTGGCAAAGTCCTAAATGAAACTAGCCATGAGGGCTTGTTTGAGATGATTGGATGGAGTCTTATGAGCATGGAGTCATGGGAGGAGTATCGAGAACCGAAGCGGGTAAGAGTATAGTCCATACTTGAACCCCAAAAACTACGCCGCCAATGTAGGTAGGGATGGAACCATTAAAGTCGGATGCTTCCCGTGGGATCGAACCGTTAAAGTCGGATATTTACCATTTTATTATCCTGAAATGATAAGACTTGACTAAGTGATGGTATCCATGATTAGGGAGGCATTCATGCCCTGGCAAGGTATGGATGGACGTGGCAACAATGTCCGATTGTTGTACTATCACTGGCTCATAGGTGATGGTTATCGGATAAGAGAAACTCTCATTTAGGTCTTGATAGTACTCCGAGTCAGTTGAGTTGAGTGGCTTGTGATTTGGTTCCGTCTAAACTATTTCTTGTTAGACTTAGGAAACTTGAGTGAGTTGATATTTATTTATGAGTTGAGATCCTGAGTTTATATTGATACTTCCTTGATGTTTGTTTCATTTGGCCATTTTACATACTCGTACATTCCACGTACTGATGCCATTTGGCCTGCATCATTTTATGATGCGGAGATAGGTACCAGAGATCATCAACCGACGCACGTTGAAGATCTATACACTTCCAGTTACTTGGTGAGTCCTCCTAGTTTTCAGAGGATGTTGAGTTCCCTATTTAGTTTTATGTTGTTTCCTTTATTTTGATTATTGGTAGTCATGGGCTTGTTATTGGCACCTCCTAGACTTTGATAGAGGCTTCATAGACAATAGTGTGGGGAGGTTGGACCATTATTTTGAGAAGTCTTATAACTTTTGTTTTGTTTAGTTGACAGTGTTTGGCCTTCGGCCCCCACAATATGAAATGATGTGTTTATGATTGAGTCCTCCACTGAGTGAGCGTGATTGAATGATAGTGTGACTGAATTAGGTGGTTCGCTTGTAGGCCAGAAATGGCTTTTGAGTGTCGGTCATGTCTAGGGTACCCTCCCGGAGCGTGAAAAACATGGTATCAGAGCATAGAGTTCAAGAGTCCTAGGTAGTCTATGAAGCTGTGTCTAGTAGAGTCTTGCTTATGGGTGTGTTGTGCACCATACTTATAATTAGGAGGCTATAAGACATTAAGAATTATTTCACTTCTTTCATACTCTGAATTTGTGCGATAGAGTTAAACTCTATAAAACTCCTTTCTAATTCGTGCATTTATATGTTACAGATAATGCCTCCTAAATGTACTGCTAGCTAGAGGAATGCTGATAACGCAGGGATGCAACAGTCAGAGGTACGCCTATCGAGGGCTAGAGGCCGACCTGCGAGGTATGCGGAGGCACCTCAAGTACCTTCTACTCCACCTGCACCCACATCAGAGGCAGAATTTCGAGGGGCAATTGCGATGCTCACTCAATTAGTGGCTGCCTAGAACGGTAACCAGAGTTCGCTGACTTTTAGCTCTAGTTCCCAAGAGTCGTCTACTGCTACTAGAATTAGAGACTTTCTGAGAATGAATCCGCTGACATTCACGGGTTCTAAGGTTGACAAAGATCCCCAAAATTTTATTGATGAGAAATAGGAAATTTTGAAATCTATGCATACCACGGAAATTAAGGGGGTTGAGTTGGTGTCTTATTAACTCAAAGATGTGAGGATGATAAACCTGCTATGTGGGATGAATTTGAGGGAGACTTTCTTGACCACTTCTTTCCTCGAGAATTGAGGGAAGCAAAAGTGGAGGAGTTTGTGAACATGAAACAAGAAGGTATGACAGTTAAGGAGTATGGCCTGAAGTTCATCCAGCTGTCCAGTATGCTCCAGAAATGATCCCAGATATGAGGTCAAAGATGAGGAAGTTCATCTCCGGATTAGGGAGGTATGTGAAGAAGGAGTGCAAAGCAGCATTGTTGATCTCGGACATGGATATTTCGAGATTAATGGTGTATGCTCAACAGGTGGAGGATGAGAAAAGAAAAGACAAAGAGTAGTATCTGAGCAAGAAGACATAATCAGCAGGCCATGAGAATGAACAGAAGAAAAACAAGGGCAACAGGTCCTTCTTCTAGAAGAGGCCTCCTAATTATGCCTCATCTACTGCCAGTGCACCTATGCCGTAGAACAGGTATGAACGGCAAAGACAGGGCCCAACATTCTACTACCACACCACCGGCTCAGGGTTATCAGAGGGACACTACTTCAGGCACGAGGGGAGGTACAAACCGTTTATATGCCATGGGTAGTCGCCAAGATCAAGAGAACTCTCCAAACGTCGTGACGGGTATGATTCGAGTCTCTTCTCTTGACTGTTATATTTTGATAGATCCGAGTGCCATGCTATCTTTTGTGA
This sequence comes from Solanum dulcamara, assembly GCF_947179165.1. Taxonomy (NCBI): domain Eukaryota; kingdom Viridiplantae; phylum Streptophyta; class Magnoliopsida; order Solanales; family Solanaceae; genus Solanum; species Solanum dulcamara. Next base: position 69,714,831 of record NC_077243.1, on the reverse strand, counting down.
CTCCTTACGTGGCTAGTAAATTTAATAAAATTCCTGAATGTCTTCTTGAGCCTTTCAGTGTAGCTACTCCTGTCGGTGATTCTGTCTTAGCTGAGAGAGTCTATAAGGATTGCACTATGTCAATTCATCACAGGGATACCTTGGCCGACTTAGTTGAGTTGGACATGGTCGATTTTGATGTGATCCTTGGCATGGACTAGCTTTACGTCTGTTATGCCTCTGTTGATTATAGGACCCGGATTGTTAAGTTCAAATTCCCGAACGAGGCTATCATAAAATGGAAGGAGAGTACTGTCGTGCCTAAGGGTAAGTTTATTTCTTACCTTAGGGCCAGGAAGCTAATCTCAAAAGGGTGTATCTATCACATTATCCGAGTGAAAGATGACAATGTTGAGTCCCCATCCCTCGAGTCAGTTCTAGTTGTCAACGAGTTTCCTGAAGTCTTTCCTGAAGACCTGCCTAGAGTCCCTCCTGATAGGGAGATTGACTTTGGGATTGATGTTCTTTCTGATACCAAACCTATCTCAATCCCTCCATATAGAATGGCTCCAGCTGAGTTGAAAGAGTTAAAGGAGCAGTTGAAGGACTTGTTAGATAAGGGATTCATTAGGCCGAGTGTCTCGCCATGGGGTGCTCCCATCCTATTTGTGCAAAAAAAAGATGGGTCCCTTAGAATGTTTATTGATTACAACCAGCTGAATAAGGTCACCATAAAGAACAAATACCCTCTCCCTAGAATAGATAACTTATTTGATCAACTTCAGGGAGCCACTTGTTTCTCAAAGATAGACCTAAGATTGGGCTACCATCAGTTGAAGGTGAGGGAGTGTGATATCCTAAAGACAACTTTTCGGACCTGCATGGCCACTTTGAGTTCTTGGTGATGTCCTTTGGGTTGACTAATGCTCCCGCAGCTTTTATGGATCTCATGAACTGGGTGTTTAAATGATATCTTGATATGTTTGTGATTGTATTCATAGATGATGTTCTGGTCTATTCCAATAATGAGAAGAAGCATGCCCATCATCTTAGAGACGTCTTGCAAACTCTGAAGGACCAGGTATTGTATGCAAAGTACTCCAAATGTGAATTTTGGCTTGCATCAGTGGCTTTTCTAGGCTACATTGTATCTGGAGATGGTCTTCAAGTTGATGCTCAGAAGATTGTGACAGTGAAGAATTGGCCCATACCCACATCCCCGACAGAGATAAGAAGCTTCTTGGGTTTGGCCGGCTATTACGAAGGTTTATAGAGGTATTCTCATCCATATCATCACCATTGACTAAGCTTACCCAAAAGAAGGCTAAGTTCCAATGATCCGATGCTTGTGAGGAGAATTTCTAGAAATTAAAGACCAAGCTAACCACTGCTCCTATCTTGACTTTGCTCGATGGAATAGAGGGCTTTGTGATCTATTGTGATGCATCTATAATTGGTTTGGGCTGTGTGCTGATGTAGAGGGGGAAGGTGATAGCCTATGCGTCAAGACAGCTTAAGGTTCATGAGAGGAATTACCCAACTCATGACCTTGAGCTGGCAGCTGTGGTGTTTGCGCTTAAAATTTGGCGCCACTACTTGTATGGAGTGCATGTTGATATATTCACCGATCACAAGAGTTTATAATGTCTTCAGCCAGAAGGAACTCAACCTGAGGCAACGGAGATGGCTCGAGCTACTCAAGGAATACGATATGGGCATCCTTTACCATCCAGATAAAGCTAATATTGTTACTGATGCTCTTAGCAGGTTGTCTATGGATAGCACTGCCCATATGGAGGAGGGAAGGAGAGAATTGGCGAAAGAAGTACATAGATTAGCCTGATTGGGAGTTCATCTGGAAGAGAACAATGAAGGCGGAGTTACTGTTCAGGATGGGTCTACATCCTCACTTGTGGTAGAGGTAAAGGAGAAGCAAGATCAAGATCCCGTCTTTCTCCAATTGAAGGGAGTAGTTCACAAACAAGAGGTAATGGTTTTTACCAAAGAGGGAGATGGTGTGTTGAGGTACCAAAATAGTTTGTGTGTACCTGATATCGATGATGTTCAAGAGAGGATTATGGCCGAAGCGCATAGTTCCAGATACTCTATTCATCCGGGCTCCACGAAAATGTACCATGACTTGAGGGAAATCTATTGGTGGAGTGGGATGAAGAGAGATATTGCGAAATTTGTTTCCAAGTGCCCGAATTGCCAACAGGTGAAAGTTGAGCATCAAAGGCCATGTGGTTTACCCAAAACATAGAAATTCCGAAATGGAAGTGGGAGATGATCAACATGGACTTTATTACGGGTTTGCTGAGGTACCAAAAATAATATGATTTGATTTGGGTAATTGTGGATAGGATGACGAAATCAGCTCACTTCTTAGCGGTTAAGACTACTGACACCGCAGAAGATTATGCAAAGTTATACATTCAAGAGATTGTCAGATTGCATGGGGTTCCCTTGTCTATCATCTCAGACAGAGGAGCTCAATTCACTTCCCAGTTTTGGAAATCTTTTTAGAAGGGGTTAGGTTTGAAGGTGAACTTGAGTACGACTTTTCATCCCCAGACAGATGGCCAAGCAGAGTGCACCATCCAAACGTTGGAAGATATGTTGAGGGAATGCGTGCTTGACTTCAAAGGAAATTGGGATGACCACTTACCTCTCATAGAGTTTGCATATAATAATAGCTATCATGCAAGCATTCAAATGGCTCCTTACGAAGCTTTGTATGAGAGGAGGTGTAGATCGCTAATTGGGTGGTTTGAAGTTGGTGAAGTTGAGTTGATTGGGCCCAATTTTGTTCACCAAGCCATGGAGAAGGTGAGATTTATTCAAGGTAGGCTAAAGACAGTCCAAAGCCGCCAAAAATCTTACACCGACGTGAGGAGAAAAGACTTAGAGTTTGAGGTGGGTGATTGGGTATACTTGAAAGTATCACCCATGAAGGGCGTCATGAGGTTTGGAAGGAAGGGGAAGCTCAGTCCTCGATATATTGGTCCTTACCAGATTTCGAGGCGAATCGGGAGTGTTACCTATGAGTTGGAGTTACCCTCAAAGCTAGCCTCTATTCATCCAGTATTCCACGTTTTGATATTGAAGAAGTGCTTAGGAGATCCCTCTTTGGTAGTCCCCATTGATAGCATTGGAGTTAAGGATTAGCTTATCCTATGAAGAGGTTCCGATCCAAATTCTTGACTGCCAAATCCGTAAATTGAGGAACAAAGAGATAACCTCAGTTAAAGTCCTATGGAGAAATCAATTTGTTGAGGAAGCCACATGGAAAGCGGAGGAAGACGTGAAATCTAAATATCCCCATCTATTCAAGCCTACCGATGAGAATGTTGAAGGTAATGTCCATTTCCTTGACTTGAATTCGTTTATGCATTTGAGTTTGGTAGGTAGTTTGTTTGAGAATTTGATTGACTGAATGACTGAATTTTGATTGTCATTTGTACCCCATGTCCATTCCCGACTACTCATCATTCGAGGAAGAATGATCCCAAGGGGGAGATAATGTAACACTCCTCAAAAAATTTCCCTAAGATTCAGACCCTTCTTATATATGGGTAGGGTCGAACTCGAGTATTGTGGAGTACATGCATGAGTTAAGATGAGTCTTTGAGAAATTGAGCAGCGTTAGAGGTGATGTGGGGTCATGAAGGACCCCTAGGACCAAGCTAAGTCCAAAGATCCATCGTGGCTAAGTATTAGGATGAGTTCGTATAAGAGGTCGACTTCTAACGACCCTATCTTTTGAAAGACGGAAATCTGGGTGGCCCACGACCTATTAAATTAAAGATTGTCGATTCTTCTTTCCAACGCCACCAAGAATGTAAATTTTGAAGTTCGGCGTCAAAAATTTAGACGATCCTAAGATGAACTAGCACGGCAAGGATTTCAAGCCTGGGTTGCAATTGCTGGAAAACTGGGCTTGGCGTCACAGTGGCGCGATGTACCACTATCGCTCCAGGAACATGCCTCAATAGTTTGGTCCCTGGCGCAGTGCGCCACTACGAGATGTGCAGGGTTTTTCAAGCTAAATTTCCAGAACCCAAAAAATATGGCCTTGGCGCTGTAAGGGCGCGATGCGCCACTATCGTGCCAAGAATGTACCTCAGTAGTTTGGTCCTTGGCATGGTGCGCCACTAACAGGTGTGCAGGTTTTTAGGCGAAATCAACCTGGCGCAACGCACCACTATCACGCCAGGAGCGTTTTGGCCTATTTTGCAGAACTTTTAAGAAGGGGCAATTTGGGAATTGTCCCAAATTATATATGTATCATCCTTGAACATTTTGGGAACATATTTTTAGCCTCTCTCTCTCTCTAGAAAAGCCCTAGAAAAATCCTCTCTGTTCTTCTTCTTCTTCTCCAAGTTCTTCTTTAACAAGGAATTACCTCCAAGAGCTTCAAGATTCGAATTGTCCATTGAAGACCCAACATCAAGGTTTTCTTCAAGTCTTCACTAAGGTATGTAAGGCTACTCAAAACATGGGTTGAGTCCACCCATGTGCCTAACACTTTCCTTGAGGTCAAATACCCATAAGAATGGAGTTTCTTGATAGGTTTATGTTTGAATGAGTTTTGTCTCCTATTTATTTTATTCTTATTGTGTTGATGTGGTTGAGCTAAGAAATTTCCTAAAACGTTCATGTTAGCATGAGATGATGGATATGGTTTGTTAATGTGTTTTGTTGACTTCCTTAAACATGTGTTTATGTTGAATACATCAATTTCCTTAAATATGTTATTCCACTTAAATTGTTGGTTTAAAAACCTTAGAGTTGTGATGAGTCCTAAGGAGGTGATGAATGAGGAGAGGAAAGGTTTGTTATGTTTGTGAGGTATGATAAATGCTTATTTAAATGAGGCTTGATTGAGTCGATTGGAGGATAGAATTGAGGAGTTAGCAAAGTCCTAAATGAAACTAGCCACGAGGGCTTGTTTGAAATGATTGGATGGAGTCTTATGAGCATGGAGTCATGGGAGGAGTATCGAGCACCGAAGCGGGTAAGAGTATAGTCCATACTCGAACCCCAAAAACTATGCCTCCAACGTAGGTAGGGATGAAACTGTTAAAGTTGGATGTTTCCCGTGGGATCGAACTGTTAAAGTTGGATGTTTCCCATTTTATTGTCCTGAAATGATAGGACTTGACTAATCGATGGTATTCATGATTAGGGAGGCGTTCATGCCCTAGGAAGGTTTGAACGGAGTGGCAAAACCTTTCAATTGTTGTACTATCACTGGCTCATAGGTGATGGTTGTCGAATAAGAAAAACTCCCATTTAGGTCTTGATAGTACTCCAAGTCAGTTGAGTTGAGCGGCTTGTGATTTGGTCCCATCTAAGCCATTTCTTGTTAGACTTAGGACACTTGAGTGAGTTGATACTTATTTATGAGTTGAGATCCCGAGTTGATATTGATGCTTCCTTGATGTTTGTTTCATTCGGCCATTTTACATACTCGTACATTTCACGTACTGACGCCATTTGGCCTGCATCGTTTCATGATGCAGAGACAGGTACCAAAGATTATCAACCGGCGTACCATTGAAGATCTACACACTTCCAGCTACTTGGTGAGTCCTCCTAGTTTCCAGAGGATGTTGAGTTCCCTGTTTAGTTTTATGTTATTTCCTTTATTTTGATTATTGGTAGCCATGGGCGTGTTATTGGCACCTCCTAGACTTTGATAGAGGCTTCATAGACAAGAGTGTGGGGAGGTTGGACCGTTATTTTGAGAAGTCTTGTTACTTTTGTTTTGTTGAGTTGACAGTGTTTGGCCTTCGACCCTCACAATATGAAATGATGTGTTTATGATTGAGTCCTCCACTGAGTGAGTGTGATTGAATGATAGTGTGACTGAATCAGGTGGTTCGCTTGAAGACCAGAAATGGCTTTTGAGTGCCGGTCATGTCTAGTGTACCCTCCTAGGGCGTGACAGTTAATACATTCTTCTTGTTCTGTATCTATGGTACTTTCTGTTTCTGTATCATCGAGTTCCTTTTTACTAGTATAATTGTAGTCTGTAAATCTAATTGATGTTTCTTCTTTAGAACTAGTATACATTAAATGGTTTTCTAGTGCAAATACTTTTGGTTTACTAAGTTTGTCTAAGTTGTATTCTAATTCTGCATATTCTTCTGGATTTATTTTTATTGGTTTTATTAATTTTATACCTTTTGTAACACCCCAAAAAAAAATTTGCCAAAACTCAAACCATTCTCCATATGCGTATAGACTCGAACTGAATGACTTCTAATTTTATAAATGAGTTAGGAACAATTCTGAAGTATTTAAAGTATATTAGATATGTTTTAGGGTCATATGGGATCTCTAACACCAAGCCGAGTTCAAAGAATTTCTGTTGGCTAAGTTTTTATAAGAGTTCGTATAAGGATAAACTTCAAATGACCATATCTCCTAGAATATAATTAATTAGGTGGTCTATGACCTATCAAATTAAAGGTATTTAAGTTTTCTTTCCAACTCTATCAAGATTGTATATTTTAGAGTGTGGAGTAAAACGTTATGTCCAGTTAACCAGAGAGGTACACGCTAAGTCCACGATGCAAACTTGTCCAGTTTTTGCTTCAACATGAAATTTCTGCAAAAATTAAACTATGGGGGAAAAAGTCCGCGACGCAGACCTATTCCAACTTAATTCAAATTCTACCAGTTTTCATATTTTTGGGAGGGACTTTTTGGTCTTTTCCCCACCTTTCCCAAAGCTTAACCCTAGCCGTTTTGGGACAAAAAAATCAGTTCCCTCATAATATCCAAAGAGTTTTCCTCTCCTTCACCTTAGGAGATTTGAGAGAAGAGACTAGGAAGGAGAAGAAGAGTTAGGATTCAAGATCTCCAAGCCATGTTCTTGGTTTTTGGTGAGATAATCTTCATTCTAGGTATGTAAGACTAACCTAAAATATGGATTGAGTTCTTCCATATGCCCCATAGATGTGTTGGATGGAAATTGTGAAAGACTTGAACCTTCTATGAATGTTTTCTTGAATTTTTCCTAAATTTTAGAATATTTTTACATACTATTAATTTATTGATGATTTTCATGACTTGAATTCTTGAATAATTACTTTTTATATTTTATTTTATAAACAGTAGTTACATATTGACTGCAAATGATTATGTATATGTATTTATTGGAATGAAAAGAATGAATTGGGATAGCTATAATGTGAATGGCATAAATAGGAACAAAACTTTGGTGGAGCTAGAATGTCCTTTGTGTCTCTATAAATTAAACATAGAATTAAATAAGGATTTTGTAGTAAGATGTTTGATGATGATGAAAATGATGTTCATCTTTAAAAAGTGATAGGGTTGATGAAGATGAAATGGTGATGATGATGTTTTGAGATATCATGGATTGGAGTCTAATGTGACTACATGATATGATTTGCATAATTTGATTTGATTGGAGTCATATGAGGATCTTGAGTATAAATGATTGTTTGAGAAGGAGTTTTTTAAAAAAAATAAGATTTATGAACGTTTTTGCATAAATTATTTATGCACCATTTTGAGTTTAAAGAATGAATATTTTCATCTTTGATTTAGAAAGAGTTTAAGCATGATTTGAGTTTGAGAAGTCTCTTAATTATTATTTTGAGTATGAGTAGTTTGAATATAAATGAGTAGAACATTTTTACATTAAAACGTCTATTTTGAGTTGAGTTGAGGAGTGAAAATTATGTTTTAAATCCATATAATATTTACTGCATTCATTAAGTTGAGATTGTATCAAATTTAAAAAGAAGAGTTTGATGATAATGATTGTTGACTTGGAGTCCTGATGAGTCATGAATGAGTCTTGAACGGATTGCCTAATTGAATGAAATGATGATTGAAATTGATTGAGTTTTGAAAGAAGGTCCAATGAGACCAGATTGATTAAGTTTTGAAAAGAGTCCAATGAGACCAAATGAATTGATTTGAACTATGTCCAAAAGAGACTAAATGAGTATTTTGAGTATTTTACTCACCTGATAGATATGAGCATATTGAGTCTTGGGAGGAGTATTGAGCACCGAATTGGGTAAGAGTATAGTCCATACTTGAATCCCATGAACTATATAGCCAACGTAGGAAGGGATTGTACCGTTAAAGTTGGATGTTTCCCTATTTCATTGTCCTGAAATGATAGGACTTGATTGATGAATGGATCCATGATTGGTTGATTCGTTCATACCCTAGCAAAGTATTGAATGGATGTGGCAACAACGTCGTCTTATTGTACATCACTAGCTCATAGGTGATGTTTGTCGGTTGGAGAAACTCCCAAATTGAGTGGATTGTGCATGATATGATTGGTTTGATTGAGATTGTAGATGATTGAGTCGAATCGTAAAATATTGCTAAATTTTAATTTGCATATTTGTTGAGTCGAGTCTTTTGAGTTTATTATTGAGTTGATTGTGCATAATATGATTGGTTTAATTGAGATTGTAGAAGATTGAGTCGAATCGTAAAATATTTCTAAATTCTAATTTACATATCTATTGAGTTGAGTCCTTTGATTTTATTCGTTGATTTGTAAATGATTGGATTGGATGGTATATGATTGGATTGGATGGTATGTGATTGAATTGAATCGGATTGTATATGATTGGATTGGATTGGATTGTATATGAATGGATTGGATTGGATGGTATGTGATTGGATTGTATATGATTAGATTGGATTGGATTGGATTATATATGATTGGATTGGATCGGATTGGATCAAATTATTTATGATTGGATTAGTTCGAATTGTATATCATTGGATTGAATTGGATTGTACATGATTGGATTGGATTGTATATGATTGATCTCTGTCTAAACTGTATTCTTCCTTTAGACTTATGACACCTTGATTGAGTCTTTCTTTTCTTTTTGATTTGAGATATTTGAACTGATATTGTTCTACCTTGATGTATGTTTCATTCTGCCATATTACATACTCGTACATTCCACGTAGTGACGTCCATTTGGACCAGCATCATTTCATGATGCAGAGATAGGTTTAAGAGATCATCAATAGGCGCACCGTTGAGGATCTGTTCACACTCAGCTTATTAGTGAGTCCTCCCCTACATTCGAAGGATACCACTTATGTTATTCTTGCATCGAGTTTAGTCTTTTTATTCTGATTTGAGGTAGCCATGAACCTGTTATTGGAACCAATTAGATAGTAGTGATAGAGGCTTCATAGACTAGATAGTAATGGGTCGCTTGAGTATTTTATTTTCTTAAATTGTTCTTGTCGGACTATTTAACGATATAGATTGGAGCTTGATTTGTTGTCCCATGGCATTTCTTCCTTGAGATAGATTGTTGATTGAAATTGCCCACTTAATTACCTCTTTATTTTGTCTTCCGTTAATTAAATGAATGAACGGATGTGTGATCAGGTCAAGTGGTTCACTTGGGAGCCAGTAATAATTTTTGAGAGCCGGCCACGTCTAGGGCACCCTCCCGGGGCGTGACACCTTTGTTACCCATTACTTCTACTACATCATTTACTTGTAATTTAAATTTTGTATTGCTACTTAGGGTCATTTTTTCTATAAAACCTACATACATTAATAAATTATTTTCATTATTCATTTCTTCGTAGCCTTTAATCTGAATTCCTATTTTATTGTATTTTCCAAATTCTTTTAAATTAATTAGGAAGTCTGGGCTAATATAAAATATCCCTTCATTATTAGTCATATCTACTTCTGTTAATCCTATTATGGATTTCTTTAAGTCTGACCATCTATCATCATATAGTACTATTAAGACTTTAGATACTAGATTTTTTCTAGTTAATCCTTTTATCCCTATGACTATTAATCCCATATGCATTAGCATAAGTCTGGGATTTTTAATAGTTTTGGTAAAAGCATGGTTTACTAGATTTAGAGTAGAGAAGTTTTCCCCTATTGCTGATATCTATTCTTCCCTATAATGTCTATATAATTGATTATCCCTAGAGAAACACTTTACATTGTAGAGTGTCTTTGGATTTAATAATTTAAGTTGGTTTTGTTGAAAGATTTGTAAATCTCTATCAACATCTATTATTTTGTTTAATTCTTGATTGTGCTCGTTGTTAGAAAGTCTTTGTGATAATATTCGAGAAATTAGATTATTACCTATTCTATTAACTGCAAAACTTACTCTTGGCCTTTATTCTCCGATGGTTGTTCTTGATCTAGTTGAAAGAAAGTCCATTTTTGTTATTTTCTGGTTACTGTCTGTTTTTCTTTTTGTGGGGTTATTTCTACTTTCTTTAGTTGAGTAATTAATTCATCTATCTCTATATTTTTAGGAGCCTGGTGTTTGGGTTATTTTTCTTTTAGTGTTCTATCTATTTTTATGTTTAATTCTATTAACAAGGCTATTATTGTATTATTTTATTTAAGTAATGTCTTGTTGGATTGGCTTGACGGGGTATGGGTTGAATATCCTACTGGATCTGGGTAAAATTTTGTTGTATGTTCTGATGCTCTCTTATAATTTATGTCTTCTCACTCATGAAAGTGAGATTTGTTCTAGTCTTTTAATTATTTTCTTTAAATCTCTTATCTCAATATTTATTTTTTCTACTTGTTCTATTATTTTTGTTACTACTTGAGTGTTTCTTATCTCTAATTCTTTAGGTTTTTCTATTATAGTTTTTATTAATTTTTCTATCTCAATTTTAGTAGGTATTTTTTCTAAATTGAATTTTGTATTTAAATATTGAATTTTTCTATCTATCTCCAATTCTTATGACTTTAAGAAATCAAAATTCTTTTATAATCTATCTAGTATTTTATTCTCTTTATTTTGAGCTGCTTCTATTGTTTCTAAAAGTCTTATTATAATCTATCCTGTTGTTGAGTTTTTTCGTTAAGATTTATTATTAAATCTATTAGGGTATTATGTTGCTTATCTTCAGAATGTAATATATGTTCTCCTTTTGCAAAATTACACTTTATGATATTATTTTCGTGTAATGATTTATATTTCTTTTCAGAGTGTATCCGTAGATCTAAATATTTGAGATGTCTTAGAGAATCTATTTTGTTATGCTAAATGACTTGTAATCTTCCAAATTACTCAGTATAATTCTACTTTATTAGTACTAAATCTGATGTCTGCTTCTACGTTAGAAATTTCTTGAAGTACGTCAGCCTTATGTCTTATTAGTGATTTTGTAAAAGGGGTTGGTATTTGAAATATTCATTTTGTCAATTGTTCCTCTAACCAATGTAGATTTTCTTGTAGCTTTTTCAGAGATATTTTAAGCTCAGACCTATATTTTCTTTCTACGTGTATCCAATGCTGTCTTAATTTTAGTCTACGAATATATTCAAGCAGCATAAGATATTATCCTAATGGGATAGATTGAATTATTTTGTTATATTGTCATATCCTAATATTAGAATATTCTATCTATCTTTCAATATTATCTAATTCTCTATATAAATATCCCATATATGGATCTGATTCTAATGTTGCTTAAGGCTTTCTTAATTCACAGTTTGTTTTTATTAATTAGGAGTTATGATGTAATTCTTGCTGAAGCCATTGATGTACTCGTCTAAATATCCCAACTGATAAGCTTTTTGTCTCATGCGGTTGTGTATCCAATTTATTTTATTGTTGTTGTATCCTATTTCTCTCTCTTGACTTTGCATTTCCCACCGTAAAGCACTAAGAAAATCGTGTTTCACTATTCGTTCTTGTCTAAAGGAATTATATTTTTTTGTCTAGATAATCGACAGTCTCTGCTACTACAAGATATTTTTCTAATTTCTTTTTTAATTTTACAGTCGTTCGTCTCCAAGTATATTCTCGGTATAATAAACAATATCTAGATCTTATATCGCAGAAAGATGGGTGCCTCTTCATAAACTATATTTCGCTCTAGTTTTAAGTTGTATCAAAAAATTATATTCTAGTCTAGATATTATATCAATTAGCTGGTCTAGTCTATAGTTATCTTATTTTGTCTGATTTAATCTTCTATATTCATAATGTAAGTCTTGTAGCCTCCTTTTAGTCTCTTTAAATACTTTTATATTTTTATGGTCGTTGCATATAGTGCCCACAAAAACTTCTCGCTCTGATACCAAATAGAAATATTATTTAAATAGAAAGATTATTTAAGGTTTTGATTCAAGTATTTTGTAGATCCTACTCAGTACTCCCTCTCTCATTTAGTCTTTTCATGTTTGTCTTGTGATTTATACCCGGATTTCACCATTTTTACTTTTTTTTATCTTACCATGTTCATCTCTTCCCCTTAACATATTTTCTTAACAACTTCTTCTTTAGCCATACCCCGGACATATATCTGACAACAAATTCGTCATTTGTTCATTAAGCGGACTTTCAAGGCCAAAAATCCTAAAAATTTACAGGTTAATACCTGGTCATTATTAAGAGATTAAGAGGTTAACCATAAACTAAGGGTAAAGTAGTTAAACTGTACAGCAGTTTACATATGGAAACAGTAAATGAAAGTAATAACATATTTTTGGGGAAAAACTTGGGTGTAAAACTTCATAAAACTTACATGATTTAACTGAGAGAGGTTTCCCTTTCAAGAACGCCCGAATAACTTTGAAGAAAACTTGAAAACTCATTCAAATACTCTTATTATTATACAAGCTTTATTACAAACCAGGGATAGTTGGTTGGAGGATAGGAAGATCATACATAAAGGGAAAGGGAATATGTTGAGAGTTTGGAGTTGTAGGCTGATTCTTCTTCTAAGTCTTCTCTTTGTTCTCTCACTTATATCTTTCTAATTCACACTATTGTCTCGGCATAAGAGATGATAAACTAAAGGTTTACAATAAGCTACGTGGACTTATTATTAATGGCCGACAATCTGATAAGATTCTTTTAATAATTCAAGTCGGGTGCTCAGTGGGCCCTATTGTCACATGCATTATTAATTTATCTCTTTGACCGACTGACAGACGCGTGCTTGTCAACAGTTTTTCTCTTGTGTGAAGGGTAGTGATAAAGTGACAACACTTATTATTACAGGACAATTGTGGGCATACCCACATGGCACACTACTATTATGTACATAAGATGTGATAGTATTCTTGCCACATTTCGGACCTTATCTTCTCGCCATGTTTTGGTCCTTATCTTCTCATCTTTCTATCTTGTCATCTCGGTGTTGTCAATTTCTTCTTTTTTCGTAATTAAGTGCCTAAGTTGTGCAAGGCAATTGAATCAAAAATCATCTCTGAGTCTTCATCATCATATGGATCTTAAGCGTCTTGAAAATTGGTACTTCTATATTCACCTTCGTTTGAACTTGGAGTTCTCACTAGACTGTTAACATCTTCGTTTGACTGAGGGATTAATCTATCATTACTGGAACTTGGAACATCTTTGCTAATCATATGTTTGTCTTGTCCATGGTCTTTAAAAAATTATTCTAGGGTCTGTTTAATTATGAATTCTATTTTGTTATTTTTTTCTTTTTTGAAAGTATATTTTTTCTGAAATTGTCTTGTTGGAAAGATTTAGGTAATCTTCTTTTGAGGAAGAAGACCCATCATCTTCAGTTTTTGGTAAAGTGACAGTCATTAATAGATTTGATGAGTCTTTATCGGCCACCATTTGAATTGGACTAGTTGTATCTTTATCCGATATAGTGGATTTCTTAGCATTTAGAGGGGAATGCACACCCATCTCATCCATTTTTTTAGTGAGATGGAGAACTCATTTCCGGCATCTGAGTGCCCGTATTGGTCTTTGGAGCAAACTTTCTTTGAAATGTCTCAAGTTGTTTCATGAGTCTCATATTTTCTTGAATGAGGGCTTCATTTTTTGCATTGAGTCTTTAGAAGGCCTCAGTCATCGAAGAACAATGATCACAAAAAAATATTTTATTTGAGTCTCTCTGGATGTTATACTGAAGAGTTTGGGTTGGGCTTTGTCTGAGAGCTGGTGAAATATAATAGTTTGGCCCAAGCATTCCTCTGGCATAGTCTAAAACTTTGATAAAATTATTAAAATCTTTAAAAAGTGGGTTTTTAACCCCATTTATTGAGTCTACTACTTCTATCCAAGTTTGAAAAACACCATTTGTTTTGCCGTGTATAACTACATAGTATTTAAATTTATTTTCTCTACTTTTATCTGATAAATATTGGCATAAAGCATTAGAAGCATCAATGAAATGTTTAGTATCTTTCTTGTTATATGCTATCCATATATTATCGACTAAACACTTTTGAGATTTGTCTAATGTGCAGTTTGGCATTATTCTAAAAGATAAATTACACTGAGGATATGAGATTAAATTATACTTTCCAAAGTGAATACTCTCCATCATGTCTATAGTACTTTGAGGTCTGAAATTTATCTTACCTAATAGAGTCTGAGCACAAGAGTTTGGCACCCTTGCCTCTATCTGTTGGTTGTTAGCCAGTTGGTCTCATGCTGAAAATAACAGTATATCAGTTAGTTTTAAGTTGTAATCTACTTAATTTATCTACTAAATCATTTTATTTTCCTTTAACATATTTAAAAATAATATTATTATATATGGCTATAATATCCATAAAGTTTAGCCACTTTCGCTTACTACTAGCTTTGATATTTATTGTTTGGTGGAACTTAACTATAGCTTCACAATTTTTTCTTACTAATACTTCATTTTTATTTAAAATATATAGTTTGAAACTATTTAAACAGTGTATTATTGCTAATACTTCAGCGTCTATACTACTCATATTTTCTTTTTCTTTATATTGTCCGCTTTGGTATGCACAAATCTTTTCTTCATTTTTAGAGTTGTATTTGCTAGGTCTGGATTTTGGGATTGCTCCCTATCCTAATTTACTTCCATCTGTTTGTATTATTAAATAGTCTGATTCTAGGAGTATCTGTAGGTCTGGTATATTTTTGACTTTTTCTTTAATTTGCTGAATTAATTTGATGTCTTCTATATTGAAGTGTTTATGTCCTTTACTTCCTATCTTTGCATATAAAGGTCCAACTATTCTTTTCTAAATCTTAAATGAAATTTCTAGCATAATTTACTATTCCTAAGAATTGTTGTAGATCATTTGTATTATCTAACGTATCTGGAATATCTAATACTTTTTTCTTTATATGCGGCTGTAGGTTCATTTTTCCGTCTCCGAAAGTTACTCCTAAAAAATTTATATGTGTCTTGCATAATTCCATTTTCTTTTTACTAATTATTATTTCATATTTTACAAATAGTCTAACACTGTTTGTAAATGTCCTAAATGCTCCTGCATGTCTTTACTAAATATTAAAATATCATCTACATATACTAAGACAAAATTTTTGTAATCTCTGAACATATCATCCATTTTTCTTTGAAAAATAGGCGGTGCTGTTTTTGGGCCAAAAGGCATAGCAAGCCATTCAAAATGCCCTTCAAGACAAGCGAATGTTGTCCATTCTATACTTTCTGGGTGCATTTTGACTTGCCAATATCCAGATTTACAGTCAAATTTATTGAATATCATTTTACTTTGTATCTTATTTATTAGTTCACTTTTATTGGGTAATTTATAAGCATCAGTTTTAGTATTATCGTTTAGTCTCTTATAATTTATTACCATTCAAGCTTTACCTTTTACCTACTCACTATGGTTTCTAACCATAGATGCTGCAGAACTGTGTTTAGAGGTAGTTCTCTGTATTACTTCTAATTTTAACAGTTTTTTTATCTGTTTACTAAATTCTTCTGTCTCTTCATTATTTGCCTCTATAGTTGTAGTCTTTATTGTATATTCTAGGTTTATAATATCTAATTTACACATAATTCTGTTACAACCCCATTGTACTAATGGTTTTTCTCCAAATATTTTCATTTCATCTAATATTGCTACAATATTATCTAAGTCTTTGGGAGTCTTTATTGTTCCTATCTTATTTATCCTTTTTTGAAAATTATAGAATTCTGTCTCAGTGTTTATTAATGTATAATCCTTTTTGATATCTGCTAAGTATGTTTCTTCTAAATAAGCTTTTTCTTGGTTTTCTTCATACAGGTTTTTTGAAGAACATTTTGTCACAACTCAAAATGGGTCATGAGTGACACCCACACTTAACCTTCTAAGTGGGAGAACCAATGATACAAACTTCAACTTATAAAATATGACAATAACGCGGAAGCTCAATTTATGAGAGTAAAAAGTAATTAAACCCCTAAAGTCTATTAGATACATTTTTCCAAAACCTGAAAGTATCACTTCAAGGATTTCTAAATTTAAAATTCTAAGTTTGAAAATATCAAATACTAAAATAAATAAATAACTAAATGTGTCTGAAAACTAAAGACATCATGTCATGCCCGAGAGAATCCAATACGAGCTAGAATGAATAGCTCACCCTGGAACCTGATGTGCTAAAAACTGGCTAAAGATGAGGTCACGTCAAAGTCGATGGAACACTCGCTGCACTCCACAAAATAAAATAAAGAAAAATATAAGTAGAGGTCAGTACAGGACAACATGCACTGAGAAGGTATCATCGACCGACTCAAAATACAAATCAATATGCATAAAGTAATAATGGGAAATCAACCATAACACTTAACATATGACAACCAACAAGCTCAAGATCAAGTAACAACACAGTGAACCATTACACAATTAGTCAACAATATCAAAAGTATACATAAGAATCAAAGCCTCCACACCACGGTTTTTTGGAAAATGAGTTATTTGAGATTAAATAGTATTAAGTCATTTTAATATGTTTTTCTTTAATATTACCATGTCAGAACGTGACACCAGATCCAAATATACCGTGTCGTAACGTGGCACCCGATCCAAATGTAATTAATTTATCATTCTTTGTTATCACATTTTACTTTGTTAATAATATTTTATCAAGACTTCTTTATTCAAAGAACCATTTTTGATAGGGAAAGTTCAAGATTATGAATTTCATGGTCTTGGAATTTCAGACCAATCACAACAACATACCAATCATCCAAACCACAATAATTAAATGCATTGTAAACTTCACACATTACTCAATGACTATCAATCACTATTAAGAGTTTATCTATGATATAGAATAAATTATAACCTACCTCAACCGAAAAATCGAAATCAAGCAAGCTAATTCACCAATGCTTTTTCTTTCTTCAATGTCTCACGTTTTCAATCTATCAAGTATACAATATTTGTAAGCAAACGAATCCATAGATAATATTATAATCTAGACCCAACAACTCACCCAACTCTATAATCAATCCCTAAAACTCAAGTCTAGGGTCAAGCCTCAATTCATCCAATATCATAACTCTAATGATATTCATATAATATAATACACCTAATATGTAATTACTTATCTCAATTTATCAAAGCTTGGATTATAATGTGATAATAATGTACGAAATCTGCACACTAGAAGCTAGACACAAAGAACGTTACTGCCAAACTATCCAATAACCACAATTTATAAACCTTACACATATACTATCGTCATTACCCCATGATTGGTCTAAAAAGGACAAAACATGCTAGTTGTTATTCACATTTTACATTTCATTCTGTTTCAAAGTCACAATATAATACTAATAAAATTTTCTTTCTTTCACAATCCAAGCATTTCAATAATAATGATATGATCTTATACATACTCATGATTAGAAAAAGTAAGCCAAGTTAAAAATTCTTACCTGAAGCAATAGCACTCCCCTCGTCGGCGCCACAACTAGAGAGTTCTCATCGAACTGTCTTTTTATTTATTTATTTATTTATTTATTTCCTCTTAAATTCTGATCAAAAAATGCTAACCCTACTAAAATATTTTATTAAATATGGAATAAGTGGTATAATATATTAACTAACTTATCAATTTAGCCTACCAATTAAATTAATTATCTAAAGTTACCCCTCAAATAAATAACCGTAGTTATCAAATAGTCTAAAATACCCATTAAAAATTTATGAATTGAGTCTTTTATGAAATAAAAAGCTATAGTTTTCAAAACGACCCAATGGGTCGTTACAACAGATACCAATTTATCCAACGTTCGTCTCCGAATGGACAAAAGAAGAGCGAGGGTTGAAAAGAGTACTTGACTCGACAAATAAATGTGGATATATTCCATGCATATCCGCTTCAATCTCCCAAGTTGATTCCTCAACCGAACGATTCTTCAATTGAACCTTCATAGACTCAATCTCCCTTGATCTCAACTTGCGTACCTCCCTATCAAGAATAACTAGAGACTCCTCCTCATAAGACAAATTCTCGTCAAGCAAGACCGAATCCCAGTGAATAATATAATTTCCATCACCATGATATTTCTTAAACATAGACACATAAAACACTGGGTGTACTCCAGACAAACCTAGAGATAAAGCCAACTCATAGGTCACCTCTCCAATACGCTTAAGAACTTCAAACGGCCCAATATACCTCGAACTGAACTTACCTCGCTTACCGAATTTCAACACACCCTTCATGGGTGAAACCTTCAACAACACTTTCTCTCCCTCTATAAACTCCATGTCCCTGACCTTTCGGTCTGCGTACTCCTTCTGCCTTCTTTGAGCTTCTAGAAGCTTCTCCTGATTGAATTTTACTTTCTTTAATGACTCATATAAAAAATTAGTTCCCCAAGGTCTCACCTCAAATGCATCAAACCAACCAATAGGAGACCTACATCTCCTCCCATACAATGCCTCAAACGGAGCCATATCAATACTTTAGAGATAGCTATTATTATACGAAAACTCTGCCAAGGATAAGAACTGATCCCAATGACCACCAAAATCTATCACGCATGCACGAAGCATATCCTCCAGCAGTTGAATTGTCCTTTCAGACTCCCCATCGGTCTGAGGGTGAAATGAAGTACTAAGATCCAATCTAGTACCTAACTCAGCATGCAAGGTCCTCTAAAAGTTAGAAGTAAATTGCGCACCTCTATCTAATATGATAGAAATCGGAACTCCATGTAATCGAACAATCTCGCGAATATAGAGTTTGGCTAACTTCTCAGCATCATAAGTCACCTTGACTAGAATGAAGTGAGAAGACTTAGTTAACCTATTAAAAATCACCCATATCGAATCAAACTTACCCAATGTCTTTGGAAGGCCGACCACAAAATCCATTGCAATCCTTTCCCACTTCTATTCAGGAATGGGCATTCTTTGAAGTATCCATCTAGGCCTTTGGTACTCATAATTTACATGTTGACAATTTGGAAAATGGGCAACAAAATCAACAATGTCGCACTTCATTCTTCCCTACCAATAATGCTATCTCAGATCGCGATACATCTTGGTTGCACCAGGATGTATAGAGTACCTCAAACTGTGAGCCTCTAAAAGAATAGTTTGTATCAAATTATCAATATGAGGCACACATACCCGCCCCTTAATCCTCAAGACGCCTTTCTGATCGATCACATCCTCTTTGGCCTCTCCTTGCAAGATCATATCATGAATCCGGCTTAGCTTTCCATCATCAAACTGCTTTCCTTTAATCTTCTCAAGGAAAGAAGATCTTGCCTCCACACAGGCCAAGAATCCTCCTTTCTCAATTACTTCCAGCCTCATAAAGTCATTATCCAGAGTTTGAACCTCTCTAACCAATGGACATCTAAAAACCTGAAAATGAGCTAATACATTTGATGAAGAATTAGGAAAAAAGTTGTTTCATAAATTACCAGGAGCTTTAGGAAGAAAAATAGAAGAAAGATGGTATAAAAGGGAAGGTGTGGTTCAAAACCCCACAACCTTGTGGTCTATAAGATAAAAAATCCCATAAAAAAAAAGATAAAAAATACAACATATAATGGAAATACTACAAGAAAAATATACTAACATACAAATACAGAAACAGTTAAAATAAAATGAGATGAATTTCTATAAAACTATGATATATACTACCCAAAGTTATGATAAATAACCACGTAAACAACGAAAATATAAGAGACGATCATCCTATAGCCAGAAGCCATACAGAAGCAAAAAATACTTCTTACGGAAATCCTCAGCTAAGAAGCCATATCTAAATAAAGATAGACATGTTAGAAAATATAGGAGTGATAGAAACTATAAGAATAAATTAGAATGTTATACATGTGGAAGTATAGAGCATTTAGCAAATATATGTCCCAAAAGAAATAATAGTAGAACTAGAAATTCTCAGTTAGTAGAAGATTTCCAAGAGAACTTATTAAACGTAGACGAATTCATGTCAGATACAGAGAGTATATATTCTTTTCTAAGACAATTTGAATCAACTAATTCTGAGGAAGACAATTTAATTAATGAAATAGGATTCGAAATGAATGAATTAAACTTAGAAAATCTACAAATAAGTACTATGATGAATGTCATACAAGAATGTAATCATGATTTTGAAAGACAAAAGGGCATAGACAGTAATCAATGTAGCATATGTAAAATGGTACCCTAGTAAAATAAATAGAGCTAAATGTAAAAGGTGCTATATGGAGGCCTGTATTAGTTGTATAGAAGATAAGTTAAAAGTAAAAATAAATAAACAATAGAAAAATACTCAAATAAAAGATAAATATACTAATCTAAGATTAATAACATTAGAGACTCGAATAAATGACTTAGAACAAAGGTTGGTTTCATTAGAAAAAGGAAAAGAGAAAAATGAAAGCACCTCTATGCAGGGAACAATACATTTAGACCAAATAGAAACTGAACTCATGACATAGAAGAAAATAATACTAGTTTTATATGTAATGAAGATAAGAAATTTGGAACAGTAAAGGTACTAGCAAGAATAAGGATAAAGGATGTAGAAATAGAAACCTTAGCTCTAGTAGACACGGGATGCACAAGTTGTCTCATAAATAGAAAGATAATACCACAAGACCTGTTAAAAACTTTAAAAGAACTAATATTGCAGTACAAATGGATGGAACTTATAATTTTTATGGTCATTACATAGAAAATGCACAAATAAGCTTTATAAATACATGTAATGAATTTCACAGTCAAACCTATAATATGTATAAAATACTAGCAAGAGACTTAGACACTAAAATTGATCTAGTAATAGGTTCACAGTTCCTTATACAAAATAACGGAAGTTGCCTTTTCTCTCGAGATGGAATAATGCTATTTAAAAATACAACCTATACTCCAGTACAGACTATAAAAATTCCAACATAAGGAAGATCCCAAATAAAAAAAATATAGAAGACTTTAAATCCGCCACCAGTCCAACTCCGTATTGTGAGGACTGTGGTAACCATGGTAAATGTTCTTCAAAAAAACTGTATGAAGAAAATCAAGAAAATCTTATTTAGAAGAAGCATACTTAGCAGATATCGAACAAGATTATACATTAATAAACATTGAGACAGAATTCTATAATTTTCAAAAAGGGATAAATAAGATAGGAACAATAAAGACTCCCAAAGACTTAGATAATATTGTAGCAATAGTAGATGAAATGGAAACAATTGGAGAAAAACCATTAGTAGATTGAGGTTGTAAAAAAATTATATGTAAATTAGATATTATAAACCCGAAATATACAATAAAGACTGCAACTATAGAGGCAAATAATGAAGACACAGAAGAATTTAGTAAACAGATAAAAGAACTGTTAAAATTAGAAGTAATACGGAGAACTACCTCTAAACACAGTTCTGCAGCATCTATGGTTAGAAACCATAGTTAGCAGGTAAAGGGTAAAGCTCGAATGGTAATAAATTATAAGAGACTAAACGATAATACTAAAACTGATGCTTATAAATTACCCAATAAAAGTGAACTAATAAATAGGATACAAAGTAAAATGATATTCAGTAAATTTGACTATAAATCTGGATATTGGCAAGTCAAAATGCACCCAGAAAGTATAGAATGGACAACATTCGATTGTCTTGAAGGGCATTTTGAATGGCTTGCTATGCCTTTTGGCCTAAAAACAGCACCGCCTATTTTTCAAAGAAAAATGGATGATATATTCGGAGATTACAAAAAAAAAATTCTTAGTATATGTAGATGATATTTTAATATTTAGTAAAGACATGTAGGAGCATTTAGGACATTTACAAACAGTGTTAGACTATTTGTAAAATATGAAATAATAATTAGTAAAAAGAAAATGGAATTATGCAAGACACATATAAATTTTTTAGGAGTAACTTTATGTCACGACCCAACCCACCGGGCCGTGAGGGCACCCACTATATGCCCTAAGTAGGAGAACCCTTATATAGGAACAGTTACGGAATTAGAGACAACTTGAAAAATTAACCAACAACTTTCGAAGAAAAATTCTATTAGAAATCAATTGGCTATATTATGCAAACCCCCAAGGATACTAGTCTAATCAGGTACAAGAGCTACTAAGAGTAAAAATAAAATACAATGTCAAAGACCCACCTTCCATCAAGATAAAGGAAAAATAGAAGCTGCTGGAGGATCGCCTTCGTCTTCACCTA
Source organism: Solanum dulcamara (assembly GCF_947179165.1). Classification (NCBI taxonomy): domain Eukaryota; kingdom Viridiplantae; phylum Streptophyta; class Magnoliopsida; order Solanales; family Solanaceae; genus Solanum; species Solanum dulcamara. Next base: position 69,692,400 of record NC_077243.1, on the reverse strand, counting down.
TGAAACATAATTGACCCTGCAACCAGACTATGCCAAGTGGCATAGCAAGAGTAGTATCAATACAAATAACACTTACTGTTAGGCATCTTCGTTCAATCTGATTCCCACCATATAATATATGAACAGAAAGATAAGAGATATCATAATGCTTAACTTCCTTAGGGTATTCACCACCCTAAAATACACGGTTGCACTACCACCCTAGTCACAACATAAAACATATTTGTCTTACCACCACACTCTTCAACTCACCTGTGTTATAAGTGTCCACTACACCTACCTTTGACATTTATGAAAATCATAACGGTAACATTCTCGGGCAACTAGAATCCTCAACTCCTAGGGGTATAAATATATAACACAATTATACCATATAGGTCACATTCAGACCTAATAGAGCCCATCCTCTTACCCACCAATAGGTGTATTTACGATCACATATTTTTGATTTAGAGAACCTCAACTCAAGAATTCATTTATAGTTCTAAGTTCATGATTCATCTACCACTGACCTTACCAACATATGAAAATACATATATTACCAGGTCCTCTCATAGAACCATCTACACACACATACTTGTCTCTCTCAAGAGACCCAAACCAGTCATATTTGTGTCGGAATATGACTCCTAATCCAAAATACGTGTCAGAATATGACATCCGATCCATATATAACGTATTGTAACATGACACTTAATCCAATTTATGTGTCGGAACGTGACATATGATCCCAAAATATCACAATCACAAGAACACGCAATGTTTAAAATATTTATACTACTAAAAACAAGTTCATCACAGAAAAAGGCCAGCCAATTCTTATCTATATAAAATCTAACCTGCTAACCTTATCTGTACACGTTTAGGCATATCATGAGTAACTCAATTACATATTTAAGACAATTTCGGGAATAATCAACGTCCCCACTTCAAACCCTTATGGTCTAACCTCAAAGTCTACTGATTTTACCTTTTTGTACAAGGTTTCAGGACCGATATAAATTACTCAGTTTCACACAAACATCACAATCAATAACTTCTCAATTCACTGCAACGCCTATCTACCCAGGTCACATTCTATTTTGACCCTATCATAAATGGATATCTGCTCGTAATTCATAACCCGCAGTTTAGTATATGAATTCTCATTAATTTTCCTTCTATATTACATAGTAGGTATAGGTTTACTACTCAAAAAAGAGAAGCTTAGCCTACCTGGACACCAAGAAATCTGGGAAGAGCTAATGTTGTTGAAACCATTGATTCCAGGTGTTCTATGGGCAAGACCAAATTGAATTCTGCGGGTTGAAGCCTTCTAAAAGCTGAGATTCCTCCCCCTTCTCTTCTTCACTCAAGAGCAGCCTTTTTGGAGGGTTTTGCAGAAACCCTCGCTTCTAACATCAACTTGGGAGAAGTGGAGAAAATAAGAAAATTCGCGACTTAAGTTCTGTCCCCCGAGTTCCCAATCTGGCAGCCTTATTCCCGTTTTGGCTGCGCCGCCCGGCGGGATGGTGGGACCCAATCACACCAAATTCTTGCAATTCTTTTTATATCAAAACTAATGATGATTCGGATCCTTACACTTTAGGAGATGGAAAAATAAAGTTGCAGCCGCATATAGCGAAAAAAAGTATTAAATATGCCAGATATATTAGAAAATACAAATGATCTACAAAAATTCTTAGGACTAGTAAATTATGCTAGAAATTTCATTCAAGATTTAGGAAAAATAGCTCGACCTTTATATGCAAAGACAGAAAGTAAAGGACAAAAACACTTCAATATAGAGTACATCAAATTAGTTCAGCAAATTTAAAAAAAAGTAAAAAATATACTAGACCTACAGATACCCCTAGAATCAGACTATTTAATAATTCAAATAGATGAAAGTAAATTAGGATGGGGAGCAATCCTAAAATCCAGACCTAGCAAATACATATCTAAAAATGAAGAAAAGATATGTGCATACCAAAGTGGATAATATAAAGAAAAAAGAAACATGAGTAGTATAGACGTTGAAGTATTAGCAATAATATATATATATATATATATATCACAATCACAATGCACAAGGATTAGTTCACATACTTGCACAATCAAGTAACATAATTCATTGCATGTAATTGATCTCAGAAATCAGTTCATTAAAATTATTACATCTTTTCTAGTCTCATACATGCATACAATACTATCAATTACAGTAACAAGCACATGTAGCACAGACACAAATGCAAAATCATCACCTACGTCTACAGGTAGTCAATTGGATTCATGGCATGAGATTTATCAATACAAAGTCACTCACATTCACCATTTATTTTATGATACGCATTACTCAATAATTCATAGGGAATAATAAGCATGAACACAGATAATTATTGTATAAGCCTATCGCTATATGCACCCCAATAGACATAACCTACAAGTCTCAAGTTCTCATAATAACCCAACAATTGTCTACATTTAATCTTGCACGAGTCATCCTTCTAAATAGTTTCTCTCAAGGTTAACATTCAAAGATTAGACCTTTATCACTAATCACAAAATAATCATGACCCACATCATATATTCTCACTCTAATCAATAATTGACAATCATTTAACCATTCAGACTCCATGCCCAAAGTCCTACGCATGATATCTCCCATCAATCTGCATTATATTAAGGGATGGGAATGAATTACAACTACTCAATTGAGAAACCTAACCTACCTAGACGTCAAGAAGTTGTAGAAAGATTATAGAACGATTCCTAACTTTCAAAAGGAGAAACAATGGTGACAGGCCTGAAATTTGTGGGTTGTAGCCTTCCTTGTGCTAGAATTTCCTTCCTCCCTTCTCTCCAAGCCTAGAGCAGCTTTTTGGGGGGTTTCTAGGGTAACCCTCATCTATTTTGACACTTAAGAAAAAAAAGGAGATAATAAAAATTTGTCTCTTTTTAATTCTAGCCCATCAGATCCTGCCATGGTGCCTCAGCCCAGACAATGTTCAGTAAAATTGGCATATAACGTTTTACTCCAAAATCCAAATGAGGCAAACTTGGTGGCTATGAAAAGAAAACTCATAGCCCTTCAATTTGATAGGTCATGAATTACTAATTCGTTATAGGATGAGAGCTATAGTCATTTGAAGTTGATCTTAGTTTAAATCCAAGTCTGAAACTAAATTAGAAAGACACTTTCAACTTAACTTTGAGATAGGGGCATTTTATGACCTTAGTTCACAACTAATGCACTCGCATACCAAGGAATTGATCGTAATCATATGACGAATGAAATTCATATTTCTTTACTGCAGATATTTTTAATAACGACGGAATAAATCGTTACACAGAAAATCTTGGATTGGACAAAGTTGTAGGGTCATGTCACTAAAGAAGAACTACAATTTCAGAAATTATCTACTCTCTTGGGACCACTATAAGGACCACGACTACACTTAATTTGAGCTTAATATGTCAACAAAGACTTGGACTCCCTGACATTAGATTCCAAATATTGTCCACTAGCTTACCTTGGAAAAATTGGAAAATGACAGCTTACCTTCAAATCATGGCTTCATGTAGTTTACCCATATATAAGAGCAACTCTTCTTCTATGCTTCATTTTTGGCTTCACTAATGATAAATTGTACACTAGCACTAAAAGATTATCAATATATGTAGTTATGTTAGCATAGATTCTGCATGAGTTTTTGTTGCATGCATTTGTTTGGATACGGACTTTTCCTTCTAAATTAGAAGATCCCATAAATAGAGATCCCTTTATAATGTCCCTACACTTAATTACTTAGTAATATAATTGCAATCAATTTATTTTAGAAGGAAATAAAAAAATCTCTATGATTTACATTAATTAGTAGCCTCGGAAAATAATACTCTCTCCGTACATTTTTATTTGTCTATTTTAAACTTTGCAAGCCTCTTAAGAAACAATGGCTGATATGAGGATTTTACCATCATGCATATATTAATTGATATTTTCTATTAAATTTTAAAAAATAATTTGAAAATAAATAATTAATACTAAAATAAAACATGAAATAAAGTTAATTTTTTCTTGCTGTAGTATTATCAACTTTAGGCCAAGTCACCATGATATTTTCTAAAAGGACCCACTCCAATAAGAGTATTCTAACACCTTATAAGTAATTTTATTTTTTTTTAGCTATTAATGTGAGATATTTTTCATGCACCCCAACAATCTCCCCCTTAAATTAAATTCTACATAACTCATCTTTAAATTTCATGGACTAATTTGAAGATTAAGTGTCATTCACATCAATCGAGTATTTATAATCACCAAATTTCATTATTTTCTTTTTCATGTATGCGTTTTTTAAGCTATAAATAAAAGTAGCAAACCCACTCATGAACGAACAAATGCAATAAAACCGACCCCCCCCCCCCCAACACACACACCCCATCAGTTCGCCAACTCCATACTCAAATCGGCCAGCAAACAAGTAAAGACACTAAGTTAGGCTCTACACCATATTACTTTTTTTAAAATAAAATCAATAACAAAATATGTCACATAAATTAGAAAAAAACAAAATACATTAAAAGTGGACAAAATCACTACTAGTAAGTAGTAAATCATCAATACTGCAGGTGGTGTTGCCTGTGGGGGATATGAGTTATGGCTAAAGCAAGACAAATTAGTACTGCTTCCTTCTTTAGAATCAAATCAAAGCGATAGAAAATGGGCGCTCACTTTGAGGAAGTCTCTCTAATTAATGATCTCAACATCATTCTCTTTTCCTTCTTTACGCTTATTTACTGAAGATTTTCTGTCGTTCTATAGTGTGTCTTTTAAGTATACACACTCCGTGTGTTTTTATTTGGTAAAAGGTTCAAAAATATCCATAATATCTTAGAAATGGTTTAAATTTGCCCTTCTTCAACCTATTGAATCAAATTTGTCCTTTCTTTTACCTATTGGGTCAAAAATGCTCTAAACATATTAGAAGTGGTTCAAAAATGTTCATTCTTCCACCTATTGGATCAAAAATATCCTTAACCTATTAGAAATGGTTCGAATCTGTCCTTCCCACTATTTATTAGATAAAAAATTCTATTAATATATTAGAAATGACTAAAAAATTTACTAATTCTAATTATATATGTCAAGAAATTTTTTAACAGTACTTTGAAGATTATTTAGTTTTTTTTATTTGTATTTTTTTTTTGAAAAATTCTTGCTTGTTTGTCTTACCTAATAGAAATATTTCCTTTACATAAAATATATGAACTAACGTGTGAATTAACCCGAATGTATGTTGTATGAAAACATTGTCTTAGTCACGGAAAAGAAGAATTTCATTATGTATGCCCATAAAAAGATAATTTTTGTTGAGTTTTTTTCTAAGTGTAAATACAACATCGTTTAACATAATTTATACAAAAAATTTCGTGGTTTTAAAAGACTAAAATTGTTAGATAATGGAAAAAAAATATATAACTAAGATGCTAATAGAAGTAAAATGAATTAAAAAGTTGAGTTTTAATTTATTCAAATTCGAAGGCTAAAACGAATTTTTAAAAATATTTTGATGTTATAAAAATATTATATTTATTGATAAAATAATTTAAGATCGCATGAAATGTGGGCATATTAGTTGATAAACATACTTTTAGGTAGAAGGTGGGCAAACTTGAATCATTTCTAATAGGTTAAGGATATTTTTGATCCAATAGGTGGAATGAGGGTTTTTGAATTATTTATATACATTAAGGACATTTTTGATCAAATAGGTGGAAGGAGAGCATTTCTGAACCATTTCTAATACGTTAAGAGCATTTTTGAACATTTTTTATTTTTATTTACTAGTTTAATATACGTGTTTTGTATGTGTATCACATTAATTTATATACATATATATATATATATATATATATATATATATATATAAATTATTATATATATATATGTGATAGTATTAAGTAAAAGCCTTTAATACGATAATGTAACATATATAAGATAAAAAAGTGTATTCAATTTACCTTATAAAAAAACAAAACTTTCAACTATAATAGTGGCAAACTTACATGGACTAAATTTGTTCATATATGTTCTGTGAATTAAATTTTCTAAAAAAACATAGAGATGCTATTTTGGTACCAAAATAAGACAATTAACATTAGACGTATGTACGTGATTTTTTTTAAAAAAAAAACTTCCAACAGTAATTTTCTTAATATTAATGATTGGCATCTAATTTCGTCCCATATATTTTAGGAGCTCTTACTTTTTCATGATATACGAAAAAATAATTCTAAACTAAAGATATTTAAGAGTAGGTGTCCTTTATGCTACAATAATTTTGGTAAACGAATTCAAACTTAAAGTCATATTAAAACGGACTCATAAAAGTGGCCAAATAAAAAAAGGGAAAAGGGTCGAATATCCCTATTTATTAGAAATGATTCAAAAATATCTCTTTTTCACCTTTTAATTCAAGAATATCCGTAACTTATTAGAAATGGCTCAAAAATACTCCCATAAAAAAATTATTTTACTAATTTGTTAATTCTTATATTTGTTCTAAAAGATAATTTTTTTTATTTATTCAAATTAATATTAGCTCACCCCAAAATATTTAAGTCTAAAAAATAAAATAAAGAAATTTATTGTGTAAATATGAAGAATAAAATTTTTATTCTTATTATTAAAATAACACAATAAAATTCTTAAAATTTAACTTTTAATACTGTAAGTTTCCCTTCAAAACTGATTATCCTTCAATTTTTTCATATCTTTCAGCCCTTATTGCCTTTTGAAAATTTATTTTTTCTTTTGCAATTTGTATCCCCATCTCCAAACCTAAGTTGGCGAACTAGGTTGCTTTCGAAATCGCTTTGAGTTTAACATTTGAATTGATTTGCGAGAGGAAAAAAGAGGTAAAGGTTTAATTTTGGGTTGTTAAATACAAAAAAAATAAAATATCTTTTTCAAAAATATGTGTGTTATCTATATCAACTTTTATCCATTTTTAGTTAATTTTCAGAACCTCCAAATTACAAATTCTAACTCCCTTCAGGTCACGAGGCTCCAAAGGTTCGTCTTTTATATGTACAACCCTTTTTTTCATGAAATTTTGCTTTTTGAAGATGAGAAAATAGCGTCTTGTCATGTATTTTACTTTTTTCTTTCTTTTGTTTTTATTTATTTATAAAATTTTATTGTGTTACTTTTATAATATAGTAAGAATTTTAAGAATTCATATGAGTAAGAATTTTATTCTTCATTTTTACACAATAAATTTTTTATTTTATTTTACGTTAGACTTAAATATTTTGGGATGAGCTAATATTAAGAATCTGAATAAATAAAAATTTATCTTTTAGAATAAAAAAAATAAACTAATTAGTAAAATAATTCAATTCAATTAAATTTGGTTTGAGAGTAATTTTAGACCAAAAGATGGAAGGAATATCTTTGAACCAAAAACAAAGGTGGAGGATATTTTTAGACCAAAAGGTGAAGGGAAGAGGGTATTTTTGACCCTTTTCCCTAAAAAAAGGACTCCTAAACATATATGAAAAGAAGTCGTGAATTCAAGGAAAATCATTAAATGCTTATTTTTAAGAAAAATAATGAAAAGATTATTTATTTATTTTTAAAGCAGAGTCTTTTAACAAAGAGAAAAAAGTTTAATCAACGTTTTTAAGGACATTCATGCTTTTAATATATAAAGAAATTAGAAAGATAATGAAGATGGAGAAAGGGAAATTTCTGAGTATTTTCCATTGAGGTAACTGCGTTCTATTTATTCTAATACAAAGGATCAAATTGTAAATAAAATAATTGCTAACAAACCTTTCTGCTATGTAACTAACTTTGTACACCTATACACTTAATTAGAAGAATCTAAAGAGAGAATATTATGCTATGTACAAATGATTGAAAACATGTAAATTGTATTACGCTATGAGCATGTGGGCTTTTGAGGTTGAATTGGTCGATCTGAATGTTGAGTCTAATTTGACGTTAGGCCCAAGTCCTTTGACCTAATTCATTTGTTCATTTGAGATGGTCCTAGAAAGGTCTAAAGTCTTGTCATTCTTTTTCAGATGAGAATCACCATTGTCAACACTACCACCCCGCCCCCCTCAAGGTGGAGTGGAGAGAAACAAGACCCAACTTGCCCAGAAGAGTATGATGTGATGGTCTAGACAAAGGTTTGGTGAGTAGATTTGCGAGCTGGGACAGAGCTGAACAAAGGAGAGTGAGATCAAACCGGTGAGAAATTGTTGTCTAACAAAGTGACAGGCAAGTTCTACGTGTTTGATCTTCTCATGAAAGACAACGTTCTTGGCTATGTGAATGACTGCTTGGCTATCAGAGTGAGCAGGGATAGGGAGAGATGGAGAGATACCCAAATCATGAAGAAGATGATTGAGCCAAGTGAGTTCTGCAAAGATGCGTCTCATTGAACGATACTTGGCTTCTGCAGACGATAAACAAATAGATGATTGTTTCTTGGATTTACATGAGATGGGAGAACCACCAAAGGTGATGCAAAATCCACTTACAGATCGTCATGAGTCAATGTAAGAACCCCAATCAGCATCACAAAAGGCAAGAAGGGAAACATAAGGGTCTGCAGTAAAAAACTGACCCTGATCGAGATCTAAACAAAGATAACGGAGCACACAGAGAACAACAGTGAAATGAGAAAGACAAGGTTGTTGCATGATCTGTGAGAGGTGTTGTGTAATGACCTTGAAGGTCATTTTTGGTAATTTTATAAAATGACCATTTAAACCTTTCCAATAGTTTCCTCAAGTCATGTTTGATCAGTATTCGAAGTTAATTTTGTGAAATTCTTTTAAAAGTAAAGATTTTTGAAAAGATTTGAGTTTTGAAAGCTTAAGTTGTCCAATAATGATATTCGATGTCTTTTGGAGTGTCGAGTCTCAAAAATTTTGTCACATTCCGAATTCGAGTGTGATGTCACTCATTCTTTCTGACTAGACAAGTCAGCCTATGACCCAATATTTATCAAAAACTAATACAGAAACAGTTTAAATAGATAGATAAATATATAAAAGCAGAAATTTTAGCAACTACAATACCCCCAAAGGACTAATTGTCACATGTACAAGCCTCTAATATAATATAAATAAAAATAAATACAAGTCTCAATATCTTTGTCACTCGAATAGAATAAAGTATAATAAAAGAAAATAAGGAGATCACTGGCATCAAACAACTACCTCTCTAGTATCCTCACACTACCCTCAGATGAAGGAGTGGAAACAAAGTCACTGTCCAGGCTCGGAACCTACACACGTGTAGATAGCAAGGAGTGAATACAAAAAAACACGATAATTAGCAAGCCAACTAATAAAACCAAGTAAATCTATCAAATACCAAAACCCCTTTCCTCCCAACTGAACCTCCTCAAGTACAACCTACACAAGAATTAGCCCAATTTACTCTACACAGTTCATATAGCACATAGATCCACAATAACTCAACAGTATCACCGAATAAGTCATACCAAATCTAAATAGATGAATCATAGAAACACAAGAGGCATATACACAACCTCACGATGACAGTTAAGATGCAATGCAATACAATATGATGTCACGTAGAATGATGCATGTCTATCCTAACGATACACATCCACTGTATAACAGACCGAAACCCATAGGGGTGCACAAGGACCATGTATCTGCCACGGACGTGTGGCCCAACCCCATCTCTCTCATAGATAATTCCTCCACGAACGTGTGGCCTGATCCTTATTTCCTCTCAATTGATAATTCCGCCACAGACTTGTAACCCGACCCCTATTTCCTCTCAATATGAATCCGCTATGGATGTGTGGCTCGTTCTCTATTTTCTATTATCCTCACAAATCATCATCACATCACTAGCCCAGCCTTGATGCAAGCAAACATGTATAAATACTCAACGAGAGAAACAAAATGAGAGGAATAGTACAATCACGTAAGTCATCAAGTCTCTGTTTCACACTATCAATAGTATATCAACATCAATAATTACATCATTCACATAATTATTAGTCATCAAGTCCGCATTTCACACTATGAATAGTATATCAACATCAACAATTACATCATTCACATCATTATAAGTCATCAAGTCTCCATTTCATTACCCCTTTTATCATAATTAAGATTAATCGGTGAGAAAGTATTTTCAAGTCAATTCTCATAATCAAGAATGAGCAAATGACATTTTCATCAAGTTCATAATCACATTTAGACTATCATAGCATTTCATCAAACTCACATCAATTTTAAGTCAAGAAGTTCATGCTTTCTATCACAATCATAGCACACATTGCCTTTTATTAACCCCGATTATTCACTAAGTTCATTTCACATGATTATCATCTCAAACCTTTTTCCCATTACTCCCCAACATACATACGAAAGTAAGTTCAAGTAATCTACAAGATTTACGGAGTTTTGAAAATTCACTTGACCTAGTCAATAATCGATCAATCAAGTATTTGAGCCTTTTCCTTTCGAATAACTTTCAACTCACCACAATCTAATCAAATAATAATTCACAATCAAAAATTGAGTCTAACGACACTAAAAACACAAAAATTGGAAAAGATGATCAAACTAGTTCAAAAATTCGATTTCAAAAAATGGGTCTAAATCTAGAAACTTTTATACAAAAATATACTTTGAATTATTTGGAACTCATTGAGAAAATTATTTCAAAAACAGAGTTGAAACCAACCAAAAATTATCATTTCAATAAAACCACATGTTCTTGAAAAAAATCCCAATTCTTTAATACCAAAATCCAAAATTTGATGTTAAAATTTGTAAATACTCAATGGATAATGAAGGTTTTAGGTTAAGATCACTTACCCAATAAATTAGCCAAGAAAATCCAGTTCAAAAATCGCCTATCCAAGCTTTTAGGTCTCAAAAAGGGAAGAAATGTCATAAATCCTAGCTAAACCCCTCTCTTATGTCCCAAAAATGATAGAAGGGTCGCTTTTGCGAAATCAGGGTAGCTTTTGCGAAGCCCACAAAAATATCACCCCCTTCACAAGTGAAGAGTCTCCGCTAAAGCAACACCCCTTTCACAAAAGCGAAGGCACCAGAACCAGCAACTCAAAAATTTCACAAAGTCTCTATCACGATTTGTTCGAAATTCCGTATATACAAACCATATATCCTACCATATTAAATCAATGTTTCGGACTCAATGGAACCATCAAAATTTGAATTCAAGCTCTCTATGACCCAAAATCCAACAAGTCACAATCCAATTAACTCTAGGCCTCAAAAACACCAAAATGCACTCAGAGCTTCTGAAAAATACACAAGAACTCTCCATAGGACTAAAATCATCCTCCGAATCTAACGAAGTCATTGGAATTCAATTTCAAGCATCCAAACTCTAAATATTGACCAAAGTCAACTCTAAACTCAAAACTCAATAATTTCCAACTTAGGACCTTAAATCCTTGATATAACCCCGAATATAATTCTGTCAACTCTCCTAGACCAATTCTATATTCAATAACTGATGGAATCAACAGAATTCTATTTTGAGACACGAAACTCTAAAAGACACCGAATACCACTATTTGACAACTTAAGCCTTCAAAACTCAAATGTTTTTAAAAAACCTTAACGTTTCAAAGGATTTCACAAAATCAACTTCGACTACTGATCAAGAATGACTCAAGGCAACTACTTGAAAGGGTTAAATGGTCATTTTGTAAAAATTGTTGGACTCTAAGTCAACATAGGACTCAGTTGAATACTTAGCATAGAACACTGAGTTAGTTATGCAATAGTAGTAGTATTTGAGTAGGTTATATATTATTGTATGCAGTAGTAGTTGAGTTGGAGTAGGACACAATGATCACAAAGTGATCAAACTCTGTAAATTCAGTACAACAACATTGCCTATATAAAGGGCATTATTCTATTGTTTCATTATCACGAAATATACAAGTATTTTTTCAGCTTCTCTGTCTCCTTTCTATACTGTGTTTCTTTATGGTATTAGAGCTCTAAGTCAAAGCTAAAAGTTGCGTGATTTTCTGTCCCACAATCTCTAACAATGGCCCCAAACACAACTCTTATATCACTGTCAGCCCCTTCCCTGGATCACCTTATTGTTACTTTTCCAATCAAGCTTAAGCCTACAAATTACTTAATTTGGAGAACTCATATCATGCATCTTATGCAAGTTATGAAGGTTACAGACTTTATCAAAGAAGAGAAATCAAACAAAGGTACCTCATCTTCTACAGATGGAAATGAGAAAGCAACTGAGGACAATGACATGGAAGAAAGAGATGTGTTGTTAAGAACATGGATCTCAGAAACTATGACTGAAGAGAGAATGTATCTCATTGCAGGTTGTACTATAGCCAAGTAGATGTAGGAATGGTTGGAAGAGGCATATCTTCAAGTAATAAAGGATAAAGAGTTTCAACTCAAACAACAACTTTAGAACATCAAGTTGGGATATAAGAAACTTGACGAATATCTGGAAAGGTTTAAGGGTATATGTGATGGTCTTGCATCCATACACAAACCTTTTGATGAGGATAGAAAAGTTATCAACTTTGCAAGAGGTTTAGTTCCCAAATATAGGATCTTTAGAACTTTGATGATTGGAAAGGCACCTTATCCAACTCTCAATCCGTTTTTCAATACTCTTAGAGGTTTTGACATGAGAAAAGAGGAGGATGAAGTGCCACAGGAGAACCATAGCACAACCTTCTTTGCACAAAGAGGCAGAGGTAGAGGATTCAGAGAAAACTCTAATAGAGGAAATTCTAACTACAACTCAAGAGGAAGAGGATTCAGACCTGTTGGGCAGGGAAACTTTAATCAGAACAACCAAACCATGCAAGGATCAAATCAGGTGAAGGAAAAGGATTCATCCAGTGTTTTTCAAATTTGTGGTAGGAATAATTACACTGCACTTAAGTATTTCTACAGATGGGACTACTCCAACCTAGCTAAAGTCTTTCCCATAAGCTTTGGCAGCATCCAACTTGCAAGGAACAACTGATCCTGCAATGTATGTTGATTCAGGAGCCACAAATCATATGACCAACAACATAGGTAATCTATCTGATCTTAGAACTTACAATGGAACTGATAAAATAATTGTAGGTGATGGATCACATCTAAACATTACACATATTGGAAACACTACAAAATCAGGGTTGAAAGTTAAGGAAATATTAATAGTACCCAAGCTAAATAAGAACCTATTGTCTGTTAGCAAGCTTGCTAAGGATAAATTTTGTACACTTGAGTTTGATGAATCTGTGTTTATTGTTAAGGACAAGAAGTCAAGGAAACAGACAGTACGGAATCTAAGAAGAGAGGACTCTATGCACTGTAAAACAATGACATCTTTTCCATGACAATATCTTCAGACCGAAAAAGACAGATTGGATTTGGCATGCTAGATTAGGCCACCCTAGCTTAAAATCTTTACAGTTTTTAAATAGAAATAGATTGATAGATGTTGAAAGTTGGAATAAAGTGCCTACTATCTGTACTAGCTGGCTGTTAGAAAAGAATTGTAAACTTCCTTTTGCATTGAGAAATAATAATATTATGTATTGTTTGTTAATGATAATACAAGGTACACTTGGTTGTATGTAATTATAACGAAGTCAGAATTATTTGAGGCTTTTCTCAAGTTCTAAAAGATGGTTGAAAAACAGTTTTCTAAGCCAATTAAGATCTTTCAGTGTGATGGTGGTGGTGAGCTCATCAGTAATATTTTCATTAAGCATTTGGAAAGTTGTGGCATTGTAAGACAAATGTCTTGCCCTAATACTCCTGAACAAAATGGAATTTCTGAAAGGAAGCATAGGCATATAGTAGAAACTAGGCTAACACTACTTTTTCATGCCAAACTGCCCTTATTCCTTTGGGTAGAAGCCTTCCTCACTGCTGTGTTCCTGATAAATAGACTTCCATCCTCAGTGCTAAAGAACGAGATACCATTTGCCAAGATTTATGGGACATCTCCAAACTACAATAGTTTAAAGGTCTTTGGTTGCAGGTGTTATCCATCTCTCATAGGTTAGATAAAGTTTGCACCAAAAACTTATCCTTGTGTGTTCATTTGTTACAGTAGCCTACACAAAGGCCACAGATGCTATCAACCATCAACTAGGAGAGTGTTTGTCTCTAGATATGTCATCTTTGATAAACATACACTCCTAAATGTGCAACCAGAAAAAATTGATTCAACTAATCCCACTCACTTTGCTACCTTTCTGAGTCTTTTTCTGATGTGCAGGATGACACTTTAGGTGATCACCAAGCCTCTAGTGCAATTGATATTATCCATCTAGGGGAAGTGCTGCATACTCCTCTAGAAGTGGTGCGCACTAAATATGATGCTCAGCCTGATGATGCCCTATTAGAAAATAGTAATGATCATACTAATGATGATATAAAAGAAAGTGAAGGCCATGAGAGTCTAGCTGACCAAGACTCTAGACACATAACTTCAACACCTGGGGAGATACTAACCTCTCAAAGCACAAGTGGAGTCTCAGAAGCTGCTCAAACCTCTGAGAGTACAGGTGGACATCACATGGTGAAAGATCAAAGAGTAAACAAGCTTTAATAGCAACAAATGGAGCAGCTAACACTGAGACTAAGACCACAGATCGGGCATTAAAACTCCCACACTAGTATGCAGCCATGAAGGAAGAATTAGATGCACTATATCAAAATCAAACATGGACCTTGGTGCCTAGAACTAGTGACATGAATGTGGTTGGATCAAGGTGCGTTTTCAAAACTAAGCTCAAATCAGATGGCTTTATAGACAAATACAAATCCAGAATGGTAGCCAAGGGGTATTTTCATCTTGAAGGAATTGACTTTAAAGAGACCTTTAGTCATGTTGTCAAAGCTACAACCATAAGGGTAGTATTATCAGTAGTTGTCAGCCTACACTGGACCATTAAACAGCTTGATGTTAAGAATGCGTTTTTGCATGGACATCTCCAAGAAGAAGTGTATATGGCACAATAACCAAGATTTATTGATCCTCATTATCCACATCATGTGTGTTCCCTAAAGAAAGCTTTGTATGGCCTTAAGCAGGTACCTAGGGCCTGGTTTGATAGATTTAGTATGTACTTACTTCATCTTGGTTTCAAGTGCAGTAGAGCAGACTCATCATTGTTTGTTCTTCACTGCAAGAAAGGTACTATGCTTCTTCTTTTATATGTGGATGATATAGTGATTTCAGGAAGCTCCTTTACATATATTCAAGAAATAATTATTGCACTTGGAAATGAGTTTGCGATGAAGGATCTTGGACAACTGCAATTCTTTCTTAGAATTAAGGTTATATATTTTGATGGTGGTATCCATCTAAATCAAAGTAAGTATGCTACAGAACTGCTTAAGAAGACTGAAATGGCCATGGCTAGACTAGTGAACACACCACTTGCACAAAAGCATGGCCTATTAGAAGCTGAAGGAAGTCTTGTCAATACTTCATTGTACAGGAGTATTGTAAGAAGTCTTCAGTATCTCACATTAACTATGACAGATATCACTCATGCAATAAATTTGGTCAGCCAGTTTATGCAGACTCCTAATTATGAGCACTTTCAAGCTGTTAGAAGGGTTCTCAAATATGTCAAAGGAACAATTCAGCTGGGACTTAGGTTGATTGCATATTTACCCTTCAGGTTGTATGGATACTCTGATGCAGATTGGGGATGTTGTGCTACAACAAGAAGATCAACTACAGGGTATTCAATTTACCTAGGTGCTAACTGCATCTCCTGGATCTCTAAGAAATAACAGACAGTTGCAAGATCAAGTGTTGAAGCTGGGTATAGGGAATTGGCTTCGACTACAACAGAGATCACATGGATAACCTACATTCTTAGAGACATTGGTGTATCACTGTCCACAGATCCAATACTAGTTTGTGACAATCTCAATGCCCTATACTTGAATGTGAATCTTGTGCTACATGCCAGAACAAAATATGTTGAAATGGATTATCATTTTGTTAGAGAAAAGGTGGCTAGAGGTTAGATTATTACTCATTTTGTTCGATCTCGGGATCATCTAGCTGACATTCACAAGACACTAACCAAACAACAATTCACAGGATTTCAGAGCAAGCTAGGAGTGGATGATCTTCTTCTCACTAGCTTTAGGGGAAGTGTTGGAGACTCTGAGTCAACATAGGACTCAATTGAATACTTAGCATAGGACATTGAGTTAGTGTATGCAGTAGTAGTAGTATTCAAGTAGGTTACATATTATTGTATGCAGTAGTAGTTGAGTTGGAGTAGGACATAGTGATCACAAGGTGATCAAACTATGTAAATTTTGTACAACAACATTGCCTATATAAAGGGCATTGTTCTATTGTTTCATTATCATGAAATATACAAGTATTTTTCAGCTTCTCTATCTCCTTTCTATACTGTGTTTCTTTAAAAATTATCAAAAATGACCTTCAAGATTATTATATGTTGGACAACATAAGAGAGTTCAGGTCAAATATGGGTAAGATAGTTGAGCTTACTGATAAGAAGACATAGGGAGTAAGGTCAGCAATAAGATCACCAAAATGGGAAGAGAGTATGACAGAAGGATCTAATGGTAAATACACAAGTGGAAAATAGGCACAATCAAACTCTACACGAAGTTTGAGAGTGAATTTGCGATGAGTGATAATCAAACCATGAGCTTTTCAGAAGATTTAAAGCCCCAAGAAGTAGTGTAGGTGACCCAAATCTTTGACTTTAAATTCAACATCAAGAAACAACTTAAATGAGTAATACTAGTAGAATCATTCTCTGTGATAATAATGTCATCAACATAGATGGCTATGATGGTAATAAGATCACCAGGCATCTTTTAAAAATGGAAATAGTCATTTAGGGGAGAAATAAAATCTTTGAATCGTAAAGCAGTTGATAGTCTAGCAAACTATTAGGGAGAAGCTTGCCTCAAACCATATAGAGATTTCTTAAGCCTGTACATGAGAAGGACTAAGAGGATCCAAACCTGCTGGAAACTTCATATAGACCTCTTCATTTAGGTCTCCATAGAGAAAGGCATTATTGACATCCAACTGAAAAAGAGGTTAATCTTTCTTGGTAGCAATTGCTAAAAGACACTATATAGTTGTCATTTTCACTAAAGGTCAATAGGTCTCAGTAAAAATAATCCCAACCTTTTGTATATCACCTCGAACCACTAGTCGTGCCTTAAGTCTTTCAATGCTCCCATCAGACTTATGTTTCACCTTATAGAACCATTTACATGGTAAAGCCTTTTTATCTATAGGTAATTCCACAACATCCTAAGTTTAATTAGTAATCAAGGCATTGATTTCATCAGCTATGGCCACTTGCCAACCTCGGTGCAAAGCAACTTGTTCATAGCTAGTAGGCTCAATAACAAAAGAAATAGAATTAACCACATACTGGTTAGAACATGATAGAGATGTGAAGGGAAAAATAGGTGGACTAATAAGGGAAGAGAAACAGGAAGAAGTAAGGTCAATGAGAAAAATATTATTACAATAATAGTCATCCAAATAAGTAGGCCGCTTATGAGTTCTGGAAGACTTTCTTGGTTTAGTGGTAGGGGAGGAAAGAATGGGGACAGGAGAAGTAACAACAGGTTGAATGGTAGAGGAAGGGGAAGCAGAATCTGGGATAGAGGATATAGGTAGGTAATCTGGAGTATCCAGTTGGGGGGGGGGGGGGGGGGTACTAGAATAGATTCAGGAGTAGGATTAGGACAAGTATCTTCATAAGTTGAAAAAGATAGCGAAGAGGAAAAAAGAAGGGGGGGGGGGGGGGGGAAGATTGATTTGAAAGAAAAAAATAGACTCATGGAAGTAAATATCTTTTGATACAAAAACATTTCTAGACTCCGAATATAAGAGTTTATATAATTTTTGTCCAGGTGGATATACCAGAAAAACACAAGGAATAGCTCTAGGTGAAAACTTTGATCTATTTTGTGTTAAAGTAGAATCATAGCATGGGCAACCAAAAATTTTAAGAACGTGGTATTTAGGAGGAAAACTAAACAGAACTTCATGAGGAGTTTTACCATTTAAAACTCTTGAGGAGAATTTGCTAATTAAGAAGGTAGAAGTGAGGACACATTCACCCCAATAGGAATAGGGAGATTAGACTGAAACAACAATGCCCTAGAAGTCTCCAAAAAGTGTCTATATTTTTTCTCCACTATTCCATTATGTTGTGGAGTAGAGATGCAAGATATTTGATGCAAAATGCCCTGAGAAAGAAGAAATTTATATGCAATGGTTCCCTTCCCCAATTTTAAGGTGTTATCAGACCTGATGGACTTGACCTGTTAAATTGCCTCTAAACTATTAAGAGGGACTATTTCAACATAGAAAATGGATTAGCTTTGGTACTCAAAAGATAGGTCTATGTAGTTCTGCTAAAATCATCTATTATGGTGAGAAAATACTTGTATCCATTTTAAGTTGAATTCTTATAAGTTCCCCATGTGTCAATATGAATTAACTCAAAAATTGATTAAGTTTTTATTTGACTAAGAGGAAAAGGTAATTTAGTTTGTCTAGAAAGAGGGCAAACATCACATACATAATCGGAAAAGAAAATAACTTGTTCATTGATGAAATGGGCAAATGCCCTAGCCTTACATTCCATAGGTGAAAATCAAACTTCTTATTTCTTGGAACTGAACTAGAGAAGGAATTACAAGAAGAAAAACTATGACTAGAAAAAGAAACTTCAGCTTTGTTGAAAAAACTCTTAGACAAGAGGCTTGAAGGAAATAACTGATAGAGTCCACTATTTGCTTCACCAAGAACCAGAGGCCTCCTCACTAAAGGGGCCTACAAGACACATTTGATAGATAAAAAGATAATTAGACAACTTAATTGATTGCACATCTTGTGTACTGATAATAGATTTAACTTGAGTAATGGGATATAAAGAACATCTTGAATAATAAGATCAAGAAATAAAGCAACAATCCCTGAATGAGTAACCCCTATCCTAAAAGAATTTGGTAGAGTAACACTAATGACTTGGAAAGAGGTTGGAGAGTAAAAAACATGTTTGAATCAAAACACATGTGTTGAGTTGCACCTGAGTCTAAAATTCAGGGATTAGAATTAAAAGAGAATAAATAAGAAACTGAAGTAATAGTACCACAAGCAACTTTTGCACTTGGATCGGCAAGGGAATCCTCTGGTTGAGTAACCTTAGCCTAATTCAAAAGTTGGACCAAATGAGAAAATTGTTCATGAGTTAACTGTTTTCCAAAATTGCCTGCAAGATTAGGAAGAGAGTTACGGTAACAATGCAATTCAGAAGGAAGAACAACATTGCTTCTCGCGGTCCTTTCGATTTTAGTGAACTTAAAATCTGTGGGAAAACCAATGATCATATAGCATCTGTCAATAGTATGTTCCACTTTCCTACAATGGGAACACGTCAAGGATGTGTTAACCTTCTTGGATCTGTATTCAGGTGTGTGAATCCTCTGTCCATTTTGAGGTTATTGAGGAGGTCCATTGTTATCAGCAACTAAGTAGGATGAGTGATTTCATGCAGGATTAGAATAAACAGATATCTCTTTTTGTTTCTCATGTTGGATGAGAAGAGAGCAGGCAAGAATACAGAGGGAAAGGGAGGCATCATTAAGATGTTGCTTCTCACGGCAGCATAGGCCTAACTTAGTTCCATAAGAAATTGAATGAGCCTCTCATCTTGGTGTGACTTAACCATTTTCACCTTTCCACCACAGTCACAATTACAAGAACAAGTGGTTTTTGTGTTCAATGTGTCTAGCTCATCCCCAAACCCCTTGATTTTGGTATAATAAGATGCAATGTTGTGTGACTCCTGAGAAAAATCACTCATCTCTTTTTGTAGGTGAAATAATTTGGCCCCATTAGACTGACCTAATCTGTCCTCAAGATCGTTTCAGAGTTCCTCATCTATTTTGAAGTAGAGGACACTTTTAGCAATGTCCCTAGAGAGTGACTTTAATAACCAATTAGTTACCATATCACTACACCTATTCCATGATTGAAGGTCTGGACTATTGGGAGCAGGATCTTTGCAACTTCTATCAGTGAAACCCAGCTTGTTCTTAGTTGAGAGAGTGATAAGGATGGATCTTCTTCATCCTCCATAACTTTTTCTTCAAAGGTGGAGTTCATCAAAGACATTCCTGGTGAATCAGATAGATGAAGGAAGAAATGACTACTTTGATCCAAGACTTTGGATCCAGCAAGAGGAGAGGTGGAGTCAGTAGTAATAGCAATTGAAGAAAAAAAATTCAAAGAAGGAGGATCTTCAATGGTGCTCTAATACCATAAAGAAATTAGAAAGATAGTAAAGATAAAAATAGGAAAATTTCTGAGTATTTTTCGTTAATGTAACAACGTTCTATTTATTCTAATACAAAGGATCAAACTGTAAATAAAATAATTGCTAACAAATCTATCTTGTATATAACTAACTTTGTACACCTATACACTTTCTAGAAGAATCTAAAGAGAGAATACTATGCTATATATAAATGATTGAAAACATATAAATTATATTAGGCTATGAGCATGTGGGTTTTTTGAGGCTGTATCAGCCGATCTGAACGTTGAGTCTAATTTGGTTTTAGGCCCAAGTCCTTTGACCTGATTCATTTGTTCATTTGAAATGATCCTAGAAAGGTCCGGAGTCTTGTCGGAACAAATTTTATTTCTTCCTTCATTCTTCTTTAGATGAGAATCACCATTGTCAACAATATAATATAAATTTTTATTTGATTTAATATATCTCTGACGATTTACTTTTAAAATTATTTTTATTTGTTTAGTGTTAATGATTTGGCACACCATTTAAGGATCAATAAATAGAATGATATTTTTATAATATCATCATGTAAATATAATTAATTTAATATTTTATTAATTATTTTCTTCGTTCATTTTTATTTGCCCACTATACTAAAAATAAATGTTCACTTTTAGTTATCTAGTTTGAACCAAAGATGACTTATCACTTAGTTCTTAATTTATCACTATTATTAACTATAGTAAGATTGTTCAAATTAAAATCGAGTCGAACCCGACAACTCAAATAAAAAATTATTATTTTATCAAAAATAAATTATTGATTTAACAATTTAATAACAATTTTGAATTTATTTTTATAGGGTTATCAATTTTGTAATGGTTTAAGATTTTTCTTTAATGAGTTAACTGATAACCCTATAATAGATGAGGATAAATCTTGTAGGTTCATTATGTTTTACTACTCAGGTTATACAAATGATACAAAATCAGTTGGATCATTTTGTATAAGAATTATAGTTGTTACTTTCTAATTACAATTAATTTTTCTAATATCATGTGCACCGTGTTAATATTTATTTTAAACTGATAGGTCATGTTCAATTTAACCAAATTTGGTTCTTCTTGATAATTTTTGGAATACCCGATTTCAATGAAGAAAAATATTCATGTGTAGTCTTAACAATTAATTCATAATAACAGATTAACCAATAACAGATTAATTGATATCTTCACCGTTTTAACGGTTTAATTAATATGTCTACAAACTGATAACCGATAAGTCAAACCAATAACCTTAAAATTGAATTGAACTAATCGACATACAACCTTAAATTATAGTCATTTCTCAATACACTTTCCAAAACATCAGATTATATTCACTTTGCCTTAACTAATAATTAATAATCAAATTGCTAATAACAAATTTAAAAAAGTTAAATTAAGGCGCATGCTCTTGATATCCTATAAATTCATATTACGAGTCCGATATGAAATAAGAAAAAGAATCAAATGTTAACAAAATCTTGCTTTTCAGGACGGTGAAATAATGTAATTGCTCGTCCAATATAAATAAATTAAACTTTCAGTGTATAGTCTCTCATTGACCAAGAGGTCACGGGTTTAATTTTTTATAATATATAAGAATTTATATATATTATACACAATTAATATATTTTTTTATTGAAAAATTGCTCTTAATTATTTTTTGATTGTAGACTTTCTTTTTTGATTCAGGAAATGAGATCTGAAACACGATGGAAGTTTGCATGTCTTGGTAGGAAAGACATTACCAGAGTATAGCATAAGATCGTTATTTCTTATTGTCACGGGATCGACCTGTGAACAAGGTAAACTCAATGAGAACCAAAAAATGAATGGTGCGCTATTGAGTAGAAGACAATCCAAAACGTGAAGGCTCACGTCCCAGCTAAAGGAAAGGGTGAGATAGGCAAGATGTAGCTTACTTTCGAGTTGGCTTGGCCGCAAGGTATCAAGAAATCTTTGCCGATGCTGACTTGAATCTCGTGTGATAGAATAAAACAGTCAGCATGCTACTATAAAACATGAAATTAGCTACGAAATTTATTGATAAACCCTAGCTATTCCGTCGTTAAAAAGATCCTAACTAATTGAATTTTCTTATAATACGTACCTAAATAGGATCAATGTGATTTTTTTTTGTTTAGCTTCGAAATATTGTGTCACAAGTTCCTTATTTTCTAATAATGAAAGCGACGAACATGATAGCTTTAGCCATAGCCAATAGGCTAGCAGTAAGCTTGACTACAACGTATCACTTACCAAGCGTAAAGAAAAGGGTCTTCACCATTTGAATGATCAAATAGACTAAGAGCATTGTATAAACAACATTTCATGGAAGGGAATAATGACTGTAATACTTGTAGCATTTTTCCAATGGAAAATTTCCATTGAGAATCGGCCAATTTTTAGCATGTCTTGGGCCGGTCCGTTGGACTAATGAAGTACATCAAGTTTCAAGTCCAATATTTCGATCAAGGAATCAGTAGCCCAAATAGGATCGTACCTACTAGGAAAAATAACGTGACACGGAAAATTAAGACCTTATATTTATTTGAAGTAGCGATAGTTTAAGAAAATTACATAATATAGTAAAGTTCGAGTTTTTACAGCAACTACAAGCAGATACATTTATTGTCCGTTCGGATATAGTTATGCAGAGAAATTGTATACTCATGGATACACTTATTAAACGTGCAGATATAATATTAATTTCTTAATATTATAAATAGGAATGTCTTATCATGTATTTTCTTAGAGTTTGATTAAAAATAATATACAATATCAATGCTTCCCAAAATCAAATTTGTTTTAAAGTGCAGCAGACGACCTGAGGTTGGACCTTGTTTATTGCCTCAACAATCTCCCGAGTAGACCATTTTCTTTCATTTTACTTCTTATTTTCTAAAATATGAAGAAGTATATATATGAGAAGTCAAAAGGATTTAATAATTTTTATATATGTGTACAAACTACAGTGTATACATATAAAAAAAAGTTAACTTTAAAATTACAATATAATTTTTTACAAGAAGAATTGGATGAACCCCTTGTGCGCTCCCATCTTGTCTGCCGGCATGCTTAAACTTTACTCCACGTGGTCCATATTAAGGTTGTTTTTAGCTTCAACGCTGCACTTTTTAAGAAATTTACTCATTCATAGAATTACATAAAAAGTGTTTTTACTAATTTATCCATATAGTTAAATAATATCAATTAATTTAATATACTTTCTCCATTTTAATTTATGTGACACTTTTTACTTCTTGATAGTCAATTTGACTAATTTTAAAGCTAAATTAAATTATATTAACTCAATATTCTAAAATTATAATTTAGATATTCAAAAACTATATAAAAAGTATTATGATGAGTTGCAATTTTTCTCATGTCAATATTAGGGCCGGGCATAAAATACCGAAAATCGAATTATCGAACCGAATCGGGTATTTCGGTATTCGGTAATTCGATAATTCGGTTCGGTATTCGGTACTGAAATATAAAATTCGGTATTTCGGTTTTGGTATTCGGTATTTCGGTATTCGGTATTTCGATTTCGATATTCTGGAAATTCTGAATACCGATTTTTTATTATTTTTTTAATACAAAAAAACTGGAAAAAAAAAGAAGAAGAAAAATTACTAAAAACAGAAGAGTTTAGTAAGAGGAAACTATCCCATTTTTTCATTTCCCTTACCATTTTCATTTCAACTTTTTCACGTTTACAGCATACTATATGCACACTTTCAAACACGTACATTATGGATAACTGCTAAAATTTAAATTCATGTACATGTAAAAATTATAAATTCTAATTTCAAATTTATGCAATTGGTTAAGAATTCTAATTTCACTTTGCATGATTCACCACGTCAGTTATCTACATAAATTGTTTGGTAGTTACATTGAAAATGAAAGATTCCAACTCTCATATATTTGCAGGAAATAATTAATAATTAGTGCAGTGATGTAGAGTTTTTGGATAATTCAAAGAAAAACATATGTATAAAAATTATGTGTGATATATTAGAGATTTTTGTTTTCACTCTTTTTCATCATTTTTATTACATGGTAATATTTTTTTTATTCTGTATCTATTCATAAAGTATTTTCTCTTTATTTACGATGTATCATTTCTCCTCCGTAGAATGTGGCTTCAGAGCAATTTCAATTTCGATATTCGGTAAGTTAAAATGCATATATTACTTAATTATGGTGTAGTAATAAAAACGTAAGTTAAGATATGTATTCTTTAGGTTAATTTAACTATTAAATGCGAATAATTTTTTATTGTACATTAACTATTAAAAAAATATGGTATTACCGAATACCGTACCGAATCAAAGTTTGATTTATCGATTACCGAATTACCGAACCGAAGTTTGAAAGTTCGGTATTTGATATATACTTTGAATTAACGATTACAGAATTACCGAACCCGATCTTTGAAAATACCGAACCGAATACCGAACGCTCAGCCCTAATCAATATGATGAATAAATACATTTTAAAATGTGGGCAAAAATTTATATAGTTTAAATCTCGAAAAACTAAAAGTGTCACCTAATTGAGAAAAAAGAGTAGTTTCTTGATGACATAAAATTCTACTTACCTAAATAGGAATAAATTTGGAAGCGAATAATTACTCTATTTATTCAATTTTAATTTACTTCTTTACAACGAACTTTGCATACCCAAAAATAATAAACGAAGAGCATATTTTATCAGATCTTGAAATTGTGGCTTCACCTTTGGTACTTTCTTTCCAGTTTAGATTCTATCCTACTTATGAGATTATATTGAATATATTGTTGTAGTTATCGTATGAATTTAACAAATGCTGTATTATTAACTATTCCTCTGATGGAAAGAAGTAAAAGAGAAGGAACAAGAACATTTAGAAAGAAGTAAAAGAGAAGGAACAAGAACATTTAGAAAAGATCCTTTTTGCTATATTGTTATAATATATAGCCCACAAGGCCATATCTATAACAGAAAGTCAAGTTGTCTTCAATTTTAAGAAGTGTTGATGATAAAAGCAAGGTGTGCTTCATTATCATAAATCATTCATCCATACCCTACTATTTTAACAAACTAAAGAGCCTTTGCTTTCAAAAGAAAAAAAAAGAAAAAAACCAAGATATTGCTTTCACGTAAGTAGGGACGAATCTAGCCTTACACATGCAATTTCACGTGAATTTAATAATTTTGCATATATATATATATATATATATATATATATATATATATATATATTTTAGGTTACTGATGAAATTTAAAAACTGAAGCAAAGTTATATACACATAGCCTTTTCAAATCTTACTTATAAATTATACTAAATATGTTATTGTTGTCCAAAAAAATTACAATAAATTTTCAATTATGAAGGTCCAAATTGACTTGGACAATGATATGGAAAAAGGCCGGCCATTTGGCGACGTAAACTGATAAGTAGTGGGCAAATGATGTGCATTTCCAACGGCCCGGTTGGTAAAGTGGGGGTGTCTCGGGAGTTTTATGATTTGTGTTTTGGTGTCTAATATTCGTATTATAGTTTAATGGAAAAATATTCAAATGTATCATCGAACTTTGTATGGGGCAGAGTGTTGGCCAGTTAAGATCTCTCACATTCAAAAGATGAAAGTTGCCGAGATGAGAATGTTGAGATGGATGTGTGGTCACACCAGGAGCGACAAGATTAGAAATGAGGCTATTCGGGACAAGGTAGGAGTGGCCTCGGTGGAAGACAAGATGCGGGAAATGCGACTGAGATGGTTTGGGCATGTGAAGAGGAGAGACACAGATGACCCAGTGAGGAGGTGTGAGAGGTTGGCCATGGATGGTTACAGAAGAGGTAGGGGTAGGCCGAAGAAGTATTGGGGAGAGGTGATTAGACAGGACATGGCTCAGTTACAGCTTACCGAGGACATGACCTTAGATAGGAGGCTGTGGAGGACCCATATTAGGGTAGAAGGCTAGTACATAGTCTCGTTATTCTTCCCTATTCATAGGCGCACTAGCACATTACAATTCCTTGTACTCTCATTTCTGCTATTTCTGTTACTATTTATTGCTTTCAGTACTTTTGATTACTCTATTTTATCTGTGATGCCTTCGTTATTTATTTTCCTATAGCGCTTTGAATTTCTTAACCTTATCTGACCCCCTTTTATGCCTTTTTTGAGCCGAAGATCTCTCGGAAACAGCCGTCTTACCTTGGTAGAAGTAAGGTCTGCGTACACTTTACCCTCCCCAGACCCCACGTTGTGGGATTTCACTGGGTTGTTGTTGTTGTTGTATCATCGAACTTTGAGAAAAGGGTGATTTATGTCTTCAGTTAAGAGTTTGACTTGTCTATGCCGTTGCCATTTGAGAAACGGTTTATCTATGATATTATTTTTTAATTTCGATGTTGCAAAACCACCCAAACAACTTTTAACACTTTTCAATTGGAGTTTTGAATCAAATGTACTCTTTTTGCTCCTTCTTCTTCAAAAGCACCAAGAACACATGAAAAACACCACCAACTCCAAATTTTCAACTTCTTCAATTTTTCACGAAATCAGATCAAATTTTAATAGTAGCATCCCTTCGAGCTAGATATCAAAATTCAATATCTTTTGAACTCGAATTCAATTTAACCCAAAAAAACACACTTAAAATTTCTTCAAAGTTTCAAAACTTCAACCTCCTTTAATGGTAGAATTTTCTCCACAACCTCAAATCACTTGAAATTTTAAACATAGACATAGTGAACTTTAATAAAGTATTTTTTGAGTCTATGTTCAAAATTTCAAATAATTTGGAGTTATGGAGAAAATTCTACCATTAAAGGTTAAAACTTTAAAACTTTGAAGAAATTTTAAGTGTGTCTTGTTAGGTTAGGTTGAATTCGAGCTCAAAAGATATTGACTTTTGATATCTAGCTCGGAGGGATGGTACTACTGAAATTTGAGGTGATTTCGTGAAAAATTGAAGAAGTTGTACACTTGGAGTTGTTGGTGTTCTTCATGTGTTCTTGGTGTTCTGGAAGAAGAAGGAGCAAAAAAAGTACATTTGATTTAAAACCCCAATTGAAAAGTGTTAAAAGTTGTTTTGGTGATTTTGCAAAATCTGAGTTAAAAATAATGATATAGATGAACTTTCTCTCAAACGGCAATGACATAGATGAGCCAAACTTTTAACTGATGGCATAAATGATCCTTTTCTTAAAGTTTGATGGCATATTTTATCCTTTTCCCTAGTTTAATTAAATTTAGATTCTAGCATTATATGATTTACTTTTGAAGATGACACTTCCAATAATAGAAATTTATTTCTAAAAACTCAATTACGAGACTTCTGATTAAAGATGAAGAAATCTCAATAATTTCATACCACGAAAAAATAATTTAGATTATATTTGGAAAGTGTTGGGTTCATTGTATAATGTGTGAATGGATAATGGTACATAGAATAAAAATTGGTGAATTAAAAATGTGAAAGTGCATGAATGCAACCTTTCGTATTTCTAGCCTATCTTTTTATATATCATGCATGAATCACTGTGCTCACCTATAGGCCATAAATATCTTAATCTTTCTCAAATATGTAGATAAGTTTTTTTGGAAGAAGTTCACAAGAAGAAGAAAAATTCTACATAGTAAAAACAAAGTTTCCGATTTTCTAAAACTTCAAGTGTGATTACAAGTCATTGAGTGGTTCGTTGGACAACTAATTTGAGGTACCTCTATTAGTTTGTCATGAGTCATTTTATCTTGGGAGCATAAGTTCCATAACCTCGGGTACTTGAGGGGAATAATTTCCATAAGAAATCTCTGTGAATTCAGAAGACTTGACTCTCCTTCCTTTTCATCTACTTTTTATTGTATATTTCATTATTTGTATAAAACTTGTTTGAAGTTATTTTATTGGAAAAATAGATTTTGCACTAATAAGTCTTTAACAATCTTAAGGAAATTATGTTTATCTTACTATGTAATTGTTTATAATTGGTTTCTAAAGATTAAAATTTTTGTGGTTTTATGCTCTGTTTGAACTTGGTACTGACTTTGAGAACCTAAAAAGTTCGTCAGAAAATCAAGGTTCATTCGGTTAACGATTGGGAGTTATAAACTTCATCGTTAAACTAGAAACAAATTGAAAATAAAGATCAAGTCTTTATTTGAAGACACTAAGTGTGCTTGTCTTTTTCTGACAGCAAAATGATTAATGAAATTGAAGTCATGGATGATACGACATCGAAAATTGGTGCAATGACTATTGCTTGTCGAGTCATACAAGCGTTGCACCTGCTATAGCATCAGCTGAAAAACCTGAAAAATTCACTGGCATGGATTTCAAGAGGGGGAAGCAAAAGATGCTATTTTATTTAACTACTTAGAGTCAACAAAGATTCATCAATGAAAGTGTTCTTGAGTTAGCGGATTAAACTCCGGAAGGTGAACGCGTTATGGTTATTGAAACTTGGAAGCATTCTAACTTTTCATGCAAGAACTATATTTTGAATAGGCTTCATGATGACTTGTACAATATATACAGTAATATGAAAACTTCCAAAAACCCTTGGGATGCTTTAGAAAAAAAGTACAAGACGGAGGATGCCGGATTGAAGTAATTCATCATGGCAAAGTTTCTCGACTTCAAGATGATAGATAGCAAATCTGTTGTTACTCAAATTCAAAAATTGGAAGTGATTATCAATGATCTCCTTGCGGAAGGTCTAGTGATTAATGAGGCCTTTCAATTAGCTGCTATGATTGAGAAGTTACCTCCATTGTGGAAGGACTTCAAAAATTACTTAAAGCATGAGAGAAATGAGATGTCCCTTGATGATCTCATTTTAAGATTGAAGAGGACAATAAAGCTGTGGAGAACAGGTCTGTGGAATATTCAACAATATTAGGAGCCAATACTGTTGAATATGGAAGGTCTAAGAAAAGAAAGACACACTCTACACGCAAAGTAGTACAACTCAAGAAGAAATTCAAAGGTAATTGCTTTAATTATGGCAAAAATGGGCATAGGGCTCAGATTTTAAGGCTCCCAAGAAAACAAAGACGAAATATCAAACAAATGTTGTAAAATTTGAAGATCATAATCTATGTGCTATGCTTTCTCAATGTAATCTTCTTGGCAATTCAAGAGAGTGATGGATAGATTCTGATGCCACCCGTCATAATGCACCAACAAAGAACTTTTTGCATCATATGAGCCTACTCAAGGTGATGACATAATTTACATGGCAAACTCGACAACTGTAAAGGTTGAAGAAATGGATAAAATTCTCTTGAAGATGATATCTAGCAAGATGGTGACTCTAAAGAATGTGTCATATGTTTCAGAATTAAGAAAGACCTTGGTTTCTACTCCACTTCTTACTAAAATAGATTTAAATGTGTATTTATTTCTGACAAAGTTGTAATTAGTAAAAATAAAGTGTATGTTGAAAAGGGATACCTTTGCGAGGGCTTGTTTGAGCTCAACATAATGGTTATTGCTAATGATAAAAGTTCTTATTCTAATTACTTGCTTGAGCCGAATGGTTTATGGCATGAACGTTTGGGACATATCAATTATAAGAACTTGCAAAATCTGATTAGTTTGGAAGTGTTGCCTAATTTTGAGAGCCATAAAACACAATGTCAAATATGTGTGGAAGCAAAATTTGCTAAGCATCCTTATAAATCTGTTGAAAGAAATTCCAATCTTTTAGACTTGAGTTACACGAACATTTGTGATATGAAATCAACACCAACGCGTGATGGAAAAAAGTATTCCATAACTCTTATTTATGATTGCACTAGATATTGTTATGTTTATTTGCTATCAAATAAGGATGAAGCAATTGAAGCATTTAGAAAATACAATACTGAAGTTGAAAATCACTTGGATAAAAAGATAAAATGATAAGAAGTGATAGGGGTGGAGAATATGAATCTCAATTTGCAGAAATATATTTGGAAAATAAAAATATCCATCAAACAACTCCTCCTTATTCACCAAAATCTAATGAGATTGCAGGAAAAAAAATGAACTTTGAAGGAAATGATGAATGCCTTATTTATAAGTTCAGGTTTACCACAAAACTTGTGGGGGGAAGCTATTCTTATTGAAAATTGAATACTCAATAGAGTGTCCCATAGAAAGACACAACATATTCCATATGAAAAATGGAAAGGAAAAAAACCCAACTTGAAATATTTCTAAGTGTGGGGGTGTAACACCCCCCAAAATGTTTCCCTAAGATTCGGACCTTTCTTGTATTCGGGTAGGGTCGAACTCTATTATTGTGAAGTATATGCATGAGTTAAGACAAGTCCCTGAGTAATTGAAGAGTGTTGGAGGTGATGTGGGGTCACAAAGGACCCCTAAGACCAAGCTAAGTCCAAAAGGTTCGTCGTGGCTATGTTTTAGGATGAGTTCGTTTAAGGGGTCGACTTCTAACGACCCTATCTTTTGAAAGACGACAATCTGGGTGGACCACGACCTACCAAATTAAAAGTCGTCGAGTCTTCTTTCCAACGCCACCAAGAATGTAATTTTTGGAGTTTGGAGTCAAAATATATGACGATCCTAAGACGAACTAGCAATGCAAGAATTTCAGGCCTGGGTTGCAACTGCTGGAAATCTGGGCTTGGCGCCGCAGTGGCGCGACGTGCCACTATCGCGCCAGGAATAAGCCTCAGTAGTTTGGTCCCTGGCGTGGCGTGCCACTACGAGATGTGCAGGGTTTTCAAGCCTATTTTCCGGAACCCAGAAAACTTGGGCGTGGCGCTGTAAGGGCGCGACGCGCCACTATCGCGCCATAAAACAGCCTCAGTAGTTTGGTCCTTGGCGCGACGCACCACTAGTAGATGTGCAGGTTTTAAGCCTAATCGACTTGGCGCTACAATGGCGCGACGCGCCACTATCGCGCCAAGAGTATTTTTGGCCTACTTTTCAGAATTTTGGAGAAAGGGCAATTTAGGAATTTTCCCAAATTATATATACAAAAGCCTTGAATGTTTTTGGACCATATTTTCAGCCTCTCTCTCTCTCTAAAAGCCCTAGAAAATTTCCCTCTCTTCTTCTTCTTCTCCAAATCCTTCTCCAACAAGAAGTGCCTCCAAGAGCTTCAAGATTCAAGCTTCCCATTGAAGACCCAACAATAAGGTTTTCTTCAAGTCTTCACTAAGGTATGTAAGACTACTCAAAAATGGGTTGAGTCCACCCATGTGCCCTACACTTTTTTTGAGGTTAAATGTTCATAAGAATAGAGTTTCTTGATAGGCTTATGTCCAAATGAGTCTTGTCATCTATTAATTTGATTCTTGTTGTGTTGATGTTGTTGAGCTAAGAAATTCCAAAAAACTCTTCTTGTTAGCATGAG
This sequence comes from Solanum dulcamara, assembly GCF_947179165.1. Classification (NCBI taxonomy): domain Eukaryota; kingdom Viridiplantae; phylum Streptophyta; class Magnoliopsida; order Solanales; family Solanaceae; genus Solanum; species Solanum dulcamara. Next base: position 69,660,643 of record NC_077243.1, on the reverse strand, counting down.
TCGATAGGGATGGGTTGTTAAACATGCTTTATTGATGTTATTAACTATGTGGATTATGACAAAAATGCTAATTTCCTTAAATATGTTGTTTATCTTGAATTGTTGATTTAAAACCTTGGAGTTGTGGTGAGTTCCAAAAGATTTGTTAAATGAATTATTTAATCTACTTTTGAAAAATATGATTGGGATCAATCGGATTGTATGATTGGGAGGGGTTTGATTGAGATAGAGTTGATGAGTTGACAAGGTTGTAATGAGACTTGTCGATATGATTTGATTGAGTTGATTGGATGGAGTTTTATGAGCATTGAGTCTTGGGAGGAGTATCGAGCACCGAATTGGGCAAGAGTACAGTCCATACTCGAACCCAATAACTACTTTGCCAAACGTAGGAGGGAATTGAACGATTAAAGTCGGATGCTTCCCCAAAATTATTGTCCTGACATTATAAGATTTGGTTGGATTGGATCCATGATTGGTTGATTCGTTCATACCCTGGCAAAGTATGAATGGACGCGGCAACAACGTCGGTTTGTTGTACTTTCACTGGCTCATAAGTGATGGTTGTCGGATAAGAGAAACTCCCACATAGGTCTTGGTAGTACTCCGAGTCGGATTGAGTTGATTTGTATATAATTTGGTCTCGTCTAAACTATATTCTTGCTTAGACTTAGGGCGTTTGTTGAGTTGTGTTTCTTTCTGAGTTGAGATTCCCGAGTTGATTTGGTTCCTTCTGATGTTGTTTCATTCAGCCATTTTACATACTCGTACATTCCATATACTGACGCCATTTGGTACTAGAGATCATCAACCGGTGCACCGTTGAAGATCCACACACTCTAAGTTAGTTGGTGAGTCCTCCTAGTTTCCGAAGGATATTGAGTTTCTTATATAGTTTTGTGTTGTTTCCTTTATTTTGATTGTTGGTAGCCATGGGCTTGTCATTGGCACCTCTCAGATTGTTGATATAGTCTTCATAGACTGGAGTGTAGAAATGTTGTATTGTTCTTTCGAGTAGTTCTTCTATAACTGTTTGTTGAGTTGATGGTTATTTGGCCTTTGGCCCTAAATTATGAATAGTACTTCATTGAATGAGTCTTCCTCTTAGAAAATGTGTTTGAATGAATGTGTGACTGGACTAGGTGGTTTTCTTGGAAGCTAGAAATGGCTTTCGAGTGCCAGCCACGTCTAGGGTACCCTCCCGGGGCGTGACAAACATGGTATCAGAGCACAGAGTTCAAGAGTCCTAGGGAGTCTATGAAGCCGTGTCTAGTAGAGTCTTTCTTATGGGTGTGTTGTGAACCACACTTATAATCCGGAGGCTATAAGAGATTAAGAATTGTTTTACTTCTTTCATACTCTGAATTCGTGCGATAGAGTTAAACTCTATAAAACTCCTTTTTAATTCGTGCATTTATACGTTGCAGACAATGCCTCCTAAGCGTACGGCCAGCCAAAGAAATGTTGATAACATAGATATGCCTCAGTCAAAAGTACGCCCACCGAGGGCTAAAGGCCGATCTGCGAGGTATGCGAAGACACCTCAAATGCCTACTACTCCACCTGCACCAACTTCGGAAGCAGACTTTAGAGGAGCGATTGCCATGCTCACTCAATTAGTGGCTACCCGAAATGGTAACCAGAGTTCGCCAACTCTTAGCTCTAGTTCCCAAGAGCCGTCTGCTGCCACCAGAATTAGAGACTTTCTGAGAATGAATCCACCGGCATTCATGGGTTCTAAGGTTGATGAAGACCCCCAAAATTTTATTAATGAGATGTGGAAGATCCTGAAAGCTATGAATGGTAAGGAGATTGAGGGGGTTGAGTTGGTGTCCTACCAGCTCAAGGACGTGGCAAACATCTGGTTCATACAGCTGTCTAGATATGCTCCAGAGATGATCCCAGATGTGAGGTCGAAGATGAGGAAGTTTATCTCCGGATTGGGGAGACATGTGAAGAAGGAATGCAAAGAAACATTGTTGATCTCTGACATGGATATTTCCAAATTGATGGTGTATGCTCAATAGGTGGAGAAAGAGAAGAGGAAAGACAGAGAGGAGCATCTGAGCAAGAAGGCAAAATCAGCGGGGCATGAGCATGAACAGAGGCAAAACAAGGGCAACAGGTCCTTCTTCCAGAAGAGGCCTTCCAACTATGCCTCATCTACCGCCAGTGCACCTATGCCGCAGAACAGGTATGATCGGCAGGGACAGAGTCGCCAGAATTTCAGACCCCAGGGTTCTCAATCCCAAGCTAGCGTGGTTCAAGCTTCGCAAGGGAAGCCACCATGCGTCAGTGTGGTAAGCTCCACTTGGGAGAGTGCAGAGCGGGAAGGGTTGGTTGTTATAAATGCGGCCAAATAGACCATTTTCAGAAGGAGTGTCCAGCATGGGGAAACAGAGCCCACTACTCTACCACCGTACCACCATCTAGAGGTAATCAGAGGGGCACTACTTCAAGTACGAGCGGAGGTACAAACCGTCTATATGTCATGGTAGTCGTCAAGATCAAGAGAACTCTCCAAACGTCGTGACGGGTATGATTTGAGTCTTTTCTCTTGACTGTTATATTTTGATGGATCCAGGTGCCACGCTATCTTTTGTGACTCCTTACATGGCTAGTAAATTCAATAAAATTCCCGAATATCTTTGTGAGCCTTTTTGCGTAGCTACTCCTGTCGATGATTCTGTCTTAGCTGAGAAAGTCTATAGAGATTGCACTGTGTCAATTCATCACAGAGATACCTTGGCTGACTTAGTTAAGTTGGACATGGTTGATTTTGATGTGATCCTTGGCATAAACTGGCTTTATGTCTGTTATGCCTCTATTGATTGTAGAACTCAGATTGTCAAGTTCAAATTCCCGAATAAGGCTGTCATAGAGTGGAAGGGTAGTCCTGTCGAGCCTAAGGGTAAGTTTATTTCCTACTTTAGGGCTAGGAAGCTAATATCAGAAGGGTGTATTTATCACCTTGTCCGAGTGAAAGATGACAATATTGAGTCTCCATCCCTTGAGTCGGTTCCGATTGTCAACGAGTTTCTTGATATCTTTCTTGAAGATCTGCCTGGAGTCCCTCCTGATAGGGAGATCGACTTTGGGATTGATGTCCTTCCTGATACCCAGCCTATCTCAATCCCTCCATATAGAATGGCTCCGGCTGAGTTGAAACAGTTGAAAGAACAGTTGAAAGACTTGTTAGATAAGAGATTCATTAGGCCGAGTGTCTTACCATGGGGTGCTACGGTCCTATTTGTGCAAAAGAAAGATTGGTCCCTTAGAATGTGTATTGACTACAAGCAGCTGAACAAGGTCAGCATAAAGAACAAATACCCTCTCCCCAGAATAGACGACTTATTTGATCAACTTCAGAGTGCCACTTGTTTCTCAAAGATAGACCTAAGATCGAGCTACCATCAGTTGAAGGTGAGGGGGTGTGATACCCCAAAGACAGCTTTTCGGACCCGCTATGGCCACTTTGAGTTCTTGGTGATGTCCTTCGGATTGACTAATGCCCCCATAGCTTTTATGGATCTCATGAACCGAGTATTTAAACCATATCTTGATATGTTTGTGATTGTATTCATAGATGATATTTTGGTCTACTCCAAGAATGAGGAGGAGCACGCCCATCATCTTAGAGTTGTTTTGCAAACTTTGAAGGACCAGGTATTGTATGCAAATTTCTCCAAATGTGAATTTTGGCTTGCATCAGTGGCTTTTCTAGGCCACATTATATCTGGAGATGGTATTTAGGTTGATGCTCAGAAGACTGAAGCTGTGAAAAATTAGCCCAAACCCACATCCCCGATAGAGATAAGGAGCTTCTTAGGTTTGACTGGCTATTACTGAAGGTTTGTAGAGGGATTCTCATCCGTATCATCACCATTGACCAAGCTAACCAAAAAAGGCTAAGTTCCAATTGTCTGATGCTTGTGAGGAGAGTTTCCAGAAATTGAAGACCAAACTAACCACTGCTCCTGTTCTAACTTTGCCCGATGGATCAGAGGGTTTTATGATCTATTGTGATGCATCTAGAGTTGGTTTGGGCTGTGTGCTGATGCAAAAGGGAAAGGTGATAGCCTATGCTTCGAGACAGCTTAAGGTTCACGAGAGGAATTACCCAACTCATGACCCTGAACTAGCAGCGGTGGTATTTGCCCTTAAAATTTGGCGCCACTACTTATATGGAGTGTATGTTGATGTGTTCAACAATCATAAGAGTTTACAATACGTCTTCAGCCAGAAGGAACTCAACCTGAGACAAAGAAGATGGCTCGAACTACTCAAAGACTATGACATGAGCATCTTCTACCATTCAGGTAAAGCTAATGTTGTTGCTGATGCTCTTAGCAGGTTGTCAATGGGTAGCACTACCCATATGGAGGAGGGAAGGAGATAATTAGCGAAGGAGGTACATAGATTAGCCCGATTGGGAGTTCGTCTTGAAGAGAACAATGAAGGTGGAGTTAATGTTCAAGATGGGTTTGTATCCTCACTTGTGGCAGAGGTAAAGGAGAAACAAGATCAGGATCCCGTCCTTCTCCAATTGAAGGAAGTTGTTCACAAACAAGAGGTGATGGTTTTTACAAAAGGGGGAGATGGTGTGTTAAGGTACCAAAATAGGTTATGTGTACCTGATGTCGGTGATGTTTGCGAGAGAATTATGGCTGAAGTGCATAGTTCTAGATACTCTATTCATCCGGGCTCTACAAAAATATATCATGACTTGAGAGAAATCTATTGGTGGAGTGGGATGAAGAGAGATATTGCGGAATTCATTTCCAAGTGCCCGAATTGCCAACAGGTGAAAGTTGAGCATCAAAGACCATGTGGCTTGGCTCAAAATATAGAAATCCCGGAATAGAAGTGGGAGATGATTAATATGGACTTTATCATAGGCTTGCCAAAGTCCCGGAAGCAACATGATTCAATTTGGGTGATTGTAGACAGAATGACAAAATCAGCTCACTTCTTGACAGTTAAGACTACTGACACCGCAGAAGATTATGCAAAATTATACATTCAGGAGATCATCAGATTGCATGGGGTTCCTTTGTCTATCATCTCAGACCGAGGAGTTCAATTCACTTCCCAATTCTGGAGATCCTTTCAGAAGGGACTGGGTTCAAAGGTGAACCTTAGTACGACCTTTCATCCCCAGACGGATGGCCAAGCGGAGCGCACCATTCAGTCATTGAAGGATATGTTGAGAGCTTGTGTGCTTGACTTTAAAGGAAATTGGGATGATCACTTACCTCTCATAGAGTTTGCATATAATAATAGCTATCATGCAAGCATTCAAATGGCTCCTTATGAAGCTTTATATGGGAGGAGGGGTAGATCGCTAATTGGGTGGTTTGAAGTTGGTGAAGTTGAGTTGATTGGGCCTGATTTTGTTCACTAAGCTATGGAGAAGGTGAGAGTTATTCAAGAAAGGCTAAAGACAGCCCAAAGCCGTCAAAAATCTTACACCGATGTGAAGAGGAGAGACTTAAAGTTTGAGGTGGATGATTGGGTGTATTTGAAAGTGTCACCCATGAAGGGTGTCATGAGGTTTGGAAGGAAGGGGAATCTTAGTCCTCGATACATTGGTCCTTACCAGATTGCGAGGCGGATTGGGAGTGTCACCTATGAGTTGGAGTTACCCCCGGAGCTCACCTCTATTCATCCGATATTTCATATTTCGATGTTGAAGAAGTGCTTAGGCGATCCCTTGTTGGTAGTCCCCATTGATAGTATTGGAGTTAAGGATAGCTTATCCTATGAAGAGGTTCCGGTCCAAATTCTTGATCGCCAAATTCGCAAATTGAGGAATAAAGAGATCGCCTCAGTTAAAGTCCTGTGGAGAAATCAGTTTGTTGAGGAAGCCACGTGGGAAGCGGAGGAAGATATGAAATCTAAATATCCCCATCTATTCGTGCCTACCGATGAGAATGTTGGAGGTAATGCCTACTTTCTTGACTTGAATTTGTTTGTGCATTTTGAGTTTGGATAGTAAGTTAATTGAGAATTTGATTGGTTGATTGACCGAATTCTGATTGTGTTTTGTGCACCGAGTCCATTCTTGGTTTACTTGTCATTCGAGGACGAATGATCCCAAGGGGGAGATATTGTAACACCCCCCAAAATTTTTCCCTAAGATTTGGACCTTTCTTGTATTTGGGTAGGGTCGAACTATATTATTGTGAAGTATATGCATGAGTTAAGATGATTCCCTAAGTAATTAAAGAGTGTTGGAGGTGATGTGGGATCACAAAGGACCCCTAGGACCAAGCTAAGTCCAAAAGGTTCGTCGTGGCTAAGTTTTAGGATGAGTTCTATTAAGGGGTCAACTTCTAACGACCCTATCTTTTGAAAGACGACAATCTGGGTGGACCAAGACCTACCAAATTAAAGGTCGCCGAGTCTTCTTTCCAACGCCACCAAGAATGTAATTTTTGGAGTTTGGAGTCAAAATATATGACGATCCTAAGACGAACTAGCACGGCAGGAATTTCAGGCCTGGGTTGCAACTGCTGGAAATCTGGGCTTGGTGCCGCAGTGGCGTGATGCGCCACTATCGCGCCAGGAATAAGCCTCAGTAGTTTGGTCCCTGGCGCGGCGTGCCACTACGAGATGTGTAGGGTTTTTAAGCCTATTTTCTAAAACCTAGAAAACTTGGGCATGGCGCTGTAAGGGCGCGACGCGCCATTATCGCGCTATAAAACAACCTCAGTACTTTGGTCCTTGGCACGATGCACCACTAGTAGATGTGCAGGTTTTAAGCCTAATCGACTTGGCGCTATAATGGTGCGACGCGCCACTATCGCGCCAAGTGATTTTGGCCTATTTTTTAGAATTTTGGAGAAAGGGCAATTTGGGAATTTTCCCAAATTATATATACACAAGCCTTGAACGTTTTTGGACTATATTTTCAGCCTCTCTCTCTCTCTCTAAAAGCCCTAGAAAATTTCCCTCTCTTCTTCTTCTTCTCCAAATCCTTCTCCAACAAGAAGTGCCTCCAAGAGCTTCAAGATTCAAGCTTCCCATTGAAGACCCAACAACAAGGTTTTCTTCAAGTCTTCACTAAGGTATGTAAGACTACTCAAAACATGGGTTGAGTCCACCCATGTGCCCTATACTTTCTTTGAGGTTAAATGTTCATAAGAATAGAGTTTCTTAATAGGCTTATGTCCAAATGAGTCTTGTCATCTATTAATTTGATTCTTGTTGTGTTGATGTTGTTGAGCTAAGAAATTCCAAAAAACTCTTCTTGTTAGCATGAGTCGATGGGGATGGGTTGTTAAACATGCTTTATTGATGTTATTAACTATATGGATTATAACAAAAATGCTAATTTCCTTAAATATGTTGTTTATCTTGAATTGTTGATTTAAAACCTTGGAGTTGTGGTGAGTCCCAAAAGATTTGTTAAATGAATAGAAGAACGATTGGATAGATTTGTCTATTGTTATAAATGCATATTTAATCTACTTTTGAAAAATATGATTGGGATCGATCGGATTGTATGATTGGGAGGGGTTTGATTGAGATAGAGTTGATGAGTTGACAAGGTTGTAATGAGACTTGTCGATATAATTTGATTGTGTTGATTGGATGGAGTTTTATGAGCATTGAGTCTTGGGAGGAGTATCGAGCACCGAATTGGGCAAGAGTACAGTCCATACTCGAACCCAATAACTACTTTGCCAAACGTAGGAGGGAATTGAACGATTAAAGTCGGATGCTTCCCCAAAATTATTGTCCTGACATTATAAGATTTGGTTGGATTGGATCCATGATTGGTTGATTCGTTCATACCCTGGCAAAGTATGAATGGACGCGGCAACAACGTCGGTTTGTTGTACTTTCACTGGCTCATAAGTGATGGTTGTCGGATAAGAGAAACTCCCACATAGGTCTTGGTAGTACTCCGAGTCGGATTGAGTTGATTTGTATATAATTTGGTCCCGTCTAAACTATATTCTTGCTTAGACTTAGGGCATTTGTTGAGTTGTGTTTCTTTCTGAGTTGAGATTCCCGAGTTGATTTGGTTCCTTCTGATGTTGTTTCATTCAGCCATTTTACATACTCGTACATTCCATATACTGACGCCATTTGGTACTAGAGATCATCAACCGGTGCACCGTTGAAGATCCACACACTCTAAGTTAGTTGGTGAGTCCTCCTAGTTTCCGAAGGATATTGAGTTTCTTATATAGTTTTGTGTTGTTTCCTTTATTTTGATTGTTGGTAGCCATGGGCTTGTCATTGGCACCTCTCAGATTGTTGATATAGTCTTCATAGACTGGAGTGTAGAAATGTTGTATTGTTCTTTCGAGTAGTTCTTCTATAACTGTTTGTTGAGTTGATGGTTATTTGGCCTTTGGCCCTAAATTATGAATAGTACTTCATTGAATGAGTCTTCCGCTGAGAGAATGTGTTTGAATGAATGTGTGACTGGACTAGGTGGTTCGCTTGAAAGCCAGAAATGGCTTTCGAGTACCGGCCATGCCTAGGGTACCCTCCCGGGTCGTGACAGGGGGTGTCAAGAAAAAGTCCAAGTTCCTATACATAGAAGATTGAAAATAGAACCAAAGACTGTGGACTGTTTGTTTATTTGATTCATAAATATGAACATTTAGATATTCATGACAATACGTTAATTGAATCAGATAATATTAAACTCTTTAAACATATTTATCCATATAAAACTAGATATAAAAAGTCTAATGGGGGGTCTAAACGACCTCAAAATGAACTAAAGAAAAATATAAAAAATGAAGAAAATCCAAGTCATAGTAAGCGTCAAAGGAATGTTACTTCTTTTGGATTAGATTTTGTAACATTTCCCATTGATAATGAACCTCAAACCTTCAAATAACCAATGTCCCTTGCGGATTCCTCTTTTTTTGGAAAGAAGCTGTGAATAGTAAGATTGAATTAGTCTTGAATAACCATACTTTGGAGATTGGTTGGTCTTCCTCTGAGAAATAAGCATTTAGGATCAAAGTGGATCTTTAAAAGGAAAATGAAGGCTGATGGTACTATTGACAAGTACAGGGCAAGACTTGTAGTCAAAGGCTTCAAACAAAAAGAAGGCCTTGATTACTTTGATAGATACTAGCAAGTCACGATGATAACATCTATTCAGATGTTATTGCACTAGCAACAGTATATGGTCTTGAAATCCGTCAAATGAATGTAAAAACAGCTTTCTTAAGTGGAGAGTTAGAGGAAGAAATTTACATGGAATAACCCGAAGGGTTTATGATTCCTAGTAAAGAAAGAAAAGTGTGCAAACTTCCAAAGTCACTTTATGGACTGAAGCAAGCACCCAAACAGTGGCATGCAAAGTTTGATTAAATAATGTTGGAAAAAGAATTTAAGATTAATGAGTGACAAATCTGGTTACATTAAGGATACTCCAAATCATAAGGTCATTGTTTTTTGTATGTGGATGATATGTTAATCATCAGTAGAGACTTAGTTTGACATAAATACTACTAAGCAAATGCTTACTAGTAGATTTGAAATGAAAGATCTTGGAGTGGCAGATATTATTTTGGAAATAAAAATTCTTCGAATTCCACAAGATTTGGCTTTGTCACAGTCTCGTTATATTAAAAAGGTACTTGACAAGTTCAAATATTTCAATTTTAATATTGTCAAGACTCCAATAGACGTGAGCTTTGCACTTTAAAAGAATAAAGGAGAAAGTGACTCACAATTGGACTATGCGAGAGTGTTGAGAAGTTTGATGTATATCATGAACTGTACATGATCAGATATAGCATGTGCTATTAGTAAGTTGATTCAGTATACGAGCAATCTCAATCAAACTCACTGGATGGAAAATAAGAGAGGTTTAAGATTTTAAAACATACTTAAAACTATGCTTTTAATTATGACAAATATCTAGAAGTAATTGAAGGATATAGTGATGCAAATTGGATCAATGGATCAGATGAAGTAAAATTCTCAAGTGGATATGTATTTACTATTGGTAATGGAGCAATCTCTTAGTAATCATCCAAACAGACATGTATTGATCGCTCCACTATGGAATCTGAATTTATCACTTTAGATAAATGTCACGCCCCGAGAGGGTACCCTAGGTGTGGCCGGTACTCGAAAGCCATTTCTGGCCTTTAAGTGAACCATCTGGTCCAGTCATACTTCCCTTCATTCACATTTTATCAGCGGAAGACTCAATCATAGGAATACTATCCATAATATAGGGCCAAAGGCCAAACAACTATCAAATCAATAATCGGCTAGAATAAAACAAGTCAAACGAACGACTCATCATTCCCATACTCTAGTCTATGAAGCCTCTATCAACAATCTAGGAGGTGCCAATGACAAGCCATGGCTACCAACAATCAAAATAAAAGAGACAAAATAATGCTATAAAGATAAATCTTGGCATCCTTCAGAGGCTAGGAGGACTCACCAACCAGCGGGAAGTGGGGAGATCTTTAACGGTGCATCGGTTGATGATCTCTAGTACCTGTCTCTCCATCATGAGACGATGCAGGCGAAATGGCATCAATACATGGAATGTACGAGTATGTAAAATGGCCGAATGAAACAAATATCAAGGAAGAATCAAATCAACTCAAAATCTCAACTCAAGAGAAATAACAACTAAATCAAGTGTCCTAAGTCTAAACAAGAATATGGTTTAGACGGGACCAATCACATACCATTTAACTCAATCCGACTCAGAGTACTATCAAGACCTATATGAGAGTTATTCTTATCCGACAACCATTACTTATGAGCCAGTGATAGTACAACAAACCGATGTTGTTGCCACTTCCGTTCATACTTTGCCAGGGTATGAACGAATCAACTAATCATGGATCCCATCGATCAGTCAAGTCCTATCATTTCAGGATAATAAAATGGGAAACATCCGACTTTAACGGTTTGATCCCATAGGAAGCATCCAACTTAATGGTTCAATCCCTTCCTACGTTGGCGGCGTAGTTCATGGGGTTCGAGTATGGACTATACTCTTATCTACCTCGGTGATCGATACTCCTCCCAAGACTCAATGCTCATAAAACTCCATCCAATTAACTCAATCAAATCATATCGACAAGTCTTATTTACAACCTTGTCAGCTCATCAACAGTATCACAATCATATCTCTCCCAATCATACTATCCGATCAATCCCAATCACATCTTTCAAGGGTAGATCAAATATGCATTTATAACAACATATAAACCTATCCAATCGTTCCTCTATTCATTGGACAAATCTTTTGGGACTCAACACAACTCCAAGGTTTTAAATCAATAATTCAAGAATAAGCAACATATGTAAGAAAATTGACATTCTTTATCATAATCAACATAGTTAAGAAATTAACAATTTAAGTTCGACCTCTCATCTCAATCAACTCATGACAATATGAAGCACATCACTTTCTCGACTCCACAACATCCACATAATAGAAATTAGGGTAATAGATGAAAAGGACCTATTTGGACCTAACTCTATCCATAAATTTCATTCTTATGAACAATCAATCTCAAAGAAGATGTAGGGCACATGGGTGGAATCAACCCATGCTTTGAATAGCCTTACATACCCTAGTGAAGAATTTGAAGAAAACCTCGATGTTAGATCTTCAATGGGAAGCTTGAATCTTTAAAGTTGTAGAAGCAATCCTTGTTGGAAATGGAGAAGAAGAGGAAGAGAGGGAAATTTCTAAGGATTTTAGAGAGAGAGAGAAGGACTGAAAATAATGATCCAAAAATGTTCAAGGCTTGTGTATATATAATTTGGGAAATACCCAAATTGCCCTCTTTTCGAAAATCTGGAAAAATGGCTAAAACACTCTTGGCGCGATAGTGGAGCGTCGCGCCACTGCAGCGCTAAGTCGAATTTAGGCTTAAAGCCTGCACATCTGATAGTGGTGCATCGCGCCAAAGACCAAACTACTGAGGCTATTTTGTGGTGCTATAGTGGAGCGTCGCGCCCTTACAGCGCCAAGCCCATATTTTCTGGGTTCTGGAAAATAAGTTTAAAAACCCTGCACATCTCCTAGTGGCGCACCGTTCCAGGGACCAAACTACTGAGGCTTGTTCCTGGTGCAATAGTGGCGCGTCGCGCCACTGCGGCGCCAAGCCCAGGTTTCCAGCGGTTGTCACCCAAGCCTGAAATTCTTGCAGTACTAGTCCGTCTTAGGATAGTTATAACTTTTGACTATGAAATCCAAAAAATATAATCTTGATGGCGTTGGAAAGAAGACTCGAAGACCTTTAATTTAATAGGTTATGGGCCACCCAAATCATCATATTTCAAAAGATATAGTCGTTAGAAGTCGACCCCTTATACGAACTCATTCTAAAACTTAGCCAAGACGAATTCTTTGGGCTTAGCTTGGTTCTAGGGATCCTTTATGACCCCACATCACCTCTAACGCTCTTTAATTACTTGGGAAATCATCCTAACTCATGCATACACTTTACAATAGTTGGTTTTGATCTTACATGTATACGAAGAAGGGTTCGAATCCTAGTGAAAAATTTTGGGGGGTGTTACATTATCTCCCCCTTGGGATCATTCGTCCTCAAATGAAGAGTAAACCAAGGGTGGACTCGGGGTACAAATCAAAATCAGAATTCAGTCATGCAACCAGTCAAATTCTCAAAATAATCACTATCCAAACTCAAAATGCACAAACGAATTCAAGTCAAGAAAATGTACATTACCTTCAACATTCTCATCGGTAGGCACAAATATATGCGGCTATTTAGATTTCATATCTTCCTCCACCTCCCATGTAGATTCCTCAACAAATTGATTCCTCCATAAGACTTTGACTAAGGCAATCTCTTTGTTCCTCAAATTGTAGATTTGGCGATCAAGAATTTGGATCGGAACCTCTTCATAGGAAAAGCTATACTTAACTCCAATACTATCAATGGGGACTACTAATGAGGGATCGCCCAAGCATTTCTTCAACATCAAGACGTGGAATCCCAGATGAATGGAGGCTAGATCCGAGGGTAACTCCAATTCATAAGCGACACTCTCTATCCTGCTCACAACCTGGTAAGGACCAAGTATCGAGGACTAAGCTTTCCCTTCCTTCCAAACCTCATGACTCCCTTCATGGGTGACACTTTCAAGTACACCTAATCATCCACTTCGAACTCTAAGTCTCTCCTCCTCACATCGGTGTAAGGATTTTTAACGGCTTTGGGCTGTCTTTAGCCTATCTTGAATAACTCCCACATTCTCCATGGCTTGGTGAACAAAATCAGGCCTAATCAACTCAGCTTCACCAACTTCAAATCACCCAATCGGTGACCTACACCTTCTGCCATACAAAGCTTCATAAGGAGCCATTTGAATGCTTGCATGATAGCTATTATTATATGCAAACTCTATGAGAGGTAAGTGATCATACCAATTTCCTTTGAAGTCAAGTATACATGCCCTCAACATATCCTCCAACGTCTAGATGGTACGCTCTGCTTGGCCATCTGTCTGGGGATGAAAGGCCGTACTAAGGTTCACCTTCGAACCCAGTCCCTTCTGAATAGATCTCCAAAATTGGGAAGTGAATTAAGCTCCTCAGTTTGAGATGATAGACAGGGGAACCCCGTGCAATCTGACGATCTCCTAAATGTATAATTTTGCATAATCTTCTGCGGTGTCAGTAGTCTTAACTGCCAAGAAGTGAGCCGACTTTGTCATCCTATCCACAATCACCCAAATCGAATCGTGGTTTTTTCGGGACCTCGACAAACCTGTGATAATGTCCATGTTGATCATTTCCCACTTCCATTCTGGAATTTCTATGTTTTGAGCTAACCCAATGGCCTTTGATGCTTGACCTTAACCTGTTGGCAATTCGGGCACTTAGAAACAAATACCGCGATATATCTCTTCATTCAACTGCACCAATAAACTTCCCTCAAGTCATGGTATATCTTTGTAGAGCCAGGATGAATAGAGTATCTGGAACTATGCACTTCGTCCATAATCCTCTCTCAAACATCATCGATATCTGGTACATAGAATCTATTTTGGTACCTCAACACACCATCTCCCCCTTTGGTAAAAACCATCACCTCTTGCTTGTGAACCACTTCCTGCAACTGGAGAAGGATGAGATCTTGGTCTTGCTTCTCTTTCACCTCTGTCACAAGTGAGGATGCAGACCCCTCCTGAACATTAACTCCGCCTTCATTGTTCTCTTCAAGACGAACTCCTAATCGAGCTAACATATGTACCTCCTTCGCTAATTCTTTCCTTCCCTTCTCTATATAGGCAGTGCTACCTATAGACAACCTGCTATTTGGACCTAACTCTATCCATAAACTTCATTCTTATGAATAATCAATCTCAAAGAAGATGTAGGGCACATGGGTGGACTCAACCCATGCTTTGAATAGCCTTACATACCCTAGTGAAGACTTTGAAGAAAACCTCGATGTTGGATCTTCAATGGGAAGCTTGAATCTTTAATATTCTAGAAGCAATCCTTGTTGGAAATGGAGAAGAAGAGGAAGTGTGGGAAATTTCTAAGGATTTTAGAGAGAGAGAGAGGGACTGAAAATAATGATCCAAAAACGTTTAAGGCTTGTGTATATATAATTTGGGAAATACCCAAATTGCCCTCTTTTCGAAAATCTGGAAAAATGGCTAAAACACTCTTGGCGCGATAGTGGAGCATCGCGCCACTGCAGCGCTAAGTCGAATTTAGGCTTAAAGCCTGCACATCTGATAGTGGTGCATCGCGCCAAAGACCAAACTACTGAGGCTATTTTGTGGTGCTATAGTAGCGCGTCGCGCCCTTACAGCGCCAAGCCTATATTTTTTGGGTTCTAGAAAATAGGTTTAAAAACCCTGCACATCTCCTAGTCGTGCACCGCGCCAGGGACCAAACTACTGAGGCTTGTTCCTGGTGCGATAGTAGCGCATCGCGCCACTGCGGCGCCAAGCCCAGGTTTCCAGCAGTTGTCACCCAAGCCTGAAATTCCTGCAGTACTAGTCCGTCTTAGGATAGTTATAACTTTTGACTACGAAATCTAAAAAATACAATCTTGATGGCGTTGGAAAGAAGACTCGAAGACCTTTAATTTAATAGGTTATGGGCCACCCAAATCATCATATTTCAGAAGATATAGTCATTAGAAGTCGACCCCTTATACGAACTCATTCTAAAACTTAGCCAAGACGAATTCTTTGGGCTTAGCTTGGTTCTAGGGATCCTTTATGACCCCACATCACCTCTAACGCTCTTTAATTACTTGGGAAATCATCCTAACTCATGCATACACTTCACAATAGTCAGGTTCGATCTTACATGTATACGAAGAAGGGTTCGAATCCTAGTAAAAACTTTTGGGGGGTGTTACATTATCTCCTCCTTGGGATCATTCATCCTCGAATGACGAGTAAACAAAGGGTGGACTCGGGGTACAAATCAAAATCAGAATTCAGTCATGCAACCAGTCAAATTCTCAAAATAATCACTATCCAAACTCAAAATGCACAAACGAATTCAAGTCAAGAAAATGTACATTACCTTCAACATTCTCATCGGTAGGCACGAATAGATGCGGATATTTAGATTTCATATCTTCCTCCACCTCCCATGTGGCTTCCTCAACAAATTGATTCCTCCATAAGACTTTGACTAAGGTAATCTCTTTGTTCCTCAAATTGTGGATTTGGCGATCAAAAATTTGGATCGGAACCTCTTCATAAGAAAAGCTATACTTAACTCCAATACTATCAATAGGGACTACTAATGAGGGATCGCCCAAGCATTTCTTCAACATCAAGACGTGGAATACCAGATGAATGGAGGCTAGCTCCGAGGGTAACTCCAATTCATAAGCGACACTCCCTATCCTGCTCACAACCTGGTAAGGACCAAGTATCGAGGACTAAGCTTTCCCTTCCTTCCAAACCTCATGACTCCCTTCATGGGTGACACTTTCAAGTACACCTAATCATCCACTTCGAACTCTAAGTCTCTCCTCCTCACATCGGTGTAAGGATTTTTAACGGCTTTAGGATGTCTTTAGCCTATCTTGAATAACTCCCACATTCTCCATGGCTTGGTGAACAAAATCAGGCCCAATCAACTCAGCTTCATCAACTTCAAACCACTCAATCGGTGACCTACACCTCCTCCCATACAAAGCTTCATAAGGAGCCATTTGAATGCTTGCATGATAGCTATTATTATATGCAAACTCTATGAGAGGTAAGTGATCATACCAATTTCCTTTAAAGTCAAGTATACATGCCCTCAACATATCCTCCAACGTCTAGATGGTGCTCTCCGCTTGGCCATCTGTCTGGGGATGAAAGGTCGTACTAAGGTTCACCTTCGAACCTAGTCCCTTCTGAATAGATCTCCAAAATTGAGAAGTGAATTAAGCTCCTCAGTTTGAGATGATAGACAGGGGAACCCCGTGCAATCTGATGATCTCCTAAATGTATAATTTTGCATAATCTTCTGCGGTGTCAGTAGTCTTAACTGCCAAGAAGTGAGCCGACTTTATCATCCTATCCACAATTATCCAAATCGAATCGTGTTGTTTTCGAGACCTCGACAAACCCGTGATAAAGTCCATGTTGATTATTTCCCACTTCCATTTTGGAATTTCTATGTTTTGAGCTAACCCACATGGCCTTTGATGCTCGACCTTAACTTGTTGGCAATTCGAGCACTTAGAAATAAATACCGTGATATATCTCTTCATTCTACTGCACCAATAAACTTCCCTCAAGTCATGGTATATCTTTGTAGAGCCAGGATGAATAGAGTATCTGGAACTATGCACTTCGGCAATAATCCTCTCTCAAACATCATCGATATCTGGTACACATAATCTATTTTGGTACCTCAACACACCATCTCCCCTTTTGGTAAAAACCATCACCTCTTGCTTGTGAACCACTTCCTTCAACTGGAGAAGGATGAGATCTTGGTCTTGCTTCTCTTTCACCTTTGTCACAAGTGAGGATGCAGACCCCTCCTGAACATTAACTCTGCCTTCATTGTTCTCTTCAAGACGAACTCCTAATCGAGCTAACCTATGTACCTCCTTCGCTAATTCTTTCCTTCCCTCCTCTATATGGGCAGTGCTACCCATAGACAACCTGCTAAGAGCATCAGCAACAATGTTAGCTTTACCTAGGTGGTAGAAGATGCTCATATCATAGTCTTTGAGTAGCTCGAGCCATCTCCTTTCCCTCAAATTGAGTTCCTTCTGGCTGAAGACGTATTGTAAACTCTTATGATCAGTGAACACATCAACATGCACTCCATACAAGTAGTGGCACCAAATTTTAAGTGCAAATACCACACCAGCCAACTCAAGGTCATGAGTTGGATAATTCTTCTCATGAACTTTAAGCCATATTGAAGCATAGGCTATCACCTTCCCCCTCTACATCAACACATAACCCAAACTGATCCTAGATACATCACAATAGATCACAAAACCCTCTGTTCCATTGGGTAAAGTTAGAATAGAAGCATAGTTAGCTTGGTCTTCAATTTCTGGAAACTCTCCTCACAAGCATCGGACCATTAGAGCTTAGCCTTCTTTTAGGTCAGCTTGGTCAATGGTGATGATATAGATGAAAATCCCTCTACAAACCTTCAATAATAGCCGGCTAAACCCAAGAAGCTTCTAATCTCTGTCGGGGATGTGGGTCGAGGCCAATTTTTCACTTCCTCAATCTTTTGAGCATCAACCCGAATACCATCTCCAGATACAATGTGGCCTAGAAAAGCCACTAACATAAGCTAAAATTCATATTTGGAGAACTTTGCATACAATACCTGGTCTTTTAAAGTTTGTAAGACGACTCTAAGATGATAGGCGTGCTCCTCCTCATTCTTAGAGTAGACCAAAATTTCATCTATGAATACAATCAAAAATATATCAAGATATGGTTTAAATACTCGGTTCATAAGATCTATAAAAGCTGCGGGGGCATTAGTCAACCCGAAGGACATCACCAAGAACTCAAAATAGCCATAACGGGTCTGAAAAGCTGTCTTTGGGATATCACACTCCCTCACCTTCAATTGATGTTAGCCCAATCTTAGATCTATCTTTGAGAAACTGGTGGCACCCTGAAGTTGGTCAAATAAATCATCTATCCTGGGGAGAGGATATTTGTTCTTTATAGTGACCTTGTTCAGCTGCCTGTAATCAATACATATTCTAAGGGACTCATCTTTCTTTTGCATGAATAGGACGGGAATACCCCATGGTGAGACACTCGTCCTAATGAATCCCTTATCTAACCAGTCCTTCAACTGTTCTTTCAACTCTTTCAACTAAGCCGGAGCCATTCTATATGGAGGGATTGAGATAGGCTGGGTATCAAGAAGAACATCAATCCCAAAGTCGATCTTTCTATCAAAAGGGACTCCGGGCAGGTCTTCAGAAAAGAATTCGGGAAACTCATTGACAATCGGAACCGATTCGAGGGATGGAGACTCAACATTGTCATTTTTCACTCGGACAATGTGATAAATACACCCTTTTGAGATTAGCTTCCTGGCCCTAAGGTAGGAAATAAACTTACCCTTAGGCATGACAGGACTACCCTTCCATTCTATGACAGCCTCATTCGGGAATTTGAACTTGACAATCTGAGTCCTACAATCAATAGAGGCATAACAGACATAAAGCCAGTCCATGCCAAGGATCACATCAAAATCAACCATGTCTAACTCAACTAAGTCAGCCAAGATATCCCTGTAGAACATTGACACAGTGCAACCTCTATAGACTTTCTCAGCTAAAATAGAATCACCGACAGGAGTAGCTACACTGAAAGGCTCAAGGAGACACTCAGGGATTTTATTAAATTTACTTGCCATGTAAGGAGTCACAAAAGATAGTATGGCACCCGGATCCATCAAAATATAACATTCAAGAGAAAGGACTTGAATCATACCCATCACGATGTTTGGGGAGTCCTCCTGATCTTGCCGACTACCCATGGCATATAGACGGTTTGTACCTCTACTCAAACCTGAAGTAGTGCCCCTCTGATTACCTCTAGCAGGTGGTGCAGTGGTAGAATACTGGGCTCTGTTCCCCCCTGTTGGACACTCCCTCTGAAAATGGTCCATTTGGCGTATTTATAACAACCAACCCTTCCCGCTCTACACTCTCCCAAGTGGAGTTTACCGCACTTGCCACATGGTGGCTTTCCTTTCAAACCTTGACCCACGCTAACCTGAGATTGAGGAACTTGGAGTCTAAAATTCTGGTGACTCTGTCCCTGCCGATCATACCTGTTCTGCGGCATAGGTGCACTCTTGATAGACGAGGCATAGCTGGGAGGCCTCTTTTGGAAGAAGGACCTGTTACCCTTGTTTTGCCTCTGTTCATTCCCATGTCCTTCCGATTTTGCCTTCTTGATCAGATGCTCCTCTCTGTCTTTCCTCTTCTCATCCTCTACCTTTTGAGCATACCATTAATCTGGAAGTATCCACGTCCAAGATCAACAATGCCGTTTTGCACTCCTTCATTATATGTCTTCCCAATTTAGAGACGAACTTCCTCATCTTCGACCTCATATCTGGGATCATCTCTGGAGCATATCTGGACAACTGGATGAAATTTAGACTATACTCCTTAACGGTCATACTTTCATGCTTCAGATTCATAAACTCTTCCACCTTCACTTCCCTCAATTCTCTAGGAAAGAAATGGTCAAGAAAGGCTCCCTCAAATTCATCCCACATAGCAGGTTCTACATCCTCACATCTACCTTGTTTCTATTAGTTATACCAAATGTTTGCCACATCTTTGAGTTGATAAGACACCAACTCAACCCCCTCGATCTCCGTAGCATGCATAGCTTTCAAGATCTTCCACATCTTATCAATAAAATTTTGGGGGTCTTTATCAACCTTAGACCCTGTGAATGCCGGCGGATTCATTCTCAGAAAGTCTCTAATTCTGGTGGCAGCTAAAGGCTCTTGGGAACTAGAGCTAAGAGTTGGCGAACTCTGGTTACTATTTCGGGCAGCCACTAGTTGAGTAAGCATGGAAATTGCTCCTCTAAAGTCTGCTTCCGAAGATGGTACAGGCAGGGTAGTAGGCATTTAAGGTGCCTTTGCATACCTCGCAGGTCAGCCCCTAGCTCTCGATGGGCGTACCTCTGACTGTGGCATCTCTGTGTTATCAGCATTCCTCTAGCTAGCAGTATGCTTAAGAGGCATTATCTGTAATGTATAAATGCACGAATTAGAAAGGAAGTTTTATAGAGTTTAACTCTATCGCACGAATTCAGAGTATGAAAGAAGTGAGACAATTCTTAATGCCTTATAGCCTCCTGATTATAAGTGTGGTGCACAACACACCCATAAGCAAGACTCTACTAGACATGGCTTCATAGACTCCCTAGGACTCTTGAACTCTATGCTCTGATACCATGTTTGTCACGCCCCGGGAGGATACCTTAGGCGTGTCCGACACTCGAAAGCTATTTCTGGCCTTCAAGCGAACCACCTGGTCCAATCATACTTTCCTTCATTCACATTCTATCAGCGGAAGACTCAATCATAGGAATACTATCCATAATATAGGGCCAAAGACCAAATAACTATCAAATCAATAATCGGCTAGAATAAAACTAATCAAACGAATGACTCATCATTCCCATACTCTAGTCTATGAAGCCTCTATCAACAATCTAGGAGGTGCTAATGACAAGCCCATGGCTACCAACAATCAAAATAAAAGAGACAAAACAATGCTATAAAGATAAATCTCGGCATCCTCCGGAGGCTAGGAGGACTCACCAACTAGCGGGAAGTGGGGAGATCTTCAACGGTGCATCGGTTGATGATCTCTAGTACCTATCTCTGCATCATGAGACGATACAGGCCAAATGGCGTCAGTACATGGAATGTACGAGTATGTAAAATGGTCGAATAAAATAAACATCAAGGAAGAATCAAATCAACTCAGAATCTCCACTCAAGAGAAATAACAACTCAATCAAGTATCCTAAGTCTAAACAAGAATATGGTTTAGACGGGACCAATCACATACCATTCAACTCAATCCGACTCAGAGTACTATCAAGACCTATATGAGAGTTTTTCTTATCCGACAACCATAACTTATGAGCTAGTGATAGTACAACAAACCGACGTTGTTTCCACGTCCGTTCATACTTTGCCAGGGTATGAACGAATCAACCAATCATGGATCCTATCGATCAGTCAATTCCTATCATTTCAGGACAATAAAATGGGAAATATCCGACTTTAACGGTTCGATCCCATGGGAAGCATCCGACTTTAATGGTTCAATCCCTTCCTACGTTGGCGGCGTAGTTCATGGGATTCGAGTATGGACTATACTCTTACCCACATCGATGCTCGATACTCCTCCCAAGACTCAATGCTCATAAAACTCCATCCAATCAACTCAATCAAATCATATCAACAAGTCTCATTTACAACCTTGTCAACTCATCAACTCTATCACAATCAAATCTCTCCCAATCATACTATCCGATAAATCCCAATCACATCTTTCAAGGGTAGATCAAATATGCATTTATAACAACATATAAACCTATCCAATCGTTCGTCTATTCACTGGACAAATCTTTTGGGACTCAACACAACTATAAGGTTTTAAATCAACAATTCAAGAATAAGCAACATATGTAAGAAAATTGACATTCTTTATCATAATCAACATAGTTAAGAAATTAACAATTTAAGTTCGACCTCTCATCTCAATCAACTCATGACAACATGAAGCACATCACTTTCTCGACTCCACAACATCCATATAATAAAAATTAGGGTAATAGATGAAAAGGACCTATTTGGACCTAACTCTATCCATAAACTTCATTCTTATGAACAATCAATCTCAAAAAAGATGTAGGGCACATGGGTGGACTCAACCCATGCTTTAAATAGCCTTACATACCTTAGTGAAGACTTTGAAGAAAACTTTGATGTTGGGTCTTCAATGAGAAGCTTGAATCTTTGAAGTTCTTGAAGCAATCCTTGTTGTAAATGGAGAAGAAGAAGAAGAGAGGGAAATTTCTAAGGATTTTAGAGAGAGAGAGAAGGAATGAAAATAATGATCCAAAAACGTTCAAGGCTTGTGTATATATAATTTGGGAAATACCCAAATTGCCCTCTTTTCGAAAATCTGGAAAAACGGCTAAAACACTCTTGGCGCGATAGTGGCGCATCGCGCCACTGCGGCGCCAAGTTAAATTTAGGCTTAAAGCCTGCACATCTAATAGTGGTGTATCGCGCCAAGGACCAAACTACTAAGGCTGTTTTGTGGCGCTATAGTGGCGCATCGCGCCCTTACAGCGCCAAGCCCATATTTTCTTGGTTCTAGAAAATAGGATTAAAAACCCTGCACATCTCCTAGTGGTACGCTGCTCTAGGGACCAAACTACTGAGGCTTGTTCCTGGCACGATAGTGGCGCATCGCGCCACTGCAGCGCCATGCCCAGGTTTCCAGCAGTTGTCACCCAGGCCTGAAATTCCTGCAGTACTAGTCCGTCTTAGGATAGTTATAACTTTTGACTCCGAACTCCAAAAATTACAATCTTGACGGAGTTGGAAAGAAGACTCGAATACCTTTAATTTAATAGGTTATGGTCTATCCAGATCATTATATTTCAGAAGATATGGTCATTAGAAGTTGACCTCTTATACGAACTCATTCTAAAACATAGCCAAGATGAATTCTTTGGGCTTAGCTGGGTTCTAGGGATCCTTTATGACCTCACATCACCTCTAACGCTCTTCAATTACTTGGAAACTCATCCTAACTCATGCATACACTTTACAATTGTCGGGTTCGATCCTACACGTATACGAAAAAGGGTTCGAATCCTAGTGAAGAATTTTGGGGGGTGTTACAATAAAGATGGTGAAGAAGCTGAATGGCTTTGAAATTTCTTGAAAGATATTTTGTATTGGCCTAAACCATTGGCACTTTTATGTATACATTGTGATAGTCAGGATGCAATAGGCGGGGAAGACAGAGAGTATAATGTATAACAATAAATCTCATCACATAATACCGTTAGAGAACTACTCTCTAGTGAAATAATCACAATTGACTCTGTAAGGTCAAGATATAATGTATCAAATTCACTTACAAAAGGCCTAACTAGAGAGGGAGTTGGAAGGTCATCTAAGAGGATGGGCTCAAGGCCTAGGACAAGTCAAGCATGATGGTAACTCTACCTAGCAGATTGGAGATCCCAAGAGCTAGGTTTAAGGAGATCAAACAAAGTTGTGCTTGATTGTCCAACATTTTCAAATAATCTAACCCATTCTCATGATGAAGACAATGATTAGTAACCAAGGATAAAGCTTATATTGAAGATTTTTAATGGTTTCTAAGTTTGGCAAGGCATGATCAAATAATTTCTCTACGGGAGTAAATATTTAGGAATCACCTATGTGGGAGTGAAATGGAAGACGCTTCAAGGATAATATTAGTAAAGGTCGATTCTCTAAGCTCTCATGAAACCAAGGAGTGTTCATGGATGAAACGAACAAAACTGTGAGAATCATAGATGGTAAAAAGCTGGTTGTGTGACTTATATTGTCTAGGTGTACATTCAAGTTTGACTCTTTAAAGATATCACATCTACTGATTGATCGAGTACATCCGATATAAGTTCACTATGAAAAGTTTAAAAGAAAACTTACTTATCCCGATACAACTAGTCTTTGTTTGTAATTACACACTAGCCCGTGTATAGCTATCTTTCATATTATATCCATTCCCATTCATGTGGAGAATTGTTGGTTCATTGTATAATGTGTGAATGCATAATGGTACATATAATAAAGATTGGTGAACTAAAAATGTGAAAGTGCATGAATGCAACCTTTCGTATTTTAATACAACTTTTCGTATTTCTAAGCTAACTTTTTATATATCATGCATGAATTATTATGCTCACCTATAGGCTATAAATATCTGAATCTTTCTCAGATATGTAGTCAAGTTATTTGAAAGAAGCTCACAAGAAGAAAAAAACACGAAGAAAAAAACTACTACATAGTAAGAAAAAGTTTCTACTTTTCCAAAACTTCAAGTGTGATTACAATCCATTGAGTGGTTCGCTGGACAACTAATTTGAGGTACTGCTATTAGTTTGTCGTGAGTCATTTTATCATGGGAAGATATATTCCATAACTTCAGGTATATGAGGAGAATAAATTCCTTAAGGAAACTCTATGAATTCAGAGTACTTGACTCTTCTTCCTTTTCATCTACTTCTTGTTGTATATTTCATTATTTGTATAAAATTTATTGAAAATTATTTTATTGGTAAAACATATTTTGCACTGATAAATCTTTAACAATCTTAAAGAAATTTTGATTATCTTACTATGTAATTGTTACTCATGAAAATATGGATAAATATGGATAAACTAGTGTTTTACCCAACTCATTTATTATCCAACCCATTTTTACCTTTATAAAATATGATGGGTTGAATTATTACCCCATTTAATATTGATCCATTTTCAACCCGCTCAAATTTGAAACAACCCGTCCATTTGCCACCACTATATCTAACTATCAATTTATTCATACACTTGTAGTTAATCAATTTAGACAACTTTCATAATGTTGTGATCTTGTGGACAACATATGGTGTTAATTATAAGAAGCTGATATGCACGTACGTTTTACAGTTGCATGTAGCCTCCACTTATATACAAAAAAACAATTTTTTGTACTGTTTGTAACTTCTAATTGTTGATGAATTTTTCGTATTCTAATATTAAGATAAGTGAGAGAATATTAGAGTTTCATTTTAATATTAAATTATTGTCACGATCTTACATAAAGAGTCATGATGACACACCTACCATAATCCTCGATAGATAAGTCAATCCTCAAACGGAATATAGAATCATAAAGTAAATACAAAAGTAATTTAATAGCAACACAAAAAGTCTCAAAATTTTTTAATACTTTTTGTTATAAAAAATATTACAAACATAACAATCTCACTTGCTCAAGAGCTTTCTAATGCAAGAATGATCGTAAACAAAAAACTCATAAATGTAAGAAGAAGAGAAAGTAAATGAGACGAAGACTCATTGTATTGAGAGTGTAAAAAATTGTAATTTCAATCAATACATGTGTTGTATGTATAACACTTCAGTAGCTATTAACTAACTCATCTTGTAACTAATCTCTGATAGGTTGTTACAATTAACTGCTAAAAGGACTAATTTGCCTTTCACTAATCTTAACCACTTCTTAACTAACTAACTGACTCTTAACAGCTCTATATCACAACACTCTCCTTCAAGCTGGGAGGTGAGAAAATGTTTAAAACTCCTAGCTTGGATAAGAGATGTCCATGTTGCAGTCTAGACAACCCTTTAGTTAGAATATCAGCAGGTTGTTCTTGAATGGGAAGATAGTCTATTTTGATTAATCCTTGTTGCAACCTCTCTCTTATAAATTAGCAATCGATCTCAATATGCTTATTTCATTCATGGTATACTGAATTTGTTGCAATTTGAATGGCAGTCTTGCTATCACTATACACTTGGAATGGTAACTAAACTTCAACATCTATTTCTTTTAGCATTCCAAGTAGCCATACTAATTAAGACACAATAGAAGCCAAAATTCTATACTCAGCTTTAGCTGAGCTTCTGAACATTGTAGTCTATTTCTTGAATTTTCATGACACTAAAGAATTACCAATCATGTAGCATGTAATAAATCTCCTGGTAAGTGGATAAGAAGTCCAATCAGCATCACAAAAAAATAGTGAATAATCCATTTGAACTACTAGCCAACAATATGCCTTGTCCAGGTTGTTTCTTTAGGTATTTGACTACCCTTAATGCAGAATCCATGTGAGACATTTTAGATTGATGTAGGAACTAACTTAAGGTCTGAGTGCTAAATGATATGTCTAGTCTTGTCATATTGAGATACAACAGCTTCTTTATCAGTTTCTGATACATAGTTTGATCTATCAAGGGGTCTTCCACTGCTTTTTGGTTCTTTCCCATATGATCATCATATTTTTTTGATGTTAGTTTGATATTGACATCTATAGGGGTTCCTGTAGGCTTGGCTAATATCATTCCAACTTCAGATATGAGTTCAAGGGCATATTGTTTTTGCTGCATCAATATTCCTTTTGCTGCATCAATATTCCTTTTGCTGATCTAGTGAACTTTATCCATAGAAAGTATTTTAGTTCCCCTAAGTCTTTCATCTTGAAAATTTGTTACATTGCCTTTTTTGTCTTTTCTATTAACACTAAGTTGCTGCCAGTTATCAGCATGTCATCCACATACACAATATTAATGATGATGCATTTTTCTGATTTATTGATGAACAAGGAATAGTCATATTGACTCTGTTTGAACTTAAGATTAATAAGAGCCACTTTCAATTTATGATTCCACTATCTTGAAGCTTATTTAAGCCCATACAAAGACTTTGTCAGTCTACACCCTTTTCCCCTTGACTGATAAACCCTTGAGGAAGCTGCATGTATATCTCATCCTCCAGATCATCATGGAGGAGGGCATTAGACATATCCATCTACTCAATCTAAACGTTTTAGACTTCAATGTCTGTCTCAAAGTCTTCAACCTTCATCGCATGTTTCATCAATCAGTATAAATAAAGTACCTAATGTGTACATTTGGGAATCTATTACGGACCTTTTAGGAAAATAAATAAAACTTTGTCAATCAGTTTCTATTTTGGCAGTAGTATTGTCTATTGTTCAACAACTACTACTATTACGCAAGAAGTGAGGGATCTCCATAAATTATATGAACATATAGATAACTTGAAAGGCTAAAGATAGTGCCTTTCAATATATACCATAAAGATTTAGTTCTTTTATTGTAGTGCTTAGTTCTTCCGTTGCTGAATTTGGTTTCTCAGAGAATCTTTTGCTACCGCCAATGCTTCACAGATTAGCCAACTTCTAAGCACTAGACCACACTCATAGCATATTTTTTTGACTGGTTCATTTCAAAATTCTAGCTTGCTGGGTTTTGGGGTTATTAACTGTGCAACTTTGATTTTGAATGTACCCCATCTGTTCGATAAATTATCTAAAAGGAAAAGGAGCTTGTTGGTAAGCCAACGTGAATGGTAACTCCGATGTGAATAATACTCCGAAGTAAACAGTTTTTTCTGGCGGCAATCAGGTTCATTTCAACTGGAATTGGTACCTCCAGTTTCCATATCTTCCCATATCTATTCTTTATTCATACACTTGTAGTTATATTTTGCTGACTTTAGACCTTTGAATAATTTATTAGTTCATATGCATTTTCGTGTCTTTGGATAGTGATGGTAGACTAGGGTCATGTTCTCGCTTAGAGATAGGGACAAGGAAAAGGGTAAGGAGGGGTAAGTAGGTTAAAGGAGCGTCGAGACTGAGAGTAGGTTCTTGGAATATTGGAACATTAACGAGAAAATCTGTAGTGCTAGTTAAGATTCTAAAGAAGAGGAAGATTAATATAGCTTGTGTCTAAGAGACTAAAGCTAAGGAGATAGACGAGTATAAGCTTTGGTTCTCTGGTAGATTGAAGTATAGGATTTGGGTAGGCATTTTAGTAGACAGTGATTTAAGGGATCAGGTGGTGGAGGTTAGGAGAGTCACTGATAGGATGATGTCGATTAAGGTGGTCATTAAAGGTATCACATTGAATATTATTAGTGCTTATGCGCCACAACCGGGCTTAGGCGAGGAGGATAAGAGTCGCTTTTGAAAGGATTTGGATGAGTTAGTGAGAGGCATACCGCCTACTAAGAAGATTTTCATGGGATGAGATTTCATTGGGCATATCGGGTCTATTTGGAGAGGGTATGATTATGTGCATGGAGGCTTTGGCTTCGGAGACAGAAATAGAGGAGGAGTTTCACTTTTGGATTTCTTAAGAGCTTTTGGGTTGGTGATAGCCAATTCGAGTTTTCTGGAAAAGGAGGACCACTTGGTAACCTTCTGTAGTTCGGTGGCTAAGACCTAGATAGATTTTCTACTCCTTAGGAAGGATGATAAAGGTCTGTGCAAAGAATGTAAGTTTATTCCGATCGACAACCTTCCAATCCGATATAAGCTCTTGGTAAAGGATTTAGGGATCAAGATGATGAGGAAGAAGAGGGTCGGGGATGATTGACCTAGGATCAGATGAGAGAGTTTGACCATGGCTAGTGCCCAGGAGATGGGAGAGAAATTGAAGGATATGGGGGCCTGGTATAGTAGTGGGGATGCAAATAATATGTGGGATAGGACAGGTAGTTGTATTAGGGTTGTAGCAAGGAAAGTATTGGGAGTCTCGACAGGTAATCGTAGTCGGCATCAAAAGGACTAATGGTGGAATGAAGAAGTGCAAGTGAAGGTGAAAGCAAAGAAGATGGCGTATGTGAAGTTGATAGAAAGCAAGGATGAGGTGGAGAAGTAGACGAATAGGGAACTTTATAAAATAGCAAGGAAGGAGGTGAAGTCGGCGGTTTTGACAGCAAAAACGACAGCTTTTGAACGTCTTTATGCTGAACTAGAAGAGAAAGGCGGGGATAGGAAATTATTTAGGCTAGCCAGAACGCAGGAGAGAAGGGCACACGATATGGATCAAGTAAAGTGCATTAAGGATGAGCATGAAAAAGTATTGGTAGATGAGACCCTCATTAAACAGAGGTGACAGTCATACTTCCATAAATTCTTAAATGAAGAACGGGATAGAGAGATTGTGTTGGGAGATTTAGAACATATAGAAAGGCATCACGATTTTGGGGGTTGCAGGAGTATTACGGTCGAGGAGGTTAAGGGTGTTATTCGTACGATGCGCTAGGGAAGAGAGACCAGACCTGATGAGATTCCTAAGGAATTTTGAAAGACCGTGAGCTTAGTAGGTTTAGAGTGGCTGACTAGGTTATTTAATATCATCTTTAAGATGAAAAAGATGCCTGAAGAATAAAGGTCGAGTGTAATGATCCCTTATACAAAAACAAGAGGGATATCTAGAGCTGCAACAACTATAGAGGTATCAAGCTTCTAAGCCATACTACGAAAGTGTGGGAAATAGTGGTAGAGATAAGGGTGATGAGAGGCATGTCTATTTCAGAGAACCAGTTCGGATTTATGCTAGGAAGCTCAACTATAGAATCCATCCATTTTTTGAGGAGACTGGTGAAGTAGTATAGAGAGAGGAAGAGGAACTTGCATATGATATTCATTGACCTAGAAAAGGCATACGATAAAGTTTCACGAGAGATACTATGGAGATGTCTAGAGGCTAAAGGTGTACCTGTGGCGTACATTAGGGTAATCAAGGACATATATGAAGGTGAAACAACTAGGGTAAGAACAGTAGAAGGGGACTCAGAGCATTTTCCAGTTATGATTGGGTTGCATCAAGGATCAGCTCTCAGTTCATTTTTATTTTCCTTGGTGATAGATGGATTGACGTGACAAATTTAAGGTGAGGTTCCATGATGTATGATTTTCGTGGATGACATAGTCCTTATTGATGAGACTCGTAGTGGAGTTAATGCTAAGCTGGAGGATTGGAGACATACCTTGGAGTCCAAAGGATTTAAGTTGAGTAGGACCAAGACAGAGTAATTAGAGTGCAAGTTCAGTGAGACACCTCAGGAGGTTGGCACGGAAGTTAGGCTCGGTAACCAGGCCATCCAAAAGAAAAGTAGTTTTAAGTACCTTGGGTCTATCATGCAAGGCAGTGGGGAGATTAACGATGATGTCACACACCGTATTGGGGCAGGTGGATAAAATGGAGGCTCACTTCCGATATGCTATGTGACAAGAAGGTGCCACCATAACTTAAGGAAAACTTCTACAAAGTGGTGGTTAGACCGACTCTGTTATATGGGGTGGAGTATTGGTCAGTTAAGGTCTCTCCCGTTCAAAAGACAGTAGTTGCTGAGATGAGAATATTAAGATAGATGTGTAGGCATACAAAAAGCGAAATGATTAGAAATGAGGCTATTCAAGACAAGGTAGGAGTGGCCTCAGTGGAAGACAAGATACAGGAAATGCGACTGAGATAGTTTGGGCATGTGAAGAGGAGAGATACAGATGCCCTAGTGCGGAGGTGTGAGAGGTTGTCCATGGATGGTTTTAGAAGATGTAGGAATAGTCCGAAGAAATATTGGGGAGAGGTGATTAGATAGGATATGGCGCAGCTACAGCTTATTGAGGATATGACTTTAGATAGGAGGGTGTGGAGGATCCATATTAGGGTAGAAGGCTAGTACATAGTCTTGTTATTCTCTCTTATTAGTAGGCGCATTAGCACACTATAATTTTTTGATCTCTGATTTCTGTTATTATCTATTACCTTCTGTACTTTGATTACTCTATTTTATCTGTGTCTCTCTCGTTATTTGCTTTCCCATATTGCTTTGAACTTCTTAGCCTTATCTAACCTCTTTTTATGCTTTTTTGAGCCGAGGGTCTTTCAAAAACAGTCATCCTACCTTGGTAGAAGTAAAGTTTGCGTATACTTTACCCTTTCCAGGACCTACGCTATGGGATTTTACTAGATTATTTTTGTTGTTGTATATGCCAATTTCTTGATACTACAATGGACAATACATTTCTCACTGTTACTATCTTGACAACAGGTGAGAAGGTCTCTTTACACTCTATCCCTTCTTTCTGACTATACCCTTTGCAACCAGCCCAACTTTGAACCTCTCTACTTTTTTTGTAGATTTGTACTTGAATTTGTATACCTATTTGCAGCCTATAGGCTTCTTGCATTGAGGAAGATCTGTGATCTCCTAAGTCTTGTTTCTTTCTAAGGCTTGTATCTCTATTTCCATTGCATCCACCCAGCTTTTATCTTTGATAGCTTTTGAAAAGCGTGTAGGTTCTTGAATAGTGGATATAGCTGCAATATAGCACTGATAGATGGGAGACAGATGAGAATAGCTCATATACTCAAATAGGAGATACTTAACATCAGTGGTGATATTTAAGGACACAAATTCCTTTAGCCATGTAGGAGTTCGTTTAGTCCTTGTTGATCTTCTAGTAACAGGAGGGACTGCAGGCTATTGATAAACCTGATCTGCAATACTAGTCACATCAGTAAAAGGAGCTGGTTCTTCAGGAATAGTAGGCTCAGGTACTTCTGATGAATCAGGTTCTTTAGGAGGATACTCTTCTGTATCATCTTGTTGCTCCATATCAATAAGAGAATGTTCACTTACAATACTAGTATTTCTATCACAGCCAACTGGATCAGGAATAAGAATAGGAAAATCTTGGAACTACACACCTGAATTCTG
This sequence comes from Solanum dulcamara, assembly GCF_947179165.1. Lineage (NCBI taxonomy): Eukaryota > Viridiplantae > Streptophyta > Magnoliopsida > Solanales > Solanaceae > Solanum > Solanum dulcamara. Next base: position 69,629,321 of record NC_077243.1, on the reverse strand, counting down.
TGGATTATCTACAAATAGATAGTGGGTTTTTGAACCATCCACCTTTGAGAAAGGAAATATGTCCTCTCTGATGACAACATCCCTACTAGTAAAAAATGTTTGATTTTGTAGATCATAAAGTATGTAGCCCTTTTGTATTTCTGAATATCCTATATGCACTGCTGATTTTGACATTGACATCAGTTTGTCATGTTCAGTAAGGTTTTTGGCAATGCACAAACAACAAGTGTTCTTGGATAAGACAAAAACCTTTCATATGGGGTTTGATAATCAATCACTCTTTTGGGTAGCCTATTAATGAGGTAAGTTGCAGCTAAGACACAATGTCCCCAAAAACTCAATGGTATTTTTGCTTGAAACCTCAAAAATCTAGTCATTTCAAGTAAATGCCTACGTTTTCTCTTAGCAGCTCCATTTTAGTGAGGTGTGTATGGACAAGATCTTTGATGAACAACACCAAACTCTTTAAATAGACTATCATAAATTGAGTTAACAAACTCTATGCCATTATCAGATCTGAGTACTTTAATTGTTTTATCAAACTGAGTTTTAACATATTTGAGAAATATTTGAAGGGAAACATATACATCTGACTTATATTTGAGGAGAAACAACCAATTCATTCTTTAGAAATCATCTACTATTGTAAGAAAGTATTTATTTCCATTAAAAGTAGGTGTATTATAGGGACCCCAAAGATCACCATGTATCAAGTCAAAATAACTACTACTTCTAATACTACTAGAAGGAAAGACAAATCTTGTTTGTTTAGCATAAGGACAAACCAGACATTTAGAGATTTTAGTGTTTGTGTCACGATCCAAAAACCGAGGTCATGATGGCACATATTTCAAAATTTAACCTGATGTGTAAAACTCATACGAGACTCCCAAAGGGAAAGTCATGCCACAATTTAAATGAAAACAAAAATGATGAAGAAATTATCTCAAAATCTGATGTCATAAGTATAAAGAGCATCTAATACAAGGTTCGAGTCTGAAGATACAACATAAGTCTCTGAATGATACAAAAGACTGAGAAATAAAGATAGACTAGTAACGATCCAAATTTCGGGACCTCACCACTAATCTGAGAATACACAATCCGCTAGAATATCAGCTACCACGTGAGGTACCTTGGCTAGTATCTGCATCAAAAAGGGACACAGAAGTAAGAGTGAGTACAATTTACATGTACTCAGTAGGTTTTAGCCGACTAAGTATAAGGAATTAATCAAACCTATGAAATAAACTAAGGAACGCTTCCACCTGCATATAGAAAAGTCTCACTTCGGCATCGGTGACGCCAGTTTATATATATAAAGTGATTTTACACCAGATTTTTCAGATTTTGCATTATTTAAAGTCTTCGAACGGACCCTCGGAATTCGTTCAGAATCTAATAAAAATAAACCAGATATGCTACCCCACTAAATTTGATATTCCAGATTCAATAGAGCATTCAAAATTATCATACGAGGTCATTTTAATAAAAAAGTGAATCCCACATTAAAGTATCATTTTAAGGCAAATTCCACAATAGGCCTCGCGATTAGACCAAAAACTTCGGAAAGCAAAAAAAGGGTCGTTCTAGACCAAAATCAATATTACGGAACTAACCGCACTGTCAAAATTTTCATCCGAGTATGTTTTCCACGATTGTTGACCAAAGTCAACTATAGGCTAACTTTCAAAGTCAAAAGCGTCAAATGACCCCAAACTCATATTGATTGCCTCGATAGTCATGCCGACAATGCTACTAGCCTAATTTGGCTAATACGGAGCTGATGGATCCATCAAAATTCAAATTCTAGGTCTCCTTGATTCAAAACTCAAAAAAACGCAATTAAACCAACTTAAGCCTTCAAAATATCAAAATAGGCTCGGGACCTCTAAAAATTCAGCCAACACTTCTAGATCAAAAACCATCCCCCGAATCCAAAGGAGTCATCGGAATTCCATTCGAAATATCGAAACTCTAAAAGTTGATCAAACGCATGGAGCTCATTTCAACTCCGAGTCACAAGCACTCTATATGATCAGAGTCAACGGGTGTTGCTCCTACGGAGTTTTTCATTAAAAAGATGCATCAATAGTAGTAGAAGTACAAACTCACAAGTACTCAATAAACATCATAAGGTGACCAAACAAGTATAGTACTAATATCACATAAATAATATTTAAATCGTCCTTCAACCAGAAAAGTCTCAACAATACAAAATTGGACAGTAGTGAAAGATAATATGCAATAACAGTGTGAACTGAAATGCAATGCAATGACCAATGATGCTATCAATATATACCCCTCCATAATGACTTGCTATGAGGTGGGATCCACGGGGGACTAGCGCTATATCCATATATCAGTCCGTAACCATTTCACTTCAGGCACCACGTCATAAATTACCCAAAATCATATCCGTCAGTTAAAAGTGATAAATAAAAATGAAAATATATTTTTAATAAAGCTAACAAATAAAAACGGACGAGGAAATATATAATTTCTTTGTTTTAAAATTCTGTTAATTATGGTTTTCTCAGTGGAGAGAAGGTAAAGTCATTATTGTGAAAGACGGCAAATTTGAGAAGAACTTAAACTCTATAATAAAGTTATTTAATCAGGTAATTATAACATGCAAATATTTTAACAAATTATATGGTAATTTGGTAAAATTAATAATTAATCTACTATTTCATGTTAAAATTTACTTTTATATATATAAAAGTTAACTTTGCGTATATAATTTAAATCCATGAAAATTTAGGAGAGATAAACATAAAAAAGAAAACAAAACTCAACTCCTAATTAGTTGAGAACTTCAAGACTGAGTAGATATATAGATAAATCCTCCATTGACTAATGGAATAGGAAAGGTAGATAAGAAGATTAATTAAACTTACAGATTACCTGTCCATCTTTGAAAACGTTAATTAATATTTTTTTTAATGTAGGTTGAGATTTTAGTCATAAGATATATTTAATAGCCATAATTGCAATGTTGAAGAGTATCACAACTCTTTGATTAACATTTTTACCTACATCAATTACATCATTTTTAGTTAAAACAAATCGATCATTTTTGAGCCATGGTTGAAACAACTTGATACCAACTATTAATACTATAAATATTTGAAGGACTCGACTTAAATATTTTGATATGGTAAGACATTTTTCATTATCAATATGTGATTTTAAGTTGTTGTAATGTGTAATTTTGCCTCATTTTCTAAGTCATAAATCGCAAACTTTTTAAACGATCATTTGTGAATAAAATACTGAAAATAAAATACTCTTTAACAAAGAAGACTTTGTATCCAATAGGATACAATCTCAAAATTTCTAATTGAGTACGGGAAAAAATAATTATGACTCCATCACAATAGTCTTCGTTGATCAATCATGATCATCGTCTTGATACTACGTTAGTTCAACAAATAAAGTGGAGTTAAAGATTATTGTAAAACAAGGACTGCAAATTATTCATGGTGGGTTACGTAGTCAATTTCTATATTATCTAAGAAAATAAAATAAGCTATTTTTTTTATGATGACTGAAAAGAAATATTTCGTCTTAAGCCAAATAAGTTTTCCACAATATGTTTTTCTTCACTTGAGAGCTATATATGATATTAAATGTATTAATTATGTCATGTCAATTCTAGTTTAATTTAGCTTAATTAAACTGATAATATAGCCTACAGGATAACTAAATACACTTGATAATATAAAATATATTTACAATATAATTTATATAAGTTCAATCCTAGTATTATTTTTTACACAAAAAAAAGAAGGCATAATTACCTTATATGATGTTTACATGCCGTACATTCTAAGACAAGTAAAGCATAAGTTAATTACTAAAACACAAATACTACTTAAACGCATAATCGAAAATTAAATCTTGCTAATATAATTTAGGATTAATTAATGTGAAACCTAGACTCAAAACTAAGCAAGAGTCTCTCCAAGGTCATAAATAAGGTAATTCAATTAGATGCAAATCCAATTTTAGGTCACAAATGAGGTAATTAAATTAGATGCAAATCCAACCACTTTTAGGTCACTGATAAGGTCATTTAATTAGATGTAAATTCAACAAATCTTGTCCTTATTTTTGTAACGGCCTGTCTCCATCGTTAGGAATAGACCAATGGGGAAGGATTTCGAGCCAGAAAACTTTGGGTAGTAACTTCGAAAAAACTTAGCCTAGGTCAGACTTCGACGAATTCTAAGTCAGGTGAAGTCTAGAGTGATCATTTGAATGATGGGAGGTCAAACCTCTAATTTGATTAGATAAGCTGATAGTCAGGACGATACAGAGCATTTACGGCTTCGCGGAATAGCATTCGGACTAGTAAAACTCTCAGAATCAAAATTAGCATGAAGAGTATATTTTAATACGTCTTTGAAAGAGGGTGCATTGTGAAATGGGGGCTTGGAGCACAAGCTTTGAGCTCACTGTTTTTGAATATCCTGCGAGAGCGGGATTATTCCCTCCAGAATAGGGCCGCCAGAGCAGGATGGGTCTTGTCAGAGCAGGACAGTCGTGACTTAATCCAGAAATAGTCTTTTTCTGCAAAATCAGTTTCCTGGACTTTAAGAGGCGACCTAGGGAGAATTCTATCAAGTTTCCACGTATTTCCACGCTTAAGGTAAGAATTTTACTCCCTAAATTCATATTTTGATTCCTAGAACCTAGAAAGTATGGTGTGTAATCATTGCAGGAGGGTTTGAACTAAAAACTTATGGTGGAAAATAACCCTAAGGTGAGGTTAGGATCATGGGTTTGTCCTAAGGTGTGAATTGTGTTATATTTCATGATAGTTAGGTCATTGTGTTGATCTTTATATGTATTTATTATTTTCTAGACCAAGAACGAGAAGAACGAACCCGGAAAGAAAAGACTCTTGCATTGTAAGATTGTTGAAGTGTGAATTTGAGGTAGGTGATGGTCTAATTTCCCGTATGTGTCTCATATACTTGTTAAATTGCTTTATGATATGCATGTGTGTAATTGAATAGGAAAACATACTAGATTATGTGTGAAATGATCACTTGCTGGCCTTTTTTTATGATGAACTTCTTGGTGATATAAATACTGTAAATACTTAATGTATTTGTGATTGTGGTATCTTTGGATTGGGTGTCATGTTTCGATACATATTGAGATCGGATGTTACATTTCGATACATAATTAGATAGAATGTCATGTTCTGACACATATTTGGATCGGATGTCATGTTCAGACACAAAGTTTATTATTTATATGTCCCTTGAGAGGACTCTTGTGTGAAGTTATAGCATGTGAAAGATATTGAGTTGTGATATTGATTAAAATGGTTGAACTTGATATTAGTTGACTTATTCTCTATATGTATATGTCTATTGTGTTGAATTTGCTTGTCTATGAACCGCTTACTGGCTAACCTCGTGATCCTACTAGTATATCATTCTTTTAGTGTACTAATACTATACTTGCTCTGCCTTTTATTGAGTACAGGGCATATTCAGTCGACTGTGGAAAGACCTCGTCTAGAGGAGTGATTGTATTTTTGAGTTCAAGGGTGAGATGCTCCTTCAGGCTGCCATGGACTCTATCGTTATTTCTGATCCTTTTCTTTTTCAGGACTTAGATGTTAAGACAATGATTTATTTATTACTGATTTCTATTTGGATTTGTACTCCTGTTCTAGACTTGTTAATTTTAGACTTTTGGTATAATGACTTTCGGTTCCTAGGGTGTATTTACTTTCGTACATTTTGAGTTTATAACTAGTTGGTTTCTGAGTTTATTGGGACTCAACATTTATCTTTGATTTAAACCTTCTTTCACATCTTTAAGTTATGTATACCTGCGATTATTGTTGTTGGGCTGTTTAGAATGATTCTCCCACCGGAGAGTTAGAGTGGGTGTCAGTCATAGTGGGTCAGAGTTGTGACAAAGTTGGTATCAGAGCCTAGATTTGTTGATCTCGTCGTACCAAAATGAGTCTAATAGAGTATTGTGGAATGGTACGGAGATGTTTGTACTTTTCTTCAAGAGACTACAAGATTTTAGGAAAAGTTTCACTTTTTTCTTTTCTTCGTGCTATAACTTGAATCCAATTGGTATCTGGCGATCCAAATTAATATCTAACCTCTTTCACTCTCTTATCCACAGATAGTCAATACTCGTTATAACGGTGTCAGGCCCTTAGCTCCAGTGGAGTGTCACGCCCCGGGAGGGTACCCTAGACGTGATCGGCATTCGAAAGCCATTTCTGACCTTCGATCAAACCATCTGATTCAGTCACACTATCATTCAATCACATTCACTTAAATGAGGGTTCAATCATAACTTACTATTCACAATATAAGGGCTGAAGGCCAAACATTTTCAGCTCAACAAAACAAGTATAATAGGACTTCTCAAAAATAGCAGTCCAACCTTCCTACACTCTAGTCTATGAAGCCTCTATCAAAGTCTAGAAGGTGCCCATGACAAGCCCATGGCTACCAACAATCGAGATAAAGGAAATAACAACAAAACTATACAAGAAAGCCCAAGATCCTCCAGAAACTAAGAGGACTCACCAACTAGCTTGGAGTGTATGTGGATCTTCAACGGAGCGCCGGTTGATGATCTTTAGTACCTGTCGCTGCATCATAAAATGATGCAGGCCAAATGACGTTAGTACATGGAATGTACAAGTATGTAAAATGGCCGAATAAAATAATCATCAGAAAACATCAATATCAAGTCGAGATCTCAACTCATATATATACATGACAACTCACTCAAGTGTCCTAAGTCTAACAAGAAATGGTTTAGACCGGACCAAATCTCATGCCACTCAACTCAACTGACTCAGAGTACTATCAAGGCCTAAATGGGAGTTTCTCTTATCCGACAACCATCACTTATGAGCCAGTGATAGTACAACAATCAGACGTTATTGCCACGTCCGTCCATACCTTGCCAGGGCATGAACGCCTCCCTAATCATGGATTCCATCGATTAGTCAAGTCCTATCATTTCAGGATAAATAAATGGGAAACATCCGACTTTAACGGTTCGATCCCATGGGAAGCATCCAACTTTAATGGTTCCATCCCTACCTACGTTGGCGGCGTAGTTTCTGGGGTTCGAGTACAGACTATACTCTCGCTCGCCTCGGTGCTCGATACTCCTCCCATGACTCTATACTCATAAGACTCCATGCAATCATCTCAAACAAGCCCTCATGGCTAGTTTCATTTAGGACTTTGCCAACTCATCAACTCTATTCTCATTTCAACTCAATCAAGTCATAATGGCAAGTCTCATTTAGGACCTTCTCCACTCATCAATTCTATCCTCCACTCAACTCAGTCAAGCCTAATTTATTAAGCATTTATAACATCCCACGAACATACAAAACAAATCCTCTCCTTATTTATCACTTCCTTAGGAATCAACACAACTCTAAGAATTTTAAACCGACCATTCAAGAGAAATAGCACATTTAAGGAAATTAACACAATCAACACAATCACATGGTTAAAGGGGTCAACAAAGCATCTCCATCAACTCATACTAACATGAAGATTTTAGGAACTTCTTATCTCAACAACATCAACACATATAGAATGAAATAAATAGGAGACAAAACTCATTCAAACATAAACCATACCAAGAAACTCCATTCTCATGGACATCTAACCTCAAAGCAAGAGTAGGGCACATGGGTGGACTCAACCCATGTTTTAAATAGCCTTACATACCTTAGTGAAGACTTGAAAAAAACCTTGTGGTTGGGTCTTCAATGGAGAACTCGAATTTTGAAGCTCTTGGAACAATTCTTTGTTGAAGAAGGACTTGGAGAAGAAGAAGAAGAAGAAGAAGAGAGAGAGAGGGATTTTTAGGGCTTTTTTTTAGAGAGAGAGTAAGGCTGAAAATTATGTTCCCAAATGCTCAAGGATGATACATATATAATTTGGGACAAATTGCCCCTTCTCAAAAGTTCTGAAAAAAAAGGCTAAAACGCTTCTGGCGCGATAGTGGCGCATCGCGCCATTGCAGCGCCAGGCTGATTACGCCTAAAAACCTGCACATCGGTTAGTGGTGCGCTGCGCCAAGGATCAAACTACTGAGGCACATTCTTAGCACGATAGTGGCGCATCGCGCCCTTATAGCGCCAAGGCCAAATTTTCTGGGTTCTGGAAATTGGCTTGAAAACCCTGCACACCTCCTAGTGGCGCGCCGCGCCAGGGGTCAAACTACTAAGGCGTGTTCCTAGCGTAATAGTGGCGCATCGCGCCACTGTGGCGCCAAGCCCAGTTTTCCAGCAATTGCAACCCAGGCCTAAAATCCCTGCCCGTGCTAGTTCATCTTAGGATCGTCATATCTTTCGACTCCGAACTTCAAAAATTATGTTCTTGGTGGCGTTGGAAAGAAGACTCGACGACCTTTAATTTAATAGGTCATGGGCCACCCAGATTGTTGTCTTTCAAAAGATAGGGTCATTAGAAGTCGACCCCCTAAAATTAACTCATCCAAAAACGTAGCCATGACGAACCTTTTGGACTTAGCCGGGTCCTAAGGGTCCTTTGTGACCTCACATCACCTCCAACACCCTTCAATTACTCAGGGACTCATCTTAACTCATGCATATACTTTACAATACTCGAGTTCAACCCTACCCGTATACCAGAAGGGTCCGAATCTTAGGGAAAATTTTGAGGGGTGTTATATTATCTTCCCCTTGGGATCATTCATCCTCGAATGACGAGTAACCAAGAATGGACTCAGGGTACAAATCAAAACCAGAATTCAGTCATTCATCCAATCAAATTCTCAAACAAAGTACCAATCAAACTCATACTGCGCAAATAAATTCAAGTCAAAGAAATGAACATTACCTTCAGCATTCTCATCGGTAGGCACGAATAGATGTGGATATTTAGATTTCATATCCTCCTCTGTTTCCCATGTGGATTCCTCAACAAATTGATTTCTCCACAGGACCTTGACTGAGGCGATCTCTTTGTTCCTCAATTTGTGGATTTGGCGATCAAGAATTTGGACCGGAACCTCTTCATAGGATAAGCTATCCTTAACTCCAACACTACCAACGGGTACTACCAACGAGTGATCGCCTAAGCACTTCTTCAACATCGAAACATGGAATACCAGATGAATAGAGGCTAGCTCTGAGGGTAACTCCAACTCATAGGCAACACTCCCAATCTATCTCGAAACCTAGTAAGGACTAATATATCGAGGACTGAGCTTCCCTTTCCTTCTAAACCTCATGACGCCCTTCATGGGTGACACTTTCACGTATACCCAATCACCCACCTCAAACTCTAAGTCTCTCCTCCTCACGTCGGTGTAAGATTTTTGGCGGTTTTGGGCTGTCTTTAGCCTGTCTTGAATGACTCTCACCTTCTCCATGGCTTGGTGAAAAAAATCAAGCCCAATTAACTCAACTTCACCAACTTCAAACCACCCAATGGGTGATCTACACCGCCTCCCATACAAGGCCTCATAAGGAGCTATTTGAATGCTCGCATGATAGCTATTATTATAGGCAAACTCTATAAGAGGTAAGTGATCGTCCCAATTCCCTTTGAAGTCAAGCATACATGCCCTCAACATATCTTCCAATGTATGGATGGTGTGCTCTGCTTGGCCATCTGTCTATGGATAAAAGGTCGTACTCAAGTTCACCTTCGAACCTAATCCCTTCTGAAAGGATTTTCAAAATTGAGAAGTAAATTAGGCTCCTCTGTCTGAAATGATATACAAAGGGACCCCATGTAATCTGACAATCTCCTGTATATATAATTTTGCATAATCCTCGACGGTGTCAGTAGTCTTAACTGCCAAGAAGTGAGCTGATTTTGTCATTCTATCCACAATCACCCAAATCGAATCATGTTGCTTTTCGGACCTCGGTAATTCCATAATAAAGTCCATGTTGATCATTTCCCACTTCCATATCGGAATTTCTATATTTTGAGCTAAACCACATGACCTTTGATGCTCAACCTTCACCTGTTGGCAATTTGGACATTTGGAAACAAATTTCGCAATGTCTCTCTTCATCCCACTCCACCAATAGATTTCCCTCAAGTCATGATACATTTTTGTAGAGCCCGGATGAATAGAGTATCTAGAACTATGCACTTCGGCCATAATCCTCTCTCGAACATTATCGACATCAGGTACACACAATCTATTTTGGTACCTCAACACACCATCTCCCTCTTTGGTAAAAACTATTACCTCTTGTTTGTGATCAACTCCCTTCAATTGGAGAAGGATGGGGTCTTGGTCTTGTTTCTCTTTTATTTATGCCACAAGTGAGGATTTAGACCCATCCTGAACAGTAACTCCACCTTCGTTGTTCTCTTCTAGATGAAGTCCCAATCAGGCTAATCTATGTACCTCCTTTGCCAATTCCCTCCTTCCCTCCTCTACATGGGTAGTGCTACTCATAGACAACCTGCTAAGAGCATCAGCAACAACATTAGCTTTACCTGGATGGTAGAGGATGCTCATATCATAGTCTTTGAGTAGTTCAAGCCATCTCCTTTGCCTCAGGTTGAGTTCCTTCTGGCTAAAGACGTATTGCAAGCTCTTGTGATCAGTGAACACATCAACATGCACTCCATACAAGTAGTGGCGCCAAATTTTAAGCGCAAACACCACAGCTGCCAGCTCAAGGTCATGAGTTGGGTAGTTTCTCTCATGAACCTTAAGTTGTCTTGAAGCATAGGCTATCACCTTTCTACTCTACATCAGTACACAGCCTAACCCAATTCTAGATGCATCACAATAGATCACAAAGCCCTCTGTTCCATCGGGCAAAGTCAAGACAGGAGGAGTGGTTAGCTTGGCCTTTAGTTTCTAGAAACTCTCCTCACAAGCATTGGACCATTAGAACTTAGCCTTCTTTTGGGTCAGCTTAGTCAATGGTGATGATATGGATGAGAATCCCTCTACAAACATTCAATAATAGCCGGCCAAACCCAAGAAGCTCCTTATCTCTGTCGGGGATGTAGGTTTGGGCCAATTCTTCACAGCTTCAATCTTCTGAGCGTCAACCTGAATACCATATCCAGATACGATGTGGCCTAATAAAGCCACTGATGCAAGCCAAAATTCACATTTGGAGAACTTTGCATATAATACCTGCTCTCTCAAAGTTTGTAAGATGACTCTAAGATGATGGACGTGCTCCTCTTAATTCTTGGAGTAGACCAGAATATCATCTATGAATACAATCACAAACATATCAAGATATGGCTTAAACACTCGGTTCATGAGATCCATAAAAGATGTGGGGGCATTGGTCAACCTAAAAGACATGACCAAAAATTCAAAGTGGCCATAACGAGTCCGAAAAGCGGTCTTCAGAACATCACACTCCCTCACCTTCAACTAATGGTAGCCCGATCTTAAGTCTATCTTTGAGAAACAGGTGGCACCCTGAAGTTGATCAAATAAGTCATCTATTCTGGGGAGAGGGTACTTATTCTTTATGGTGACCTTGTTTAGCAGTCTGTAATCGATGCACATTCTAAGGGACCCATCTTTCTTTCAGACAAATAGGACGGGAGCATCCCATGGTGAGACGCTCAGCCTAATAAATCCCTTATCTAACAAGTCCTTTAACTGCTCCTTCAACTCCTTCAACTCAGCCGGAGTCATTCTATAGGGAGGGATTGAGATAGGCTGGGTATTAGGAAGAATATCAATCCCAAAGTCGATCTCCCTATCAGGAGGGACTCCAGGCAGATCTTTAGGAAAGACATCCGGAAACTCATTGACAATTGGAACCGACTCAAGGGATGGAGACTCAATATCGTCATCTTTCACTTGGACAAGGTGATAAATACACCCCTTTGAGATTATCTTCCTGGCCCTAAGGTAAGAAATAAACTTACCCTTAGGAAAACAGGATTCCCCTTCCACTCTATAACAGCCTCGTTCGGGAATTTGAACTTAACAATCTGGGTCCTATAGTCAATAGAAGCATAACAGACATAAAGCCAGTCCATGCCAAGGATCACATCGAAATCAACCATATCCAACTCAACCAAGTCAGCCAAGGTATCCCTGTGATGAATTGACATAGTGCAATCTCTATAGACTTTCTCAGCTATGATAGAATTTCCAATAGGAATAGCTACGCAAAAAGGCTCACAAAGATATTTGGGAGTTTTATTGAATTTACCAGCCACGTAAGGAGTCACAAAAGATAGTATGGCACCCAGATCTATCAAAACATAGCAATCAAGATAAGAGACTCGAATCATACCCATCACGACATTTGGAGAGTTCTCTTGATCTTGGCGACTACCCATAGCATATAAACAGTTTGTACCTCCGTTGGTGCCTGAAGTAGTGCCCCTCTGATTACCTCTAGCTGGTGGTGCGGTGGTAGAATGTTGGGCTCTGTTTCCCCAGTTGGACACTCTCTCTAAAAATGATCCATTTGGCCGCATTTATAACAACCAACCCTTCCCGCTCTGAACTCCCCAAAGTGGAGCCTACCACACTTGCCGCATGGTGGCTTCCCTCTCAAACCTTGACTCACACTAGTCTGGGATTGAGAACCCTGGGGTCTGAAATTCTGGCGACTCTATCCCTACCGATCATACCTGTTCTGCAGCATAGGTGCACTGGCGGTAGATGAGGCATAGTTGGAAGGCCTCTTCTGGAAGAAGGACCTATTGCCCCTGTTTTTCCTCAGTTCATTCTGATGCCCAGCTAATTTCACCTTCTTGCTCAGATGCTCCTCTCTGTCTTTTCTCTTCTCATCCTTCACCTGTTGAGCATACACCATTAATCTGGAAATGTCCATGTCCGAGATCAACAATGCTGCTTTGCATTCCTTCTTTACATGCCTCCCTAACCCAGAGACAAACTTCCTCATCTTTGACCTCATATCTAGGATTATTTCGGGAGCATACCTGGACAACTGGATGAACTTCAGGCCATATTCCTTAACAATCATGTCTTCTTGTTTTAGATTTACAAACTCCTCCACCTTCGCTTCCCTCAATTCTCGGGGAAAGAAGTGGTCAATAAAGGCTCCCTCAAATTCATTCCACATAGCAGGTTCAGCATCCTCACCTCTACCTTGTTCCCATTGGTTATACCAAATGTTTGCCATATCCTTGAGTTGATAGGACACCAACTCAACCCCCTTAATCTCCGTAGCATGCATAGCTTTCAGAATCTTCCAAATCTTATCAATAAAATTTTAGGGATCTTCATCAACCTTAGAACCCATGAATGCCGGCGGATTCATCCTCAGAAAGTCTCTAAGTCTAGTGGCAGCAGACGGCTCTTAGGAACTAGAGCTAAGAGTCGGCGAACTCTGGTTACCGTTCCGGGCAGCCACTAACTAAGTGAGCATAGTAATTGCCCCTCGAAATTCTGCCTCTGAAGTGGGTGCAGGTGGAGTAGCAGGCACTTAGGGTGCCTCCACATATCTCATAGGTCGGCCTCTAACCCTTGCTGGACGTACCTCTGATTGGGGCATCTCGGAGTTATCAATATTTCTCTGGCTAGCTGTACGTTTAGGAGGCATTATTTGTAACGTATGAACGCACGAATTAGAAAGGAGTTTTATAGAGTTTAACTCTATCGCACGAATTTTAGAGTATGAAAGAAGTGAAACAATTCCTAATGTCTTATAGCCTCCTGATTATAAGTGTGGTGTGCAATACACCCATAAGCAAGACTCTACTAGACACGGCTTCATAGACTCCCTAGGACACTTGAACTCTGTGCTCTGATACCATGATTGTCACGCCCTAGACGTGACCGGCACTCGAAAGCCATTTCTAACCTTCAAGCGAACCATTTGATTCAGTCACACTATCATTCAATCACATTCACTCAAAGGAGGGTTCAATCATAATATACTATTCATGATATAAGTGCCGAACGCCAAACATTTTCAGCTCAACAAAAAAAGTATAATAGGACTTCTCAAAAATAGAAGTCCAACCTTCCCACACTCTAGTCTATGAAGCCTCTATCAAAGTCTAGAAGGTGCCCATGACAAGCCCATGGCTACCAACAATCGAGATAAAGGAAACAACAATAAAATTATACAAGAAAGCTCAACATCCTCCGGAAACTAGGAGGACTCACCAACTAGCTGGGAGTGTATGTGGATCTTCAACGGAGTGTCGGTTGATGATCTCTAGTACCTGTCGTTGCATCATAAAATGATACAGGCCAAATGGCGTCAGTACATGGAATGTACGAGTATGTAAAATGGCCGAATAAAACAATCATCAGAAAACATCAATATCAACTCGGGATCTCAACTCATATATATACATGACAACTCACTCAAGTGTCCTAAGTCTAACAAGAAATGGTTTAGATCAGACCAAATCTTATGCCACTCAACTCAACTGACTCGGAGTACTATTATGGCCTAAATAGGAGTTTTTCTTATCCGACAACCATCACTTATGAGCCAGTGATAGTTCAACAATCAGACATTGTTGCCACGTCCGTTCATACCTTGCTAGGGCATGAACACCTCCCTATTCATGGATTTCATCGATTAGTCAAGTCCTATCATTTTAGGACAAATAAATGGGAAATATCCGACTTTAACGGTTCGATCCCATGGGAAGCATCCGACTTTAACGGTTCTATCCCTACCTACATTGGCGGCGTAGTTTCTAGGGTTCGAGTACGGACTATACTCTCGCCTGCCTCGGTGCTCGATACTCCTCCCACGACTCTATGCTCATAAGACTCCATCCAATCATCTCAAACAAGCCCTCACAGCGAGTTTCATTTAGGATTTTTCCAACTCATCAACTCTATTCTCATTTCAACTCAATCAAGTCATAATGGCAAGTCTTATTTAGGACCTTGTCTACTCATCAATTTTATCCTCCAATCAACTCAGTCAAGCATAATTTAATAAGCATTTATAACATCCCACGAACATAACAAACCAATCCTCTCCTAATTTATCACTTCCATAGGACTCAACACAACTCTAAGAATTTTAAACCGACCATTCAAGAGAAATAGCACATTAAAGGAAATTCACACATTCAACATAATCACATGGTTAAAGGGGTCAACAAAGCATATTATCAAGTCATCTCCATCAACTCATACAAACATGAAGATTTTAGGAACTTCTTAGATCAGCAACATCAACACATATAGAATGAAATAAATAGGAGACAAAACTCATTAAAACATAAACCATACCAAGAAACTCCATTCTCATTGACATCTAACCTCAAAGCAAGAGTAGGTCACATGGGTGGACTCAACCCATGTTTTAAATAGCCTTACATAAGTGAAGACTTGAGAAAAACCTTGTGGTTGGGTCTTCAATGGAGAACTAGAATCTTGAAGCTCTTGGAACAATTCTTTGTTAAAGAAGGACTTGAAGAGGAAGAAGAAGAAGAAGAAGAGAGAGGGATTTCTAGGGCTTTTTTTTAGAGAGAGAGTGAGGCTGAAAATTATGTTCCCAAATGCTCAAGAATGATACATATATAAATTGGGACAAATTCCTAAATTGCCCCTTTCAAAAGTTCTGAAAAAAAAGGCTAAAATGCTCCTGGCGTGATAGTGGCGCGTCGCGCCAATGTAGCGCCAGGACGATTACGCCTAAAAACCTGCACATCGGTTAGTGGTGCACCGCTTCAAGGACCAAACTACTGAGGCATATTCTTGGTGCGATAGTGGCGTGTCGCGCCCTTACAGTGCCAAGGCTAAATTTTCTGGGTTTTGGAAATTGGCTTGAAAACCCTAGACACCTCGTAGTGGCGTGCCGCGCCGCGCTAGGGGCCAAACTACTGAGACGTATTCATGGCGCGATAGTGGCGCATCACGCCACTGTGGCGCCAAGCCCATTTTTCCAGTAATTGCAATCCAGGCCTGAAATCCCTGTTGTGCTAGTTCGTCTTAGGATCATCATATCTTTCAACTCCGAACTCCAAAAATTACGTTCTTGGTGGCGTTAGAAAGAAGACTCGACGACCTTTAATTTAATAGGTCATGGGCCACCCAGATTGTTGTCTTCCAAAATATAGGGTCGTTAGAAGTCGACCCCTTTAAATAAACTCATCCAAAAACGTAGCCACGATGAACCTTTTGGACTTAACTGGGTCCTAGGGGTCCTTTGTGACCCCACATCACCTCCAACACCCTTCAATTACTCAGGGACTCATCTTTACTCATACATATACTTCAAAATACTCGAGTTTGACCCTACCCGTATACCAGAAGGGTCCGAATCTTAGGGAAAACTTTAAGGAGTGTTACATTATCTCCCCCTTGGGATCATTCGTCCTCGAATGACGAGTAACCAAGAATGGACTCAGGGTACAAATCAAAACCAGAATTCAGTCATTCATCCAATCAAATTCTCAAACAAAGTACCAATCAAACTCATACTGCGCAAACAAATTCAAGTCAAAGAAATGAACATTACCTTCAGCATTCTCATCGGTAGGCACGAATAGATATGGATATTTAGATTTCATATCCTCCTCTGTTTCCCATGTGGATTCCTCAATAAATTGATTTCTCCACAGGACCTTGACTGAGGCGATCTCTTTGTTCCTCAATTTGCGGATTTGGCGATCAAGAATTTGGACCGGAACCTCTTCATAGGATAAGCTATCCTTAACTCCAACACTACCAATGGGTACTACCAACGAGTGATCGCCTAAGCACTTCTTCAACATCGAAACGTGGAATACCGGATGAATAGAGGCTAGCTCTGAGGGTAACTCCAACTCATAGGCAACACTCCCAATCTATCTCGAAACCTAGTAAGGACCAATATATCGAGGACTGAGCTTCCCTTTCCTTCCAAACCTCATGACGCCCTTCATGGGTGACACTTTCACGTATACCCAATCACCCACCTCAAACTCTAAGTCTCTCCTCCTCACGTCGGTGTAAGATTTTTGGCGGCTTTGGGCTGTCTTTAGCCTGTCTTGAATGACTCTCACCTTCTCCATGGCTTGGTGAACAAAATCAGGCCCAATTAACTCAATTTCACCAACTTCAAACCACCCAATGGGTGATCTACACCTCCTCCCATACAAGGCCTCATTAGGAGCCATTTGAATGCTCGCATGATAACTATTATTATAGGCAAACTCTATGAGAGGTAAGTGATCATCCCAATTCCCTTTGAAGTCAAGCACACATGCCCTCAACATATCTTCCAATGTCTGGATGGTGCGCTCTGCTTGGCCATCTGTCTGGGGATGAAAGGTCGTACTCAAGTTCACCTTCGAACCTAATCCCTTCTAAAAGGATTTTCAAAATTGAGAAGTGAATTGGGCTCCTCTATCTGAGATGATAGACAAAGGGACCCCATGCAATTTGACGATCTCCTGTATATATAATTTTGCATAATCCTCAGCGGTGTCAGTAGTCTTAACTGACAAGAAATGAGTTGATTTTGTCATTCTATCCACAATCACCGAAATCGAATCATGTTACTTTCGGGACCTCGGTAAACCCGTAATAAAGTCCATGTTGATCATTTCCCACTTCCATTCCGGAATTTCTATATTTTGAGCTAAACCACATGGCCTTTGATGCTTAACCTTCACCTGTTGGCAATTTGGACATTTGGAAATAATTTCCACAATGTCTCTCTTCATCCCACTCCACCAATAGATTTCCCTCAAGTCATGATACATTTTTGTAGAGCCCGGATGAATAGAGTATCTAGAACTATGCGCTTCGTCCATAATCCTCTCTTGAACATCATCAACATCAGGTACACACAATCTATTTTGGTACCTCAATACACCATCTCCCCCTTTGGTAAAAACCATTACCTCTTGTTTGTGAACAACGCCCTTCAATTGGAGAAGGACGAGGTCTTGGTCTTGTTTCTCCTTTACTTCTGCCACAAGTGAGGGTGTAGACCCAACCTGAACAGTAACTCCGCCTTCGTTGTTCTCTTCCAGACGAACTCCCAATCGGGTTAATCTATATACCTCCTTTGCCAATTCCCTCCTTCCCTCCTCTACATAGGTAGTGCTACTTATAGACAACCTGCTAAGAGCATCAGCAACAACATTAGCTTTACCTGGATGGTAGAGGATGCTCATATCATAGTCTTTGAGTAGTTCAAGCCATCTTGTTTGCCTCAGGTTGAGTTCCTTCTGGCTAAAGACATATTGCAAGCTCTTGTGATCAGTGAACATATCAACATGCACTCCATACAAATAGTGGCACCAAATTTTAAGCGCAAACACCACAGCTGCCAGCTCAAGGTCATGAGTTGGGTAGTTTCTCTCATGAACCTTAAGTTGTCTTGAAGCATAGGCTATCACCTTTCCCCTCTACATCAGTACACAGCCAAACCCAATTCTAGATACATCACAATTGATCACAAAGCCCTCTGTTCCATCGGGCAAAGTCAAGACAGGAGCAGTGGTTAGCTTGGCCTTTAGTTTCTGGAAACTCTCTTCACAAGCATCAGACCATTGGAACTTAGCCTTCTTTTGGGTCAGCTTAGTCAATGGTGATGATATGGATGAGAACCCCTCCACAAACCTTCGATAATAGCCGGCCAAACCCAAGAAGCTCATTATCTCTGTCAGGGATGAGGGTCTGGGCCAATTCTTCACAGCTTCAATCTTCTGAGTGTCAACCTGAATACCTTCTCCAGATACGATGTGGCCTAATAAAGCCACTAATGCAAGCCAAAATTTACATTTGGAGAACTTTGCATACAATACCTGCTCTCTCAAAGTTTGTAAGACGCCTCTAAGATGATGGGCGTGCTCCTCTTCATTCTTGGAGTAGACCAGAATATCATCTATGAATACAATTACAAACATATCAAGATATGGCTTAAGCACTCGGTTCATGAGATCCATAAAAGCTGCGGGGGCATTGGTCAACCTAAAGGATATGACCAAAAATTCAAAGTGGCCATAAAGAGTCTAAAAAGCGGTCTTCGGAACATCATACTCCCTCACCTTCAACTAATGGTAGCCCGATCTTAAGTCTATTTATGAGAAACAGGTGGCACCCTGAAGTTGATCAAATAAGTCATCTATTCTGGGGAGAGGGTACTTATTCTTTATGGTGACCTTGTTTAGCAGTCTGTAATCGATGCACATTCTAAGGAACCCATCTTTCTTTCACACAAATAGGACAGGAGCATCCCATGGTGAGACGCTCAGCCTAATGAATCCCTTATCTAACAAGTCCTTCAACTGCTCCTTCAACTCCTTCAACTCAGCCGGAGTCATTCTATAGGGAGGGATTGAGATAGGCTTGGTATCAGGAAGAATATCAATCCCAAAGTCGATCTCTCTATCAGGAGGGACTCCAGGCAGATCTTCAGGAAAGACATCCAGAAACTCATTGACAATTGGAACCAACTCAAGGGATGGAGACTCAATATCGTCATCTTTCACTCGAACAAGGTGATAAATACACCCCTTTGAGATTAGCTTCTTGGCCCTAAGGTAAGAAATAAACTTACCCTTAGGCACAACCGGACTCCCCTTCCATTCTATAACAGCCTCGTTCGGGAATTTGAACTTAACAATCTGGGTCCTATAGTCAATAGAAGCATAACAGATATAAAGCCAGTCCATGCCAAGGATCACATCGAAATAAACCATGTCCAACTCAACCAAGTCAGCCAAGGTATCCCTATGATGAATTGACACAGTGCAATCTCTATAGACTTTCTCAACTACGACAGAATTTCCAACAGGAGTAGCTACGCAAAAAGGCTCACAAAGATATTCGAAAATTTTATTGAATTTACCAGCCACGTAAGGAGTCACAAAAGATAGTATGGCACCCAGATCCATCAAAACATAGCAATCAAGAGAAGAGACTCAAATCATACCCATCACGACATTTGGAGAGTTCTCTTGATCTTGGCGACTACCCATAGCATATAAACGGTTTGTACCTCCGTTGGTGCCTGAAGTAGTGCCCCTCTGATTACCTCTAGCTGGTGGTGCGGTGGTAGAATGTTGGGCTCTGTTTCCCCAGTTGGACACTCTCTCTAAAAATAATCCATTTTGCCGCATTTATAACAACCAACCCTTCCCGCTCTGAACTCCCCCAAGTGGAGCCTACCACACTTGCCGCATAGTGGCTTCCCTCTCAAACCTTGACTCACACTAGTCTGGGATTGAGAACCCTGGGGTCTGAAATTCTGGCGACTCTATCCCTACCGATCATACCTGTTCTGCAGCATAGGTGCACTGGCGGTAGATGAGGCATAGTTGGAAGGCCTCTTCTGGAAGAAGGACCTATTGCCCCTATTTTTTCTCAGTTTATTCTCATGCCCAGCTAATTTCGCCTTCTTGATCAGATGTTCTTCTCTCTCTTTTCTCTTCTCATCCTTCAATTGTTGAGCATACACCATTAATCTGGAAATATCCATGTCTGAGATCAACAATGCTGCTTTGTATTCCTTCTTTACATGCCTTCCTAACCCAGAGATAAAGTTTTTCATCTTTGACCTCATATCTAGGATCATTTCGGGAGCATACCTGGATAGCTGGATGAACTTCAGGCCATATTCCTTAATAGTCATGTCTTCTGGTTTCAGATTTACAAACTCCTCCACCTTTGCTTCCCTCAATTCTCGGGGAAAGAAGTGGTCAAGAAAGGCTCCCTCAAATTCATTCCACATAGTAGGTTCAGCATCCTCACCTCTACCTTGTTCCCATTGGTTATACCAAATGTTTGCCACATCCTTGAGTTGATAGGACACCAACTCAACCCTCTCAATTTCTGTAGCATGCATAGCTTTCAGAATCTTCCACATCTCATCAATAAAATTTTGGGGATCTTCATCAACCTTAGAACCCCTGAATATCGGTGGATTCATCCTTAGAAAGTTTCTAAGTCTAATGGCAGCAGACAGCTCGTGGGAACTAAAGCTAAGAGTCGACGAACTCTGGTTACCTTTCCGGGCAGCCACTAACTGAGTGAGCGTAGCAATTGCCCCTCGAAATTCTGCCTCTGAAATGGGTGCAGGTGGAGTAGCAGGCACTTGGGGTGCCTCCGCATATCTCGCAGATCGGCCTCTAGCCCTTGCTGGATGTACCTCTGATTGGGGCATCTTGGCGTTATCAACATTTCTCTTGCTAGCTGTACGTTTAGTTGTCATTATTTGTAACGTATGAATGCACGAATTAGAAAGGAGTTTTATAGAGTTTAACTCTATCGCACGAATTCCAGAGTATGAAAGAAGTGAAATATTTCCTAATGTCCTATAGCCTCCTGATTATAAGCGTGGTGCACAACACACCCATAAGCAAGACTCTACTAGACATGGCTTCATAGACTCCTTAGGACACTTGATCACTGTGCTCTGATACCATGATTGTCACGCCCCGGGAGGGTACCCTAGATGTGACCAGCACTCGAAAGCCATTTCTGACCTTCGAGCGAACCATCTGATTCAGTCACACTATCATTCAATCATATTCACTCAAAGGAGGGTTCAATCATAACCTACTATTCACGATATAAAGGCCAAACGCCAAACATTTTCAGCTCAACAAAAAAAGTATAATAGGACTTCTCAAAAATAGCAGTCCAACCTTCCCACACTCTAGTCTATGAAGCCTCTATCAAAGTCTAGAAAGTGCCCATGACAAGCCCATGGATACCAACAATCGAGATAAAGGAAACAACAACAAAACTATACAAGAAAGCTCAACATCCTCCGGAAACTAGGAGGACTCACCAACTAGCTAGGAGTGTATGTGGATCTTCAACGGAGCGCCAGTTTATGATCTCTAGTACCTGTCGCTGCATCATAAAACAATGCAGGCCAAATGGCGTCAGTATATGGAATGTACAAGTATTTAAAATGGCCGAATAAAACAATCATCAGAAAACATCAATATCAACTCGGGATATCAACTCATATATATACATGACAACTCACTCAAGTGTCCTAAGTCTAACAAGAAATGGTTTAGATCAGACCAAATCTCATGCCACTCAACTCAACTGACTCGGAGTACGATTATGGCCTAAATAGGAGTTTTTCTTATCCGACAACCATCACTTATGAGCCAGTGATAGTACAATAATCAGACTTTGTTGCCACGTCCGTCCATACCTTGCCAGGGCATGAACGCCTCCCTAATCATGGATTTCATCGATTAGTCAAGTCCTATCATTTCAGGACAAATAAATGGGAAACATCTGACTTTAACGGTTTGATCCTATGGGAAGCATCCGACTTTAACGGTTCCATCCCTACCTACATTGGCGGCATAGTTTCTGGGGTTCGAGTACGGACTATACTCTCGCCTACCTCGGTGCTCGATACTCCTCCCATGACTCTATTCTCATAAGACTCCATCCAATCATCTCAAACAAGCCCTCACAGCTAGTTTCATTTAGGACTTTTCCAACTCGTCAACTCTATTCTCATTTTAACTCAATCAAGTCATAATGGCAAGTCTCATTTAGGACCTTGTCCACTCATCAATTCTATCCTCTAATCAACTCAGTCAAGCCTAATTTAATAAGCATTTATAACATCCTACGAACATAACAAACCAATCCTCTCCTCATTTATCACTTCCTTAGGACTCAACACAACTCTAAGAATTTTAAACCGACCATTTAAGAGAAATAGCACATTTAAGGAAATTGACACATTCAACATAATCACATGGTTAAAGGGGTCAACAAAGTATATTATCAAGTCATCTCCATCAACTCATACTAACATGAAGATTTTAGGAACTTTTTAGCTCAACAACATCAACACATATAGAATCAAATAAATAGGATACCAAAATCATTCAAACATAAACCATACCAAGAAACTCCATTCTCATGGATATCTAACCTCAAAGAAAGAGTAAGGCACATGGGTGGACTCAGCCCATATTTTAAATAGCCTTACATACCTTAGTGAAGACTTGAGAAAAACCATATGGTTGGGTCTTCAATGGAGAACTCGAATCTTGAAGCTCTTTGAACAATTCTTTGTTAAAGAAGGTCTTGAAGAAGAAGAAGAAGAGAGAGGGATTTCTAAGGCTTTTTTTTAGAGAGGGAGTGAGGCTGAAAATTATGTTCCCAAATTCTCAAGAATGATACATATATAATTTGGGACAAATTCCCAAATTGCCCCTTCTCAAAAGTTCTAGAAAAAAGGCTAAAATGCTCCTGGCGCGATAGTGGCGCATCGCGCCATTGCAGCGCCAGGCCGATTACGCCTAAAAACCTGCACATCAGTTAGTGGCGCGCCGCACTAAGGACCAAACTACTGAGGCACATTCTTGGCGTGATAGTGGCGCGTCGCGCCCTTACAGCGCCAAGGCTAAATTTTCTGGGTTCTGGAAATTGGCTTAAAAATCCTGCACACCTCATAGTGGCGCACCGCGCTAGGGGACAAACTACTGAGGCGTGTTCCTGGCGCAATAGTGGCACATCGCGCCACTATGGCGTCAAGCCTAGTTTTCCAGCAATTGCAACCCAGGCCTGAAATTCCTGCCGTGCTAGTTCGTCTTAGGATCGTCATATCTTTCGACTCCGAACTCCAAAAATTACGTTCTTGGTGGCTTTGGAAAGAAGACTCGGCGATCTTTAATTTAATAGGTCATGGGCCACCCATATTGTTGTCTTTAAACTCCCTTAAATGAACTCATCCAAAACGTAGACACGACGAACCTTTTGGACTTAGCCGGGTCCTAGGGGTCCTTTGTGACCCCACATCACCTCTAACACCCTTCAATTACTCAGGGACTCATCTTAAATCATGCATATACTTCATAATACTCGAGTTCGACTCTACTCGTATACCAGAAGGGTCCGAATCTTAGGGAAAATTTTAAGGGGTGTTACATGGAGCCAGAAGAAAATATAATTGTTCGAGGGCATGGTAGAGGAAGATGCAGGAGAGGGAGGCGAGGTAGGGGCAGAGGGAGAGCAACACCTGCCAAAGTGGAGATCCCTATTGAAGAAGTATTGGTAGATGGGGCCCCTGCTGCTCCCTAGAATGACTTATAAGGAAAGGAAAAAGTTGGAGATGAACAAAAGCAAGTTGAACAGGAGGAGAACAACCAAACTAGGGCTGTTGGTATTCCCCCTCTAGATCTAATATTAGCTCAGCAGATCTTGGCCTGCCTGAGTTGGCTGGCTGGCACTGGCGCCATCCCCACTATGCCTACAGCACTTGCTCCTGTTACTCGTTTTCTTGTTGCTGCAGCTCAACCAGCAGAAGAGGTGGTAGGCACAAATGTATTTTTCAAGGCTACTAATGGTTCTTATGATGACTGTTACTGAGCATGATATGCTCACCAAGTTCCTCAAACTCAAACCTCCAGTCTTCTATGGTACTGAAACTAAAAATGCCTATGAATTTATTCTTGATTGCTATAAGAGGTTGCACAAGCTGGGTATAATATATCAGTATGGAGTGGAGTTTGTGACTTTTCAGCTGCAGGGTTAGGCCAAGAAGTGGTGGAGGGCTTATGTGGAGTGTCATTCATCTTTGTTGCCCCCACTCACTTGGGTTCAGTTCTATGCTCTATTCTTAGAAAAGTATGTGCCCCATACTCTGAGGGACAGAAAGAAGGATGAGTTTATGGCCCTTGAGCAGGAAGGGTTATTAGTGGCTACTTATGAGTTCAAGTTCCATACATTATCCAGGTACGCTATTCAGCTGGTCACTATAGAAGAGGAGAGGATCAAGTTGTTCATAAAGGGGTTGAACCCCGAGTTGCAGGTACTTTCTGTCTATATAAATTTGTCTAGCAGGAGTTTCAATGAAGTCACAGACTTAATTTCAACGAAGTCACAGACTTTGTTAAGAAGGTAGAAGGTATGAGGAAAGATGGACAAGCCAAAGCTTTGGATAAGAAGCCCAAGAGTACAGGTAACTTCTAAGGATCATATTCTAGAGGGCCAGGTAGATCAGTGATTGCAGCCAAGCCAATTCAGTCAGTACTGCCCGCTTCTACTGGTAGTTTTTCAAGTACTCCACAGCAGCATCTGGCCCATAAGGGTCAGGGAGCATCATTCCTAGGTAGCCGCCAGTCCTTTGATCGCATTTGTTTTAATTATGGAGAGCTGGGCCATATATGAAGGGAGTGCAATCACCCCCGCGGGATACTTTCAGCCCCCATCAAGCCAAAATAGTGGTCCCAACAGTTGGAGGGAGCAATGGTAGAGAACATCCACAAGTTGGGCAAAAAGGCAATTCGAGAGGCCATGAGGGATAAGGTAATGGTAGTGCAGGTCAAGAAGCAGCCCATCCAGGCAGAGAGGTAGCCCGACAGGATGATTGGGCTGATTTTTATGCATTTCTAGGTAAGACCAAGGGAGAGGCATTGACGCAGTTATCATAGGTACTATTTTTGTCTGTGACAGGATAGCTACTATTTTATTTGATATGGATTTCACTTATTCTTATGTGTCTGTAAAATATTCCTTGGGTTTTGATGCCTTGTGTGATATATTAGATGCCTTATTCATGTTTCTACCCTTATTGGAGAGTCAGTCATAGTCACCCATGTGTATCGTGCTTGTTCTGTTGTATTTAAGGGATACCAGACTTGGGTTGACCTAGTGATTTTAGACATGACAGATTTTGATGTGATCTTAGGCATGATTTGGTTGTCCTCTACTTTGTTGTACTTAATTGCAATGCAAAAATTATGGTTCTAGAGATCCCGAGGAGGGAAAGGTTAAAGTGGGAAGGGGTGTACAAGCCTTAGCCAGCTAAGGTCATATCCTTTCTCTAGGCTAGAAAAATAGTGGGTAGGGTTGTTTGGCTTATTTGACCCATATCCAAGATGTGGATGTAGAGTCTCCTACTATTGAGTCTATTCTAGTAGTGTGTGAATTTTTGAAAGTTTTCCCGTTAGACTTGCCTGGTATGCCTCCTAGTCGAGATATAGATTTCTGCATTGACTTAGAGCCGGATACTCATCCAATTTTGATCCCTCCCTATTGTATGGCTCCGAAAGAGTTGAGAGAGCTTAAGGCTTAGATTCAAGAGCTTCTTGACAAGGGGTTCATTCATCCTAGTGATTCCCCTTGGGGTGCTCCGGTGTTTTTTCAACAAAAAGGATGGTAGTATAAGAATGTGCATTGACTACCGATAATTGAATAAGGTAACCATCCAAAATAAATATCTTATGTCTCGTATTGATGATATTTTTGACAAGTTGCAAGGTGCTTCAATTTCTCAAAGATTTATCTGAGGTCTGGGTATCATCAGCTGAAAATTAGGCCGGGGGATATGCCCAAAATAGCTTTTAGGATAAGGTATGGGCACTATGATTT
This sequence comes from Solanum dulcamara, assembly GCF_947179165.1. Lineage (NCBI taxonomy): Eukaryota > Viridiplantae > Streptophyta > Magnoliopsida > Solanales > Solanaceae > Solanum > Solanum dulcamara. Next base: position 69,603,029 of record NC_077243.1, on the reverse strand, counting down.
TTTAGTAATGTCCTTTTGGTTGACCAATGCACCTGCAGCCTTCATGAGTTTGATGAATATGGTGTTCCAACCACTCCTGGATTTGTTCATGATAGTGTTTATAGATGATACATTAATATACTCAAAGAGCGAACAGGAACATGTAGATCATCTTCGAATTGTGTTGGGTGTTTTGGGAAGACAAAGATTATATGTAAAATTGTCTAAGTATGAATTTCGGTTGCCTTCAGTTGCCTTTTTAGGCCATGTTATTTCAAAAGAAGGGGTAATGGTGGACTCACAAAAGATTCAGGCAGTTAAGAATTGGTCTAGGCCCAGTTTGGTGACCAAAATTAGAAGTTTTGTGGGGCTGGCCAGTTACTATCGGCGGTTCGTGAAAAACTTTGCTTCTATTGCTACTCACTTGACCAGGTTGACTAAAAAGGAAGTGTCGTTCGAGTGGACTAACAAGTGTGAAGAGAGCTTTCAAAAGCTCAAGACTCTTGTGACCACAACACTAATTCTGACCCTGCCGGTTGAAGGTAAGGACTTCATTATTTATTGTGATGCTTCACATTCCGTTTTGGGTGTTGTGTTGATGCAGGATAAGAATGTTATAGAATATGCTTCATGAAAATTAAATGTGAATGAGAGGAACTCATGACTTAGAGTTGGCAACGATAGTGTTTGCACTGAAAATCTAGAGACATTATTTGTACGGTGTCAAATGTGAGGTGTTTACAGATCACCGCATCTTACAATACGTTTTCACCTAGAAATACTTGAATTTGAGACAGTAAAGGTGGATGTAATTGCTTAAATACTATGATATCACTATCCAATACCATCTAAGTAAGGCTAATATGGTAGTAGACGCGTTGAGATGGAAACCAGTGAGCATGGGCAGTTTAGCTTGTTTAGAGGCTCTTAAGCGGCCCCTGGTTAGAGAGATTCAAGCCTTGGAGGCCAGGTTCATGAGACTAGGCATCTTAGAGAAAGGTGGGATAATGGCCGGAGTTAATCTAAGGCACACTTTTATAAAATAGATTAAGACCAATCAGTTTGAGAATGTAAACTTAAATGAAATTAGAGGAAAAGTATTGATGGGCAAGCCCCAAGACTCAACACTTGATGTAGGTGGGGTTCTTCACTTCATACCCATATGATGGAAGATATGCTGCCGTTCCTAATGGTTTGATGAGGAAAATCCTGATTGAAGAAGCTTGGCCTCAAGAAGGAGAGTTCACCATACTAATGTATGTGGTAAGGGGATTTATGATTAGCAAGGCCATGGATGATCCAAGTAAAAGAGAGAATCTCTTCCACTCCAATTGCCTCATCAAAGATAATGTGTGTTCATTGATCATTGATAGTGGAAATTGTGCAAATGTTGCTAGCACCACTTTAGTGGACATCTTGAAACTTCCAACCACTAAGCATGCTACACCTTACAAACTTCAATGGTTGAGTGAATGTGGAGAATTGAGGGTTCATAAGCAAGAGTCGATCAAGTTCAAAATTTGGAGGTACCAAGATGAGATTCTATGTGATGTGGTCCCAATGTAAGCATGTCATGTGCTACTCAAGAGACCTTAGCAATATGATCGTTCAACTAAGCATGAGGGAAGAACCAACAAATATTCACTTCTGTTAAATGAGCATAAATATGTCCTCCATCCAATGTCACCCTCACAAGTCAATGAAGTGTATCGAAAGATGAGTAAGTTAAGAGAGAAAAAGAAGGATGAGGAAGAACATATGGAGGTTGAGAATAATGAAGATGAAAGGAGGGAGTTGAGGGGAAAGGGCCAAGGGTTTTTGGCTAGGTATAAGGAGATAAGGGAAGAAATAGAGGCCAAAGGCTCGTTGATCCCTATCACACATAGGGATCATGTATTGCAAACTAACCACTCTCATTCTTATCTTCCTCATTCCATTTCCCTTCTTTTGTAGGATTAGGGCAGCGGACATTCCTAAGACCTCAATTAGGACTCGTTACGGCCACTATGAGTTCCTTGTGATAACTTTTAGGTTGACTAATGCCTCTACCACCTTCATAGATTTGATGAATTGAGTGTTCAGGCCATACCTTGATTTTTTTATCATCATCTTTATTGATGAAATATTGGTATACTCATAGAGCCGAAGTGAACGTGAGCAACATTTGAGTATAGTGCTCTAGATTTTGATAAATCAATGACTTTATGCTAAGTTCTCAAAGTGAGAGTTTTGGCTTGAGTCTGTAGCATTCTTGGGGCACGTTGTGTCCAAGGAAGGTATTATGGTTGATCCGGTTAAGATTTAAGCTATTTCTCATTGGGACAGGTCCACTTCTGTTACTGAGGTTCGTAGCTTTATCAGGTTAGTGAGTTACTACAAACTCTTTATTAAGGGCTTTCCACTATTGCATCAATAACTCAGTTGACTCGCCAGGATGTTCCTTTTTTACATTTGGAGGAGTGTGAGATGAGGTTTCAAAGGCTCAAGGTGTTACTTACCACCACTCTTATTTTGAATCTTCCAGTTGAGGGCGGGGGCTTCACGGTATATTGTGACGCATCCGATATTACTTTTGGTTGTGTATTGATACAACAATGCTGGGTTATAGCTTATGTGTTGAGGCAGCTTAAGCTAAATGAGCGCAATTATTCCACCAATAACTTGGAGTTGGTGGTGGTAGTATTTCTACTCAAGATCTAGAGGGACTATCTATATGGAGTCCATTGTGAGATCTAAACAGATCATAGGAGCCTTAAGTACATTATGAGCTAGAGGGACCTTAATTTGAAGTAGAGTCAGTGGATTCAGTTCCTGAAGGACTATGACCTCTCTATTCTCTACCATCTAGGGAAGGCTAATGTAGTAGTTGGCGCCTTGAGCCAGAAGGCAGTAAATATAGGTAGTCTAGCCTTTCCTTTTATTTTGGATCTACTGTTGGCTTTGGACATCCAGTCCTTAGCTAGCTAGATGATTCGACATGATATTTCAGATTCCATACTAATATTAGCCTATGTAGGGGTTCAGTCATCTTTGCTAGATCGGATCCGAGGTCGTCAATTTGAGGATGAATCTTTGGTGGCACTTTGAGATAGGGTGTTGGAAGACAATGCTTGATGCCACCTTAGATTCAGATGGGGTTTTGAGATTAACCGATAAATTGTGTATTCCGAATGTTAGGGGTTTGATTCAGCTTATTTTTTGTGAGGCCCATAATTTCAGATATTGCATCCATTTGAACACATCTAAGATGTATCGTGATTTGAGACAACACTACTGGTAGAGCTATATGAGGAGAGATATGTTATGCCCTGTACTTTCATACTTCGGAAAGCCTTCCTAAACTTCTTAAAAGTTGTCATGTGACCCCGATTAGCTACAATGCTATCAAATAACTCTAAGAAAGGGAGAATGAGATACTCCATAATAAAGAAGATGGGAAATAGGGCTATAAGAATCCGGAAGGAGTTGGAGGCCAAGTAACGGGTCATAGGACTGGACTTACTTGCATAAGCTACCAACTTGGATGTCTTACATAATTAAGCCACTTGAGTACACGTCGAGCTTAAGTAGCAAGGAATATATAGGCTCTTAGAGTGAGATGAGATTACAAACCCACGGAAGAGAAATAAGGAGACGACGCGCCTACTTGAAGCAAGTAGGTGATGCACCTACTTAGGGTCAAATAGGTGATGCAGCAGGTTGGATGGACCCCATGTTGTCACATGGCAGCCAAGGATTGGAGGTATGATTGAGGTGGCTCCCTAGGGGGCTGCCATGTGGAAACTCCTAAGGATGCATATATATAGGTGTTACATGCTGTAGATACCTTAAACTTCAGTAAATTGAACAAAAAAAAAGAGAAAACGTAAGGAGCAGAAGAGAGCAGCCACGGGTTTGGCTAGAAAAAAGTAAGTCTCGACTTTCGTTCCGTGAATTAATTATTTAAGGTATACTACGGTAATATAGCGGTGTTTAATACCGTATAATTTTATTTTGGGGCAGCAAGTAAGATATACAAACAGTCCGCTAATTTTCAGCATGTTAAGAGAACTTCCAAGACAAGTTTTAGTAAGTTTTAGCAAGGTATGGCTTGGTTATCTTCTCCCAGATTTTTTAAGGTTTTTTACATGTTATGAGGGTGTTAATAATATAAATTTAAGGTTTGGAACAGCACCAAGCGGACAACAAACAGCCGCGATGTTTCAGCCGTGCTAGACAAACTTCCGAGGCGAATTTTGGTAAGTTTTGGCCAATTTCGGGTAAGGTAAGGTCTTTACTTCCAATTTGGAGTTTATGGTGTGTTTAGGGAGTGTATTACACGCCTTTTATATGGCTGGAAGTATAAAAATTCCATAGAGGTGCTTGACGTTAAAGCAATCTAAATTGGAGTCGTTATAATTAAATTGTAGTCGAAGTAAGGTGTTGTGCTTGTGGTGTGCGGCTGCAGGTGTGTGGTAATGTGTTGCAGGTATGTAACATGGCCTAAATAGGGCTTGGGTTCTGCTGGTTGCAGACACATGACCCTCCATTTCTTATAGTTAAAGTTTTACGAAATAAAGATTAAAGACCCTATTTTGGTATCGTAATTTGAAGCAAGTTGATTGGAGCTTGTGTTGTGTAATGTTGCCATGTTTTATGTGTATATGAGCTGTAGGTTGTTGTTTTTGGTTGGCTATAGTAATTAGGGATGTAATTGGGAATTCGGATACGGCAAGTTATAAAGGAGATGCTGCCCGATTTCTGTTAACTCCTTAACTAACTAATAGACTAGTCGAGAAAGGCGAATAAGAAATTGATTCCTATGGGTGCTTGGTTGTGGATTTAGAAATTGGAAGGTCAAAGGTCACTAACCTTAGTATTACTTTCATGTTAAATAGGTTAAAGGAGTAACGAAGCGAGTCTGGATGCGATTAACCCATAACAGGTTTGTAAAGCTATTCTTCTTTCTTTTGGCATGTCTTAGATATAAGTTATGAATGGTTTGTAAATGAAACGTGGGGATAATTCCATTCATAAAGCTCTGAGTATAGTTCATAATTCATATCCACTTCGTGATGGTAGAACTCCTGTAATAGTTGAGCTATTGCCTTTTTATGGCTTCTATAGGATAAAAGGTAATATATGTAGAGCCTATTGCTCCTTTCTTTTGGGATGTCTTAAATGTAAATGAAATGAGGTATATGATGAGTGTGGAGGTAGTTCCAGTTGTAAGTTCCAAATATAACACGTGACTCATGTTCACTTCTAAATGCTAAGGCTCTTAAGGTAGCTGAGCTATCACCCTCGAGCCTTCTATATGAAAAGACATGATCCATCACTCTTAGTAACGTCTGAACGTAAAGTTCTCGAGTCTCCTGTATGCTGAATGTTAATTGAATGTATAAACTCCTACTCCTAAGGTCTCTGCGATGAAAAACGTCTCTTATTCTACGAGCTATTTAGCCTTGTCTGGATATACGTCTAATATCCCTGAGACTCCAGTATATATGACCCCTAATGATATTTCGCAGGGTACTTAAAACGAGTACTACTCTGGTCTTCAAGTGCCTGTTCAGTTGGCTGTTTCATTGAGTCTCAGATGATGAGTTAAATTGCATATGGTTCCTTACTACTCTACTTGCGCATGCTTATTCACCGCGTCCCATGAAGGGCCAGACATGATAAATAATGAAATGCTTATTCACCGCATCCCATGAAAGACCGGGCATGATAAATAATGAAATGCTTATTCACCGCATCCCATAAAGGACCGGGCATGATAAATGATGAAATGCTTATTCACCGCATCCCATGAAGGTCCAGACATGATAAACGATGAAATGCTGATTCACCATGTCCCATGAAGGACCGGGCATGATATATGATGAAATTATTATTCACCGCATCCCATGAAGGGTCGGGCATGATACACGATGAAATGACAGCTTCACCGAGTCCCTCACTGAAGGGCCGGATATAGTATATAGGCATGCATATGAAAACATAGTGATACATTTGTAACCCCGAGTCCTACAGCGGGCCGGGTACGGTATGTGAGAAAGATATACATGCCCTCATTTCACAAGGGTGCAGGTATAGTGATTCGTTAACTATTACATTTGTTGCCTGCATCCCTATTTTAGTTGAAAGCTCATTTATACTATATTATGCTTTATATACTCAGTACATATATCGTACTGACTCCCCTTTTTTCGGGGGGCTGTGTTTCATGCCCACGAGTATAGATGTTCATTTCGGAGATCCGTCAACTTAGGATTTCCTCTCAGCTATGTTGGAAGTGCTCCATTGTTCTGGAGCCTAACTTTTGATACTGGTCATTTGATGTACATATTTATTTATTCAGAGGTACAGTAGGGGCCCTGTCCCGCCATATGATACAGTTATTACTCTTAGAGGTCTGTAGACATGTGTATGTGGGTTATTTGTAAGTTTGTTTCAGTTTTGCTCATACGATGTATTGTAAATATTTTTGTGTTATGGCAGCCTTGTCGGCTTGCGTGCCCTTTCATGTTATGATACAGGTGAAAGAGGCTACAAGTATAGAAAAAAGTTTTTGACCCATCGGGTTTTGTGTATGGTATCACATCACACACGGTTCCACTTGACCATAGCTGATAGATACGTATACGGGGGTCCAGGTCGGACCCCAGTCACGGCCTATGGGGTTGGGTCGTGACAAAAGTGGTATCAGAGCAGTTTGTCCTTGGAGTGTCTACACACCGTTTCTAGTAGAGTCTTGTTTATCGGTGTGTTGTGCACCACATTTATAAATAGGAGGCTACAGGACATTTAGGATGTTACCCTTTTTTCATATCTAAGATCGTGCGATAGAGCCGGGTCATAGGGAATGAAATTCCTCATACTAACATGTGGTTATAACAGAAGGACAACATCGATAGAAGAAAGTGACTGATGATATTGGAAGTTACAAAGCACGCAAGTAAGCAAGGGCACGGGTTACAGTTCATGTATCATAACTTTGCATTCATGAGAGACATATATCATAATATTGTAGTTAAGAAAATATATGATAATATCATAAGATTTATATTTGAAAAAAATCATAGTTCAATATTTTAGGGTTTCTAAAGTAATAATTTTCAAGAATTCATCAAGAAAATATCAATAAATCATTAAGTAGTTATTAAAAAGTCATTAAGAAATTATTAGACTTAAGTTTCAAGATAGAAATCGTTACTTTCATAATCACTTGTAATTTCATGAAGGAAATCTTTTAAGAAATTATGGGACAAAGGATTATTATGGAAAGACAATACTTTCGTGGAGAATTCTTGGGGTTTCATAAAGGTGAATATGAAAATGGTGATGTGGCGCTCTCTAAGGGTTGGATTCCTATTTATCTTTTTTGTGATTTTTTTGATCTATTTTCTCATTTTAAAAGACATAAAATGTTACAACATATTAAAGCATAGTATTTAATTCTCTCCTCATTAAAGCATAAACATAAAAGCTTCATTTACTAATTCCTTACAATAAAAAGCTTTTTTCACTACAAAAATTTATAAAATTTATGAGAATTTATTCCTCATCACTTAATTACAAAAGTTGAAATTTTTTTTACCATTAACTTTTGAATACTATATAAACAGACATACAATATAACATGGATTCTACATTTTTCTTTTTGCATAAATAGATAGGGTACAATCAATTAGATTCGAAACCATGACCTAAACATGATTCAAAGACAAATTTGTAATTTCAAGCATCAACATTGCTACTATTTGATGCTGCTCTAATCTTGTTAGATTGTCAACACACTCATTTACCATCCAAGACACAAAACACCAGTCATATGGACATGAAATTATCAAACATTTACTGAATGTTATACCTATACCATTAGTGAGGAGGTTGGTCAGAGAGTTTTTTTTGTTGTGATTACGGTCGAAGTGGTGAATTGCAGAAGAGCATGGCTAAGCAATCAATGGAATCTACAAGAATCAAAACACTTGTAAAAGTAATATCCTAAAGTCACAAATAATTTGATAGATTTTGTAAGCAATGACTCTTGTATGAATGTAGTTATCTTTTCACTTCTTTCTTCTTTTATTTTTTTCCATTGTAGAAGAAAATGATGAAGTATTTTATAGAAAAAATTAAGTATAGGAGATTTTTCTAGGGGTGGGCATAAACATCGAAAAATTAAAATACCAAACCGAACCAAACTATTTTGATTTTTTGGTATTTCAGTTCGGTTTCGATTTATTTTTTTATAATTTTGATATTTCGGTTTGGTTTTCAATTATTGAGTTACAGAATTTAGTTTTTCGATTTAAATCAAAATTTTTAATATACTTCTATTTTTAATAGTTATTACGCATATATAATATGTATATACAACCCATATAATTAAAATATTGGGTGTTCTTTGGTTTTGTCTCTTGATTTTGTTCTTTTGCGATTTAATTAAATTTTTAGTTGCAAAATTCTTCAGAGAAGTTCTTGTTTTTTGCTAGATTTTTGTTCTTTTGGGATTTCATAAAGTTGTGATCTTTTTTTGCTCATTTTCTTTGTTTCTCTCTTCTGGGGTCAAGAAAAGAAAGTTTGTAAATTAAAAAAATCAATTTATGGCCTAAAGCAATCTTCAAGACAATGGTACCTGAATTTCATAAGAAGGTGATTTTATTTGATTTCACCATGATCGATGAAGAATATTGCATCTATGTGGAAAAGTCCGATGAAAATTTTGTAATTCTTTCTCTTTATGTGGATGATATTTTATTAGCCGAAAATAATTTGGAGTATATAAAAACTGTGAAATCATGGCTTTCAAAATTATTTGATATGAAAGTTATGGGTGAAGCAGACTATATATTGGGTGTTAAGATCCAAAGAAATCGTTCCAAGAAATTTTTGAGTTTATCTCAAGAAAAATACATAAAGAAAATATTGGAACACTTTCGAATGAATAGTTGCAAATCCATGAATACTCCTAAGCAAGAGGTGAAACTTTAAGCTTTGAAATGTGTCCAAAGACTGAAAAAGAAAGACATGTCTTGAGTTTCATATTATAGTGTTGTTGAGAGTTTAATTTATGCTATGATGTGTACTCACCCAGACATTTGTTATGCCATAGGTTTGGTTTGCAGGTATCAATCCAATCCTAAAAGAGATCATTCAAAAGCAATAAAGAGAATATTTCAATACCTGAAGGGAACTGCAGATCATTCACTATGTTATAATGGATTTGATTTACTTCTAAGAGGTTACACAGATGCTGAATAGGCTGGTGATCGAAATGATTCCGGCTATGCTTTCTTACTTAATGGTGGTGCTATTTCATGAAAAAGTAAAAAACAAACTTGCACAGCTCTTTCAATCATGAAATCTGAATTTGTAGCTTGTACATCTACAGTACAAGAAGTTGTTTGGTTAAAGAGATTCTTTGAGCATTTGAATATTGCAAATAATTCTAAGGGTTCCATAACTTTATATTGTGACAGTTAGGTGGCTATCGCATATACTAAGGAACCTAAGTATCACATCAAAAACAAACATATTGACGTGAAAGACATAGTAGTAAATAGAGAAATAAATTTACAATACATTCCTACTCGTGAAATGATAGCTAATCCTTCTACAAAAGAGATATCTAGAGACTTGTTTGAGAAACATGTTAAGGCTCTAGGTTTGCGTAGGATATGATGATATTTATGTATTGTAAAAAAACGTAGTTGTTATAATATCCTCATCAATATAGTCTATTGAATTTATATTCATATCTTATATGCATGTGATATTGTCATTAGACATAAAGTGTGTCGGACAAGTCGTGAGATTGAATCTCTCACACGAGCAATCGCCTCTTACATTAGAGAATGTGAAGAGATATTTCTTACTAACATAATATAACTTGTTTTATATACCAGACAAGAGTTTCTCTAAGAAAATGAATTTGAGGATCATTGAAGAGAGAAACTCAGGTTAGACATCTAGAGGTGTCTCGATCAAGATCTGTATGGTGTTGGATAATTAAAAGAATGAGACACATGCACCAATATAAGGTGAAAATATCGTAGCACGTGTTTCATACCATGTGTGTTAAGAGATCAATGGGTTAATGAAAGAATGGTTCCCTGCTTCTTCATTGTGTGAGACCCCGAAAAGTTTAATTAACTTTTTATTAGAATACCCTTTGATCTTTTACTGTTTCTTGAAGTTTCTATTGGTGTTGCTACTTTAGCATGTTAAAATGAATAATTTAACTTGTATATACAAGCTGGCTATTACACTCGAGTGTAATTATGTATATAAAGTTAAATATAAACTCAAGTTCAAATCAATAAGAGGATGAGGGATCAGATTTGTAACTACTAAAGTAGTAATAATATCTGGGGTATTGTCACTCTTAAAAACTTTCAAAAAACGACGCAAAAAAGCGACGGACTCCGTTGCTTTTTAGGTCAAACTCGATGGAAAAGCGACGCAGTCACTTCCGTTATTTTTTTGTTCAACGATTTTAATAAAGCGACAGACTGCATCGCAAAAAGCGACAGACTGCGTCGCCCCTAAATTAATTTTTTTTTAAAAAAATATAAATAAAAAATGATGTACCGCGGTGTTTTATTAAGAAATTTTTAAATTTTTTCCCCAGAAAAGCAACGGACAAAGGGTCCTTGTCCGTTGCATTTGTTCTTTGTGTTCTTGAAAATTTTCAAAAAAGCGATGAACTTAGGGTCTCTGTCCGTTGCTTTTTTTCTTGGTGTTCTTGAAAATTTCCAAAAAAGCGGCGGACATAGGGTCTCTGTCCGTCGCTTTTCTAAAAATAATTCAGAAAAACAACTGACTAAAGGACCTTGTCCGTCACTTTTCCTGTAACATTTTTTATGGCAGAAACTATAGTTTCTATAGCCAACCTGCAATTAAAATGCAATTCAATAATAATCAATACAATCTAATCCAACACAACTAACCAACCAACAAAACACACAATATACATTATAACGAATATAATTAAACACTCAAAACGAATGAAGTCATAATATTTTAAAGTCTTTCAAATTTAACAACTCAAAGTTCATATATTATCCTACAATAATTCAACATTTGTAAGTTGCAAGTTGGATTTTTTTGGACAATTAAGGTACAAACTAATTCCAACCAGTAAACCAAATCAAACCTAAGTGTCAACACTGGATGAACACAAATTGATCTTGCAAGAAAATTAATTTTGTCATCAATAGGATCTACTAATGTTGTCACTAATGCTAAACTAACACTTTATCACTAAAACACACTCTAAAAATTCAAACATATCCTAAGAAATCAAACAAACCCTAAGCAAAATGCAAGTGTTGTACATTGAATAAAAAAATCTAATATATACAATAATTAAAATTTAAAAGGAAAAAGTACCTCGACTTTTTTCAATTAGGGTTGAGATGGAGGGGATGGTGATAGTGGACTTGGCGGCATCGAATATTGAAATATTTAATTAGATTGTACCCCTGCACTTAAAATTTTGTACAAAAATATCTAATCTTAGTTAATTATTTCAAGTATCCTAAGTTCAAGTATCTAAAGATGAGAATTTATACAAACCAAAATAATTTATAACTACTAAATTAAAGAATCATAAAGTTCAAGTTCTAAAATCTAAGTTCAAGTAAAAAAATCCTAAAGTTCAAGTTTTAAATTCAAGTTCAAAGTTCAAAGTTCACAACTTAATATTTACATGTATATCCTTCAAAAATTCAAGAATTATCAAGTTCAACATTTCTAAAGTTCAAGTTAGTTTTTTTCTAAGTTAAAGTACAAACTTTCAAATTTCAAGTATAATTAAAGTTCAAGTATCTAAAGTTGAGAATTTATACAAACCAAAAAAATTCCTAAATACTTCAAAAATCGTAAAATTCAAGTTCTAAAATCTATGTTCAAGTTAAAAAAAATCCTAATATTCAACTTAAAAAATCCTAAATCCCAAGTTCAAAATTTAAGTTGAAAGTTCACAACTCAAGTTCATATATCCTACAATAATTCAACATTTCTAAAGTTTAAGCTTAATTAATTCTTAAAAACCACAATTCAAGAAACCAAAGTTAATAACTTCATGAAAAATATAAATAATTCACAATTTCTAAAGTTCACAACCTAAGTTCAAATAAGTAAATGCTACACCCAAAAAAAATTCTAAGTTCAACTTAAAAAATCCGACCTAAAGTTCAAGTTCAAAGTTCTAAATTCAATACAAGTTATGATTAAGTTCAAAGTTGTAATTAGAAGCTCTAAATAAGTTCTAAGTTTCTAACTTCTAATTAACTTCTATAATTACTTCTTAAATCTAACTTTTAACCTCAACAACACTTCAATTCCAACTAAAAAATACCCAAATTTACAATCTAATTCAAAAAACCTAATTCAACTAAAACCCAAAAATCTTCATTCACTAATTCACAATTAAATATACAAACTAACAATGTTAATAACTTTATAACTTCAAAAACACTTCAATTCCAATTCAAAAAAACCCAAATCACAAACTAATTCAAAATACCCCAATTCAAAGTAAAATCCTAAAATCAAAACTATAACTTTTTGTTCACTAATTCACAATCAATGTTACAAATTAACTATGTTAACAACATATATTCAACAACATAAATAAAATAAACTAACTAACAATTCAAAAACTTTTCAATTTACAAAAAAATAAAACCCTAACTAAGATTAACAAGGAGAGAAAAAGAGAAGAGAGAGAGGGTCGAATGGAGTACCTGAGAGAGAGGGAGGGACGACGGCGGCGGAGATGCCAGCGAGCTAAGGTGGGCGTCGGAGTCGGGGATCGAAGAGAGAGAGAGAGAGAGAGAGAGAGAGAGAGAGAGAGAGTTAAGAGAGTATACAAAATTAAAAAATGTGAGAAGATGTGACTGATATTTAGTAGGGGGCGACGGACAGCGTCGCAAAGTACGTCGTTCCATTTAAAATTTTTTGACCAAAAAAGCGACGGACTAAGCGACGCCGTCTTTCGCTATTTTAAAAAAAATAAAAAATAAAAAATAATAAAATAAAATTTTATAAAAAATTTTTATAAATTAAAATTTAAAATAAGCGAAGGACTCCGTCGCTTATTTTAAATTAAAAATAATTATTTTTATCGAAAGCGACGGACGACGTCGCCATTTATATTAAATAATTAATTATTAAGTAGAAATATTTTTGGCGCAAAAATCCGCCAAAAAAGCGACGGACATAGAGTCACCGTCCGTCACTTTTTAAAATAAAAAATAAAAAATAAAAAATATAAGCAACGGACGGTGTCCCTTTGTTCGTCGCTTTTTACCATCGACGCAGTCCGTCGCTTTTGTTTCCGTCGTTTTTCACCATTTTTTAGTAGTGTATGAGTAAAAATATTCTCATATAAATAGTGAGTTCCTTCCGCATGTGATTGGATTCCTATATGAGATTGTAAAACCTTAAACATAAGCTTTTGATGCTCATAGGTCGCACGAACTATTTATAGTATGAATTGTGTGTTTAGTTGATGTCATATTGGCTTGGGTCTTCCACCATGTGCGAAGTGGGAGATGTAAGTTTTGGGTCGTGGATCGCCCATGTGGAACGATCCAACTCGATCCTATCCGACCCAAGAAGTTGTCTGAGAAGAAATAAAATCCAATTATCTCTTAATATTTTTTTTAAAAAAAAAAGGGGGGGGGGGGGGGATCAGTTACCTTGTAACTGATAACTTCCCAAACCCTCTTTACAAATAAGAGGGACTTCTTTACAAAGAATACAGACAATGTAAGAACAAAAAACAGATAAAAGGAAAATTTCTTTCTGTCTGAAGATCAACAGACGATTTAAACAAAAATATATATTTAGTTTGTGAATCAAACTTTATTTTCTAGAGATTCAAAGCGAGACTTTGGAGCAATCCATTTGAGCAGCAAAATCAAAGACTTTCGCTACAAATACAAAGTAACTAACCTGTCGATTTTGCTCTAATTTTTTTTCAAACTCTAATCTCTTTGTATCATGAAATAAGGATGAAATATGTTTAACTCTAACCTCCTTATATCACAAAATAAGAATAAAATCTATTTACATTCTAATCTCTTCAAACAATAAAATAAGGATAAAATCTATCTACATTCTAACCTCTTCCTAGCACAAAATAAGGATGCAATATGTTTAATTCTAATCTCTTCGTATCACGAAATAAGGTTGAAATCTATTTATGTTCTAATCTTCTCATACCATAAAACAAGAATGAAATTTACCTATATTTTAATCTCATTATATTATAAAATAAAAATAAAATTTGGATACATTCTAATCTCATCATACCATAAAATAAGAATAAAATATGATACACTATAAATTTTTGATATTCCACTTATAAAATTACACACGACATTATGTCAATATTGATGATGATGAGTATGCTGTGCCGAATCCCACCGTTAAAAAACGAAAAAAAAAATAGAAAAAGGAAAGGTGGTGCTTGTGTGAGTTGGACAGCGGGAAAATCAAGAAATATTAGTACATAACATTTAAATAAAAATAGCCTACATATAGATTACAGCATTAATAAAAGTAAAGAATACAAGCTCCATATTTCCAAAAAACACACTTGTTGTCACAGTCAATATTCATATCTAATTTTCACTCAAATAAAGCTGCTTCCTTTAGGTCCACCACAATTTCACATAAATGAAAGGGTCTATGCATATTTGAAGATTTTGTAGAAGATTCTTTTTTATTTATAGCTCAACTATAATGGCTGAAGAAATTTGTTTCTTTACTAAGGTATGTTTCTTTTATTTTGAGTATATTGTGTAAGAGATCCAGCTAAAAATTACTTCTTGCTGAGTTTTACAATCTTGTTGAAGCTGAACTATCTTCCCCTCTACTAATTGGTTTCTGGGTTCTTGCAAGAATGTAAATTTATGGTGGACTGTTGGTTTTATGAGAAATTTTCACTGTATTTTGTACTACGTGATCTGGGTTTTGATTTATTTTTTTATTTTTTTTTTGGTTTTGGGGTTTCATTTCTTGGGTTGGCATTATAAACAGAGTGGAAGAAAAAAATTGATTTTGTTTTCCTGTTTGTTCATGGGGTTGTTGTGAAAAGCAAATTTTCAGCTAAGATACTTACTAGAGTATTGGTTAAGTTCTCAAAGAAACGATTAGCTCATATTTAGCCGTGGCCGTAGATTTTGAAGTTGAAACTTGAAAAATTGAGTTTTTGAAGTTGTGATTTTCGAAATTTGAAGTTGGGTTTGGATATGTACTTTACTTGGAAAAAAATTGAAATTTTGTGACTGGAAGTCCCTTTTTTTAGAATATGAAAATATTTGAATATGAGATTTTCAAATTTCATGGCTAAACAGATATTTGGAAATTAATTTTCATAAACTACTCCCAAAGTTTATGGCCAAACACTAGCTAAGCATACATCTTTTTTTTTGTTACCCCTCTGAGAATGTGACCTTGTATTGGTCAAAAGGCCTTGATTAGAGGCTATTTTGCTGGGATTCTCCAAAACTGTTGTCATACCATGTTGGATCGTCCAAAAATGCACTACTGTTTGAGGATCTGATAGATATTTTTTGAAGAGTCTGAGCAACATAGATAATGCTCATAGATTAGAGGTGTATTTATGTTACAATTTTATTTTCCACTTGGTTCATTGATAGCCATCTTTTATTCGAATATCAGGATGCTCTCATCATAAAACCTCCCAAGAAATCTCCGGCATTGTTAAGGATGATAGTTGTAGTGTTTGCAATGGTCTGTGGTGTTTATATCTGTTCAACCTTTCTTAAACAAACTAACACTGAGACAACAAGCAAACTATTGGCTAAACAGATATTTGGAAATTAATTTTCATAAACTACTCCCAAAGTTTATGGCCAAACACTAGCTAAGCATACATCTTTTTTTTTGTTACCCCTCTGAGAATGTGACCTTGTATTGGTCAAAAGGCCTTGATTAGAGGCTATTTTGCTGGGATTCTCCAAAAATGTTGTCATACCATGTTGGATCGTCCAAAAATGCACTACTGTTTGAGGATCTGATAGATATTTTTTGAAGAGTCTGAGCAACATAGATAATGCTCATAGATTAGAGGTGTATTTATGTTACAATTTTATTTTCCACTTGGTTCATTGATAGCCATCTTTTATTCGAATATCAGGATGCTCTCATCATAAAACCTCCCAAGAAATCTCCGGCATTGTTAAGGATGATAGTTGTAGTGTTTGCAATGGTCTGTGGTGTTTATATCTGTTCAACCTTTCTTAAACAAACTAACACTGAGACAACAAGCAAACTATTGGCTAAACAGATATTTGGAAATTAATTTTCATAAACTACTCCCAAAGTTTATGGCCAAACACTAGCTAAGCATACATCTTTTTTTTTGTTACCCCTCTGAGAATGTGACCTTGTATTGGTCAAAAGGCCTTGATTAGAGGCTATTTTGCTGGGATTCTCCAAAAATGTTGTCATACCATGTTGGATCGTCCAAAAATGCACTACTGTTTGAGGATCTGATAGATATTTTTTGAAGAGTCTGAGCAACATAGATAATGCTCATAGATTAGAGGTGTATTTATGTTACAATTTTATTTTCCACTTGGTTCATTGATAGCCATCTTTTATTCGAATATCAGGATGCTCTCATCATAAAACCTCCCAAGAAATCTCCGGCATTGTTAAGGATGATAGTTGTAGTGTTTGCAATGGTCTGTGGTGTTTATATCTGTTCAACCTTTCTTAAACAAACTAACACTGAGACAACAAGCAAACTATTGGCTAAACAGATATTTGGAAATTAATTTTCATAAACTACTCCCAAAGTTTATGGCCAAACACTAGCTAAGCATACATCTTTTTTTTTGTTACCCCTCTGAGAATGTGACCTTGTATTGGTCAAAAGGCCTTGATTAGAGGCTATTTTGCTGGGATTCTCCAAAAATGTTGTCATACCATGTTGGATCGTCCAAAAATGCACTACTGTTTGAGGATCTGATAGATATTTTTTGAAGAGTCTGAGCAACATAGATAATGCTCATAGATTAGAGGTGTATTTATGTTACAATTTTATTTTCCACTTGGTTCATTGATAGCCATCTTTTATTCGAATATCAGGATGCTCTCATCATAAAACCTCCCAAGAAATCTCCGGCATTGTTAAGGATGATAGTTGTAGTGTTTGCAATGGTCTGTGGTGTTTATATCTGTTCAACCTTTCTTAAACAAACTAACACTGAGACAACAAGCAAACTATTGGCTAAACAGATATTTGGAAATTAATTTTCATAAACTACTCCCAAAGTTTATGGCCAAACACTAGCTAAGCATACATCTTTTTTTTTGTTACCCCTCTGAGAATGTGACCTTGTATTGGTCAAAAGGCCTTGATTAGAGGCTATTTTGCTGGGATTCTCCAAAAATGTTGTCATACCATGTTGGATCGTCCAAAAATGCACTACTGTTTGAGGATCTGATAGATATTTTTTGAAGAGTCTGAGCAACATAGATAATGCTCATAGATTAGAGGTGTATTTATGTTACAATTTTATTTTCCACTTGGTTCATTGATAGCCATCTTTTATTCGAATATCAGGATGCTCTCATCATAAAACCTCCCAAGAAATCTCCGGCATTGTTAAGGATGATAGTTGTAGTGTTTGCAATGGTCTGTGGTGTTTATATCTGTTCAACCTTTCTTAAACAAACTAACACTGAGACAACAAGCAAACTATTGAACATTGAAGTTGTAGAAAGGCCTTGTCATGAATATGACACTGACCGATCCCAGATTCCATACTTGCATTATCCTAAACCGAAAACCTTTAGCAGGTAGATATTTGAGTTATTTAGATTTGTTTATTATTCTACAGTCTTTTGCCTTTTAGTCATTTCATCTCCTTTGGCTATCTATTGTAGGGCTGAATGTGCGTGTAATCCTGTACGGTTGTTTGCCGTTCTGTCAACGCAGAGGTCTGGGAGTGGATGGTTTGAGACACTATTGAATAGTCATATTAATATAAGTTCCAACGGTGAAATTTTCTCTGTCAAAGAGCGGAGAGAAAATGCTTCCTCAATCCTGAGGACGTTGGACATGGTCTACAATTTGGATTTGTTCACAAGTGCTTCCAAGAATCACTGTTCAGCTGCGGTTGGCTTCAAATGGATGCTTAATCAGGTAAAATGGTTTTGTTAATTCACATGCTTTCCCTGTCATGTCTTAAACTTATAGCACGGCTAAGTTGTAGGCAGGGATAAAATTATCATGGAAGGGTAAACAATGTTGGCGTTTGTACCCTGCTATGTTAGTTGTCAATAGTGGTTAGTGGACGCCTTTACCTTAACTGGAGCTTTTTGATAAAGTGGAATGGGATGAAAATTCTTAACCCCGTTTGGAATAATGCTACGGACGATTAGTATTATCGTAAGAAACGTTTTATAATGTTTGAAAATTGGCCAAGGATTAGCATTGGCTGGCTTTGATTTTTCATCTCCTCAATAAAAGCATTATACTCATTGTAAAGCACTAGAATTGATTTTGGGGAGATTCCAATTCCTTGTATTGGCTTTGGAGAGGATTTGATCTGTATCGTAATCTTTTGATAAATTGTTATAAAGTTTTCATATGGCTACTGATTGTGCCACAAGAAAACTTTTGGCTGAGTTAGATTGGTCAGGTCGTGTCATTGAATAAAAAACTTACTATCTCACCATATTAGATTTATATTGTACATGAAAACCTTTAGCTTTCTATACTGCATGGCATATACTCCCTCCGTTTCAATTTGCTTGTCTAATTTTGATTTGACACAGAGTTTAAGAAAGTAAAAAGACTTTTGAATCTTGTGGTCTTAAGCTTAAGATATGTAGAATGTACCAAAATGTCCTTTAATCTTGTGGTTTAAACATGTCATGTTTAAGGAGACATTCTTTTTGAAATGGACTAAATAGGAAAGTAAGACAAACAAATTGAAACAAAGAGAGTAATAAAATCATGGTAGAGATCCATTTGGGATTAGAATTGTTGATCGTGCATCAAGTCAATGCTATTTTGAGATTAAGTCTCATCAAATTTAGTTGGTGTATTTGTCCTATTTTGAGATTACGTCTCATCAAATTTAGTTGGTGTATTTGTCAGCACTCAACTGTGTGCGGCGTAACAGGAAAATTTGTGCTTTGTGTAACAACTCTTATAATTATGCTAGACTTTGTCTATTTACAGCTATTCTTGCGTAGAGTAGGATCTAGCAGAATATTCGATATACATGTCTTACGCTGATTAAACCCGATCTCATTTTGTGTGAGGTTCAGTGATTTCTACTAAAGAAAGTTGAAACTACTTTTGTCTCATTGTTTATTCCAGAAAAATTGACTGACCAATCTTGACAAATGCAGGGGCTGATACAACATCACAAGGAAATCGTTGAGTACTTCAACAACAAAGGTGTCTCTGTGATATTTCTTTTTAGAAGGAATCTGCTGCGCCGTATGGTTTCAGTGCTCGCGAATTCCTATGATCGTTATGCTAGACTCTTGAATGGAACACACAAGTCTCATGTGCACTCACCTGAGGAGGTAACTCCTTCAATCCCTTTCTCCCTATTGTGGCATAAGAATATACAATCTGATCATTTTGCTGCTTTTTCTAGGCTTCCGCTCTTGCGAAGTATAAACCAGAAATCAATACAACATTATTAATCACAGAGTTAAAGAGAATGGAGGTATCAACCAATGAGGCATTGGAGTACTTCAACAGCACTCGGAACATATTTTTGTATTATGAAGATCTTATCAGAACCCACACCGTAAGAATTTACATTTCTGAAGTTATGACTACTTTGTCATGAATCATATTTAACGCCGAGAAGTTTTGATAATTTCTCATTTGAACCGATATCTTTAGTCAAGTTCCTTGTTCATCCAGTATGCACCCTCTTGACTTTTCCCTAAGCAAAGAAATTCAAGGTCTTTTAGTTAGTTTCTTTACAATGAAAAAGTCCAAATTTACCTCTCTACTGGCTCGAAACATTTTGATTTACCCTCCTCTACACTTTGGTTCCATTCATACCCTTGCCATTAGCAAGTCATTTCATATTTGTCCTCGACTTTTGACAATGTTCCAGTGTGGACTTGGGGATGAAGGTCCAAAATGACTTCATTATCTTTTATTATGGTTTGAAATTACCCTCTGCTATACTTCTTGTCGGAGCTCCCTTAGAGTCGAGCAGTTACTAGTCAATTTGCTAAAGGTAGCTTTTGGCCCTTTTTCCTTCTTTGCTTGACCAACTGTCTGGGCAGTATATGATTGAAGGGCTAATTTATTCATACGTTTCCCTTGCTCTCCGGAAATATACTTGTTCTTTTGTGTTGCTCATTATTTTCAGGATTATTTGCAGAAATTGGGAGATGTTCTAGAGTTTTTAAGATTGCCACGAATGAATTTAACTAGCCGCCAAGTTAAGATACACAGCGGACCACTGGAGGAACATATCAAGAACTGGGATGATGTGAATAAGACATTAAAAGGAACAACTTACGAGAGTTTCCTCCGATCTGATTATTAAATTTTTTGATGAAGGGGGAGGTGTAGATATAAAGAGAAATCCAGTTTAGCTCCAGTTTTTCCTTTTTCTTTTTTCTGTTTCTTTCCACATTGCAAGTGTAATTAAGCTGAGTATCATACATATAATTAAGCTGAGTCCCCTTTCTTTTTATTGTCCAATCTTTCAATGTTGCTGGTTTCTAATCTCTTCTGTAAGTTAACGATTAAATGTGCCAGTTGGTGCATTTTTGATCCATATATGTAGGGAGAGAGGTGAGAGAGATAGTCAACATGTATCTTTGATACCAGATACATTTTGAAATATAAATATATAGGGAGAGGCAAGCGAGATGGGAAAGAGGTGAGGGAGAGAGTCGGTGTATTTTAGATACATGTGAATGCCGTTTGAATATAATGTATATAGAATAAATCATGCCTAATTTGACCCACATGTATGTGAGTGCACCGTGTGGTCACCTCTTTCCCAGTTCTATCATCTCAGATTGCCCATTAGCAACTATTAGGACCTTCGCATCTGCTTCACTAAAGTATAGGACACCTACATGCAATGAACTTGGGTTGGACATAGTTTGGGCTAAATCGAAATCCAAATAGAAATTTGATTTTTTTGGATCTTTGATTTACAAGTTGAATTCTAGATTTAACTTTTGAAACTTTTGAATAGGGTTTCGGATAAAGACTTTGAATTATTGGATACATGAAAATTAATATTTTATACTTTATATTTATTGTATCTCTTTTTTCACAAGGTAGGGATAAAATTGCGTACACACGTTCTCTTTAGAGGAATTACATTAAGTATGTCCTTGTATATTTATCCCTACCTATTAGACATAAGCTCATATACCTAATACTAAGTCCAATACCCTACTAAATCAGTTACTATATGCTTATCAAACTAATGAATAGTGCAAATTGATATGCATTCACTGAGATCGTATTTTCATTGTCATTTGAGCAGCACGCATAATTTTTTTAAGGGGTATCACCTTTTAAAATGAAAAATAATAATTAAAATAAATAAGCATATAAAATAGAACATAATATAAATAAAGCACAACTCAGGTATATTACTATAACTCTCCTCGATAAAATTTTATTTTTGTAATATAATCAAAATAACCTCATTAAAAATTATACTACACACCTTTTTCTATATAAGGCACCAACTTCTCGTTCTGCGGCTATCGTACTTTCTGTATCTGTGTCATTTACTAGATTTTGAGTTATATAATTATACCCAGTTCAAAAGAAGGCTATGGGAATAATCTATTAATTTTTTAGGAGTAACAATAGCAGAAGGTAAAATTAAGTTACAACCACATATAGCTAAAAAGGTACTAGATATGCCGGATAAATTAGATACAACCAAAGAACTTCAGAACTGTATGCTAAAACAGGTAGCAAAGGACAAAAACATTCTAATATAGAAGATATTAAACTAATTCAGCAAATAAAAGAAAAGGTTAAACATATACCAGATTTACAAATCTCCCTAGAAACAAACTATTTAATAGTACAAACTGATGGAAATCAGTTGGGATGGGGAGCTGTTTTAAAAACTAGACCAAATAAATACAGTGGTAAAAATGAAGAAAAAATATGTGCGTACCAAAGCGGTAAATATAAAGAAAAAGAAAATATGAGCAGTATAGACGCAGAAGTTTTAGCAATAATATATGGAATAAATAGTTTTAAATTATACATATTGAGTACCTGCACTTGATTTAGAAACAAACTTACCTTGGAAAGTCTCCAGTTGTTTCAGAAGTTTCATATTCTCTTGAATGAGAGCCTCATTTTTTGCATTTAGTCTTTTGAAGGCTTCTGTCATGGTAGAACAATGGTCGCAGAATATGATTTTGTCTGTGTCTTTTTGGATGTTGTATTGGGGTATTTGGGCTTGGCTTTGTCTGAGGGCTGGAGAAATGTAATAGTTTGGGCTTAAAATACCTTTGGCATAAAAATTCTTGCGTGCCAGAAATAATAGGAATAATAAATCTAGATAATATTGAAATAGAATTAATGAATATAGAAGAAAATAATACTAGCCTTATCTGTAATGAAGATAAACAATTTGGAACGGTTAAAGTGTTAGTTAGAATTAAAATTAAAGATATAGAAATAGAAACCTTAGCATTAGTAGACACAGGATGTACAAGTTGTCTTATAAATAAAAAGATATTGTCAAAAAAAAGTTTTAAAAACGTTTAAAGAACCTATATCAGCAATACAAATGGATGGAACTTATAATTTTTACAATCATTATATAGAAAAAGCCCAAATAAGCTTCATTAATACTTGTAATGAATTCTATAGACCTACTTATAGTATGTATAAAATACTAGCAAAAGACTTAGATATAAAAACCGACCTAGTAATAGATTTACATTTTCTCATACAAAATAATGGAAGTTGTTTGTTCTCTAGAGACGGAATAATGTTATTTAAAAAAACTACTTATACCCCAGTACAAACTGAAAAGTTTATTACAAAGGGAAGATCTAAAATAAATATAGAAGAAGAGAATGCCTGTTGTACAAATTGCACAAAAGGTCATCTAATGTACAGTAGTTCAAAAGGAGAAACTTCAATAAGATTTACAGACTATAATTATATAACTCAAAATCTAGTAGATGACACAGACACAGAAAGTACGATAGCCGCAGAACAAGAAGAAGGATTTATGAATATTGAGATAATACAAGAAGGCTGTGAAGTAGATAATGCTATAGAAATAGCTAAAGAATTATACAAAAACAATAAATACAGTATTTTTAAATGCAAAGGGTGTAAAAAAGGAGGAATGGATATAATAGAAACTATACAACATTTTAGAATTTCCCCAAAAAGAAACGATAATCTAACCTATAGACAAGAAAATATCGAAGAAGTAGATGATAATACTACAAATATAGATGAATCCTTAGATGACTTAATGTCCTTAGTAAGCTACAAAGAATTAATGAATGAGGCTACAAGTTCCCATAGTGCGAATCCCTTCCAAAGAACTAGTCCAACAGCAAATGTTACCCATACTTCAGGAAATCTCCCAAGGAAAGCGTGGCATACAACACAAGACCTAGAAATAAGAGATAACATTAAACCAGCAGGTAGACGAATGCCCCTAGAAGAACCAATTAAATTGCAAGAAGGAGGAAATAAAGGAAAAATACTTAATATAGCTGCTCATGATCCACAAATGTGGAATACAGTAATAGACGTATGGAAAGGAATAATAGTAGCAGACTTCATAAAAACATACCAAGAAACAGATGCAGAAACAATGTATAAATATTTAGAAACATTCCTAGGAGAATCATGCAAAGCAGTTTGGGAAGCATATAAACAGACTTACCCCCAAGAATTTCAGGGTTTAATAGAATTAGGATCAAATCCATATAATTTTGCTAATAAAATACATGTTTTACTAACAGGGGAAGATCCAAATAGTGGATTACTAACACTACAAAGAAATACAGTAATAAAATTAGAACAGTTAAGCATCACAAATTGGATGCATATTAAAGACTTTTTAAAAGATTATTTTTATTATTGCACAGTTAGTGGAAATACCTTTGATGACGAATTAGGTAAAAAATTATTTCATAAGTTACCCGGAGCTCTAAGAAGAGAAATAGAAGAAAGATGGTATAAAAGAGCAGGAGTAATACAAGACCCAAATGCTTTATGGTCAATAGGAAAAAAGATACAACATGTAATGGAGATATTACAAGAAAAATATACCAATATACAAATCCAGAAGCAACTTAAACAAAATGAAATGAACTTTTGTAAATCAGTTATTTATACAGCTCAAAGTTATGATAAAAAGATCACACAAACCAAAAAAGCATAAACGGCAAACATATTATAACCCAAAACCTTATAAACGTAAAAAATACTACCTAAAAAGATCATCAGCAAGAAAACCCTATCTAAATAAAGATAGACATGTCAGAAAATATAGAAGTGATAGAAACTACAAAAATAAATTGAAATGTTATACATGTGGAAGTATAGACCATCTAGCCAATATATGCCTCAAAAGAAATAATATTAGAACTAGAAACTCTCAATTAATAGAAGAACTGCAAGAGACACTTTTAAATGTAGACGAATGTATGTCAGATACAGAAAGTATATATTCCATTATAAGTGTTGAAGTACCAGAACAAACCCAATCTGAATCCTCTGACTCAGAAGAAGACAACCTAGTAAACAAAATAGGATTAGATAGAGGAATGCTAAATTTAGAAGACCTACAATTAAGTACTATGATGAACATAGGAAAAGAATGTAACCATAATTTTGAAAGACATAAAGGAATAGACAGTAACCAATGTAACATATGTAAATGGTACCCCAGTAGAACAAACAGAGCTAAATGCAATAATTATTATATGGAAGCATGCATTACATGTATAGATCTATATTTCTTTTCTGGGTATATTCTAAGATCTAAGTATTCTAGATTCTTTAATTGATCAATTTTTATTTATCCTCGAGAATTATTTTTCCAAATTACTCCGTATAAACTTTTTCTATATGCACTAAATCTAATGTCTGCCTGTATTTGGTTTATTTATTTGATAAATTCTGCACGAAGTTCGGTCTGTTTTTTATATAGAGCTTCTGAGGTATAAGGTTCTATTTTAAGTGTAGGTTTTTCTAATTGTTCTTTTAACCATTTAAGGTTTCTTTTTAGCTCAGATCTATATTTTTGTTCTTCGTATATACATTTTTGCCTTAATCTAATTCTTTTTATATATTCTAATGGCATTTATATTTTTATCCTAGTGGAATAGAGCCCAGTATTTTTTTATATTGTCGTATTCTAATTTCAGAATATACTAGTTGTGTTTCTAGATTTTTTAATTGAGTCTGTAGATAAGTTGTATGCTGGTCTGGGTAATACGAGGAGTATTGATTTATAACTAGTCTAAGTTCTTTTTCTGACTGCTTAACCTCTTCTTTTTTGGTCTTGTTCAACTGTTTGTACTCTCGGTATAAAATTTGTAGTTCTCTCCTTGTATGTTCTAAGGCTAGAATATTATGTAAAGGTCTTCTCGTTTAGTGTCCGCAGAAACTTCTCGCTCTGATACCAAATTAGATGGAAGGATGTTGTGTTGTTTCAATAAGGTAATATTTCGATATGACTGTGTAATTAAAATATTGTTGATAAAATTCAAGGTTTGTAAATAATTATTGTAAAATCCTACTCAGTACTCCCTTTCTCAACTTGTCTTGTCATGTTTATCTCTTAGTTTTACCATAATTTTCTTTTTTTTTAACTGAAGTACGTGGCGTTGTTACACCAGATCTACGAGTCTTCCGAAGGACTCTTTCGGTTGATAGTTCTGGTTTCTAGCCGATATAGTTTAGTTCATATTTACCCCTTTCATCTCTTCTTCTTAACTGATTTTTAATAATTTCATCTTTAACCCCACCCCGGATATATCTGACCACAATTATGTCCTTTGTTTAAATGGACTGTCAAGGCCAATTCGAATTCCTAGGAATTTACAGGTTAATCCATAGTCATTATTAAAAATTAAGAAGCTAACCATATACTAAGGACATCAAAATTAAATATGTTCAAACATTTACATGATAAAAACTTGTATTAACATAAGCATAAACACATATTTTTTGGGGAAAGTTAATTTGTGAAACTTAATAAGACTTACATGACTTCGACTGAGAGAGGTTTCTCTTTCGAGAACCCCGAAGAAAATGAAAGAGTTCAATCAGACGAAAACACAAATACAAGTCTAATAAGAACACCCAGTTCATAAGAAGGCTATGGGAATAATAATTACCAAGATGCTCAAGACCCGTATGAAGACGATGACTCGGGCATGAGTTTTGACTCTATTGTCCTTCATAATCTTGATACTTAGAAGCAAAGCATCTAAGAAGATAAAGACAAAAAAGAGACAAAGACATAAAGATAAATGAATAAGTGTGCCATGTGGGTATGCCCACAAATATTATGTGAGTGCTGTCACTTTATCACTATCCTCCAAAAGAGGGAAAAACTGTTAACAAAGCACACGTCCGTAGATAGTTAGTCAAAAAGTGATAAATTAATAATGCATGTGACGATGGGGCCCAATGAGCACCCGACGTGCATTATTAACCTTATCAACAAGTGTCGGCCATTTAAAAAGAAGGCCACGTAGTGATGTTTCTATCCTTTCATTTTACTATCTCTATCTCTATATAAGAGATAGTTGTGTGAATTAGAAAGACAGAATTTGAGAGAGAGACGCTCTAAATTTTAAGTGTGAGAAAAACCCTCTAACATATTCCCCTTCTCTTGTAAAATACCATCCCAAAAAACCTTTAAGATCACTCTCTTGGCTTTGGATTTCCCACTTTAAAGCACTAATAAGGTCTCCTCTAATTAATTGTCATTCTCTGATCTGATATATTTTATCTATAGAATCTATAGTTTCTACTATGTAAAGATAATCTTCTAATGCTTTTTTCAATTTTATAGCTGTCTGTTTTAGCTTAAATTCTCTATACAATAGCCAATATCTGGATCTACAGTCTCTATGAGCAGGATGTCTTTTCATGAAAATTGTCTAGCTTTGAGCTGGGTAATGAATTTATATTCTAGTCTAGAAATTATGTCTATAAGTTGTTCTAGTCTAAAATTATATATATTAGACTAGAACATAGGAAAAGAATATAACCACAAATAATAGGAACAATTAAGAGGAAAAGCAAGAATGGTAATTAATTATAAAAGGTTAAATGATAACACTAAAACAGATGCATATAAATTATCAGACAAAAATGAACTAATAAATCGAATACAAGGTAAAAAGTTCTTTAGTAAATTTGACTGTAAATCAGGATATTGACAGATAAAAATGCACCCAAAAAGTATAGAATGGACAACATTCACATGTCCAGAAGGACATTTTGAATGGCTAGCCATGCCTTTCGGATTAAAAACCGCACCACCTATATTTCAAAGAAAAATGGATGCCATATTCAGAGACTATAAACACTTCGTATTAGTATATGTGGATGATGTATTAGTATTTAGCAGAGACATACAAGAACATCTAGGACACTTACAAACAGTGTTTAGGTTATTTGTTAAAAATGGTATCATAATTAGTAAAAAGAAAATGGAACTATGTAAGACTCATATTAATTTTTTAGGAGTAACAATAGGACAAGGTAAAATTAAGTTACAACCACATATAGCTAAAAAGGTACTAGATATGCCGGATAAATTAGATACAACCAAAGAACTTCAGAAATTTTTAGGATTAGTAAATTATGCTAGAAATTTTATTAAAGACTTAGGAAAAATAGCAGGACCACTGTATGCTAAAACAGGTAGCAAAGGACAAAAAATTTTAATATAGAAGATATTAAACTAATTCAGCAAATAAAAGAAAAGGTTAAACATATACCAGATTTACAAATCCCCCTAGAAACAGACTATTTAATAGTACAAACTGATGGAAGTCAGTTGGAATGGGGAGCTGTTTTAAAAACTAGACCAAATAAATACAGTGGTAAAAATGATGAAAAAATATGTGCGTACCAAAGCGGTAAATATAAAGAAAAAGAAAATATGAGCAGTATAGACGCAGAAGTTTTAGCAATAATATATGGATTAAATAGTTTTAAATTATACATATTAAATAAATCAGAAGTATTATTAGAACGGATTGTAAAGCAATAGTAACTTTCACCAGACAATCAATAGTAAAGCAAGTAGTAAAAGAAGATGGTTAAATTTTATGTATGTTATATCTATATACAGTAATATAGTTTTTGAATATGTAAAAGGAAAAGATAATGATTTAGCTGATCAGTTAAGTAGGTTGCAACTAAAAACTAATTAAATAACTATATTTCAGCATGAGATCAACTGGCCAACAGCCAGCAGACAAAGGCAAGGGAATAGCCCCAGCAGACTCATACGCGCAGACATTGCTTGGTAAGATTAATTTTAGACCTCAGGGAACCATTGAGATGATGGAAAGAATTTACTTCGGTAAATTTAATTTAATATCTTATCCTCAATGTAACCTATCTTTTAGAATACTCCCAGAATGTAATATAGATAAGACTCAAAAATATTTAGTAGACAACTTATGGATAGCATATAACAAACAAGACACTAAACATTTTATTGCAGCCAACAATGCTTTATGTCAATATTTTTCAGACAAAAATAGAGAAAATAAATTTAAATACTATGTAGTCATACATGGAAAAACTAATGGAGTTTTTCAGACTTGGTTAGAAGTAGTAGACTCTATAAATGGGATAAAAAATCCTCTTTTTAAAGGTTTTAATAATTTTACAGAAGTCTTAGACTATGCCAGATGTATTTTAGGCCCAAACTATTACATTTCTCCAGTCCTCAGACAAAGCCAAGCCCAAATACCCCAATACAACATCCAAAAAGACACAGACAAAATCATATTCTGCGACCATTGTTCTACCATGACTGAAGCCTTCAAAAGACTAAATGCAAAAAATGAGGCTCTCATTCAAGAGAATATGAAACTTCTGAAACAACTAGAGACTTTCCAAGGTAAGTTTGTTTCTAAATCAAGTGCAGGTACTCAGACAGAAGACTTGAGTTCTCCATCTCAACCAAAAATGGATGAGAAGGGTGTGCATTCCTCTCTGAATGCTCAGAAATCTACTATACCAGATCAAGATATAGCTAGTCCGGCTCATTTTAATAGTTCTTTAATCTGTTTACTAAATTCTTCTATATCTTCATTATTAGCTTCTATAGCAACAGTCTTTATGGTATATTCTAGGTTAATTATTTCTAATTTACACATGACCTTGTTATTATCCCAATGTACTAGGGGTCTTTCTCCAATTATTTCCATTTCATCTAGTATTGAAATTATTTTATCTAAGTCTTTAGGGTTATTTATTTTTCCTAGTGCGTTTATTCCTTTTTGAAAATTATAGAATTCTGTCTCTATATTTATTAGTGTCTAATATTTTTCTATATCTTCTAAGTATGTATCTTCTAAGTATTCTTCCTGTTCTTCATACAGGTTTTTTGTGGTACATGTATTTCCTTTTGTGCAATCTGTACAACAGGCATTCTCTTCTTCTATATTTATTTTAGATCTTCCCTTTGTAATAAACTTTTCAGTTTGTACTGGGGTATAAGTAGTATTTTTAAATAACATTATTCCGTCTCTAGAGAACAAACAACTTCCATTATTTTGTATGAGGAAATGTAAACCTATTACTAGGTCGGTTTTTATATCGAAGTCTTTTGCTAGTATTTTATACATACTATAAGTAGGTCTATAGAATTCATTACAAGTATTAATGAAGCTTATTTGGGCTTTTTCTATATAATGATTGTAAAAATTATAAGTTCCATCCATTTGTATTGCTGATAGAGGTTCTTTAAACGTTTTTAAAACTCTTTTTGGCAATATCTTTTTATTTATAAGACAACTTGTACATCCTATGTCTACTAATGCTAAGGTTTCTATTTCTATATCTTTAATTTTAATTCTAACTAACACTTTAACCGTTCCAAATTATTTATCTTCATTACAGATAAGGCTAGTATTATTTTCTTCTATATTCATTAATTCTGTTTCAATATTATCTAGATGTATTGTTCCTATTATTTCTTCTTCTTCTTCTATTTTTGTTTTACCTTTTTCTAGATATATTAATCTTTGTTCTATTTCATTTATTCTGGTTTCTAGGGTTATTAATCTTAAATCTGTTACTGAGTCTTTTATAACTGCTTTATTTTGTTGTTGTTCCTTTTGCTTCCCTATTTTTATTTCGAATTTATTTTCTATACATGTAATGCATGCTTCCAAATAACAATTATTGCATTTAGCTCTGTTTGTTCTACTGGGGTACCATTTACATATGTTACATTGGTTACTGTCTATTCCTTTATGTCTTTCAAAATTATGGTTACATTCTTTTTCTATGTTCATCATAGTACTTAATTGTAGGTCTTCTAAATTTAGCATTCCTCTATCTAATCCTATTTCGTTTACTAGGTTGTCTTCTTCTGAGTCAGAGGATTCAGATTGGGTTTGTTCTGCTACTTCAACACTTATAATGGAATATATACTTTCTATATCTGACATACATTCGTCTACATTTAAAAGTGTCTCTTGCAGTTCTTCTATTAATTGAGAGTTTCTAGTTCTAATATTATTTCTTTTGAGGCATATATTGGCTAGATGGTCTATACTTCCACATGTATAACATTTCAATTTATTTTTGTAGTTTCTATCACTTCTATATTTTTTGACATGTCTATCTTTATTTAGATAGGGTTTTCTTGCTGATGATCTTTTTAGGTAGTATTTTTTACGTTTATAAGGTTTTGGGTTATAATATGTTTGCCATTTATGCTTTTTTGGTTTGTGTGATCTTTTATCATAACTTTGAGCTGTATAAATAACTGATTTACAAAAGTTCATTTCATTTTGTTTAAGTTTCTTTTGGATTTGTATATTGGTATATTTTTCTTGTAATATCTCCATTACATGTTGTATCTTTTGTCCTATTGACCATAAAGCATTTGGGTCTTGTATTACTCCTGCTCTTTTATACCATCTTTCTTCTATTTCTCTTCCTAGAGCTCCGGGTAACTTATGAAATAATTTTTTACCTAATTCGGCATCAAAGGTATTTCCACTAACTGTGCAATAATAAAAATAATCTTTTAAAAAGTCTTTAATATGCATCCAATTTGTGATGCTTAACTGTTCTAATTTTATTACTGTATTTCTTTGTAGTGTTAGTAATCCACTATTTGGATCTTCCCCTGTTAGTAAAACATGAATTTTATTAGCAAAATTTTATGGATTTGGTCCTAATTCTATTAAACCCTGAAATTCTTGGGGGTAAGTCTGTTTATATGCTTCCCAAACTGCTTTGCATGATTCTCCTAGGAATGTTTCTAAATATTTATACATTGTTTCTGCATCTGTTTCTTGGTATGTTTTTATCTGCTACTATTATTCCTTTCCATACGTCTATTATTGTATTCCACATTTGTGGATCATGAGCTGCTATATTAAGTATTTTTCCTTTATTTCCTCCTTCTTGCAATTTAATTGGTTCTTCTAGGGGCATTCGTCTACCTGCTGGTTTAATGTTATCTCTTATTTCTAGGTCTTGTGTTGTATGCCACGCTTTCCTTGGGAGATTTCCTGAAGTATGGATAACATTTGCTGCTGGACTAGTTCTTTGGAAGGGACTCGCACTATGGGAACTTGTAGCCTCATTCATTAATTCTTTGTAGCTTACTAAGGACATTAAGTCATCTAAGGATTCATCTATATTTGTAGTATTATCATCTACTTCTTCGATATTTTCTTGTCTATAGGCTAGATTATCCTTTCTTTTGGGGCAAATTCTAAAATGTTGTATAGTTTTTATTATATCCATTCCTCCTTTTTTACACCTTTTGCATTTAAAAACACTGTATTTATTGTTTTTGTATAATTCTTTAGCTATTTCTATAGCATTATCTACTTCACAGCCTTCTTGTATTATCTCAAAATTCATAAATCCTTCTTCTTGTTCTGCGGCTATCGTACTTTCTGTGTCTATGTCATCTACTAGATTTTGAGTTATATAATTATAGTCTGTAAATCTTATTGAAGTTTCTCCTTTTGAACTAGTGTACATTAGATGATTTTTAGGGGCAAATGATTTAGGTTTACTTAATTTGTCTAAATTCCATTCTAATCCTGCGTATTCTTCTGGATTTATTTTAATAGGTTTGATTGATTTTATTCCTTTGTTTCCCATTACTTCTACTACATCATTCACTTGTAATTTGAATTTCGTATTACTATTTAACGTCAGTTTTCCTATAAATCCTAAACACATCAATAAATTATTACCACTAATCATTTCTTCATAGCCTTTGATTTGTATTCCTATCTTAATATTGTTACCAAAATCTTTTAAATTCATCAGAAAGTCTGAGCTAATATAAAATATTCCTCCGTTGCTAGTCATATCTACTTCAGTTAGTCCTATTATAGATTTCTTTAAGTCTGTCCATCTATCATCATATATTACTAGTAATACTTTTGTACCTAAATTTTTTCTAGTTAATCCTTTAATTTCTATAACAATTAATCCCATATGCATCATCATAAGTCTAGGATTTTTTATTTTTTAAAAAAAATTGGGAGTTACTAAGTTTAAGACAGAGCAATTTTCTCCTAGGGCTGAAATTTGTTCTTCTCTATAGTGTCTATATAATTGATTGTCTCTTGAGAAACATCCTACTTTGTATAAAGTCTTTGGGTTTAGTAGTTTTAATTAATTTTGCTGAAAAATTTATAAATTATTATCTACGTCTACTATTTCTTTTAATTCATGGTTTTGTTCTTCATTAGGGTTTCTTCTACTAGATAGTATTCTTGATATAAGATTATTTCCTATTCGATTATCTGAGTAACTTACACTTGGTCTGCCTCTTTGGATATTTTCTTCGCCTGTTGGTCTAGACTTGTGTGAAAAAAGGTCCATGGTTGTGATTTTTTAACAACTTGTATTTTTTCTTTTTGTGGAGTTATTTCTATTCGTTTTAATTGGTTTACCAAAGCGTCTATTTCTTTGTTAGGGAGTTGAAGTGGTTGTACTTCGAGTTGTTGTTTTTCTTTAAGTAGTTTGTCTAATTTAATATTTAAATCTATGAGCTAGTGGTTATGATCGATTCGATAGAAAGGAAGGAGTTGTATTATTTTATTTTACCACTATTTTATCAGACACATTGGCTGGAACGTGCTTTGTAAGTCCTACTGGTTCGTCATGGTATTGCTTTGAAATTTCTATTGCCTTTTTATAGTTTATTTCTTCTTCATTCATGAAAGAGAAATTTGTTCTAGTCTTCTTACTATTTCTTTTAAACTGTTTACTTCTAAGATTATATATTCTATCTGTTCTGTTATTTTAGTTATCACTTGATGATTTTGTATTTCTACTTCTTTAGGTTTTTCTAGAATTGTTTT
Source organism: Solanum dulcamara (assembly GCF_947179165.1). Taxonomy (NCBI): domain Eukaryota; kingdom Viridiplantae; phylum Streptophyta; class Magnoliopsida; order Solanales; family Solanaceae; genus Solanum; species Solanum dulcamara. The sequence goes on along the minus strand of NC_077243.1, from coordinate 69,569,462 downwards.
TATTAACTTTTCTATTTCTGTTTTTGTAGGTATTTTTTCAAGGTTGAACTTAGTATTTAGGAAATGAATTTTTCTATCTACTTCTAGTTGTTGCGTTTTAAGGAAGTCGAAGTTTTGTTCTAACTTGCTTAGAGTTTTTGTTTGTTTATTTATGATGGATTCTATTGTTTCTAGGAGCCGTATTATTACTTTATCTTTTAGTTGAGTATTATCACTAAGATTTATAATTAAGTCTACTAATGTATTATGATGTTTGTCTTCAGAGTATAATATATGTTCTCCTTGTGAATATATATATATATATATATATATATATATATATATATATATATATATATATATATATATATATATATATATATATATATATATATATATATATGAAAGCATCAACATTCTTCCTTTAAAGAGTCTCATATTATCTTATCGCAATGTTAACATTATATATATATATATATGAAAGCATCAACATTCTTCCTTTAAAGAGTCTCATATTATCTTATCGCAATGTTAACATTATGGTACTTTGGACAGACTGATTTGCATTTTGATAAACTTCTAAGAGGTCCCCTGTTCGAACCTGGACTATGTATTATTTTGCAGGGGAGAAAATTAGTTAAGGTGCTTAACCAATTGAGCAATATGTATACATATTTAATAAAATTTTACGATAAAGCAGTGTCGCGTGACACCCCTCAATATAATATAAATTCACCCTAACATTTGAGAAATTGTGGCACTGGATCCTTAAAGAAGCATATTAATTTTTGAGTTTTAAATCACATAAAATTTGTAAAAAGTAATCGACTTGAATATAAACTATTAGTAGTATGATTTTATTTTGTTTAGATTAGATTAGACATTTCTTGACAATAATTTCATTGTTTGCATGAATATTTTATACATCTAATTGCGGTGAGATTGAAAAATTAAGAAAACTTAACAAGAACGCTATATTAGGGTGTTCATTTTTGTAAGAAGAACTAAACTGATTAATTTAAAATCGAACTATTCAAAATAACTAAATTGATTAATTTGGAATCGAACTTAGATCAAATTCTAGTTTTAATATCTTGAATTCTAGTGGCACATTAAGAGCCAATAATACTACATGGGCGGTGATATGACACCAAATACGAGCAGCTTGGAAATGGTACTTTTTAACATAACCATCAATATTTGTTGGGCGCTTTTTCTTTATAGTTTCTTCGTAGTGGACTCTCAGAGATGGAATTGGTAGTCCACGTACAGATTTAGTCGAATGCATTAAATTTTATTTAAATAGTATATATATATATTAAATTTACAATTTAATTATTATCAAGTAAAATCTTCATTATAGAATTCAGAATTTCTAAAATTGAAATTTTAACTTCACCTTCGTGTTCACCACTTTTTAGTTAAAACGTAATATCCCCTTTAGTGATGCGTGAAAAATGGATGGAGTTCCACATTTTATGAGACAATTTATCATAAAACAAAAATTCACAATCAATAATTTAATTATTCCAATTTATTGTTATTTGATAGTGATTTAAAAGGTATTTTGGGGTGAAGCGCACCAAAAACATACTAGTAGGATGCAAATATAGCTAATTTTCATGCGCACAATCTCCTTTTTATATTTTATTTTCGTTTCTCTCTTTAACTTGTACTCTGCAAATTAGTTTTTGACTTTAGAATTACTTTTGGCATTAATCTAGTATAGATATTGTTCTAATTTCTAAAGTCTCTATTCCAAAAATATATATATTTGTTTTTGATGAATATTTATGGTTTTTTTTTTCTAGTTTTGCTTCCAAATAATGCCTTTATATTATTTTCTGAATCATGGGGAACTAGAATATCACTCTTACAACTTTAAGTATGTTCTATCATAATGATGTTATAGGTGTAATGCATCTTTACGTTTTTCAGTTTTTCACCTAAGAAAAATATTGAAGAATCGTGTTTTTCAACAATAAGAGTTTAATTTATATCCACGTGAAGACAATTTCTTTACAAATCAAGTAACTTAATGAACAAATACCTTTTAGTGTTTAACTTATATCCACCGAAGGCATAGACAATGTTTTTACACAATCAAGTAACTTAATGAACAAATATCTTTTACTAATGAGTTATCAACTATTTTCACCTTATCTCTTTCTTTTCTAACTTTTAATGGTGTGTTGCAGATTGTTTCAATCGAGTAAAAAACTCAGAATAAAACGAAAAAGATATGAAATCTTTTGAATATTTGGTAAACAATAAATGTAGAGTCCTAATTACCTTTTACCATTATTTTCCTTATCTATAATTTAAATGTAAAAGAAATTTAAAATTCTTAAAAACTACTCGTAATTGCCCATTTAGTGCTTTAAAACGCATGCAATCATGCATTTTTCAACAACATTAATGTCATATAAGTTCAGTCAATAGTCAGAGGTGTTTAAAATATTGAGCTTAAATGAATTTAAGGATTCAATTGACAAAATTATAAATATAAGGGTCCAATTGACAAACAGAGCCAACTACAAGGGTCTCCAAGTCATTCCACTTTTTTTTTTTTGGTTAAGTTTTGATATTACTATTATTTTGAAGTTATCTTTTCAAATTGAATTTACAGTTTTGACAAAATTCAGCTGTGATTTCCAACAAGATTTGTTATTTTATTTTTGATGTTACTATATCTGAAGATTACGATTTCACTATTATTAGAAAAATGTAGAAATTTGAAGAAAAGTAACAAATAAGAAAAAATAAGATACTAACAAATAAGAAATATGAATAATTTAATTTTAAAAAATAAATGTAAAATGTAATATGTATGCTCTTTTGGCCTACACTTTAATTCCTCTACACTACAAAAAGAGTGAAGTCATTGTTCATGCCACTTGGTATTGCATAGGATATTTTGATTGAAAAAGTTATAGTACATGCGGTAACAACAACTCCTTATAATTAAGAAAAGATTGTACAAATTTCATAGTGTTAAGAGCTAATTATGTTTTATTTTCACTTTTTTCTAAATTATAAAAATCCCTTAAATTTGGTGGAATCTGGATACATTCCAAAATGTCCCGATACATCGCGTAAAGTGATGTATCCAATCAATACATTGCGTAAAATAATGTAGCCGATCGATACATCGAGTAAAGTGATGTATCCGATGTCCCGATACATCACATAAATTTATTCGACCGATACATTACGTAAAGTGATGTATCTGAGAATAGTAGAGTAGAGACTTTATAATTTTTTCAAATAGTAGAAAATTTTAGAGAATATGATAAAATAAGTTGTATATTTAGGTAATTTTTTCTATAATTAAAGTATTACACTAACAAAGCGTGGATAACAGGAAGGAGAAGGTTAGTTCAAAATTAAAGTAAAAAAAATTAGAGTTTAACTTCTACCAACTTAAAAGAATAATTGACGCTATTAGATTATTGAAAAGATAACTATGCATAGTCATTCATAAGAAATAAGATTAATAAATTGAAAATAAATTAGATACCATGTTAAAATATATTTATAATGTAAAAACTCTTTACATGGCAAGTGTACATAAGTTAAATTTAGAATATGCACAATTTTCTGTTCTGTTTTGCTAATCCACCATCTCATGCATTGCTTAAAAGAAATTCAAAGTATTGAAATACACACTAATTGTGAATGGAGTGACCGATGCCTGGACTGTGCCCTGGCCCCGTTGGTCCAAAATCATCCATCTTCTCAACAACTTTTACACTTTCTGTTGCTGGATCATTTATCGATTTGTGTATGTCATTTTTGCTGAGGGACCATGCTAATCTTGTTTGTATCTTTCCAATTTTATCATATGTACCTGAAAGGACAACTGTTTGTGTTGATGATATAGAAGACGATGAAATTTCCACGCTTACCACTTTCAGTTTTTTCGACTTTAGGTGCCTAATTGCTTCCACACATAAAATCTCATGACTAAACAAGATCAACACAAGGATGACAACACAAAATCGAATGACATTAGTGTTTGTTACAATAACCATAGTATTATGCTAGGAATTGGTAAGTGAAAAAGTAGAACAAGAAGAGAAAAGTTGGATATTGGAATTAAGAAGCTAGCTATAGCTTTTGTACAAGGTTATAAGACAATACTTGTTATTACAACTGTAGTATATATAGAATTCATGGAAAGAGGGAATGTTAGTATATAGATTTATAGAATAATAAAAAGTGATAAGGTTTTGAGACGTGAATAATCGAACAATGAAATGCATAGTACTTTTTGGCTTATTTATGCATTTCATAAACATTTAAATGCTTACAAGTGTTTATAAGTTAAAATTAATCAATAATTAAAATTGATCAATAATCATAAGATGGTTACCCCAATTAATTTATGATTTTCTAGTTTACAAATATTTTTTCTTATAGATTGTGTACTATTTGATCCTTAATATATTCTCAAATATCTTTTATCAAATAAAACCCTTAAATGCATTTGCGTTTTATATCACACTCCATCCTTTTCCTTATAAAAATACTTTAAAATATATAATTTTGTAAATACAGAGAGAGAGAGAGTGCATTTTAGTCATTTTATCAAAAAATAACTTATTAATATTTTTTTATAGAACATATTAAATGTACTATCAATTTTAACATTTTTATCCAAATAGAGTACATAATTATTTATTTATAAAATTATATTCAACACTTAAAATTTCTTGTTATCACTTAATGCTTATTAACTATTCACATTCAGGTAATCCAAATATGCTCTATTTTTGAAAAGATATTGCTTATATATTATTATGGAGATTATAAAAAGTACTTGTTCAAAGAGTACAACAAAGTGAGCCAATGGATATTAGCAAATTGACAACAAAGTGAGCCAATGGATATTAGCAAATTGACATAGAGCATGTATGGTCAAGTGGTTGTGAGGTCAAAAACATTTTTTTTAGAGAGAAAATTATTCTTTTAAGGAAAATTAATGTGTTTGATCAATCAATTTAACATACTTTTTTTAAATAAAAGCAGAAACAATTTTTTCGCGGTTGAGAATAAGCTAAAAAATTCTGCTTATTAAAAATAACATAAGCACAAAATTATTTTTCTAAAGACAAAAGTACTTCTACCATTTATACATATGTACCAATATATTCCTTGTTAATTAATTAGCATATCTCATAAATTTAATTAAGTTTCATGTAAGCATTTTATACTTCATTTTTACATAATTAGATCTTTATTTTATCTTACGCTTTCCAATAATATTATTTTATGTTTTACTTTGTGAAATAAATTTTTAATTTGTTTGGCATGATGTTTTTTATTATATTTAAATCATTATGTTAATATTATATAAATATTTTAAATATTTTCTTTGATTTATCTAGGTATAATATTAAATGAAATTTTTTAATATGCACTTTTCCATTGAATAAAAATATAAATTAATAAATATTTAAACTAAATTCTCTCTATAAAATAATGTTAATATTAAAAGTGTATTGATAGCTGTCATTTTTTTTGTAATTTGACTCTCAAAAATACTTTTTAAAATGAATTAGTCAAGTACAAATTACTTTTTTAAAGAACTTTTCTTAAAAATTATTTTAATAAAAATACTTTTAAAAATAAACAGTTTTTAACCGCTTGGCCAATCAGGCTCTACGCCACCTCCCAAAGAAGTTCTATATTGACGAAGTCTTTTCTGTAGGGAGCAAACAGTTTTTATATTAAATTTTTTCACAATACAAATTCGAATTAGTCAGATCACTAGATTTTGAACTAAAAATATAAAAATTAGACTTCAATTCATATTTTTACAAATTCCATAAAAGTTCATACTTTTGAAACTCAATTTTTTTTTTTGGTCCTAGGGAGGTGGGACAATCTCACTTTGTATAATTAATTACTACAATCTATCTAACAGGAACTACTTTTTTTCCACTATTGTTGTGTTTTTTCTCTTTCCAATGAACATGAAGGGAAGGAACACACAAACTCCATCGTTAATTAAAGGTTATGTATTTGAGTTTTGGGTATGAAAAAAATTATATTGAGAACACCATCCACAAATGAATTCTATAATGCTTGATTCGAATTTAATTGGGACTCCAATGCAGATTCAGGACACTAAATAGAAAAAAAGAAAAGGGAAGGAACATGTGACTGTGTCTTCTCACTCCTCAATAGTGGGAAGATTCTTGTTGATAGAAAGTCCAAAAAACACAAGAAGAATTAGTGTTTAAAGTAGGAAAATGGATGGTTTGTTTTTGGTAATCAAGCCTGACCTCTACTGAAAGAAGCTCTCATCACATGGGCACTATCTCTCTACCCTTGTTAGTTGTCTATATATATTCTCATGGCCCTTGCACACAAGTTGAGTGTACAATTTTCAATGGACTCAATTAATTTGTTAGGTCCTCAATTTTTTTTTAGCATCATTGAATCTATAATCTTGTTAACTAAAGTTCAACTGGGGTTTGTTCGTTTTTCTAATTTATTCAATTAGTCAACGAGGAAAAAAAAGGGAAACAATCTAGACGCCTCTTTGTCCGTGGCGAAATCAATATTTCACTAAGGTGATTCAAAATATAAATAAGCAAGTATATGAAGAAATCAAGGAGATTCAATATTTATTATACACTTTCCGGTTGATATTACTTGTCATGCTTACTAAAAATAGTTGATTCAAAATAATTGTTATTTTAAAAAAAATTAAGATACAATTAATTAATTGTTTTCATCTTTACCGTTACTCAATAAATATGATAAAAAAGAATAGTATTAAATTGAATTAATGAATAATAACAATAATTTAGTCAGGTTATCCTTTTAATTGATGTTTTTAAGGGACTTGCAAAGAAAAATATGACAAATAAAATGGATTAGAAAAAGTATATACATAAAAAAAATTAATCATATATAATATAATTTTTTCCACGAAACGAATTCGAATACCCTTTATATCCAACTCCGCCTATGCCTTTGTGTCCGAGGACATTTAGAAGACACAATTAAAAACCTTTCTTTTCAATAATATATGCTTGACGTGTAAATTAAGGAATTTGTACAATTCAAGATGTCATTGGTTTTGTCAAGAACACTTGCCTAACCTTCATTCTAAGCTTCCATTTGGATATGAAATGTGAAGTTATGATTTCAAATTAGTATTTGGATATATGATTTGGAATTATGATTTCAATTTTTTTAATGTAAAAATTTAATTGATAGTTTATATTTATAAAAAAAAGATTTATTATTTTAAACTTTGTAAAAATTATATATTATATATCCAAATAAAATTTTAATTTCATATTAATTTGATTTAACGGCCTAAGATTTTCATGTTGCAACAAACAAAATATTCATCACATGCATATATGTAAAACTTATTTGATTCCCACATGTTCTATTGGTGTTTCTAATTTTATATATCATAGTCATGATCTTCATAAAAGTTCAATAAGTTGCTTTCTACTTACAAAGATTCACACCCATGTTACAATTCTTTTAGTTCTCCCACTGTAACTACCTATTTCGTAGTTACTAAAAGTATCTTCAGTAAAGACATAAGAATCTTATTTTTCATAAGATTAGGATCAATTTCTTGGTATGCGAGTGCATTAATTGTGAATTAAGGTCATACAATACCCCTATCTCAAAGTTAAGTTGAAAGTGTCCTTTCGATTTAGTTTTGGACTTGAGTTTAAACTAAGTTCAACTTCAAATGACCATAGCTGTTATGCCCCGCACTTTTGGTCAATGGGAACACCTATCTAGCTTCTCTAAAGCTATCATGTGATCCACATTATCTATAACTTTATCAAATAACTCTAAGGAAGGGAGGACATGATGCCCCATAAGAGTGAAGCTTGGAAATAGGGCTATAAGGATTTGGAACGAGTTGGGGGCCAAAATAATAAGTTGTGGGACTCGATTTACTTGCGTAAGCTACCAACTGGGACGTCTTACATACTTAAGCTACTGGAGTACATGTTGAGCTTCCGCATCAAGGATTGCATAGGCTCCTAAAGTAAGATGAGATTACGAACCCACGAAAGAGATGGAAGGAGGCGTAACACCTACTGGAAAGCAAGCAGGTGACATACCTACTTAAGGTGGGTCCCACACTGCCACATGGCAGCAAAGGAGTGGGCGCATGATTGAGGTAGATCCCTAGGGGGCTGCCACATGTCACCTCCTAAGGAGGTGTATGTATGTCTTATAAGTTGAAATATAACTCATTCTTCAGCTGCACTTAGCCAAAAAAAGAGAGGAAAAAACATTAGAGAAAAAGAAAGGCAGCCACGGCTTGGAGGAAAATAAGGTGAGTTCTCCGATTTCATTCTGTGAATTAATTATCTAAGGTATACTAAGGTGAAAGGAAGGTGTTAATAATGTAAAATTTCATTTTGGGGCAGCAAAGAAGTGATATAAATAGTCCGCTAAGTTTCAGCACATTAAGGGAACTTTCGAGGCTAGTTTTGGCAAGTTTTGGACAAGGTAAGGTCTTTTCTTTCAAAGTGGAGTTAATAATGTTGTTATGGAGTGTATTACATGTGTTAAATGAAGTTTGGAGTAGGAAAAATGTATAAGTATGCTGGATGTTGTAAGCGAACGAAATTCAAGTCATTCTAGCCGAGTTAAAATTGTTAAGGTTGTATAGTGTTGTTGTGATTGTGGCGTTGTCTTTGGAAATGGTTTTATGGTGTGTTTCAGGGATGGAACGTGGTAAAAAAGAGGTATGGGTGATGCTGGTTGCATCCACACGACCCTCTGTTTCATGTGGTAAAAGGTTTCACAAAATAAAAATTAAAAACCCTATTTTGGTATTGTAGTTTTAAGCGAGTTGTTTGGAGTTTGTATTGCGTAATGTTGAAGTAGTTTACTTGCATATAAGTTGATGATAGTTGTTTTTGGTTGGATGTAGTAATTAAGTATGTAATTGGAAGTTCAGATAGGGAAAGTTATAGGGGAAGTGCTGCCCGATTTCCGTCAACTTCTTAACCGATTAATAAACTACTTGAGAAAGGCACATAAGAAAATGATTCCTATGGATGCTTGGATATAGTTTGAGGAGCTGGAAAGTTGAAGTTTATTAATATTAGTATTACCTTCTTGTTAAATAGGTTCAGAAGGCGACGAAGCAAGGTATGTGAAGCTACCCTTTCTTCTCTTTTGGCATGTCTTAGATGTAAATGTTATGTATGTAAAGCCTGTCTCTCTTTTCTTTTGGCATATCTTTAAGTTAAGTAATGAATGATGTGAGCTTGGGGGGTAAATCTACTCATAAATGCCAAGCGTAATTCACGGACCTTATTTACTCCTTGATGAAAACACTCTTACAGTAATTGAACTAGGGCTTCTCAAGCCTTCCATACATTAGGAAGTGATGAGTATGTAGAGATATATCTTCTTTCTTTTGGCATGTCTTAGTCTTAAGTGGATTGTATATGTACTATGGGGATAATTCCATTCAAAGAACCCCGAGTATGGTTCATAAATCTTATTCACTTCTCAATGTTTGATCTCTTACGATAGTTGAGTTATGGCCTTGTAAGTCGTTGACATGACGAAAAGTAGTACACGTGAAGCCTATCCCTTCCCTCTCTTGAAATGGTTTAATGTAAGTGAAGCGATATATGATATGAGTTAGAGGTAATTCCCTTTGTAGGTTCCGGGCATAACTCATGACTTGTACTCACCTTTGAATGATAAGTGTCTTAAAGTAGTTGAACTACGACCCTCGATCCTTCTATACTGAATAATGATTGGATGTGTAAACTCCTAGACCTAGAGGCTCTTGGACATATTTTACGATAATATGTTGAGGGATGTTTGATATGTTACCAAGTTTTATTTGCACGTATATGTATTATTATATTATATAGAGATCAGACCAAACATTCCTCGGCACTAACGTATTATATATATAGGGATCGGGACGGACGTTTCTTGGAACTAACGTGTTATATGTATAGGGATAGGACCAGACGTTCCTCGGCACTAACGTGTTATATATATAGGGATCGGGACGGACGTTCCTCGGCACTAACATGTTATATGTATAGGGATCGGGATGTATGTTCCACAATGCTAATAGTATTCATATGCCTATGATGATAAAGTGATTCATTTATAACACCAAGTCCTCGAGCGGGCCGGGTGTGGTATGTGACAATGGTATACATGACTTTATTTTGTAAGATGCAGGTATAGTACTTTGTTAGATGTTATACGTTCCCCTTGCGTCCCTATATCAGTTGTGATCTCCTTATGATGTTTTGTACTTTACATACTCAGTACATATGTCGTACTGACCCCCTCTTTTTGGAGGGGGGGGGAGGTCTGCGTTTTATGACCGCAGGTACAGACGTGCGTTTTGGGGATCCACCAACCTAGGACTTCACTTAGTGGTTTTGGGGAAAAGTTCCATTGTATCAAAGCCTAGTTTTTGGTACTATTCTTCTAGTATATATATTTATTTATTCAGGGGTATGGTGGGGGCCTTGTCCCGCCATATGATACAGTTAATACTTTTAGAGGTTTATAGACATGTGCATGTGGGTTATTTGTAAGTTTGTTTCAATTGTGCCTATGCGATGCGTTGTAAATGTTTTTATGTCAAGACACCCTTGTCGGCTTGCGTGCCCTTCCATGATATGATATAAAGGAAAGAGGCTACGTGTACATGAAAAGGTTTTGACCTATTGGGGTTTTTACGTATAATATCACATTATACAGAGTTCAACTTAACTATAGACTATAGATACGTATATGGGGGTCCAGGTCGGAACCCAGTCGCGGCCTGCGGAGTTGGGTCGTGACAATAGCTCTCATCCTATAATGAGTTAGGTGGCCCATGCCCTATCAAATTAAAGGAATATAAGTCTTTTTTCAATACCACCGAGTTTGCCTTATTGGAGTCAGAGTAAAAAGTTATGCCCATTTGAATGGACACTGTTTGGCCTAGGCTGAGGCGCCATGGAGGGATTAGACCCTCCATGGAGGGATCCGACAAGCCAGAATTAAAAAGAGGTGAAATTTTATTATCTCTGTAACACCCCTCAAAATTCTCCCTAAGATTCGGGCTTTCTTTGTACACGTGTGGGGCCCATCGTATTTATTTCGAAGTATGTACTCAAGTTAAGATGAGTCCCTGAGGAATTTAAGAGCGTTGGAGGTGATGTGGGGTCATTGAGGACCCCTAGGACCGAGCTAAGTCCAAAAGATCCATCGTGGCTAAGTTTAGGACGAGTTCTTGTAAGGGTCGACTTTTAACGACCCTATCTTTTGAAGGACGTCAATCTGGGTGGCCCACGACCTATCAAATTAAAGGTCGTCGAGTCTTCTTTCCAACGCCACCAAGAATGTAAATTTTGGAGTTCGGAGTCAAAAGATATGACGATCCGAAGACGAACTAGCACGATAGGAATTTCATTTTTGGCTTGGGTTGCAACTGCTGGGGAAATGGCTTTGGCGCTATAAGGGCGCGACGTGCCACTATCGCGCCAGAAACATGCCTCAGTAGTTTGGTCCTTGGCGCGATGCGCTACTAAAAGTTGTGCAGGGTTTTTCAGGCCAAATTCCCAGAATTCAGAACAATGGGCTTGGCGCTGTAAAGGCGCGACGCGCCACTATCGTACCAGAAACATACCTCAGTAGTTTGGTCTCTGGCGTGGCGCGCCACTACGAGGTGTGCAGGTTTTTAGGCGTAATTGGACTTGGCGCTGCAAGGGCGCGACGCGCCATTATCGCGCCAAGGGCGGTTTGGCCTAATTTTTCAGAATTTTGGAGGAAGAGCAATTTGGGAATTGTCCCAAATTATATATACCCAAGCCTTGTATATTTTGGGACCATTTTCTTCAGCCCTCACTCTCTCTCTAAAAGCCCTAGCTCCTCTCTCTTCTCCTCTTCTCCATTTCCAACAAAAAGGAGTCCAAGAACTTCAAGATTTGAGACCTCCATTGAAGACCCAACTGCAAGGTTTTCTTCAAGTCTTCACTAAGGTATGTAAGGCTATCCAAAATATGGGTTGAGTCCATCCATGTGCCCTATTCTTGTTTTGAGGTTAGATATTCATGAAAATGGAGTTTCTTGGTATGGTACATGTTTGAATGAGCTTTGTCTCCATTTTATTTAATTATTTATGTGCCAATGTTGTTGAGCTAAGAGGTTCCTAAAATGAGCCCTTATGTGAGTATGAGATGATGAAGGAATGAGTTGCTAAATATGTTTTATTGATCTTCTTAATTATGTAGATTTGATAAAGTATATTGTTTTCTTAAAAATGTTGCCTATTATAAAAATGTCGATTTGAAGTCTTGAAGATGTGGTGATTCATGAGGATTTTCTCAAATGGATGGAGGTAATGATTGATTATATCTAGATGATGTTATACATGTGCATTTAAATTTTCTTTGAAGATATGATTGAGATTGAGCAATTAGTATGCTTGGAAGAGATTTGATTGTGATAGAGTTGATGAGTTGACAAGGTTGTAATGAGACTTGTTGATATGAGTTGATTGAGTTGATTGGATGGATTTTTATGAGCATTGAGTCTTGGGAGGAGTATCGAGCACCGAATTGGGCAAGAGTATAGTCCATACTCGAACCCAATACCTGTGTTGCCAAACGTAGGGGGATTGAACCGTTAAAGTCGGATGCTTCCCCGAGAGCTTTTGTCCTGACATTATAGGACCTGGTTGGATTGGATCCATGAGTGTTCGTCGTTCATGCCCTGGCAAGGTATGAACGGACGCGGCAACGACGTCGTTTCGTTGTACCTTCACTGGCTCATAAGTGTTGGTTGTCGGTTAAGAGAAACTTCCAAATAGGTGTTGATAGTACTCTGAGTCAGATTGAGTTGAATTGTATATGATTGGTCCAGTCTAAATAATATCCTTGTTTAGACATTGAGTTGTCATCCCTTTTAAGTTGAGCTCCCGAGTTGATTTATTCTTTCTTGATGTTCGTTGTATTCGGCCATTTTACATACTCGTACATTCTATGTACTGACGCCATTTGGCCTGCATCGTTTCATGATGCAGAGACAGGTACTAGAGATCATCAACCGGCGCTCCATTGAAGATCCAATACACTTCCAGCCAGTCGGTGAGTCCTCCTAGTTCTCGGAGGATATTGGGCCTTCTTGTACAATTTTGTTGCTCTTCCTTTTATTTAGATTGTTGGTAGCCATGGGCTTGTCATTGGCACCTTTTTGACATGATTAGAGGCTTTATAGACTAGAGTGTGGGAGGTCGAGCGGTCATCTTGAGGAGTCCTATTTTTATTGTCTTCTTTTGATTGCAAATATTTGGCCTTCGGCCCTTATATTATGAAAAATATTTCTTTAAATTGAGTTCCTGCTAAGAGAATGTGCTTGAATGAAGGAGTGACTGGACCAGGTGGTTCGCTCGGAGGTCAGAAATGGCCTTCGGGTGCCGGTTACGTCTAGGGTACCCTCCCGGGGCGTGACAATCTCATTCTTCCCTTAAGTGCCAAAATAGATGATGATTACCCTAGAAACCTCTAAAAAGCTGCTCCAGGCTTGTAGAGAAGGCACGAAGGGAATTCTAGCGCAAGGAAGGCTACAACCCACAAATTGCAGACTCATCTCTATAGTTTCTCCTTCCAGATGTCAGGGGTCGTGCTATAATCATTTTACAACTGCTTGGTGCCCAGATAGTCTAGGTTTCTCAATTGAGTAGCTTTAAATTCGTTCACATTGCTTAATATAATGTAAATTGTTGGGAGATTTTATGCTTAGGCCTTTAGGCACGAAGTCTAGATGGTTAAGTGATTGTCAATTATTGTTTAGAGTGAGAATATATGATGTAGGTCATGATTATTATGTGACTAGGGATAAAGGTCCAATCTTTGAATGGTAACCTTGGTGGAAACTATTTAGAAGGCCAACGACTCTTGCGAGATTAAATATAGACAATTGCTAGATTATTATGAGATCCTGAGACTTGTAGCATATAACTATTAGGTTACATATAGGGATAGAATTATACAATAATTGTGTGTGTTCATACTAATTATTCCCTGTGAATTGCTTAAGTAATGTATATCATGAAATAAAGGGTGAATGTGAATTTCTTCATGTTGATAAATTCATGACATGAACCTAGTTTGACTATCTGTGGTCTTAGGTGATGGTTTTACATTCCTGCGTATGCTACATGTGCTTGTTACTGTAATTGATAGTATTGCCTGCATGTGTAAGACTAGGAAATATGTAATAAGCTTAATGAAATGACTTTTGAGAGCAATTACATGCAATAAACCTGTTACTTGACTGTGTAAGTATGTTAATTATTCATTGTGGCTTGTGTTGTGATTGATATATATATATATATATGTATGTTTGTGTCAAAATGTGACACCCGATCCTTAAAAGTATATGTGTTGGCATATGGCACTTGATCTCCATATATATATATATATATGATTGCTAGATGCATTCGTATTGTAGGTATGAGGTCGTGGGTAAACAAGTGGAGAGCAATTGATATGTTATTAAGTGAGATTAGCCACTTAGAGTCAGATATTAATAGTGTCCCATTGATGCATGTGTAAAAGGGGGATGAGATTGAGAGAATTTGGAGGTTCTGCCTTCGGGCAGCCCTTCCTGGCAGGAGAAATCCCACTATGGCGAGACCGCCATAGCAGGTTAGGTTCCACCATGGCGGGATAGTACGGTTAAGAAAGGAGACTTAGCCACCTAAATATTTTCCTCTTTCAAGTGAGATACTAATTATTCTAGATTCAGGTGTTGGTATGAAAGCTATAAGACCCCAAAAGTTTAAAAGTCGAGACGAAAGAAGATTTTAAGAAAATAGACTATCTTAGCTTCTACGACTTGACCTACAAGTTGTAGGAGTGACTCGTAGGGTTAGTATTAAACAAGGAAGAGTGGTTAAGTCTCAGAGAAAGTCTATGAGTCAAGTTAACGACTCGTAGACCATTGATGACTCATAAACTTGAGTTGTAGAGGAACTTCAGAAGCTCATGATTTATAGATTTCTCAAACCCTGTAAGAAGAATTGGGTCTACGACCCATAATATTTTTGATGACTCATAAGAATGAATCGTAGGGTTGATTGAAAGGCTCAATGTTTAGGGTGATTTCAGACTCAATAGGTTGAGTCAAATCTATGATTCGTAGACCTTATTACGACTCATAGAAGTCAGATGCGGAGTTTTCTGATGGAATTAATGAGGGGTATTGTGGTCTTTTCTAATTTTGGTTTAATGAATCTAGATATTTTATGGGTGGAATTCAGAACCTATAGATGCCCCAACTCTTCAAAATGCCCTTCTATTCTAAATCATTCTCTAAAGATTTCTAAGACAATCAAGGTTTTCTCTCAAGGTGCTCCTACAATTCAAGTTAAGGTTTCAAGACACAAGTCTTCTTTCCAAATTCAGAGCTAGATTCATCTAAGGTATATGAGATATGATTCATGGGTGTCGTTCACCCATGAAGTTCCAAGGTTTTCCTCAAAATATCTCTTCAATTTCAATTATATTTAAACCCTAGATTAATGTTATTATATTGGACTGTTTCAATTACATTTTTACTTGTCTTCAATGATTATTGTAAGCATAATTCTATCTTAGTTGCATGATTTCAAGTTTTTTTAGAAATTACCATTAATAAAGCTAGTTTCAATGACGATTTCAATAAATTATGATCATGAAGTTCAAAGATTTTCATAGAAAGCTTTTATAAAAGAAGTTTGAGACTTATGAATGATTGATGAAATTTTCAATGAAGTTTCAGTAATGATTCAAGAAATTATTATGGTGTGATTAATATAATTTTCACACAATCATGATTAAAGAGTGATAAGGACAATTCTCACCAAAGTTTATGGATTTTTATGAATCAACTAAGTTAATGAGCTATTTTTATGCCTATTTTTATGATAATATTATTGATGATGTATTAATGAATTCCGTTGGAATATTAACTAAGCACCGAGAGGACTTTTAGGTTGGATTCAGTCCGGTAACTTGAGGTTTGTTACCCAAGGAAATCATAGTAGCAACCTAAGTCTCAAACTACGTTATCCCTGTAGGTTGCCTTTATGGCCTAGCTAGTGGATCAACATATGGATCATGATGCTAAAGATATTCTCAAGGAGTCTACCTTGTCAAGTAGCCTTTTTATTCTCGATGTGGGAGTTATATCGGATTCCATGTTATAGCTCACATGGTCTTAGATGTCGGTTAAAGGTCTTATTCGGTGAGTCCTCATTCTTTGAGGATGATACTTTCTTTCTTATTGTTACTTTTGACTCCTTTTATGTTAGGGTGAGATAGGAGCTTGTCCTAAGCCCCATCTAGTTATAGAGGTATGTTTAGACATAAAAGTTGATATAGTCTGCTTTGGACATATGTTTTGAGTTCCTTCTATTCTTAGACTTTCATGGTTATGAGTTGATATTCTGCTTGATTCATTATGTTTATTTGACCTTATGAATGCGATGTATGCTAAGAAGCTTGGTTGGGATCCTTCAGGTTTTTGATCATCACTCCTAGGGTCTAGCTTGGGGTGTGACAAAAGCTTAAGGAAAGTATACTGGTTAGACAAAGTTAGTGGTGACCTATAGTTCAAAAACTTCTCTATGTGTTAGAAGGGCTAGGCCTAGATCTATATTAGAGTTGAAAGTGGACCAACTAGAAGGGATAAGTGTTAGGCTTGAAGAACATTGGGAGATTATTAGGAATGGTAAAAGTTTGTGCTTAAGGTTTGGTGGTGTATTTCCTTAAGAGTATGTTTTCGTCTTGTTGATTTTTTATATTGTGCACTGGGTATCGGGTTGACAGATGATGCCTACCAGTACGTGTTGTTTGTACTGATACTACTCTTGCTATGCCACTTAACATAGTCTAGTTGCAGAGTCAGTGAAGTTTCTTAGGTGAAGACGAAGATGATTCTCCAACAACTTCTACTCTTCCTTTTTTATAGTGGGAGCTGTGTCATTACTTTATTTATACTCTATATCTTTAGAAGCTCTTGTACTAGGTGTATTCCTGACTCTTTAAGTTGTGGTCTTGTAAGACCCCGTGAGTCGGAAAGTTGGAACCAAGGAGAAAAGTCTCAAAATTTCAAACCCATCCATATGAACAAGTCCCTCTATGGCTCGTAGAGCTTTTTACGGCTCTTAAGGTTGGGTTATAGAGTGACTCTTTGAGCAAGAGTTGAAGTTTCCCTCAGGAGAGGTTCTATGACCTTCCAGGATGAGTCGTCCTCGAGAAGATGGGTCGTAGAATCCCCTCGTCAACCAGAATTCATATGCTTTGTTCAAAGTTTCCCTAAGGCCAAAGTGATGAATTGATAGGATAGCTCGTAGAAGCAATTATAGATCGTGAGAACAACCCATCCTAAAACTTCAGAGACAAGTATAGTTGCAGGTTTTCAGACCCGCAGGACGAGCCTTGCGAATGGATCGTTCCTGAGATGAAAGGTCGTAAACAATGGTCGTTCATAAACTTCAGAGACTATGTTTTTAGGCTGTTTAATCAGACCTACAGGACAAGTCATTTAGATGACTCGTCGTTGCCAAGACGACCCGTATACTAGGGTCCGTAGGGTCAATTTTCCAGATTTAATAAAGGATAATTATGTCTTTTTAAACGTTTGGTTCAATGAACCTAGGCACTTTTATGGCCAAGTTCCAAGTCTTTAAATACTCTTTTCTTCGAAATCCCCTCCTATCCAATTCATTCTCTTAAAATTTCTAAGACAAAAACTCACAAGGTCTTTCAAGAATTCTCTCCAAATTCAAGCTAGGGTTTCTATAATTCTTCAAGGTTCTTCTTCAATTCCTAGTGAATTCAAGAAAGGTATGTGGGATTGATTCATGGGTTCCTTTCACTCATGAATTCCCAAGGTTTTTCTTAAAGTTTCTTTTAATTTAAATTGATTATGAACCATAGTTTTGATGAGTTGCATTGGGCTGATTTAATTCCAGTTTTAGATGTTATCAATGATCATTATATGCATGTTTTTATATGAATTGCATGATTTTGAGTTGAATTATGAATTCCCATGCATAGGGCTTTTTCCAAGTTAAGATTATGAAGTTAAAGATAATTTTCATGAATAGATTATGTGTTCAATGATCTTAAAGTAAAGTTTTCATGGTTTAAAGTTGAAAATGATCTTATGATGAAAGTTTTAATGATGATCAGAGTTAAAGATGGTTTTATGAGTTAATCATGAGTTAAATGATTTATAAAGATAATTTTCAATGAGTTACAACTGAGATCATAATTTTTGAAGTTAAAGTCTTGATAATGATCAGAGTTAATATCATTAGATATTTACAGATGGTGATAAGGACAATTCTCACTGAAGTTATAAATTCTTATGAATCACCAAGTTAGATAAGCAATTCCTAAATATTTTAAAGATGGATTGATAGGTAGTTACTATCTTTCCCTACTATGTTATGAGTATGTTTTATAAGTTTTCATTGGGATATTGACTAAGCACCGACAAGACTTCAAGGTGGGGTTCGGTCGAATAACGCAGTTGGTTATCCAAGGGAATCCTAGTAGCAACCTAAAGTCTTAAACTACATTGCCCATGTAGGTTGCCTGCATGGCCTACCTAATGGATCCACTTAGCCCAGTTCAATTGAGTTATCTTTGGAGTATTCCCTGGTAAGGTAGCCTCCCCTGTTTCGATACAAGAGTCATCGACTATCTCAATACTGGAGTCATCGACCTGTATCAATGCATGAGTCATTGGATTCCATGTAGTAGCTCGCATAGTCTTAGTTGTCGGTTAAAGGTCTTATCCCACACAAGTTCAAGTTAAAATTTAAGATGTCAAGTTATCAGTTGAAAGTTGAAGTTTGATGATATACATTGACCAAGAGTTTCTTATGTTTCAAATTTCTTTTAAGCTAAACTCATGATCATTATAATTGGTCATGCATCTTATGGCATATTGATTACATTCTCTTACTTATCATGCATACCTCACATACTTAATACATTCAAACGTACTAACACATATTTTGCCTACGTTGTCTTATAATGTAGGGATGGACAACACTCTTGACTACCCCGCTCATGGCTAAAGTTTCCTTTAGATTTCGAAGAAGTTTATGAGTCCTCATTCTACCGAGGACAAGAATTTTATTCATGTTTCTATTGCTTAGACATATCTTCTATTGCTAGGGTGAGCTAGGAGTTTGTCCTAAGCCTTCGTCGAAGGTTAAACTAGAGGCATGTCTATACAATTATTGGTGTAGTCTGGTTTTGACGTTTATAGAGTTGGGTTTCCCTAAGTCCCTTACCCCACTTATGATTTCTTATGCTTATCTTTATATTGTTCTTTAGCTTATCTATGCAATGAATGCTAAGATGGTTTATGGTTAGGGCCCCTTGCATCCCGATCACTATTTTACGACTAGGCCCTAGGTTGGGTCATGAAAAACTTAGTATCAGAGCACATGGTTTAGAAGAGTCCTAGAGAGTCTAACATGACTCATTAAGTAGAGTTTTATTATTGGTGTGAAGTGCGCCACATCCATGAATAGGAGGCTACGAAACATTTTAGGAAAGGTCTCAATTCTTTCATGATCTATGTCATATGGTAGAGTGGTTAAGTCTTTTTCATCTAACGCTTGTTCTTTGCAATTTTCAGAAAATGCCTACAAGAAGAAAAGTTCCTCAAGCTAATGATCCTCTGAATGATCAAGTTTCCAATGCCGAGTTTCGAACATCTTTTCAAATACTTTCTCAAGATATTTCAACTCAAGTGAATCTTGAGGTAGTTGCTCCCGTGATTCCAAATGTTAATACGGCAGCAACGAGAGTTCGTGACTTCATAAGGATGAATCCTCCAAAGTTTTAGGGCTTTAAAGTTGATGAGGATCCCCAAGAGTTTGTGGATAGCATCCATATGATTGTTGAGATCATGGGGGTTAGCCCTATTGAAAGGGTGGAGTTGGCTATATAGCTATTGAGGGGTGTTGCAAAAATTTGGTTTGAACAATGGAAAAGTGAGAGGCCTAGAGAGGCGGAGCCCATGACTTGGGATGTGTTCAAAGGGATATTTATTGATCGCTTCTTTCTACTAGAGTTGAGGAAGGATAAGGTGCAATAGTTTATTAACCTCAAGTAAGGTGGTATGAGTGTGAGGGAATATGCCCTCAAGTTTGCTCAATTGTCAAAATATACCACATTTATGGTCGCTGACTCAAGTACTCATATGAGTAAGTTTGTATTAAGTGTATCAGATATGGTTGTAATGGAGTGCAAAATGGATATGTAAATTCAAGAGATGGATATATCTAGACTCATGACCTATGAGGAGCAAGTACAAAGTGAGAAGTTAAAGTTGAAGAATAAGTAGTCTATGAGGCCAAGGACAGATGATAATGAATTCTCTCGTGCTAAGTCCGGAAGTGGTGGACGTTCTTATTTTCGCCAAAGGTACTCCAACCAAGGGTATTCTAATGCTAATACTCCAAGGTTTGACAAATATAGGGTGCCCAACCCTAAATATTAAGGAGGTGCTCCCATTGGCCAAGCTACTCGCGCATGCAAGAAGTGTGGTAGGAACCACAAGGATGTATGCCTAGCCAGGTTAAATGTGTGCTACTAGTGCCATAAGCCGGGTCATCATGTTAAGGAATATAAGGGTAAAGATGTTCGTCCTCAAAGACAAGTTGCTCAAGGTGTCCAAGCGCAATAAAAGGGTGGTCAACATAATAATAGGTTCTATGCTCTCCATGGTAGGCAAGAGGTGGAGGAGACGCCCGATGTTGTTATCGGTATGTTATGGGTCTTTCACTATGATGTTTATGATTTGCTTGATCTGGGTGTAAATTTATCTTTTGTTTCCCCTTATGTGTCCATGCGATTTATTATTAGTCCCGAGATATTGTTAGAGACTTTCTCCATTTATACTCCCGTAGGTGAGTCGGTCTTGGCTAAAAGAGTCTATAGAGGTTGTTTAGTAACGATTTTCCATAAACTTACCTTATGTGATCTAGTTGAGCTTGAGATGACTGAGTTTGATATCATCCTTGGGATGGATTATCTATATGCATGTTATACTTCTATTAATTGTAGAACTCGAGTGGTTAAGTTTCAATTCCCAAATAAGCCAGTCCTAAAATGGAAGCATAGTAACTCAATGTTTAAGGGTAAATTAATTTCATGCCTTAAGGCTCGAAAGATGATATCCAAGGGATATATTTATCATCTTGTGGGAGTTAGGAATGAGAATTTCGAATCCCTTATCTTAGAGTCGGTCCCTATTGTAAATGAGTTTAAAGATGTGTTTTTTGATAATTTACCCGGTGTCCCTCTCAAAGGGAGATTGATTTTGGTATAGACCTTCTTCTGGATACTCAACCTATTTTTATTCTTCTTTACCGGATGACTCCGGCAGAATTAAAGGAGTTGAAGGATCAATTGAAGGACTTATTGGATAAAGGGTTCATTAGGCCAAGTGTTTCTCCATGGGATGCTCCCATATTGTTTGTTAGAAAGAAGGATGGTTCACTACGTATGTGCATTGATTACCGACAATTAAATAAGGTAACCATCAAGAATGAGTACCTAATTCCAAGAATAGATGATTTATTTGATCAATTGCAAGGGGAAAGTTACTTCTCCAAATTAGATCTTTGTTTCGGTTATCACCAATTGAGGGTAAAGGAGTGTGACATTCCCAAAATAACTTTTCGGACAAGGTATGACCATTATGAGTTTCTAGTCATGTTGTTAGGATTGACCAATGCTCCCATAATTTTCATAGACATAATGAATAGGGTGTTTGAGTAATACTTAGATATGTTTGTAATTTTATTCATTGACTACATTTTAGTTTACTCTCAAAATGAGGAGAAGCATGCAAATCACTTGAGGATTGTATTGCAAACTCTAAGAGACAAACAATTATTTGCAAAGTTCAACAAATGTGAGTTTTGGTTAAGGTAGGTGGCTTTTCTTGGTCACATTGTGTCCGATAAAGGGATTATGGTTGATCCTAAGAAAACTGAAGCGGTTAAGAATTGACCCAGACTATTATCTCCTTCAGAAATTAGGAGTTTCTTGGGCTTAGATGGATACTATAGGTGATTTATGGAAGGATTTTCATCAATCTCATCACCTTTGACCAAGTTGACTCAAAAGAAGATGAAGTTCCAATGGTCGAAAGCATGTGAAAAGAGTTTCCAAGAGTTGAACGATCTTCTCACTACCGCTTCTATATTGACCTTGCCAGAAAGTTCCGATGGTTTTGTGGTATATTGTGATGCTTCAAGGGTTGGTCTTGGTTGTGTATTGATGCAACATGGTAAGGTAATAGTCTGTGCTTCTAGGCAACTTAATGTGAATGAACGGAACTATCCAACCCATGATCTTGAACTAGCGGTAGTTGTGTTTGCCTTGAATATTTGGAGATACTATCTTTATGGCATCCATATGTATATGTTCACCGACCACAAGAGTCTACAATATGTGTTTAAGTAAGAAGATTTGAACCTTCGACAAAGGAGATGACTTGAGTTGTTGAAGGATTTTGATATGTGTGTTGTATCATCCGGGTAAGGCAAATATGGTTGCCGATGCACTAAGTAGATTGTCGATGAGTTGTGTGGAACATGTTGAAGAAGATAAGAAAGAATTGGTTAAAGATGTTCAAAGATTGGCACGTTTAGGTGTGCATTTGGTCGATTCCAATGACGAAAGTGTTCTTGTTCGTAATAGTTCAGAATCATCTCTTGTAGCGGATGTTAAGGCCAAGCAAGACCAAGAACCAATGTTGATCGAGTTAAAGAAGTCGGTTGCTGAAAAAGCCATTGAGGATTTCTCTCAAGGTGGAGATGGTGTACTACTTTACCAAGGTCATTTGTGTGTAACTAATGTTGATGGGTTAAGAGAGTTGATATTAAATGAGGCCCATAGTTTCCAATACTCGATTCATCCGGGTTCCACCAAGATGTATCATGACTTGAGAGAAGTGTATTGGTGGAATGGCATGAACAAGGACATAGCGGAGTTTGTATCTAGGTGTCCAAATTGCCAACAAGTTAAAGTTGAGCATCAAAGACCAAGAGGTCTAGCCCAAGAAATCAAAATTCCTACTTTGAAGTGGAAAGATGTGAATATGGATTTTGTAATAGGTTTGCCTAGTACTAAGAAGCAACATGATTCTGTTTGGGTTGTTGTAGTTTGGATGACCAAGTTGGCTCATTATCTACCAGTTAGGACTTCCTATAGTGCAAAAGATTATGCTAAGTTTTATGTTTGAGAGTTGGTAAGACTTCATGGTGTGACTTTGTACATAATATCGGATCAAGGTACATAATTCACTTTACACTTTTGGAATTCATTTCAATAGGGTCTCGATACAAAGGTTAAGTTATCGCTTTTAACCTCAAACTGACGGTCAAGACGAACAAACGATCCAAACTTCAGAGGATATGTTAAGGGTATGTGTTATTAATTTTAAAGGAAGTTGGGATGAACATTTTCCATTGATTGAGTTTGCCTATAATAATAGTTATCACTCGAGCATCCAAATGACTCCTTTCAAAGCATTGTATGGGAAAAGATACAAATACCTGGTAGGATGGTTTGAAGTGGGTGAGATAGCCTTGATTGGTCCAGATTTGGCGATCGATGCTATGAAAAAGGTAAGACTCATAAGAGAGAGGTTGAAGACGTCTCAAAGTCATCAAAAATCCTATTCCGATGTGAGGAAAAGAGAGCTTGAATTTGAGGTGTATGATTGAGTCTATTTGAAAGTTTCATTCATGAAGGATGTAATGCATTTCGATAAGAAAGGGAAGTTGAGTCCTAGATATATAGGACCTTACAAGATATTGAGACGTGTTGGTAAGGTGGCTTATGAGTTAGATTTGCCACTTGATTATCTATTGTTCACTCGGTGTTTCATGTGTCAATATTGAGGAAGTTCGTAGGTGATCCAAACCTCATTATGCCATTGAAATATTTAACAATTATGGAGGATTTGACCTATGTCCGTCAAAGTGTTATGGAGGAATCAACAATTAGAAAGTGCTACTTGGGAGGTGGAGGCGGATATGATAAAATGATACCCATACCTCTTCTCCTCTACTAAAACCTAAAGTAGTAAGTTGTTTTATCCAAGCTAGTTAAATTCCTAAGTATTCAGTTCCTCCTATGTCATTCATATGCATGTATGTTCATGAAAAGGTTGATTTCAAAGTCATGATTTTGTGTTAAGTTGAAGTTTTCATGTTCCATCCATTTTAAGATGTCATCATGTTCATGTTGAGTTGCTAGTCCTCTTTCTGTGTCCTTTCTATGATAAGTTAATCTCATTCGAGGATGAATGTTTTCAAGGGGGAGATAATGTAAGACCCCGTGAGTCGGAAAGTTGGAACCAAGGAGAAAAGTCTCCAAATTTCAAATCCATCCGTATGAATTAGTCCCTCTACGGCTCGTAAGATTGGGCCGTAGAGTGACCCTTTAAGCAAGAGTTGAAGTTTCCCTTAGGAGAGGTTCTACGACCTTCCAGGACGAGTGGTCCTTGAGTAGATGGATCGTAGAAGCCCCTCGCCAACTAGAATTCATATGATTTGTTCAAAGTTTCCCTACTGCCAAGATGATGACTTGACATGATGACTCATAGAAGCAATTACGGGTCATGAGAACCACCCATCCTAAAACTTCAGAGACTAATATATTTGCAGGTTTTCAGACCTACAGGACGAGCCCTGAGAACGAACCACCCTGAGATGACGGGTCATAAATAATGGTCGTTCATAAACTTCAGAGACTATGTTTTATGCCCTTTACTTAGACCCACAGGACGAGTCATTTACACGACTCGTCGTTGCCAAGACGGCCCGTATACTAGGGTCCATAGGGTCAATTTTCTAGATTTAATGAACGACAATTGTGTCTTATCCAAAGTTCGGTTCAATGAACCTAGGTACTTTTATGGCCAAGTTCCAAGTTTTTAAATACTCTTTTCTTCAAAATCCCCTCCTAACCAATTCATTCTCTTAAAATTCCTAAGGCAAGAACTCACAAGGTCTTTTAAGAATTCTCTCCAAATTCAAGCTAGGGTTTGCATATTTGTTCAAGGTTCTTCTTCAATTCCTAGTGAATTCAAGAAAGGTATGTGGGGATTGATTAATGGGTTCCTTTCACTAATGAAGTTCAAAGGTTTTTCTTCAAAGTTTCTTTCAATTTAAATTGATTATGAACCGAAGTTTTGATGAGTTGTATTTGGTTGATTTAATTCCATTTTTAGATGCTATCAATGATCATTATATGCATGTTTTTATATGAATTGCATGGTTTTGAGTTGAACTATGAATGCCCATGCATGAGGCAATTTCCAAGCTAAGATTATGAAGTTGAAGATGATTTTCATGAATAGATTATGAGTTCAATGATCTTCAAGTAAAGTTTTCATGGTTTAAAGTTGAAATTATGATCTTATGATGAAAGTTATAATGATGATTAGAGTTAAAGATGGTTTTATGAGTTAATCATTTGTTAAATAACTATAAAGATAGTTTTTAATGAGTTAAAACTAAGATCATAATTTTTGAAGTTAAAGTCTTGATAATGATCAGAGTTAAGATCATTAGATGTTTAAAGATAGTGATACGGACAATTTTAATCGAAGTTATAGATTCTTATGAATCACCAAGCTATATGAGCTATTCCTAAATGTTTTAAATATGGATTGATAGGCGGTTACTATCTTTCCCTACTATGTTATGAGTATGTTTTATAAGTTTCCGTTGGGATATTGACTAAGCACCGAGAAGACTTCGAGGTTGGGTTCAATTGGATAATGCAGTTGGTTATCCAAGAGAATCCTAGTAGCAACCTAAAGTCCCAAACTACATTGTCTATGTAGGTTGCCTTCAAGACCTAGCTAGTGTATCCACATATCCCCTTTCAGTTGAGTTATCTTTGGAGTATGCTTGGCAAGGTAGCCTCCCCTGTTTTGATGCAGGAGTCATCGAACTATTTCGATGCAGGAGTCATTGGATTCTATGTGGTATCTCATATTGTGTTAGTTGTTGGTTAAATGTCTTATCCCACACAAGTTCAAGTTAAGCTTTAAGATGTTACGTTATTAGTTGAAAGTAGAAGTTTGATGATATGTATTGACCAAGAGTTTTGTATGCTTCAAATTGCTTTTAAGCTATACTCATGCTCATTATGATTGGTCATGCATCTTATGGAATATTTATTACATTCTCTTACTTGTCATGCATACCTCACATACTTGGTGAGTCCTCATTCTATCGAGGACAAGACTTTTATTCATGTTTCTATTGGTTAGACATATCTTCTATTACTATGGTAAGCTAGGAGCTTGTCCTAGTCGAAGGATAAACTAGAGGCATGTCTAGACGATTATCGATATAGTCCGGTTTAGACGTTTATAGAGTTGAGTTTCGCTAAGTCTCTTACCCCACTTATGATTACGTCCACTTATATTGTTCTTTACATTATCTATGCAATGAATGCTAAGATGACTTATGGTTGGGGTCCTTGGCATCCCGATCACCATGTTACAACTATGTCCTAGGTCGGGCCGTGATAGGTCTTGGGATTTTGTAAAAATTCCACATATTATATCCTTTTAGGGATTGAGGGTTTACCTTCTTAGGTGTTAGAGTGGTACCCGGCATGACCTGGTGGGTTGGGTCATGAAATCCATTCTCCCCTCTTTCCCTAATTTAGGGTGTGTTCTGTGAGAAGGAAATATTTTTTTCGAAAAGAATTTTTTTTAGAAAAATAATAATTATTTTTTACTTATTTTCTTTTATTTAAATTGGGTAAGTAAGTAAAAAAATATTATTTTAAAAATATAGATATATAGTTGTCATGACCCAATTTTGGATCATGACCGACACTAAGGGGAAGAATCCCAAAGCAAGCGTTGATGGAAATCTATAGAAAATCGAGCAGAGTTTTCTCTATTTTTGGGACTATCCAATTATTTTCTGTCTCAGAACTCAACAACACAACTAAATAAATCTCCAAATCAAGACATAATATCTATTATCAATCCATTCGCCACACAATAATACTAATTCATCTCCAAAAATGGAAAGAAAGTTTAAAAACTAGTCACACATCTATATAATGAAAGAATACTCATGACTTAAATAAAGGAGTGATTATGGAGAAACTCTAAGAGTTCAAGAAAGGTCCATAACAATGAATAACTTGATGCTATGCGAACAAGTGCGGGCTCACCATAGATTTGTCAACTTGCTAGCTTTAGTTAACAAATTCCTCGCCAATGTCACCTGTGCTTTCCGTAAAAAAACATTAGCGGGGAGTGAGACGCTAACTCAGTGAGTAATAATACTTACCACAACCATTTCAATGAGGGACAAGTCAGAAAAACATGCTAGTATGATGATCAAAATCATGAAAATAAACGACCTTTCAAAAATGGTAATAATAATCAACCATGTATGCTTCATATAAACAAAATCAACTCAACCATTTAGACATAAGCTTAGTAAACAATTTCATATCAAATCTTATATTTGGGAGGTTTTTAGGATGAATCATCTAATAGGTGTGGACCCCTCATAAAGGAGTCAAATATTAATATCCGTCGATCCCTCCTCGAAGGATATTGATAATGGTATGCTAGTTCTACCTTTCCACTAAATAGGGCTATATCGGTAATTTATAAATACAAGGTGCACCCGGTCTAACGAACCCACCGTTAGCTATGGAATCCATCAAGGTCTATTCCCACTTATTCTTTTCTTTATAACTAGTAGAAGCATTATTTTCAAATATTACAAGACATTCAAGTTCTTATCAAATCACCTTTTATAAAACTTAAACCATAAAAACTATATATCAAGATACTTACTTTCAAGTAAATAGCAAACCTTTTTCATTGGTAAATCATATTTCAATTAACAATAAACAAGGCTTATATAAGTGAGAGCATCTCACATAATCATTTAAATATCATATTACATAAAAGACTTGTCCTATATACAAGTTTAAAACATTCGATAACACATTCACTTTATAAACCATGTATAAATCATGAAAATTATAAAGGCATAGACTGTGGTAAGATTACTACTCACTGTACTCGTGCCGAGATACCAAACTTGTCACCTCAAACAATCCGTACGACCTCCTTTGATTAATCTATAATCACATTATATCAATCTAGCGTAATTTCTAAGTTTAAGTTAATTCGATAACTATTCTAAGTATCCCTATCTTGTTGTAACTTAAGCCATTTCCTTGGCTATCCATTTTAGTTAACAATAATCTAACTTTATTGTTCCAATGTAACTCTAACTAGTGAACTAGGAGTATACCTAACAGTAGTATTAAAAAAAAACTTATGCCTCTGTCCATTAACATTCTCATACCCAAATTCCTTTGATAAATCCTATATCTTTTTACTTGAAATAGATTGATATATATATATATATATATATATATATATATATATATATATATATATATATTTCATTCATCCAATTTGTAACCAAAACTATCCTTGTTGTCCAATTACTAGTCTCTAGTAATCAAATTTTAACACCCAAAGTAACTTATTCAGGCTAATAATCTTGAAGAGGTTGTAGAAGAACAATAGAATAAAGATTTACACCGAATTCTGAGAATTTAACAATTTCTCCATCTCTTTAATCTTTATTTTGTTAAACTCTCCCCCTCAATTCTATAGTCATGGAATCAATAAATCGAAGTTATAACTAAGTTTGGAAACTTACCTTCTTCTGCTTCTTTCCTTAGTTTTGAATCAAAACTTTTAAAAAAATTTCCTCTCTACTTCATTCTTCGGTAGAAAGAATAGCGGCAGTAACTTCAACTTTTGGTTTATTATTTTTAAAAAAGAATGAAGAGTGAAAAGGTTCAGCAAGGAACCCTTCCTGAAAAGAAAGTGGGCCTGCTCCCCTTTTCCCGTTTGTTTTCTTCTTAATTCTTTTTTTTTTAAAAAAATATTATAAAATAAGACCACAAATTTAAAACTTATCTTTTTTTAAACTAAAAGACATTTCTACCCTTATAATAATTATTGGTATTATTATAGTTTAGATAAATACTATGGGAGATGAGTTAGTGAGTGTGGAGGTATGGGTGTGAGGTGGTGGGGATGAATTATGGGGTGAAGATGAAGATGGGGTGTGTTGGAGAGTAGTGAAGACACATTTAATATAAAATTTCATGGAACTTCTCTTTCATACTTTCATTAGGGAAGTCATTTTTCTCATTTTTTAAGGAACTGTTTTCCTAGAAAATATGTTTTCCAAATTTTTGACCTAGAAAATATGTTTTCCAAAATTTCTGACCTCTTGTTGCTGAGTAAGACTCAGTAAGTCCTATTAGAAACTCAAGTATCCTTTGACACTCACAATATTCTTTGAACTTCTTAGATTAAGCACATGAACACCCTAGACAAGGCATAATGGATTCGAATTCATTTCACAAACCTCTAAGAATAGTGTAGTAGTTTGTAACTGACATAGTTCCCTGAGTAAGACTATGAATTTCCTTATGGAATTGGACCAAATGTACTATTAATTTTTTCAAATCATTCCTTCAGATCACACCACACTTTATTAGCATCACCGCCATATAATACACTACAAAGCAATCGAAGTCGAACAACATTTATTATCCAAGACAAAATTACAATATTGAATATCTCAATATCAAACAATTCAAGTGCAAAGTGAGATTTAGAATGTGATGACCCCCTTTCAGGGCCCATATATTCAGGTATTTTCTATGTCATGGTCAGCAAGTTCATCCCTTCCTTCACTCTTTAGGGCTTTGTGGGAATCAAACCCAGAACCTAAGGCTCACCAATTGATATTTATTTTTGTGATGACACCCTCTCTATGCCCACATATTCATGTATTTTCTAGGCCAAGGTTGCATCTCAATTGGTGAAAGGCGATTTCCTAGAGTGGATGTAAAGAAGCTTGAGGTTTGGGTTTCGATTACTACAAAGCTCTGCAGGGTAAAGGAAGGGATGAACTGGCTAACACATATTCATGTATTTTCTAAAATAGGTTCAGCCAGTTCATCCCCTCCTTCAACTTGCAGGGCTTCGTAGGAATTAAACCCGAAACCTCAGGCTCTTTTACATTCACTCTAGGGGATCGCCTTCCACCAACCCCCTTGTGATCATTCGTCCTCAAATGAAGATTAACTAGAGCTGGAATTGAGTCATGAATAACAATTGAGACTCAATCAAATCAACCAATCAACCAAATCAAGCAATGTAAACAATCAACTATTCAGACTCAAGAATAGACAAATTAGTTCAAGTCAAGAGTAGGGACATTACCTTTAACATTCTCATCATTAGGCGTGAATAGAATATTGAAAATCTATCAATCAAATCATTCAAATATCTAGATCATCAACCATCAAACTCAAGAAAGAATACATCAACCCGAATCAAGAATAGGACGTTACTTTCAACATCACCATTGATGGCATAAATAAAAATGGAAATTTGGTATTCATGTCATTCTCATAGGACAAACTATCCTTTATTTCAGCACTTTCAATGGGAACTAACAACAAAGGATCTCCCAAGCCATCCTTCTATCATCAAGACATGAAGCACCGAACGAATGACAGCTAACTTAGAAGGTAACTCCAATTCATGAGTGACATCTCCAATCCTCTTCACAACTTCATACAAATACTCACAATCATCACCCCAAAATTCATCAATAGCCTACTACCATCACTCTCATAGCGACAACCATACACTCAAGCCTATCACTCTAACCACCTCAACCACATCTAAGAATTGTCAAGCCTACTTTAATACTTCTACCTCTAATTTTTTTGCATGAGCTCTTACCCAGAGATACACTAACATACTCTTACCTATCTATTGCACATCACAGGGTCTCATCTCTCTTCTTTTCCACACATTTATCCTTAACTATACAAGAAAACACAACTATCACAATTAGGAAACACTTACTCTCCCCCATCCACTCTCACTCAACTCAGTCTTCTATCATCAACATCGTCATCAGGACTGGAAAACAAGAATCACTGAAAAAGTTTAGAGCAAAATGTCATAAGCATGATTCATTCAAGAAAGTCTGATCTGAAAACATCGATAAGTAATATGATCACACTAACCTTTTAAGGCCTATCACGAGTTCATGGAACTATATATATTGTGAAACTCAAGTCATGTCTCGTGTAGCATAGGGCTAAAAATTCTTAGATTCATGAGATAAAATTAGGATTGCTGAATGAAATTATCAATTCTCATCCTCGAACTCACCATGGATATACTTCAACATGGGGGGTGCATGGGTCTAAGCCATGGGAATGATGCTCATACACACGACAGGAATAGAGTATCACCTCGATTAAAGTATGGAACATAAGAGATGGAAACATACAAATGTCTTATCCTAGTCAACGCATCACATCTTAAAACTCAAGACCGACTTTGGTTCATTACCTCATCATCTCCCCTTTGCCCGAAGGATTTACTCTAAGCCTGCAAACTAATTCTCTGCACTTTACTATAAGCACACTACTCCACATGATAGGGTATCACTATTCAAAAAAATACTTAAACTCTTTGGATATATTATACCCGAAAATACCCAACTGCTATTGGGGACTCATTCTAAGATACTTCTCTTAACTTCCATCTGTCTTTTAGGCATCCTTCTATACTTGCTTCTCTTATTAGCGTACACATTTACTTTCTCTAAATCTTGTGATCTAACCTCTTCTCTTTAGCCTACTAACACTCATCTTCTAGGTTCACATATTCCTGACTTAGTTGAAGGAAACTTGAATTATAATAAGAGACTCATCATTATGTATATACAACTCACTTTGACATAATTCTTATGGATACCAAATAGAAAGACAAACTCACATCTATCCTTTTCCACATTAGCAACTAAAGCATACTAACTAGTCACCTAAAATAACTCATAAAATTAGAGCCTTATATAACTCTATACTATCACATATACACATCTTAAGCCTCTTCTTACCAAATGACATAGCCTCAATTCACTATTTACATTTGAGGGTCATATACCCCTCCATTCATAACACACACTCCTTGTAAGTTAATATCTTAGTCTCTCACATACGCCATGTCAAGCCTACTAAATAAAATCTTAAAAGTAAAACTATCACAGTCATTCACTACACCTCATTACTCGCCTTATAGATGCTTCACTCTAGTTATAGGCCTCAATCAACCACCATTCTCACTATTTGAGTTCTACTTCCCCAACTCACTCTTTCTAACTCTAGGATCATCCTACTACCTATAGTTCACAATGCCTCCAATCACAACACTAATCATTTAGAGATATAACTTCTCCATCAAAGATAATATCCAAATCAAGGTTTACAGAAGATAGTCTGGGAGATATCTTGCTTTGGCTCAACGCACGATTTATATGATTAAGAGTGTATTCTTTTGAATCAATAGACTTAAGCACACTAATCTGCTCCTCACAAGCCTGGTACAGTCCTTTTACTTTATCAAGACTTTATCTTAACTCATCAACAAAAATCTCAGATTTACTGTTCCAACTACCTTGAGTATGAGGGGTAGTTAGATGGATTTGAGTAATGCACAAATTAGAATGGAACTTTTATAGAGTTAAATGCCATCGCATGAACTCAGAATATGTAAGAAGTAAAATAATTCCTAATGTCTTATAGCTTCCTGATTATAAGTATGGTGCACGACACACCCATAAGCGAAAATCTACTAGACACGGCTTCATAGACTCCCTAGGACTCTTGAACTCTGTGCTTTGATACTAAGTTTGTCACACCTCAGGAGGGTACCCTAGATATGGCAGACACTCAAAAATTATTACTAGCTCTGAAGCGAACCAGTAGGCCTGATCAAAATTCCATTCATTCATTCAATCAGCAAAAGACTTAAAATAAAGAATTAATTAGGTGGACAATTTCAATAAATAATCTAACATGGACCAATCAATCAAACTTTAATATATGTTATTAAAATAGTTTGACAAGAATAATTCAAGGAAATAAAATACTCAATCAACCCATCATTATTTATTTTATGAAGCCTCTATCATTATTATCTAATTGGTGATAATGACAGTTCATGGCTACCTCAAATAATAATGAAAAGACTAAACTCGATGCAAGAATAACATAAGTGGTATCCTCCGAATGTAGGGGAGGACTCACCAATAAGCCGAGTGTGAAAAGATCCTCAATGGTGCACCTATTGATGATCTCTTCACTCTGTCTCTCTGTATCATAAAATGATACATGTTAAAATAGACGTCAGTACATGGAATTTACGAGTATGTAATATGACAAAATAAAATATGCATAAGGTAGAATAATATCAACTCAAGTAACTCAATCACCTGTAAGGGACTCAATCAGGATATCATAATTCTAAAGCAAGATTAAGGTTTAGATAGAGACCAATCATATACAATCCAATCCAATCCAATGATTAGAGTACTATCAAGACCAATCTGGATCAACTCTGAAAATATTCATGTCGACTCAGAGGACTCAACTCAATAGATATGCAAATTAGAATTTAGCAATGCCTTTCAAATTGACTCAATCATTTACAATCTCAATCAAATCAGTCACATTATGTATAATCCACTCAATTTAGGAGTTTCTCTAACCGACAACCATCACCTATGAGCCAGTGATGCACAATAAAGTGATGTCGTTGTCATACCCATCCAATACTTTGCCAGGGTAAGGGATGAATCACTATCATTGGATTCACAATCTATCAAAGTCCATCATTTTGGGACTTAAGAGGTTTAGGCCTCCATCCTACGCTAGCTATAGTTCTTGGAATTCGAATAAGGACTATACTCTTACCCAATTCGGTGCTCCATACTCCTCCCAAAACTTAATATGCTCATATCTATCAGGTAAGATATTCAAATCATTTTATCTGGTCTCATTGGACTCTTTTTCAACTCATTCATTCTATCAAATCAATTCTTTCAACCAATCAATTTTCCAATTGTTCTCAAATCATTAAGCTATGAGGGGTTTTAGAAAATCATTTATGGCAACGTCCAAGACTAACAATTCATCAACACTATCAATTCTATCATCATACTCATATTCCAATCCTAATTATGCATTCACATTTCAAGGCTCTAGAATAATTTCTTAATCATGATGCTCTTTCAAATCAATTCAGTCAAATTCACTCATTTAAATTAATTAATCAACTCTTTTAAATCTCTTTAAAAACATACAATCTCGACTCAAAATAATGCATAGATAAATTGGGATCAAAAAACAATTATAGTCTTAAAGACTCTTTCCGATTCAACTCGAGTTCAGTTCATGCTCAAATCATTAAGATCTTTTAGTAAAATATATATATTCAAAATAATAAAAAACTTTCAAAGACTCCTTAGACGCAACTCATGTGAAAACTCAAGCTCTTATAAATCATTGCTCAAAATCAAATATAATCCTTAATTAGGGTTCATGTGAATGAAGACATGAACATGCATCCAAATCAAATACTCAACCCATTAACAACATCAATACATATTTAAATAAGTACAGGGAACTCAAAAGACAATAGATAACTCAAGAATTCAATTCAGAAAACTCAAAAACTCGAAAACTCCAACTCAACTCAACTCGAATCAATATAGATGATGGGGCACATGGATGAACTCAGTCGAATGTTGTGGTGGATTTACATACTTTAAAATCTCCACAAATCTTGATTAAAAATCTTAACTTGAAAAAGAATGATCAAGAGACTCTTTCTTGAAATTCTTGGATTTTTTTCCTTAGATTCGTAAATATATGAAGAAGTTTGGTTTGGAAAGATTAAAATCTATGAAGAAGGACTTACCTTGTTGAAGAATCTTGAAAAAGAACCCTAACTTGATACTTTATTGAAAATTCTTTAGTGTTAATATTTAGGAGTGAATAAGAGGGTTTTTAATGAGAAAAAGCTGATTTCTACACATTTAAGGACATTAAAATAACTCCCCAAAGGGTTATAAGATAAAAATACTCTTAAAAAATAAAAGGGGTGTCGTTTGGCTTAGGAAGTGGAGTCTGCGTTCTCTCCACATTGCGGAGCCATCGCGGACTTCTACCAGGATGGAGTGTCTCTAGGAAAATGATCATAACTTTTTACTCCGAACTCCAAATGAGGAAAACTTAGAGGAGTTGGAAAGAGGATACACAGATATTTAATTTGATAGGTTATAGGCTACCAACATTTAATATTCAGAGATATATAATCATTTAAAGTCGATCCTTATAAGATCTTTGGAGAAAAATTTTGGGGTGTTACATAGGGAATCTACCATCCACAAAACCTAGTTTAATTTTACCTAAGAGCCCAATATGCATGCATCTAGGTTTACTTTTACCTAAGAGTCCAATACACATGCATCTACTCCAGATTGCCAGTTGTCAGTGATCCAAATCTGACTTTAGCTGAGTTTGCCATTAATTTCAGCTTCGAATCTCAATTTTCAAATTGGATACTTACTTGCGATTCAACTGACTTTCAACTTTGAATCTAAGAACGCTGACACACTTAAAATTAAACACACAATATTTTATCTAGCGTGAGATGTGTCAACGTTCTGATTATAACACCCTATAAATTGAAAAGTCAAGAAGAAAAGAAAGGAGTTCAAAAAAAATTTAGTGTAAAATTTCTACGAGATCATGTACAGACCGTATACATCTATACATTCTATATAAAAGCAGTCATAGAAAGGAAATCTTGAAAAATTGAAAATATTTTAGTACCAGCTTTTAGGAATGGATGTACACCGTATGATCATCCGTAGAACACCTTAAGGAATATATTTAATGGGGAGTAGTACAGGAGGTTGTACAATCTGTGTAAGGTTCCATGAGCTATAGAAGGAAAGATCAAAGAGTTGGATTTTCAGTATTGTACAGGACAAAGGGAGGTCTATGGACCATATAAGTTTCTATGGCCCATAGAGGATGATCGTAGAAGGGATTTTAGAAAGTGGGGTTTTCTCTAGTTACTTTCACGAGACCTTATACAATCCTTGTATAGTTCTGCGGACCGTAGAAGGCATCCATAGTCTTGCAGATAGTTATTTTCTGTAGAGATAATTCTAACTTTTTCTATTCTTTTAATATCAAAGCCATGCTATTTTAGGATTTTCCCCATAAACTATAATTACCCAAACCCTCCAAATTTCTCTCATTCCCTTTCATTCACCTAAAATTCTCTAAGGCTCTCAAGAGATTCTCTCAATTCTTCTTCTTCAAGTCAAGCTAGAGTTTTAAGTTCAAATCTCCATTACAAAATCTTTTAAGGCTTTGATTCATCAAGGTATGTGGGAATTTTATCCAGATCCTTTTTCATCCATGGAGTCCCAAATATTTTCCTACTTTTCCCATGAATTTCAATCTAAATTTTTAAGGTTTGATGATTTTGTATTGGATTCAATTAATCATGTTTTTATTTAATTTTAATGATCTTATTATGCATGATGTAATATTAAATATATATTTTTGATGAATTTCACTCGAGCCCATGCATGATGCCTATTTTATGATTAATAAATTATGTTTTGAGATTATGCATGCATCATGAATTATGAAATTTTATGAATCATGAATTCTTTTAGATGAAGTATCAATATGTTGTATGAAAATAGGTTGCTTCGAATTGAAGTATTCTCTTTATGAAAGATTGGGATGATGTAACAACTTTTAATTAAAGTGTGATTTTCTATGAAAAACTTACTATGTTTTAGATGCTTTTAACTAAGTGTCTCTTATGACTATGTTATGAACTCATTATTTTAAGGAGCTACTCTTATGGGTATGTATTTGTTTATTTGGATTTGTACTTAGCACCGAGTAGACTAGTGGTGATTATCCATGTTCCATAACTATGTGCGACCGTAGGTTTAGTAGATAATAGAGGCGAGTACCCAGTCTCACAAGACTAGTGGTGAGTACCCAGTCTAAGAACTAGAGAGGAGTACCCAGTTCTCATGATGATGATGCCTTTATAGCTCATATGGTTATATGTCGATTGATGGTCACTCCCACAAAGTATTATGATATGATTATGATTATGCTTCTTTTATGATTATTGCATTGACTATGTATTATATTTTAGATGATGTTTTAACAAGATCATATCATGCTTTACTTTGGTCATTGCACTATCATATTTACCAACTTATCACGTTATTACATCATGTTCATGCATGTCCTCTATACTCAGTACATTCCATAGTACTGACCACATACTTCTTTTGCCTATATTATATTGTAATATAGGTCAAGATGCGCTCACTCAAGCCCACGGTTAATATATGGATCCTATAGATGTTGCTTTACTTGGTGAGTTCTCATGCTTCGAGGCCAAAACCATCTTATGATGTCAATTATTTCATGTATTTCAGCTACAAATTATTTTAGTGATCTAGGGCTTGTCCTATACCCCATCTATGTTAGCAGAGGCTATGTCAGAATTAATATGGTTTATTTTCACTTTTCATATGTTATTCTTAGACTCTTTTATCTTGAGTTGCTATGACAAAATTGCATTTAAAGAGTATCTTCCACATTTCATTCTTATGTTGATTTTCATGTGATCTTTAGTCATGCTTATGCTAAGAGGTAAGTTTAGGGTCTTTCGGGATCCTATTCATCATATCGTATCTAGGGTCTAACTTGTATCGTGAAACTGATATCATGATAACTCAATTAATGGAGCATAAAGATTGTATCTACTGAGCGGAAATGAAGAAGAAGAAGAAGATACACAGAAACAAAAATGTAAATTGAGAAAGTAGTTACATTGTTTTTACATTCATAGCTCACTCACTTTACATGTGTATAGTTGTTATATTTATAAGTTATAATGATCAATGCTCTAATTAATAACTAACTCTAATAAACACACAATTGACTTCAAAACTCTCTCTGAAAACTAAAAAGTCTCCAAAGGAAATCCCCATGTCCCTCAACATGAACAATCATTTTCAATCCCCCAAACCACCTGAACCACCGAATTCTCTAATGGACGAAGTGAAAGATGGGCATATTGCTAACACCTTTAAAGAAGTCCTATTAAAAAAAGGGAAGGAGGTTAACCTTTCATACTCATTGGATATGTATATCAATGAAAAGGACCCGGATCAGTCTACTGAATCCATAATTCTATCTCAAGAGGAAAAGGATAGAATCCACAATCCTTGGAAGATCTCCTAATAGTAAAGTTTTTTGGGAGGAAAATAGCCCATGGCTACTTGAAGAATAAAATAACTGAAATGTGGAAACCTAGTGAATCACTAGTCTTAATAGACCTGGGGTGGGATTTCTATATTGCGAAGTTCAATCAAGAGTGTAGTATGAGCAAAGCTCTTCATTTAGGCCCTTGGTTTGTAGCAGGCAACTTCCTATCAATGAGAAAATGGGAACCTAACTTTTTTGCTGAAGCAACAACGGTAATGCACACCGCCATTTGGGCTAGGATACCATAATTGTCTACAGAATTCTATAGCAAAAGTATCATCGAAAAATAGGAAGGAAACTAGGCAAACTCCTGAAGATTGATAAATACACCTCTTCAACCTTAAAGAGAAGGTACACAAGAAACATGCATACAGGTTCCTCTAAATTCCTTTGTGAGAAATTCAGTCCAAACAGAGAACCACAATTAGAAGGTCATCTACAAGGGGGAAAGTATATTGTGTACATGTTGTGGTAAATTGAGGTATATTCTAAGAAACTGTTTAGATTCCCCTACCCCTAAGAAAAATATCCAAACACCATCTACGTCCAAACAACCACAGTAAGAAGAAAGGTGGAAAATGATGTCCTTTCCCAAAAGAAATAAACCATCAACTCCGGGCATGGACAAAACTGACAGACGAGAAGCCAACTCCTAGACCATCCCACAGGTAAAAATAATTCCAACAATGGACTCCGACCCAGGTTCACTACCAAAAACTTCAACAAGTTTAATTTATTAAATGAACTACAATGGACTCCAACCCTGATAAGTTTACTATTATTACCATCCTCAACCGCTAGAGAAAATAAGAAAAATAAAAAGGTGGAAAATGAAAAGGAAAAGAAAAAGAAGAAATAGTCTTTAATCCTCACATTAATGATGATTTAGCATGTGGGACCCCTTTCCAAGCCTCCCCAACCACCCACATTAATGGGATTGAACATCCATTTTATCAAAAGCTTTTCAAGTCAAAAAATACTCTAGGTAACATATCTCAAGTGAGATCTCAATCCCTCTCATCTAAAGATGCCATTTATGGTGAGGGTTACATGGAGAGTAAATACTTTCCTACTAAGAGTGATTTGAACTACTCTTCTCCCATGGAAACCATATCCTCTAAGAATTTACACTGGAACAATCTCTGCTCTAAAAATAGAAATCATCGCTTCGATCTTAATAAAATGACTACTAATGCCATTTCAGTTTACTCCTTCACCTTTTTCTCTACAAGTAATGGCAAACACTTCCTCTCTTCTCCATGTCCATTACTTGATCTACTACTCTAGTTCAAGAAAATGCTACCACCATACCTTCCTAAAATGATGGAAAACTCTCCATTAATCTTGGTAATTGAACCACAAGTGCCAGATTATACACTAGAATCTTTGCTGGAGCTTGCAATGCAAGGAAAATCCCTTTTTCTTTAGATCACAGTAGGAGAAATGCCGATCACCCTCCTCATTCAGGATCCAAACTACCTAGCTCATGTAGTCAAGAAGAAACTCAACCACACCATAGACAGTCTTGTCCATCTTGTTTGGTCCATACACTGCTTCAGGCACATTTACAAAGATCTCAAAATCCACTTTTGATACTAGCTCTAAACCTTCTCATAGAACAAACCTTCTACAATACCTCCTTTTACGAAAATCATGAACATCTAATTCATCCCTCGATCTTAGTTGAATCTTCCCCCTTTACGCCCACAAATGAAGGAAACACCAAAGCGAAAAGAGGTGGAAATAGATGCAGAAGCAATAAAAAAAGGCAAAGAGGAGATGAAACTCCTCCTAGCCTTCTTTGGGGAGAAAAACACTCAGGCTGTCATATTGGAAAAACTCATCTGCAAGGAGTTCAAAGACCTCACAAGAGAGGCCCTTGTTGTCTTCTACCCAAATGAACTAACTTTGTTCTTCATAAAGCTAAGAAGTGAGAGGGCCATCTGTCCAACATTCTACACATTAAAACCACTAATCGATCTCGATAGGTCTCTCCAAGTGAGCAAAGGAAAGAGGCCTATGAACAGTCACCATCCCCTACCTCTTTCCCCGATGAATCTTATAATTTGGAATGTTAAAGGGGCCAACAATGTTAACTTTAGGAGAAATTGCGATACTATGGTTAACATCGATAAGCCTTCAATTTTGGTTTTGTTAGAAACAAGGAGTCTAATCACAAAAGGCTTATAGAAGTTCTCTTCTATGACTCCTTCATCCAATCCCCCACTGAGGGTCTATCTGGTGGCATGGTGATCACGTGGAGGAAAAATAGCTCAAGATAGAGGATATATCCATCACCTCTCAGAGTATACACGCCATGGTTAAGGTAATCCCCAACCTTAATCCTTGGATTTTTACTGTTATTTATGCTAGTAATGACTTTTCTACTAGAGTTAGGCTTTGGGAAGAACTCAACACTTTCTCTAACACTGTTAAAAGGGAATGGTTAGTGGGAGGAGACTTTAATGAGATTCTAAAAGCTAGTGAAAAGCGAGGGGGCACCCAAATCAATAACTATAGAGCTGACCTTTTTAAGAAGTGTCTAGATAGATGCAATATCATTGATCTAGGGTTTAAAGGTTGTAAATACACCTGAATCAATAAAAGGTATAACAATAAGAAAAAACTCCTCCTAGAAAGACTAGATAGGTGTGTGGCTAATAACCCTTGGGTCATCAAATTCCCCAATCCACTATTATCCATTTCCCTAGAACCAAGTTTGATCATTGTTCCTTAATGGTGAACCTTACCACCGCCGACAATAGTTATAATAAGCCCTTTAGATTAGAGTCTAGGTGATGTGAGCACCCTAGGTTTAGGAACATTGTACATCAATATTTTGATAGCTCTCCAGAACTTCGTAGGGCCATATCTCTTTTCCAATCTAAAGCCTCTAGGTGGAACAAAGATACTTTTGGAAATATCTTCCACAAAATAAAAAAGATCAATGCTAGGCTTATGGGTATCCAAAAATCCTCCAATTACCTTAGCAACACTTTTCTTCAAAACCTTGAAGTAGAACTGCTGGAATAATATGACACTCTCCTCAAATTTGAGAAGGGCTTCAGAAAAACTAAGTCTAGGATTAATTGGCTTAGTTAGAGGGATGCTAACAACAGGTTCTTACATACCTTTACTATCAATAGAAGAAGGAGAAACATGATCTGTAGTATAGAAAATGACACGGGCTTAACCCTTCATAATAAAGAGGATATCTCTGCCCATGTCTACTCATACTTCTCTTCCCTATTCTCTACCAGCCTCCCCCACTCACCTCTCTTAAAGTGATGTAGAGATCGCTCTTTCTATTATGTTCTTCTGCCTTGTCAAAGCCCCAGGGCCTGATGGACTTCACCCCATGTTCTACCAAAGATACTAGGACCTGGTTGGCTGTAAGACTTCTAAATTTTGCAAAGATGTATTCTCTAATCATACAATCCCTGAGCTTATAAACCAAACCCTCTTTTTCCTCATACCTAAATATCAGGACCCCACTTCTCTAAAAAATTACAGACCCATTGTCCTCTGCAATGCCATCTACAAGCTGGTCACCAAGATCTTTGTCCTAATAATCAAACTGATCCTAAACTCCATCCTTGGCCATAATCAGGACAGCTTCCTTTAAAATAAAGAGCCTATGACAATATCATTATTGTTCAAAAATATATTTCCCACTTTATGAAAATTAAAGAAAAACAGGCCAGCATGATGCTTAAGATTGATCTGGAAAAAGCTTTCAAGGACACTCTTATCTTCTTCAATTTCCCTCTTGACTTGACCAAGCTCATCATGTCCTGTGTTAGCAGTAATTCTATCAGCATTTTTGTTAATGGAGAAAAATAGAGTCTTTCAATCCTTATAGAGGGATAAGATAAGATGATCCCATCTTCTCCTACCTTTACATCCTTTGTATGGAAAGACTCTCCAAGAGTATTAAAATGAAGGTGAACTCCAAATGTTGGTCCCCTATCAAGATAACCCAAATGGGCCCTAAGCTATACCATCTCTGTTTTATGGATGATCTCATCTCTTTGCTAAAGCTGACAAACTAAACTCCACTACCATTATCAATACTCTTAATTTGCACCCAATCTGGTCAGAGCATAAACACTAATAAGTCTAAAGTTATCTTCTCCTCTAATTGCACTAGAAAAATGCCACCAACTGTTCTAGTATCCTTAACATCAAGTTCCGTTATTCCTTTGGCAAGTATCTTGGTTTTCCCATCTTCAACAAAAAACCTTTCAATAATAATTTCCAATTCCTCATTGACAGTATGAAAAGTAAGTTGGTTGGTTAGAAAATAAGATTCCTAAACATGACTAGAAAAACAGTGCTAGTCAATGCCTCCCTCAGCAACATTCCCTTCTATGTCATGCAATTCATTAATATCCCTACTAAATTCAATAATAGCCTCAATAAAATCTATATATTTAGGGAACCAGCCCCGAGAAAAAGAAAATCCACCTTGTGAGTAGGGACATTATCACCAATATTAAGAACAAGGGTAGTTTAAGGATCCAAAAGAGCGAGCTTAAAAATAGAACCCTTCATAATGTTTTATCTTGGAGGCTCTACTACAAACAAAATAGTCTTTGGGA
The DNA here is from genome assembly GCF_947179165.1 of Solanum dulcamara. NCBI lineage: Eukaryota > Viridiplantae > Streptophyta > Magnoliopsida > Solanales > Solanaceae > Solanum > Solanum dulcamara. The sequence goes on along the minus strand of NC_077243.1, from coordinate 69,526,552 downwards.
AAGGTCTTGATGACCAAGTATTTTAAAGACAACCTGAATTGGAGAAAAACCCCCAACTCTAGAATCTAGAGCTATGTGCTATATGGTTGAAAGAACAGCAAGGCTGGCTACAAATGGTCTGTGATTAAAGGTAAAATAGTTAATTTCTTACATGATAGATTGATTCCCAAACATAATCCTATCATAAGTATCCTCCATAGGCCTCAGGAAAAGAATGATACAAATTTTGCGAGTTTTGGGAAGCTGGCAGTTGAAATTTCTCCAACCTTTCTTTCCAACTGCCTCAAAGCTTAAGATCCAACATTGAGTCTATCCATATTTACCTTGAGGTGTGTTAGAAATTACAATCTAGCTTGGAATTTGACCATAAGTGGAAAGTTCACCTCCAACTCTACCTACAACATGATCCATAACTCCAATACCAGAAAGCATGATCCAGTCACCAAAGAATTTAATTAGATTTGAAAACTTCTCCACCCTAACAAAATCAAGACCTTCCTTTAGATGTTCCACCATGGAAGACTCCCCACCTTTGACTACCTGCATAAGATTAACTTGAATATAAACCCCATCTGCAGATTATGCAACAACATAGATGAAGATATCAATTATATATTCTGCAATTGCACCAATGCCTTGAAGTTTTGGACTAAGATCAATGACAAATCCCCTTTCCTTTGGAAAATTAACCATTCTACCTACAGTATAGATAATTGGGAAAAGATTTGGAAAGAAAGTAAAGGAAAGCCCTATAACAATAAAATCCCTTGGGAAGCTCTTCTCCATTACTGCTTCTGGAATATATGGCTGAACAAAAATGACAATATCTTCAGAAAAAAAAGATATCATACCCATCTCCAATGTCCTCCATCAAGCCACAGAATATCCCCTCCTCATTAACCCCTCTACTGACCATCCCAATAATAACCACATCGCCATAGTTCTTAAATGGAATCCCTACCCCTGATAGTTTCATGCTCAACACTGGTGGCTTGGGAGGAATTATCAGAAATTACAGAAGTGACTGGATAATTGGAATCATGAGCAAAATCGTTCATAACAACTCCAAGCTGGCAGAGCTTCAAGCTGTCTAAATAGGGCTCAAGCTGGCCCATGAAAATAACCTCACACAATTGGAGATCAATATAGACTCCATGGAAGTCATTAACATGCTCATACATAATAACCCCTTATACACTAACATCCTTTTTGAGTGCAGGTACTTGATACAGACTCTGGGAAAGCACCAATGAAGCACATTTTTACAGAGCAGAACAGGGTAGCAGACAATCTGAGCAAGAAGGAGCTAAGCGCAATATTGTTGGAAACCTAAGCATTTTAATAGACTCACCAATGTATGCTTCAAAACATGTCTGGGTAGACATTGTAAGAACTATTTTTTTGAGAAAAACTAAATCTTGTACCAGATTATTATATGGCCACACAACGGCCCATATTTGTAGCAATGACACTATTGAGGGTGGAATTAACCCCCGCTCTTTTTCCAGCTGTTTAATATATGTAACTATGCTTTTCTACCAAAAAAACTCTAACGAACTCTGCTGACTCATCTAACCATGGCAGCTTGTTAACTTTATACTATGGTCAACATTAGTGTCCATTACATAGATAATTAATCAGTTGAAATATGTCATCTCTTTTAATTATACACATTCTTCAACAAGGGGTAAAATATAAAGTTTATTCCAATCAAGGATGATGTGAATAAATAAAAGATGCTATATTTTATATGGTTAACTAACTTAATAATATGCGAGAGTATCTAATAGGTACACTCCATGATGTGTTCAGGTGACTTAATGGGAAGAAGCCAAAATTTAAATGTGAATAAAATGAACTAACAACTTTAAGAGATTATCAATCTATTTCACCTTATAAGTGATATATAATGAGTGTTCCTTTTGCTTTTTTCCCCTTCCTTTTCTTTTTCCAAAGGTTACCTTTATATTTGTTTTGATATTCATGTATTCCGTTCTCCTTTCCTTTATATTTTAAGTTTATCACTCTCTCCCCAACACTACAAGATTTTCATATGTCAAGTGAGTTCAACAACTTATTGATATGCAAAAAGATTGGTTGTACCACCTTCTATTCATGTAGCTTTTTCCTCTGTTTCATTGTCCTTGATTTTTATATCAAAAACAAATATTTTCTTTTATTTGTTCATTTTACCAAATTAAGAAAAATATATTATTTTTCCCCATATAAGTTATAACCCTTAGTATTAAATAAGTACATAAAATTGTAGTAGCCAAAGTTAGAGTTGCAAAATTCATTAGTAAGATAAGTTCAATCAAATACACTTCTAATTAAAGTTTTCTTAATTAAGGAATGTGTCAGATCAACAAGGGTCAAATAATATGAAATGAAAGGAGTAAAGTTTTCTTAATTAAGAAGTGTGTCAGATCAACAAGGGTTAAATTATATGAAATGGAAGGAGTAATCATACTTATAGTATCAAAAAAGTTATTATATTGTTCATGTATATACAACCTAAATGTTAAAAATAAATTGTCAATAGTATAGACTATAGAGATTAGAGGATTACTTTACAAATCGTATGTATGTTGCTTGGACTCTTAAATATTATTAATCGATGTGTGTCAAATTCTTCAAAAATAGTGTATTTTGAAAAATCTGACACAAATATGATAGCATTTTCTGAAAGTTCAAGCTACATAGAATCAGATTGGCCCATAGTTAAGTTTGGTGACCCTTGGCGGCTGCGTAGTTCCAACTAGTATGAGAACAAAAGGGGAAATATTCCTTTGCAATTAATGGTAATAAAGGAGTTTATAAAGAATCAAAAGGTTGTCTTGTTTCCATAGCCTATGGAGCTATGAGAGGTACTTACTTGACTTGCAAAATTCCTAATATTTGTCTAAGACAAAAAAACACTGGACCTTAGTTAGCTAGCTTAGTATCACTCAATTAGTCTTCTCTTTATATATTCTGATGTGATATTCTATTTATTTCATTTTTGAATTGAATGGGGTTGGTGAAAGATTTCTTTAGATTTTGCTACTTTATCAAGGATTTCCATATCTAATATGGTGGAACAGCTCACTTTCCTGTGCCTAGGGAAAAATAAATAAATGAACTTCTCTTTATAACATATGGAGATCATATACTACCTACATATATAAGCAAATAAATTAAAGAATCGGGTAAATTTCATCGGTGGTCATCCAACTTTATGTTTATTGTGGAAATTTACTTTTGATTACCATTAAATCAGTAGCTTAAGATAATAATTGAATTTATATTTGAAGGTCAAAAGGATACAAAATATAATGATTAAACACTATAACCTCTTGATGCTTAAATGTTTGCTTATATAGATAATTAAACAAATAGGTAAGAACAAATTATAAATCAGTGAGCAAAAAGAGCAAAGAAGATCTTGTTGTTTGTCTTCGGCGGAACTGTCAAGAAGCGTAATAAGGATAGTCAAAATTTGTATTCTTCTTACAAAACTTGACAGCTTATACAATATTGAGATGAAAATCAAATGTCTTACAAGTGAGAGAGAGAATAATACTCATATCATAACAATAAATAACGTACGACGCCATCACTTTCACCACTTTTACCTCCACCTTGAGGATATAAATAATTTAGTAATTTTTTTTTATGTGAAAGTGATCCAAGACCGTCATTTTATTAAGAGCAAACAATATAAATTTCATTAGTTTAAGGTCTAATTACGTGCCTTCAATTTAATATTCGAAATTACCTTTCGTACCATATTTACTTCGGCAGATACATGGATATGGCACATTCAAATATATGTATCTAGGATACATGACTGTCAAATTAGGTATAATTTATTTCAAATACACTGCATCAAAGTGTGATTCGCATGTAACTGAGATATACTTACTCTCTCGCTCGTCTATCCTCCCGCGATTGTCTCCTCTCCCTCTCTCGATCGCCTCACACCTTATATATCTATATTTTCGATTGTATCTAGTATAAAAGATACATGTATCTAGTATCAACAGAAACATGTTAACTCTATTGCTCGCAACTCTCTTCTCTTGCTCGCCTCCTTCCTATGTATTTATATTTCAGATTGTATCTGGTATCACAGATACATGTAGCTAGTATCTTTGATATATGTATCTGACTTGAAATCTGAAGGACATGTGGATCTGACTTGAAATTTAGTACGAATTTGTCAACTAGTGAGACACTATATAATTATTTCAAATTATAGAATGAATTAGTATTTATAGTAGGATTGTTTGTATAATTAGGTATTTTTTTTAATTAATCCCAAAACACAAACATACAAATTGGGCCAAGTAGCCCAAAGAAAAAAAGTAAAGGGAAGCCTGGTCTGGCCAACAGAGGCCCACTATAGTAGAAGTGAACCCAACTAATTAGAAAGAAAGAAAGAAGGAGAATACTTTTTCGGAAAAATTACTTAAATACACAATTCTAAAATTTTATCATATTCTCTAAAATTTATTATATTCTCTAAAATTTTCTATCATTCTATAAAATCTTATTTTATCATATTCTATAAAATTTCCTATCATTTGAAAAAATTACAAAAATCTCTACTCTCTCCTATTCCCTGATATATATATATAGATAGAGAGAGAGAGAGAAATTTGTGGAGAATTGGTTTTCTAGATCATTTACATATTTTTTTTAGTTTTGTTTTCCATTTTATAAAATTACATAAATGCACAACTTAACATATCATAATGTCATGATCCTAACCCGTTATATATATATATATATATATATATATATATATATATATATATATATATAATTTTGGAGAATTGGTTTTCTAGATCATTTACATATTATTATTTTTTTAGTTTTGTTTCCATTTTATAAAATTACATAAAAACACAAATTAAGATATCATAATGTCATGACCCTAACCCATTGTGAGTGACACCTATACTAACTCTCCGATGGAAGAACTATGACTAACCCAACTAACCCAGCATCATCATGTCAATAATCAAAAAACGTGCATTTAAATAAGTGTAAATATTTAAAATAGTTTAAAAGTTGAGTTCTCATAAACTCAGATAAATTTAACAAAACATACATAATTAAAATCCCTAGAACCTAAAAATTATTGTATCAAAACTCTAACAAAAGTCTAGAATATAGGGATGCAACCCCAAAAAGAATAAACATAAATTAAAGAGTCTAAGATTGTATGAGTCCGAAAAGAAAGGACTAAGAACCAAGACGAATTCATGGCAGCCTGAAAGAACCGGCTCACCCTTGAATTCAAACGATCAAGTATCTCTCAATTGAGATCTCTCAACAGGCGCCTGAATATGCCCTTTACTCAACAAAGAAAGAGCAAGTATAGTATCAATACATAACCACAATGTACTGGCAGGATCGGACGACTAGTTTCAGTGAATGATATTTGAACAAGAAACCACTGCTTAATAAAGAAAATAATACACAATCACATCACAATTAAACAACACCGGACTCGTAATCCTTACATTTAAATTAATATACACAATGAGCATTATCAATCACAATACAACAACCAATCAATGGTCCTCTCATGAAACTCATACTGAAATTGTTAGTGTACCAACGTGGTACTCGTTTCCATAGTCAATATACCAGCGTGGTACCCATCTAAATATATCGGCATGGTATCCGATCCAAATATACCCGATAAAACAGAAAATCACATAGTATAGTCATAACCACAATGGACATCAATTACTCTTGTGCAACCTAGTGACACATTCATTACATGCAATTTGATCACAAATATCATTTTAATTCATGTTCTTTCCTTTTTCCCCCTAACCATATATATGCATGCAATACTAACGAATTAGTTAACATACACATATAACACAAACGGGGAAAAACACAACCATCACCTACCTCGAATCAAGTCTGAATGCTCTAAAGAACCCGAGTTTTCCTCTTTTGAAGTGTCTTGGCTTGTTCATGGTCTAAAACAAACAAAGAATAAAAAGAATCAATGAAAAACAACCTAAATTACCCGAATTATACTCAAATCCTAACCCTTGGTCAATTTCAAGATCTTACCATCCAACTAGGGTTTTTTTCACCTTTAATTTCAGGTCAAGAACTCTCCCCTAAGATAATTTTCATGAATTCTAAGGTCTAAGAATCAAAATACAATTTAGGGGAGTAATTGACTTACCTTTAGCTAGGGGTATGCATTATTCGGATTAAACCAAAAAACCAAATAAAATTAAATCAAATTTTAATTTGGATTGGTTTTTTAATTGTTTTGGTTTGGTTTCGGATTTAGAAAAATAAAAACTGAAAAAACCGAATATATATATATAATATTTAGGTTAAGAATTAAAGTTATAATTTACCATTTTTATCCTTTTTTTTAGTTAGATGATTTTTATCAGGATATTAGTAATTTACCGTATTAGGATATTTAGGCGTGAGTCAATGGCCATTCTTATTTCACTAAGTATTGTGTTTTAAAGTTTTACTCGTGACTTATTTTAGAAAGTATATTTAAGAAATTCAATATTATTACTTCTTATTGTAAGTATTTTTTATTTTTTTAAAGCAAGCAAGTATAACATTAAATTATGCTATTAATTATTGAGATAACCGAATATCCGAACCAAAAAAATAAATGAAAAATTGAATAATCGAAACCGAATAATACAAAACCGAATTAAAAAACCGAATGCACACCCCTACCTTTCTCAAAGAATTGACAAAACATTGAAGGAAATAGCCCTAAGTTGCCCCTTGATTTTCAAATAACGAAACTGTAGAAATAATAACTTGTTTGGGATTTTTCCCTATTAAGTATGTGATCATCCCACTATAGTGGCCCCATCCCACTACAATGTCTATGTCATAGAAGAATTCCACCCTCTATGGCTGCTTGCATGGAAACAGAACCTCAAAATTCTTTTCCCTAGCCCCCATTTCGCAACCCAACCTCAAATCTTGATGTTTAAAAATAACCCTTTCACGCTAAATTTAATTACAGGAGTTCTTCTCTCCTAAATTCACTTCCAAAAGGCCCTATGGATTCCTTAACATCTTAGCTATCATAAAGCCATATCCAAACTCAGAAATTAATCCAATCTTGTAACACCCCCAAAAAATTTCACTAAGATTTAGACCCTTCTTCGCGTACGTGTAAGATCCAACTCGACTATTTTGAAGTGTATGTATGAGTTAGGATGAGTTCCCAAGTAATTGAAGAGTGTTAGAGGTGATGTGGGGTCACAAAGGATCCCTAGAGCCAATCTAAGTCCAAAGAATTCGTCTTGGCTAAATTTTAGAATAAATTCATATAAGGGGTCGACTTCTAACAACCATATCTTTTGAAATATGATGATATGGGTGGTCCATGATCTATTAAATTAAAGGTTTTTGAGTCTTCTTTCCAACGCTGCCAAGATTGTAATTTTTGGAGTTCGGAGTAAAAAGTTATGACTATCCTAAGACGAACCAGTACTGCAGGAATTTCAGGCCTGGGTTGTAACTGCAGGAAACCTAGGCTTGGCGTCGCTGTGGTGTGACACGCAACTATAGCGCCAGGAACTAGCCTCAGTAGTTTGGTCCCTGGCGCGGTGCGCCACTATTGGATGTGCAGGGTTTTTAAGCCTATTTCCAGAACCCAGAAAATTTAGGCTTGGCATTGTAAGGGCGGGATGCGCCACTATAGCACCATAAAATAGCCTCAGTAGTTTGGTTCTTGGAGCGATGCGCCACTATCAGATGTGCAGGTTTTAAGCCTATATTCGACTTGGCGCTGTAGTGGCGTGGCGCGCCACTATAGCGCCAGGAGTGTTTTAGCCCTTTTTCCATATTTTTGGAGAAAGGGCAAATTGGGCATTTCCCCAAATTATATATACATTAGCCTTGGGATGTTTTGGACCATTATTTTCAGTCTCTTCCTCTCTCTAAAAGCCCTAGAAATCCCCTCTCTTCTCCTTCAAATCCATTTCCAACAAGGATTGCCTTCAAGAACTTCAAGAATTCAAGCCTTCTATTGAAGACCTAAAATCAAGGTTTCTTCATAGTCTTCACAAGGTATGTAAGGTTACTCAAAGCATGGGTTGAGTCCACCTATGTGCCCAACACCTTCTTTGAGGTTAAATGTTTATAAGAATGGAGTTTTTTGATAGGCTTATGTCCAAATGAGTCTTTTCATCTATTAATTTGATTCTTGTTATGTTGATGTTGTTGAGTCAAGAAATTTCTAAAATCTTCATGTTAGTATGAGTCGATGTATATGAGTTGTTAAACATACTTTATTGATTTTATTAACTATGTTGATTATGTTAAATATGTTAATTTTCTTTAAAATGTTGCTCATCTTGAATTATTGATTTAGAATCTTGGAGTTATGATGAGTCCTAAAGGATGTGTTAAATGAATAGGAGAGCGATTGGATAGGTTTGTATGTTATTATAAATGCATATTTAACTACTCATGAAAGATATGATTGGGATTGATCGGATAGTATGATTGGGAGAGGTTTGATTGTGATAGAATTAATGATTTGACAAGGTTCCAAATGAGACTTGTCAATATGATTTGATTGAGTTGATTGGATGGAGTTTTATGATCATTGAGTTTTGGGAGAAGTATCGAACACCAAATTGGGTAAGAGTAAGTAATAACTCGAATCCAATAACTATGCCGCCAAATGTATGAGGGGATTGAACCGTTAAAGTTAGATGTTTCCCCAAACTTATTATCCTGACATTATAGGACTTGGTTGGATTGGATCCATGATTGGTCGATTCGTTCATACCCTGGCAAAGTATGAATGGACGCAACAACAACGTCGATTTGTTGTACTATCACTGGCTCATAAGTGATGGTTGTCGGATAAGAGAAACTCCCATATAGGTCTTGATAGTACTCTGAGTCGGATTGGGTTGAAATATATGTGATTTGGTCCCGTCCAAAACATATCCCTATTTAAACTTAGGACACTTGATTGAGTTGTTCTTTCTCTTGAGTTGAGATTTCAAGTTGATCCGATTCTCCCTTGATGTTTGTTTCATTCGGCCATTTTACATACTCGTACATTCCATGTACTGACGTCATTTGGCCTGCATCATTTTATGATGTAGAGACAGGTACTAGAGATCGTTAACCAATGCACCATTGAAGATCTTCTCACTTCCATCTAGTTGGTGAGTCCTCTCAGTTTTCGGAGAATACCGAGATCATCTTTATAGCTTTTTTTATTTCCTTTACTCTGATCGTTAGTAGCCATGAACTTGTCATTGGCACCTCCTGGATTGTTGATAAAGGCTTCATAGACTAGAGTGTGAAAATGTTGATTTGTTCGTTTTGACTAGTTTTATTCTAGCTGATTATTGATTTGATAGTTGTTTGCCCTTTGGCCCTAGATTATGGATACTATTCCTATAATAGAGTCTTTTGTTGATAGAATGTGAATGAATAAAAGTGTGATTGGACCAAATGGTTCTCTTGAAGGCCAGAAATGGCTTTCGAGTGCCGGCCACGTCTAGGGTACCCTCCTGGGGCGTGACAAATATAGTATCAGAGAACGGAGTTCAAGAGTCCTAGGGAGTTTATGAAGCCGTGTCTAGTAGAGTCTTGCTTATGGGTGTGTTGTGCACCACACTTATAATCAGGAGGCTATAAGACATTAAGAATTATTTCATTTCTTTCATACTCTGAATTCGTGCGATAGAGTTAAACTTTATAAAACTTCCTTTGTAATTCGTGCATTTATATGTTACAGATAATTCCTCCTAAACATACTGCTAGCCAGAGAAATACAGATAATACGGAGATTCCACAGTTAGAAATGCGCCCATCGAGGACTAAGGGCCGACCTGCAATGTATGCTGAGGCATCTCAAGTGCTTACTACTCCGCCTGCACCAACCTCAAAGGCAGACTTTCGAGGGGCGATTGCCATGCTCACTCAATTAAAGGCTACCCGCAATGGTACCCAGAGTTCATCAACTCTTAGCTCTAGTTCTCAAGAGCCTTCTGCTTCCACAAGAATTAGAGAGTTTCTGAGAATGAATCCACCGGCATTCACGGGTTATAAGGTTGATGAAGACCCCTAGAATTTTATTGATGAGATGTGGAAGATCTTGAAAGCTATGCATGCTACGTAGATTGAGGGGGTTGAATTAGTATCTTATCAGCTCAAGGATGTGGCAAACATCTAGTATAACCAATGGGAATAAGGTAGAGGTGAGGATGCTGAACCTGCTATGTAGGATGAATTTGAGAGAGCCTTTCTTGACCACTTCTTTCCGAGAGAATTAAGGGAAGCGAAAATGGAAGAGTTTGTGAATCTGAAACAAGAGGGTATGACCAATAAGGAGTACAGTCTGAGGTTCATCTAGCTGTCTAGACATGCTCCATAGATGATCCCATATATGAGGTCGAAGATGAGAAAATTTGTCTCCAGATTGGGAAGACATATGAAGAAGGAGTGCAAAGCTGCGACATGGATATTTTAAGATTAATGGTGTATGCTCAATAGGTGGAGGATGAGAAGAGGAAAGAAATGAAGGAGCATCTGAGCAAGAAGGCCAAATCAGCAGGACATGAGAATGAACAGAGGCAGAACAAGGGCAACAAGTCCTTTTTCTAGAAAAAGCCTTCCAACTCTGCCTCATTCACCGCAAGTGCACCTACGCTGCATAACAGGTATGATCGGTAGGGACAAAGTCACTAGAATATCATATCTCAGGGTTCTCAATCCCAGGCTAACTTGGGTCAAGGTTCATAAGAGAAGACACCATGCGACAAGTGCGGTAAGCTCCAGTTGGAAGAGTGCAGAGCGGGAAGGGTTGGTTGTTATAAATGCGGCCAAATGGACCATTTTTAGAAGGAGTGTTCAAAATGGGGGAACAGAGCCTAGTATTCTACCACTGCACCACCAGCTAGAGGTAATCTGAGGAGTACTACTTCAGGTACAAGTGGAGGTACAAACCGTCTATATGCCATGGGTAGTCGCCAAGATCTGGAGAACTCCCCAAACGTCGTGACGGGTATGATACGAGTCTCTTCTCTTGACTGTTATGTTTTGATGGATCTGGGTGCCACACTATCTTTTGTGACTCCTTATGTGGCTAGTAAATTCAATAAAATTCTTGAATGTCTTTTTGAACCTTTCAGTATAGCTACTCCCATGGGTGATTCTATCTTAGCTAAGAGAGTCTATAGAGATTGCACTATATCAATCCATCACATGGATACCTTGGCTGACTTAATTGAGTTGGACATGGTCGATTTTGATGTGATCCTTGGCATGTACTGCTTTATGTCTATTATGCCTCTATTGATTGTAGGACTCAGATTGTCAAGTTCAAATTCTCGAATGAGGCTGTCATAGAGTGGAAGGGTAGTCCTGTCGTGCGTAAGCGTATGTTTATTTCCTCCTTATGGCCAGAAAACTAATCTCAAAAGGGTGTATTTATCACATCTTCTGAGTAAAAGATGACAGTATTGAGTCTCCCTTCCTTGAGTCAGTCCCGATTGTCAACGATTTTCTTAAAGTCTTTCCTAAAGATCTGCCCGGAGTCCCTCCTAATAGGGAGATCGAATTTGGGATCGATGTCCTTCTTAGTACCCAGCCTATCTTTATCCCTCCATATAGAATGGCTCCTGCTGAGTTAAAAGAGTTGAAAGAATAGTTGAAGGACTTAATAGATAGGGATTCATTAGGTCGAGTGTCTCACCATGGGGTGCTCTCGTCCTATTCGTACGAAAGAAAGATGGGTCCCTTAGAATGTGTATCGACTATAAGCAACTAAACATGGTCACCATAAAGAATAAATACCCTCTCCCCAGAATAGATGATTTCTTTGATCAACTTCAGGGTGCCACTTGTTTCTCAAAGATAGACCTAAGATCGAGCTACCATCAGTTGAAGGTGAGGGAGTGTGATATCCCAAAGATAGCTTTTTGGACCCATTATGGCCATTTTGAGTTTTCGGTGATGTCCTTTGGGTTGACTAATGCCCCTGCAGATTTTATGGATCTCATGAATCGAGTATTTAAGCCATATCTTGATATGTTTTTGATTGTATTCATTGATGATATTTTGGTTTATTCCAAGAATGAGGAGGAGCACGCCTATCATATTAGAGTCGTCTTGCAAACTTTGAAAGACCAGGTATTGTATGCAAAGTTCTCCAAATGTGAATTTTGGCTTGCATCAATGGCTTTTCTAGGCCACATTATATCTGGAGATGATATTCAGGTTGATGCTCAGAAGATCGAAGTAGTGAAAAATTGGCCTAGACCTACATCCCCGATAGAGATAAGAAGCTTCTTGGGTTTGGCTGGCTATTATAGAAGGTTTGTAGAGGGATTATCATCCATGTCATCACCATTGACCAAGATGACCCAAAAGAAGGCTAAGTTCCAATGGTCCGATGCTTGCGATGAGAGTTTTCAGAAATTGAAAACCAAGCTGGCCACTGCTCCTATTCGAACTTTGCCTGAGGGAATAGAGGATTTTGTGATCTATTGTGATGCGTCTAGAGTTGGTTTGGGCTGTGTGTTGATGCAAAGGGTAAAAGTGATAACCTATGCTTCAAGACAGCTTAAGATTCATGAGAGAAATTACCCAACTCATGTCCTTGAGCTGGCAGCTATGGTATTTGCTCTTAAAATTTGGCGCCACTATTTGTATGGAGTGTATGTTGACGTGATCACCAATCATAAGAGTTTACAATACGTCTTTAGCCAAAAGGAACTCAATCTGAGGCAAAGGAAATGGCTCGAGCTACTCAAGGACTATAATATGAGCATTCTCTACCATCTAGGTAAAGCTAATGTTGTTGCTGATGCTCTTAGCAGGTTGTCTATGGATAGCACTACCCATATAGAGGAGGGAAGGAAAGATTTGGCTAAAGAGGTGCATAGCGAAGGTGGAGTTAATATTCGGGATAGGTCTGCATCCTCACTAGTGGTAGAGGTGAAGGAGAAGCAAGACCAAGATCCTATCCTTCTCCAATTGAAGGAAATTATTCACAAACAAAAGGTGATGGTTTTTACCAAAGGGGGAGATGGTGTGTTGAGGTACCAAAATAGATTATGTGTCCCAGATGTTGATGATGTGCGAGAAAGGATTATGGCCAAAGCGTATAGTTCTAGATACTCTATTTATCCTGGCTCTACAAACATGTATCATGACTTGAGAGAAGTTTATTGGTGGAGTGGAATGAAGAGAGGTATCGCGGAATTTGTTTCTAAGTGCCCAAATTGCCAGCAGGTTAAAGTTGAGAATCAAAGGCCATGTGGGTTAGCTCAAAACATAGAAATTCCGGAATGGAAGTGAGAGATGATCAATATGGACTTTATTATGGGTTTGCCGAGGTCCCGAAAGCAACATGATTCGATTTGGGTGATTGTAGATAGAATGACGAAATCATCTCACTTCTTGGCAGTCAGGACTACTAACACTGCAGAATATTATGCAAAATTATACATTCAGGAGATCGTCAGATTGTATGGGGTTCCCTTGTCTATCATCTCAGACAGAGAAGCTCAATTCACTTTCTAATTTTGGAGATCCTTTCAGAAGGGACTGGGTTCAAAGGTGAATCTTAGTACGGCCTTTCATCCCCAGACAGATGGCCAAACGGAGTGCACTATCTAGACATTGGAGGATATATTGAGGGCTTGCGTACTTGACTTCAAAGGAAATTGGTATAATCACTTACCTCTCATAGAGTTTGCATATAATAATAGTTATCATGCAATTATTCAAATGGCTCCCTATGAAGCTTTGTATGAGAGGAGGTGTAGATCACCAATTGGGTGGTTTGAGGTCGGTGAAGTTGAGTTGATTGGGCCTGACTTTGTTCACTAAGCTATGGAGAAGGTAAGAGTTATTCAAGATAGGCTAAAGACAGCCTAAAGCCGCCAAACACTTACACCGATGTGAGGAGGAGAGACTTAGAGTTTGAGGTGGATAATTGGGTGTACTTGAAAGTGTCACCCATGAAGGGTGTCATGAGGTTTGGAAGGAAGGGGAAGCTTAGTCCTCGATACATTGGTCCTTACCAGATTGTGAGTGTCACTTATGAATTGGAGTTACCTTTGGAGCTAGCCACTATTCATTCAGTATTCCATGTTTCGATGTTGAAGAAGTGTTTGGGCGACCCTTCATTGGTAGTCCCCATTGATAGTAATTGAGTTAAGGATAACTTGTCCTATGAAGAGGTTCCGGTCTAAATTCTTGATTGCCAAATTCGCAAATTGAGGAATAAGGAGATTGCCTCGGTCAAAGTCTTGTGGAGAAATCAATTTATCAAGAAGCCACATGGGAAGCGGAGGAAGATATGAAAGCTAAATATCCACATCTATTCGTGCCCATCGATGAGAATGTTGAAGGTAATGTCCATTTTCTTGACTTGAATTCGTATGTGCATTTTAAGTTCGGATAGTAAATTATTTTGAGAATTTGATTGGTTGAATGACTGAATTCTTATTGTGATTTGTAACTCGAGTCAATCCTTGGTTTACTCATCATTCGAGGATGAATGATTCCAAGGGGGAGATAATGTAACACCCCTAAAAATTTTCACTAAGATTCAGACCCTTCTTCACATACGTGTAGGATCGAACTCGACTATTATGAAGTGTATGCATGAGTTAGGATGAGTTGCCAAGTAATTGAGGAGTGTTAGAGGTGATGTGGGGTCACAAAGGAACCCTAGAGCCAAGCTAAGTCCAAAGAATTCGTCTTGGCTAAGTTTTAGAATGAGTTCGTATAAGGAGTCGACTTCTAAGGACCATATCTTTTGAAATATGACGATATGGGTGACCCATGACCTATTATATTAAAGGTCTTCGAGTCTTCTTTCCAATGCCGCCAAGATTATAATTTTTGGAGTTCAGAGTCAAAAGTTATGACTATCCTAAGACGAATTAGTACTGCAGGAATTTCAGGCTTGGGTTGTAACTACAAGAAACCTGGGCTTGGTGCCGCAGTGGCGCGCACGCCACTATAGTGCCAGGAACCAGCCTCAGTAGTTTGGTCCTTAGTGCGGTGCGCCACTATTGGATGTGCAAGGTTTTTAAGCCTATTTTCTATAACCTAGAAAATTTAGGCTTGGCGCTGTAAGGGCGCGACGCGCCACTATAGTGCAATAAAATAGCCTCATTAGTTTAGTCCTTGGCGCGATGCGCCACTATCAGATGTGCAGGTTTGAAGCCTATATTCGACTTTGCACTATAGTGGCGCGGCACGCCACTATAGCGCCAGGAGTGTTTTAGCCCATTTTTCCAGATTTTTGGAGAAAGGGAAAATTGGGCATTTCCCCAAATTATATATACATTATCCTTGGGACGTTTTGGACCATTATTTTCAGTCTCTTCCTCTCTCTAAAAGCCCTAGAAATCCCCTCTCTTCTCCTTCAAATCCATTTCCAACCAGGATTGCCTTCAAGAACTTCAAGTCTTCCATTGAAGACCTAAAATCAAGGTTTCTTCAAAGTTTTCACAAGGTATGTAAGGCTACTCAAAGCATGGGTTGAGTCCACCCATGTGCCCTACACCTTCTTTGAGGTTAAATATTTATAAGAATGGAGTTTCTTGATAGGCTTATGTCCAAATGAGTCTTTCCATCTATTAATTTGATTCTTGTTATGTTGATGTTGTTGAGTCAAGAAATTTCTAAAATCTTCATGTTAGTATGAGTCGATGGATATGAGTTGTTAATTTTCTTTAAAATGTTGCTCATCTTGAATTGTTGATTTAGAATCTTGGAGTTGTGATGAATCCCAAAGGATGTGTTAAATGAATAGGAGAGAGATTGGATAGGTTTGTATATTATTATAAATGCATATTTAACTACTCATGAAAGATATGATTGGGATTGATCAGATAGTATGATTGGGAGAGGTTTAATTGTGATAGAATTGATGATTTAACAAGATTCCAAATAAGACTTGTCGATATGATTTGATTGAGTTGATTGGATCGAGTTTTATGAGCATTGAGTCTTGGGAGGAGTATCGAGCACCAAATTGGGTAAGAGTAAGTAATAACTCAAATCCAATAACTATGTCGCCAAATATAGAAGGGCATTGAACCGTTAAAGTTGGATGTTTCCCCAAAATTATTATCCTGACATTATAGGACTTGGTTGGATTGGATCCATGATTGGTCGATTCGTTCATACCCTGGCAAAGTATGAATGGACGCAACAACAACGTCGATTTGTTATACTATCACTGGCTTATAAGTGATGGTTGTCGGATAAGAGAAACTCCCATATAGGTCTTGATAGTACTCTGAGTCGGATTGGGTTGAAATATATGTGATTTGGTCCCGTCCAAAACATATCCCTATTTAAACTTAGGACACTTGATTGAGTTGTTCTTTCTCTTGAGTTGAGATTTCAAGTTGATCCGATTCTCCCTTGATGTTTGTTTCATTCGGCCATTTTACATACTCGTACATTCTATGTACTGAGGCCATTTGGCCTGCATCATTTCATGATGTAGAGACAGGTACTAGAGATCGTCAACTGATGCACCATTGAAGATCTTCTCACTTCCAGCTAGTTGGTGAGTCCTCCCAGTTTCCGAAGAATACCGAGATCTTCTTTATAGCTTTGTTTTGTTTCATTTACTCTGATCGTTGGTATCCATGGACTTGTCATTGGCACCTCCTGGATTGTTGATAGAGGCTTCATAGACTAGAGTGTGAAAATGTTGATTTGTTCGTTTTGACTAGTTTTATTCTAGCTGATTATTGATTTGATAGTTGTTTGTCCTTTGGCCCTAGATTATGGATAGTAGTCCTATAATAGAGTCTTTCGCCGATAGAATGTGAATGAATGAAAGTGTGACTAGACCAAGTGGGTCGCTTGAAGGCCACAAATAGCTTTCGAGTGCCGGCCACGTCTAGGGTACCCTCCCGGGGTGTGACAAATCTATTCTCTGATCGCCCTAGACCTAACCTCACTTAGATTTTATCTAAAACTGGCATATTCCGAAATTGCTAAGTTACTACTCAGAAGTTTTTCTGGCCTAACTCTTCCACTATTGGATTTTCTATAACGACCGAAACAGGTTGTTACAATAGATATCAATTTATCCACTGCTCATCCCCGAATGATCAACTAAAAAAACTAGGCTAAGTCAAGAATAGAGTAATACCTGAATCCTCAAATAAGTGATGGTACTTGTCCTGCATATCCTCCTTAATTTTTCATGTAGCTTCCTCAACCAGATGATGCATTCATTGTACTTTTACCAACTTGATTTCTTTCGTTCTCAACTTCTAGATATCATGATTAAGAATTGCATCCTATTCCTCCTCATACTGAAGATCTTTGTCTAACAAGACTGAATCCCATGTAATAATGTAGTCTCCATCCCCGTGGTACCTTTTCAACATGGATACATGAAATACAAAATGAACCCGAAATAAGCTAGGTGGTAGAACCAACTTATAAGCCATTGATCCCACACAATCAAGAATCTTAAATAGGCCAATATAGCGAGGACTAAGCTTATTTTTCTTAGCTAACCTCATAACTCCTTTTATGGGTGACACCTTCAAGAGGAATTGCTCACCAACCTTAAATGCGATGTCTCTTACCTTGTGGTTTGCATACTTTTTATGTCTCCTTTGGGCTTCCAAAAGCTTAGCTTAAATATCCCTTACTTTTTCCTGAGCTTCTATTACCAAGTCAACCTCCAAAGATTTCATATCCCTAACCTCTAGCCACCCTATGGGCGATCTACATCCTCTGTCATAAAGTGCTTCGAATGTTGTCATATTGATATTAGAGTGATAGCTATTATTGTAAGAAAACTCACAAAAGGTAAGAATTGTCTCAATGGGCCCCAAAGTCAATCACACATGCTCTCAGCATGTCTTCAAACACTTGAATCATTTTCTCCAATTGACCATTAGTTTGAGGGTGGAAAGTTGTACCAAAAGTGAGTTGAGTGTCCAACTCCTCATGCAACTTACCCCAAAACTTCAAAGTAAACTTAGTACCACAATCTAAGATGATAGAAAGGGGCACCCCGTGCAACCTTACTATCTCTTTGACATAGATCTTCACCAACTGTTGAGCATTATAATGTACCTTGACTGAAATGAAGTGGGCCGATTTAGTCAACTTGTTAACTATAAACCAGATTGAGTCATACTTCCCCAATATCTTAGGAAGACCCACCACAAAATCTATGGCTATCATTTCCAACTTCCATTCAGGAATGGACATTCTCTGAAGAAAACCTACAGGCCCTTGGTGCTCATACTTTACCTGTAGGCAGTTTTGACACTTAGTGACAAATTCAGCTATGTCTTTGTTCATCCCAGGCCACCAATAAAGTTACTTCAAATCGCGATACATTTTTTTCACACCTGAGTGAATAAAATACCACAAACTATGAGACCCTATAAACATCCTTTGGATTAAATCACCAACCCGAGAAAACAAATCCTTTCCTTAAAACTGAGTACTCCACTTGCATTGAGAGTGGCGAAAGGGCTAAAAGTAGCTCATTCACTTTGTTTGTAATGAACTCCAGTGGTCGTCCATGGATTTTAGGGGCTTTCCATGGCATTTCTATATTCTAAAATAGTTCACCAATTCAGTGCTTTATTTGTCGAGTTAATCTTCCTGACGACATTCAGGGATGGATGTAGACCCATCTCACTAGAAACCACCTTAATTCCGAGCTTGTTCAACTCTTCATCTTCAAACTGCTTTGTTTTGATTTTCTCAATAAAAGTGGCTCTAACCTCAATGCTGGCTAGCACCCCACCCTTCTATGAAATGCCCAACTGCATGAATTTATACTCCAATGTGTGGATTTCTCTCTTAAGGTCGCTTGGACACCCCAAAGAAAGATAAATTTTCCTACTAACTGTCTTTTGGCTCAATGTGTCTGTCGCCATATTGGCCTTACCTAGATGGTATTAAATAGTCACATCATAATCTTTGAGAAAATTCCATCCATCTTTTATGCCTCAGATTCAAATCACTCTAGGTGAACAGATGTTGCAGATTGCGATGATCTGTGAACACATCACACTTAACACCATAGAGATTGTGCCACTAGATTTTAAGAGAGAACACTACCACTACCAACTCCAAATCATGTGTTAAATAGTTTCGATGAATCTTCAATTGCCTTGAGTCATAGGCTATAACGTTCTTATCCTGCATCAGCACAACACCCAAACCAGAAAGTGAAGCATCACAATAAATAATAAAATCCTTATCTTCAACCCATAATGTCAGGATAGGCGTTGCAGTTAGAAGAGACTTGAGCTTTTGAAAGCTTTCCTCACATTTATCAAACCACTCAAAAGGTACATTTTTAGTCAATCTTGTCAAATATGTAACAATAGAAATGAAATTCTTTACAAACAGGCAATAATAGCTAGCAATCCCCATAAAACTCCTAACTTCCATCATGAAACTAGGCCGAATCTAATTCTTAAGTGCCTCATTCTTTTAGGGATCCATTATCACCCCTTCTTTCGAAACTACTACCCTAAAAAGGCAAGTGATGACAACCAAAATTCACACTTAGAAATTTTTTTATAGACTTTTTGCTTCCCCGGGAAACCCAGAACAATATAAATATGATATATATGCTCTTTCTTACTCTATGAGTAGATCAGGATGTCATCAATAAACATAATTGTGAAGGAATTCAAAAATGGTTTGAATACCCCATTCATCAAACTCATAAATATTACAGGTGCATTATTCAACTCAAACGACATTACTAGAAACTCATGACACCCATAATGAGTTTTGAATGCTATTTTAGATAAATCCTCAGGCCTAATCTTTAAGTGATGATAGTTTGACCTTAAATCAATCTTAGAGAATACTAAAGTTCCCTACAATTGGTCAAAAAGATCATCTATATACAGTAAAGGGTACTTATTCTAGATGGTGACCTTATTCAATTGCGATTACCTTCTCATGCTACCATTCTTCTTTTTCACAAATAAAACTGGAGCACCCCAAGGAGAAGCACTACATCAAATAAAGACTTTATTAACAAGTTCTTGGATTTGATTCTTAAGCTCCTTCAACTCTATCGGAGCCATATTGGGCAAATATCCGTCTTCAGATCAATAAAAAAAATCCATATCCTATCTGGAGGCATACTGGGCAAATCGATAGGAAACACTTCTTGAAATTCTGAAACTACTAGATTGATTCTATAGAAGGGGACTCGACGTTAACATCCCGAATATGTGCAAAATAAGCCAAACATTCCTTCTCCATTAGCTTTCTAGCCCAAATAAAGGATATGATCTTGGATGACTTAGGTTGTATACCCTTTCCCACTCCAACTTTTCCCTACCCAGAATCTCTAGATCCACAGTCTTACCATTATAGTTAAGCACAACATAATGGGTAAAAACCAAGTCATACCTAAGATCACATCGAAATCAACCATATATAATTTAACCAAATCTACTCTAGTTTGAAAATCCATAAATATGATAGAACAAACATAGTAAACATAGGTGACTATGACAGACTTTCTGACTAGGGTAGAGACATGGATGAGGGTATCAAGAATATCACAGACCAAGTTAAATCCCAAAGCAAATTGAACTGACACATAAGAATAAGTAGAGACTAGATCAATTAAGATAGTAGTCAACCGATCAAAAAAGAGAATAGTATTAATAATCACTACGTCGGATGCCTCAACTTCTGTCCTACCTGGAAAGGCATAACACTACGATCTATCATCATGATGGGAAACCTCTCTACCTGGATGCACCGCTCCTATACTTGCATTACTATTTCTTCGGCCTCCAAGGTCTCTCTGATTTCCTTCTCGCCCATTCTGTGGACTTCCTCTACCATTATTATTTTCATTTACTAGTACTACTGCCCTATTCTACTGTTGTGTTGGATCATCCATGTGCCGATGATGGCAATCTCTCCTGAAATGTCCCGATTCTCCATAATTAAAGCAATTGTGGTCAAGGAATGACATGTTGGCTGATGAGTACGAGGCTCCTTGGCCATCATGTGTCAAATTCTGTTGTGGAACCCTTATATAACCACTCATAAAAGCGGGCATGACTATCTGAATTGGTCGAGCTGCAAATATATATCGACCTGCACCCCTATAGTAAGAACCATTGTAGTTGCCAACATTCTTGGGCTTCTTAGCCAAAGCCTTGGCCTGCCCATCTTGTCGAACTCCTTCCACTTTCTTAATAAAGTTAGTTACCTCATTAAAGCTCCTACGTGCAAAGGTCATATGCATAGACAAAACTTGCAAGTCAGGATTCAAATTGTTAACGAACAAACAAATTCTCTCTTCCTCAGTGTTCACCAACTGCGTAAGATAACGGGACAGAGCATGGAACTTAGCCTTTTAGGGGCTACAATCATGCTACCTTTCTCGAGAGCCATGAACTCATCATTTTTTCGATTCCTCAAAGTCCGGAGCACACATTTCTCTAAGAACAAATCATGGAACAGGGTCAAAGTGAGTGGAGGCAAGACTAATGATCGACATTCCACAAAATCACTCCACCACTATTTTGCCTTACCATGAAGCTAGAAAATCATAAGCTCAACTCCATGCTGGTGCATAATACCCAACTTTTGAAGTTGCTCATAGTCGTACAAAATATATTCATAGGCATCCTCATTCTCAGAACCATAGAACACTGGATGTTTTAGTTTTAACAACTTGGTCAACATCTTGTTCTCCGTTCCAATCATCATGGGACCCATCAAAGGGCAGAAAATGCATCGATGCCTAAAGATCCCTCCATCCTAGGATCTGCAATAGCAAAAGGCTAAGTACCCGAACCCTAGGGAGTGGAAGCAGTGGGAGTGGGAGTGGGTGTGGCTCCTGCCAACTAATTCAGAAATAACAAGACTTGCTGAACTACCTCAGTAGATAGGGGAGAATACTTGCGCCCCAAGCCTGAGTAGTCACCTTTGGTTCAGCTTCCTCCTCAATCTCAACCTCAACTTCTTCCTCAAAATGGTCATGGGGTGGGGGAGGGGTCGCTTGCCTTGGTGACACTCTTCCTCTTCCCCTTCCCCTACCTCAACCTCGTCCTCTACATCTATCGCGCCCTTGTGCTGTCGGCTCCGCCACTAGCTCCACCACCGGAGCTAATGTCCTTGCATTGTTATGTCTCGTGTCAACAATCTGCGGACAGAAGAGTGAAGGAGTTAGATACCAATTTGGATCACCAGATACCAATTGGATCCAATTTATTTGGCCAATCCAATTAGCCTAACAAATTATAAAATAAGTGTAGAATAATTGGATTTCATTTATGGTCATTGTTTTTTTAAGTATATCGTATCTCAAAAGTTCTTTGGTATATTAATCTCGTATATCATATATTATATGAGGAGTGATATTGTAATTTATAAATCAAGTAGGGAGTCATAGTTTATTTAATCGAATATTCTCAACTTACAGAATTGAATAAGTACATTATTGGCTCTTTTTATGTACAGAGTTGAATAAGTGATATTAGTACTTTTAATCAAAGGTTATCGTTGTACTTTGCCCATTTAGAAATTACTTGCTAAGCTATCACTGTCATCTCCACTCTTTTTGGTGGGTTCATACGATCATAACTATATATTAAATATAATATGCAGTTATTTATATCCAACTTGACAAGTGTTACTGTCTTTATCCAATTTAGGTGCAGCCTTTACTATTTGGAGAGTTGAAAAGAAAAGTATTCTTTGATTATAATTTTTTTTTTAATTATGCTGACTTAGAAGTACTTTTGTATAGTTATCAAATAAATAAATTTTATTTAGAATTTTGCGTATTCCGAAACCCTTCATATAATTGATAAAGCATTGCTTTTAATATTCTGAGAATGTGATAGTCACAAAGAATTATAAAATAATATTGAATGTCAAGATCAACTCGTTATGTTTCTCTTGTTACCTCTCGACTCTGTATGAGTCAATGGCTTAATTAGAAGAAGGCGTGTAGTCATGTTTCTCTATTTAGAATAGGATTGGACTCTACGATCTCAATTTTAGTAAGCTAACTAATTTTAAGCTATATTAAATTTAAATACTAATCCTAAGCTAATTATGATCTCACCTTCAAACTTTCTGTAGAATTCATGTAAACAAACCTTGTATTTTTCTGAGCTTACAAAGTCATGACTTGATCAATATGATTCTTCTCGCTATCTTTTTTCTCTCATATTATACTCTCTCGGTGCTCTAAAAAACTGAATGAAGGTTGGATATGGAGTCTTGCCTAGCATAATAGTACTTAAGGTTTTGTATTTGTCCCAAGATCTTTAGAAAATTTATAACCTTGTTATCTTCGTCTAATGGTTTGTGTCCGGTCTACAAATTTTGATCTCATCTTGATACTCTGAATTTGTTGTTTCAATTGAAACACCTTGTCCTTGATAGCTTGTAGGTAATTGTCCTCAAGGCTCTCCAAAAAAAAAAAAATAGTTGAAGTGCAGCCACTAATAAGAAACATTAACTCTTGAGTTAATGATTTCAAACTTTCAGTTAGTCAATTTATAATCACTCTGAAGGTCATTTTTGAAAACTTTCAGAAAGTTATCGTTTTACCCCTCTGAGTAGTTGTTCTGAGTCATGTTTGATTTTTTGGCAAAGTTAGTTTTGGAGTTTTATTGAAAAGTTGGAAATTTTAAAAGTTTTAGAGTTTTAAGTTGTTAAAAAGTGAGTTTTGACTTCACACAGAGCTACGAGCCTCGGAATGGAATTTTGGCAGTTTCATCAGTTTCAAAATGTGGAAATTGATCTAGGAGAATTTTGTTTTCAGTTTTGGAGTCGTAATGCGGAATTGAGCCCTTGGGTTGAAAGTTTAAACAAATTTAGGCCAAGGGCTAACTTTGACAATATTTGGATTCGGATGCTCGGATCGAATTTTTGTCAACTTTGTTGGATTCAGGATATGATTTTAGGTATGGGTAGAACTTCGGTTTATTTTTGGAAGGTTCCTAGGGCGATTTGATCTTGTTAGTCGACAGTTGGTCGGTTACGACTAAAACAGGTTTTGGGTCAAGAAACCCTTGAATCTTAAATTTGACGATATCATTGAGCCCGAAGCATCGAATTAGTAGGATAGAATATATGGTTTGTGTGTACGGAAATCCACATGAATTTCGGTGGCCCTTTCGGTGAATTTTGATGTCTTAAGTTGTTACCGATATCTGTCAAATGGTGCTTTCCTTCGCGTTCGCGGAACCCTACCATGTTAGCGAAGGTTGATGGGAGTTGACCTCCTCGTTCGCAGCAGATTCAGTGGAGATGACCTTCGTGTTCATGGTTTAGGGTCCTTGTTCGTGGAGAACAATCACTGGCAGTTAATGAAAATTCTCAAAGTCGCGATTTCTTCCCATTTTCATTATTTTTGAACCCTAGAAGCTCCGTAGAGGCAATTTTGAAAGAGTTTTAGAGATTTTTTGTATGGATAAGTGATTTTGACTTGAAACCTTCGTTACCCTAATTATATCATGATTTTAACATTTAATCATTATTTGTGAACTCCAGTTTTGGGTTTTTTTGTAAGAACTTGATTTTTCAAGGAAAATGGTGATTTAACTTTGATTTCAACTCCTCTTTCAAAATGATTTTTATTGATGAGTCCCAAATCTTTGGGTAACGTGAACAAATTTTTAGATATACTTCTAGTTTTTCGGGAATGGATTTTTGGGTCGTTTTGGATCTATCTTTAAAATTAATAATTTGAGTGTTGTTGTTCTCGTATTTTTATTGTGATTTCATATTTGATTAGATTGTGTCAATTTGGAGACCCAAAGGAGAGGAAAAGCTCAAGTGCCGGATTGATTATTTGATTTCTTTAAGACAAGTGGACATCGTAACTCTTTGTTAAGTGTATTGAGCCTTCTATGCCATTGTATGCTTGGGACTAATGGAGATTGGTGAAGGGGTTCGTATATCATGCTTTGATAACCATTGAATGAACTCTAATGCTTATGAAATCGGGGTAAGAGAAGAAACTTTTTGGCTTTGTGATGTAAGATTTCCTTGAATGGTTCAAATAATTGTTTCAAGTTGTTCAAGATCTTATGATGAGATTTCTATACTAGGTTGTGATTAGGACAGACATGCATCATTCTATATGACATCACACTATATTGCATTGCACTTCATCTTTATACTATGGTATTCATTATTGATGAGATGGATAGTGTGGTGAAATTATGTGAGACTGTGGTAGTGTTTTTCTATATATATGCGTGTTGAAGTGAAATCTGTGATATTCTACATATGAATTATTGTTATTATGTAAAAACTATTAGGCTGGACTGATTTCTATGCAGGTTGCAGTTGTGGAGGTTTGGATGGTATGTGATGGAGTACACGAGTTTGATATGTCTTTACTTAGAGTTAGATGTTTGCTTGTTAAATAGTTTTGTTGGTTGGTACTCACCCTTTCTTTCCACACTTGTTTAGGTTTTAAGCCTGGATTATCATGATTTCTCCTTCTACCCTTCTACATCTGAGGCTTTAGTTGAAAAGTTCATGAGGTAATTGCTTGTCACCTCGGTGGACACCTCTTACTCTTTCTTTATGTTCTTGTTCTAGTTTAGAAACAAAGACATTAAGACTTGTATTTCTTTCAAACCTATTGTAATAGTTATAGACTTGTACACATGACAATCAGATTTGGGGGATTATATTGAGTTATGTTATTTTATCTGGAATGTTTACAAAATCTAGTCTTTTGTTCTATTTTACTTCCGCATTTCCTATTTTCATTGGGGGTTAGGTTGACTTATCATGGTGGTATAAGACAAGTGTCCTCACATCTGTAATTGGGTTTTGACAAAATAGTATTAGAGTCCTAAGTTCATAGGTCTCACATATGTACAAGTCAAGTCTAATAGAGTCTCGAGGATTGGTGCACATACGTGTGTTGCTTATCTTCGAGAGGCTATGGTGACTTTTAAGAAAATCTTCACTTCTTGATTCTCTATCCGCGTCTTTGATCCAATCTAATTTCTATCTATTCTCTTTGTTCTCTCACTTATAGTGATGCCTTATGCTTGGTTTTGCGTGCGTGCAGCTAATATGTCATTGTGTGGTTTTGGTGTTAGATGTGGTTTTGACGCGAAAGTGATAGACCTATGGGAAGAATATGTGGTTAAACTTGAAATGCTTTGCGATTCAAAAAGAGTGATTAGGGTTATGGCTCAGTGATGCATTTTGATGATATGGTATGGAAATATGAACAATGGTCGAGAGACTTTATGAATGTCTTACTCTTTTTGGTTAGTTATTCACTAGCGAGAATGGTACTTGTGTGGCATAAACAATATCTAAAGCGGTTCGACAATCGAAAATGGTATAACTAAGGAAATAACTAAGTAATAGGCGCTGTAACTTTGGAGACTACCATTAGTGAAGTTTGTCATAAAAAGAATGGGTTACTTAGTGTATGATGAGGATGATGTACACATGACACTTGGTTAAGGTTATAAGTTGTGTTGTTTCTGCTACCAAACTAGCTTATGGAAGGGTGCATATCACTTTCGGCTGGAGATAGAAGTGTTTTGGTAATATATTGTAGTTACTTAATGGGTAGAAAGGTGTGGGTTGTCTGGGTACAAATTTCTCAGTGGGTATGATATATTCTAGTGGTGGATCTAGCGGGCTTTCGTGATGTAGTACTAGTGATACATGGAAATGGAAACATTTGTTATCAAGTGTGAATACTAACTACTAAGTATTTATCAGTTGTCCCACCTACTCGAATAATGAGGTTGTTGTGCATTCACATTTGAGAAACCAACTGATTGTTACTACGGGTGTTTAAGTTAGACATTGGTTATAAAGAAGATTATAATGGTGGATCTTAGTATGGTATTAGTGTGTTTAAGTGAGAAATAAATTTCAAGGATCTAATTGGGTACCATCGACTTCATTATAAGCCAAAAGGAGTGGAACGATATTGAAATAATAAACTTATGGTTGAATAGAGTTCCAACAAGTATACCTGTGTGAAGGCAATTGAGTGTACCAGTAAGAAAGTACATATGGAAATTGGTTAATTCACAAGGTTTGACTGTATAACTAGGTTTGAGGTACCATATTGATGATAAGATGAACTTTGTGATGATGGTAAGGGTTATTGAGCATGTTAATGAGAGTTTAGGATGAACTATGATTAGGATGTGTCTATATAGTAAGGGTTTTTGGTTAAAGAGATACAGTGTGGTAATGATGATTTTGTGAGTATTTTTTATTGCGTTTTACTACTACTTGATGAGTAGGGTAGACATATGAAAAGTTGTACGATGTGTTGGAACACCGTTCGAGTAAAATTAAAAGGATTTCAACTTATAATGGAAAGACTTAGAGGAATGTAGTTTGGTCTTTGGAAGGAGGTGAGAGCAAGGATGCTTACCCTGATTGCATAGTTCTAAGACT
Source organism: Solanum dulcamara (assembly GCF_947179165.1). Taxonomy (NCBI): domain Eukaryota; kingdom Viridiplantae; phylum Streptophyta; class Magnoliopsida; order Solanales; family Solanaceae; genus Solanum; species Solanum dulcamara. The sequence continues at coordinate 69,499,108 of NC_077243.1, read as the reverse complement.
TAACTTCAAGTATGTTGAGGATTGGGTTCAAAAATATGTTGCTTCATTCATCTTGCTCTAGTTATAGTAATAATGCCCGATGTTCATCAGTTGGGGTGCTGAGTATGCTTCAAGAATGGAGTCTACGAAAATTCAACTCAAGTGTTGTGATAAATTCTATAGTGGTCTTGAGTTTTATAACTGTATGGTTTGCATTTCTAATAAAGGACATGGTAAGATAGATGAATAGGTGATTGATGATAAGCTAAGATATCCGATTTCATAAAATCTTTAAGGTATGGGATGATATTGGTTGATAAGACGATTGATTTACATGGTGTGAATCAGAATTTAGATTTTTCATTATAAGTCTACACTTTTGGCAGTGGGTTTTCAGGGTATGGATGGGTAATATAAGAAATGATTGGTCATGGAAAATATTGAGCATTTAGAAGGATTTGTGCATGATTTAGATTGTAGAGGTTATGACTTTTGATTGTTAAATGGCTTAAATGGAGTGTTTTATTTGAGGATTCTGGTTTAGAGTAGAAGGTGATATGCTATGGATTGTTTGCCAAAAAATAATAATGTTAAGTGAGTTAAGGAAAAGAACAAGAGTCTTACGCATTAAAGAGTTCAAGCATTTAGGATTGGGTCATGGTTATGAGTCAAGAATTCAAATATCCTAGAAATATTGCATCATGGATACAAGTTAAGGAATGTGAAGAAATAATCACATATAAATCCTTGGTTCAAAGTAGAAGTTTAAAGGAGTGTTCACCTTTGGGTCTAGATATGACAGTTTCAAGGTGGAAGGAGTCGACAAAGACTTATGAAGGGTTTATCAGCAACTTCTTTAAAAGGGTTGATTTTGGTTTAGATGATAAATAGTAACGTATGGTTGATTCTATATTTTTATTTTGGGTTAAATTTTTCAAATTAAGGTAGGTCACTTATGGTTGTACCACATAAAAGACTTACAGTTATACATAGTTATTGAGGATTTTGAGCTGGGTTGATACCAATTTGTTCATGGGAGCTACACAAACTATTATGATGTGTTACACAGACACCTGGTGGTTAATAAAAGTTATGCACTTATGGTATATGGAATTCTTGGGGTAATCAAGGGTTTTTCTTAGATTTGGAATGAATATATGATTGTTTTAATAGTGGTTGAGGCACGGCATGTGAAGAGTTGCATGTTTTCGATATTGATTTCTGATTCAATAGTCATAACTTGAGGAAAAAGAACAATCAGATTTGAAATTAATGATATCGGCCTTTGGTAGGGCCAGTTGCCAACATGGAATTCTTAGAGTAGGCTTGAGGTGGATATAAATCTTTCTTTGGGAAAAAAAGAAGTCTTAATTCAGAGTTACTAACAGAGGCAATGTGTTTGCCAAGGAACTTTGTACTAATGGTGGTTTTGAAATCATGAGTAGAGGATTATTTAGGTCATGCTATTTTGTTGGCATCAGATTTTTGGTTTCATTTATCAGATTATGGTGAATATGTTGAGCTTTGATGAGTCGAGTTTATTTTGAGTCGTGTTGATGATCAAATCAGATATTGTATGTAGAGAAAAATCAAATAGGTGGGAATCAAATTGCTAGAGGAGTTTAACTATGGATACTAGAGAGGGCGTATTTCGAGTAAGACAAAGGAGAATTTTTGGTCAGTTAGGATATACTAGTAGTACTGCAGGTGCGAATCTTGTTGGAAGTGGTTGTGTGAGATCTACCATGGGGAATTGTAATTTCTCAAAATTCTTGATATTTATCTTGTTGTAAAGGAGATGTTTCAGCTTGTGATTGACTTTGAGGGCCATTGGGCCTAATTCTGAAATTTTCAGCTGTTGTCTACAATCACACCTAATGTTCTAGCATTCCTATAGTATTATTAGAGGTTATGTATGGTTGGGTGCATCGTTCACTTGGTGGTTACTTGATTATCTCCTTCTTTGGATCAAATTAGTTGGGTTCTCCCTTGACGAGTACGTGTTGTCTAAAGACCATTTTTTTATAGTTGAAGCTTGTGAAAGGATTATGTTAAGAGAATGGAATTTCTCTAAACCTATGTTAGTTTGTACACTATGAATGTTTGGTGGTTGGCTCAGGATCATTCCCTGGTTTTAGTGAGTACTATTTCATAATTCTCTCGTGGTTATGTGAGAAAAAGATTTGTCCTGGTGATTGTGATGTGGTTTAGAGGGTTTCAGTTCAGGTTAGTTCATGGGTTAGACCGTGGCTTGGTAAACACTCCTAGTTTGCAGATTTTTCAATTTTGATTTGAAAGTTCAGTTCTTGGTAGTGGATCCTGATGGTATGGTCCTAAGAACAAGTTCCTTTGGAAAGTAATTACTGACTTTGGAAATTATGCCTTAGGCTCTTGATAATATCGAGTATGTTTCTTTCTTCTTTTTTATGTTCAAGGACAAGCGTGGTTTTTAGTGGTGGATATTGTAATGACCCTGAAGGTTATTTTTAGAAATTTTTAGAAAATTACAATTTCACACCTCCTGATAGTTGTCCTAAGTCTTGTTTGATCCGTTTGCAAAGTTAGTTTTGTTTTTTAGAAAAGTTGGAAATTTTAGAAATTTTAGAGTTTTGGAGTTTTAAGTTGTTAAAGTGAGTTTTAATGTCATCCAAAACTACAAGCCTGGAATAAAATTTCATCAGTTCCGCAATATAGAAATTGGTTTAGGAGAGTTGTCACTTTCAGTTTTGGAGTCGTAATTCGGAATTGAGCCCTTGTGTTGAAAATTTAAGTAAATTTAGGTCAAGAGTTGACTTTGATTAATATTTGAAGTTCAGACGCTTGGATGAGGCCGACTCCGTTGGATTCAAAAGGTAATTTTAGGCCTAGGTAGAGTTGTGGTTCATTTTTGGACGGTTCCAAGGGCGATTTGGTCTTTTTGGTGGAAAGTTGGTTAGTTGCGACTAAAATGAGTTTCGGGTTAAAGAGACCTCGAATCCATATTACGATGTTTCCATTGAGTCTCAAACATTAAATTTAGTGGGATAGCATATATGATTTATGTGTACGGGACTTCGAATGAATTCCGAGTGTCTTTTTGTTGAATTTTGGTGTCTTAAGTTGTTATTGATATCTATCAAATGGTACTTCCCTTTGCGTTTACGGAGCCCTACCAAATTCGTGAAGGGTGATGGAAATTTACCTCTGCATTCGTGGAGGGTTCAATGGAGCTGACCTCCTCATTCGTGGAGTAGGGTCCACGTTCGTGGAGAACAAGTCACTAACAGTTAATGAAAATTCCTAGTCAGAATTTCTTCCAATTTTCATCATTTTTGAATCTTAAAAGCTTGATAGAGGTAATTTTGAAAGCGTTTTTTGAGAATTTTTATTTGGATAAGTGATTTTGACTTGAAACCTTCATTACCCACTAATTATATCATGATTTTAATCTTTAATCACTATTTTTGAACTCTAATTTGGGAGGGGGGGTTGTAAGAACTTTATTTTTCAAGGAAAGTGGTGATTTAACTTTGATTTTAAATACATTTTTGAAATGGTTTTCACCGATGAGTCCTAAATTCTTTGGGTAACATAAATTTACACAAATTTCCAAATTTACCCCTAGTTTCTCGAGAATGGATTTTGGGTCCTTTTGAACTTGATCTTAAAAATTAATGATTTGAGTATTGTTGTTCTCATAGTCTTATTGTGATTTCATATTTACCTAGATTGTGCCGATTTGGAGACCCAAAGAAGAGAGAAGGCTCAAGGTCAAGTTGATTGTTGGATTTCTTTAAGGCAAGTGAACTTTGTAACTCTTTGTTAAGTGTATTGAACCTTATATACCATTTTATGCTTGGGAGTAATGGATATTGGTGAAGGGTTACATATATCATGCTTTGATAATCATTGAATGAACTCTAATGTTGATTAAATCAGGGTAAAAGAAGAAACTTGTGGGCTTTGTGATGTAAGATTGCCTTGAATGGTCTGAATGGTTGTATCAACTTATCATTTGTATTCTTCTCGTTGAGTATTTGGAGATATCTACTTGCAACTAAGTTGTATCAATATTGTGATTATGCTTTGTGAGGGTGGGAGGAAAAAGAGGACATGCCACGCAATGTGGTTAATTCTTTGAGAGGAAAAAAGTGACATGCCATGCACCATGATTAGTACTCACTGACACATATTAAGAGGATATTGGGATCGTGTCACCCATCATGCTGGTATATATTGGGTTTTAAAGGTGTAAACGAGAAATGAAAGGTGGTGACATTTACGAAAGATTGTGCTTTTTTCAAAAAAAAATATGATTTTTTTAAAGAGTTGCGACTTTTTTGAAAAGTTGTGACTTTTATGAAGGTTTGTGACTTTTTTTATAAGCCACAATAAATACTTGTTCATACTACCCTTTATTGTCTATAAATAGAGAATTTTTATCTCATTTTTAAACATTAAATTTCTCCCTCTTCTGCATATATTTTCTTATAAATAAGTTGAATTTTTGTGTGATTTTGTTGCTGGTTTTTGAGTTTGCTGAAATTATTGAAGTTTGAGATACCGCTACTTTTATAATAGTCTGTCTGTTTTATCTTGAGAGGAAATAATTCATAACCTCGGGTACAGTGAGGGTATTAAATTCCTTAGGACACATAGTGAATTCTGTGGACTCAAAAACTATTTTTTTTATTTTCACCTTTAAGGTTTTGATTTACTAACCTTAATACATGAGAAATAACAAACTTAAGGAATTTAATATTTTTTCTGCATCTGATATTTTTGGATTGGGGCACGACAGATCTTAGAAGTCATTGCCATGGTATTTATATGATTCTGCTATGTCTAAGTAAGTACATTATGAAGGAATCTTAAACTTGATACTACAAAGTAGTATTTTTTTTCTTACCATAACCTTGGTCAAATTAAAGATGATTAAGTTAAATAATGTGTTATTGTCTTAATAGTTTTCACAAACTATTTTTAAAAGTTTATTATTTGTTGTGATAAAATTAGGCAGAGAAATATTTTTGTGTGTATTACATCCAATATTGGATAGATCTTTCAAGGATCTTAATCCAAGAACGTAGATGTCAAGACATTTTTTTTCAGAAAAGAAGAAGAAAAGAAAAGTTTAATATTCGATTTGAAGAATATAAAAAACTACATCGAATATTAAATTTGTTCCATAAAAGAAAATATTATTAGTCTGACTACGTGGAAGCTCTATAGATTTTATCATTCATAGATTTAAAGTCAGTCCAACAAACTTGGTAACGAGAAAAGTTTTTGAAAACAAAATCATATCCTTATGATTTTCTAATTCTGTTTTGGAGACTAAAACTTGTGTAATTTTTTACTCTGTGTGGAGTTCGATTGTGTCTGATGTTTGAAAACTAAAATCTTTTGATTTTCTACTCCTTTAGTTTGAAGAATATAAAACCTTTATCTTTTTTTTTTACGGGAACAGACCCTACACGAGGCTCCCACCTCTCGTGCACAGCCAGGGGTTGAGCCGCACACCCCCAAGCCTTATTATACATAAAACAGAGAAATACACGGAGGGGGACATAAACCTAACCTCCAATCCTATGGTGGTTCATAAGTTGGTCATCCTACTAAGGTCAGCCAACTCATCCCCGATACAGGCACACGAAAAGAAAACCTAGAAACTATGCACCTAAAGAAGAGGACTCCTCTCGATACACAGAAACTAGGAAAGCATAAATAAGGGAGACTCGCCCTTTACATAAAATAAAGGAAAAATCTAAATAAAACTGGGGATGAATCCTCATAAAAGCTATATACAACAAAATTTTAGCGTCAACGAGGATCATCAAATAACATGGCTAAAAATATAACATGGAGACAAACACTGCAATTGGGCGCTCAATCCAATGTTGCAACACTAGTAGTAGATCATGGAGGCTTCTTAATCCTTTTGGTCTTCCTCCGTCTAAAGCTAGGTAGGCCGACTCTATCTAGCATGTAGTATCCTCGTGTACCCCGAGGTAGCTGCTGGAGGGTGGTGTAGTGGCCTGTAGTGGTAAGAGTGTGACTGTGCTTGGAGAGAGCATCCGCAGTGAAGTTTGCCTCCCTGTATACATGACTGCAAGAAAAGAAAACAAATAATTCGGAAATAACAACAAGGTCATGAGTTATCCGGTGAAGGCTCCACGTAGGTTTCGTCTGATGATTGATCCATTTAGTGATCAACTCCGAATCTACTTTTAGGATAACGTGCTGAAAGCCCTGTTGAATGCACCATTTAAGCCCATAAACTGCCGCCTCTAGTTCGGCTTGATTGTTGGTTCCCTCCCCTAACGGTATGGCGTAGGAGAAGATGAATCTACCCATATGATCTCTTAAGATGCCACCCCCCCAATTGCCCCCGGATTACCCAATGCGCTTCCGTCAGTGTTTAGCTTAACGAAACTGAGTTGTGGTTTAGTCCACGAGACTTGAGTAATCTTCATTTCATAAGCACACTTATCTATGTAGGAAATAGTGTGGATCCAGTTCGAAGGCCAATGGATATAGGGGTACGCGACTCTAAGTAGATTAGAGATGTCTTTGAAAACGACAAATTTCACTCTCGCCAGGCTAGAAATCTTTCCCCCGTATTTGCTCGCGCACCTATTCTTCCACAAATTCCAACATATAAATATTGGGATGGAGTGAAGGATAAGTTTGTGAGCTTCTATGCGGTACTTGTGAAGCCACCAGCTCATAACAAGAGGTTTGAGGGGTGTGGCTTCATGCTTTATCCCTAGGGAGTCAGAGAAGTAGCGCCAAATATTCATAGCGAAGTGGCCCGTGTTTAAAATATGCTCTATGGTGTCTGGATCTGGACTGTGGCAGCAATAGCATGGAGTGGAAACATGACCGAATGCAATGATCTCTTCCTCCGTTGGCAGCTTGCCTCTAAAAGCCCTCCACAGCAAAAAAGAGCATTTAAAGGGGATGTTTTTGTGCCAAGTGTAATGGTCGGAAAGTGTCTTGGTCCTATGTTCCCTCACAAGCTGCCATGCCGAGGATCATGTGAAGTTCCCATTGGTATTCAGCTTCCAAATGGCCTGGTCCGGTGTGTTTCCTTGCAGCTGAAGTGTGGAAGAAGTGATGAGAGGAACTAGTTGTGCTGGTGCCAATTGTTTAGCATATCGATGTTCCATTGTCCATCTATAAGAAAATCAGCCACCCTAGCATTGCTTGCTCTTCCCAACTCCTGCCTATAGTTGGCTAAGGGTCCGATAATTAGCCAATCGTCCCACCAAAAACAACATGAACCCAACTGAATCCTCCATTGAATGTGAGGTTCGGCAATGTGTTTGTTGTGCATCGTGTGTTTCCACACAAGCGACTGGCCAGAATGGAATTTTTTGATGATGGGGTTGGCTCTCTAACAGTATTTGGCTCTAAGGAACTCACCCCACAACGTTGATTTAGCTCTAAAGATCCACCATTGCTTTAACTGGAGAGATTTGCACACATCTATAGTTCTCCTTAATCCAATACCTCCTTCGTCATAAGGGTAACAAAGTTTTTTCCATGAAGCCCAATGGTATTTTTTCTTGTTATCCTTCCACCCCCAGAAAAAATTAGCGGTGACTCTCTCAATCTGTTTGAGAGTGGTACGGGGGGAGTAATGGCCGAAAGAAGGTGAATGGGGAGCGACTGAAGTACATATCTCACTAGTGTAGCTCTACCGCCGTAGCTGAGGATTTTGGAGTGCCACCCTCTAATTCTGTTGACAACCTTAGAGACCATGTCCGTGTAGTACATGACTCTCTGCCTGCCAATGTATAGAGGGCATCCTAAGTAGGTAATGGGACTATGCTTCTGAGTGAAACCCGTAACCTGTTTCACCGTTTCCACATTGTCTTGGAGCGCACTGGGATGCATCATAAAGTGGCTCTTATTCTTGTTTATAAGCTGCCCCAATGTCTTTTCATACAGAGTCAAGGTCTTCATGATAATTTGAAGAATTTCCCTCCTTCCGGAGGAAAAGATGATAATGTCATCCGCAAAACTCAAATGATTAATCTGTGGGCCTCTTTTCTCCATATGAAAACCACGGTAGAAATGGTAACTATGAAGACTATTCAACATTCTTGACAGCACCTCCGCTCCCAAAATAAATAAGGCGGGAGAAAGAGGATCACCCTATTTGAGCCCTCTGGTGGAGTGGAAAAAACCATGTCTAGACCCATTAACGATAATAGAGTACCAGTTGTTAGACATGATTCGCCAAATCATATCAATAAAGGTCTCACCGAAGCCCATCCTTCTCAGTACCAGACAAGTATAGGACCAGGAGACTCTATCATATGCTTTGGCCATGTCTAACTTGATAACCACGTTGTCGCCAATAACAGGCTTTCGGATATCGTGGATAATCTCCTGTGCTAGCATGATATTTTCGGAGATGCTTCTTCCTTTTACAAACCCGGACTGATTGGGAGAAATAAGACCGGGGAGAATCGGAGCAAGCCTGAGGCAAATGAGTTTTGATATGATCTTATTGGTGAAGTTACTGAGACTAATGGGTCTATAGTCAGAGAGTGTGTTGGGGTGATATACCTTTGGGAGCAGGATCAAACAGGCATGAGAAAAGAACTTAGGCATAGCATACCCCCCAAAGAAAGAAGTAACCACTGCTACTAGGTCTTCCGAAATAATCTCCCAACAAGCTTGGAAGAATTTTCCATTCATACCATCCGTACCAGCTGCAGAATTAGGATTCATGGAGAAGACTACCTGTTTCAACTCCTCTATGGTAGGCGTGGCTTGAAGGTTTTCATTCTGAGCATCTGTGATCATTCTAGGAACGTAATTCAAGATGTTCTCCGGAATCGGAGACTCATCGCCTATAAATATTTTCTGAAAATGATCGCATGCTGCTCTAGCAATGTGTTCGTCGCCTTGAATCCACTCCCCCTCTTCGTTGGTAGCCTTGTGAATGAACAGTCTCCTTCTCCTACCACAGATTAGAGCATGGAAATACTTGGTGTTAGCATCTCCATCCTTGAACCAATGTAGCTGACTTTTTTGTTTGAGAATGTTCTCTTCAATTTTAAGAAATCTGATGTATTCGGCGTTGAGAGCATTCAATTGCATCCTGTTCTCTTCATTATTGGACACTATCAGATTTTCTTCGACACTTTTCACCAATTCTTGATATTCCTTAACCTTGGCAAAAATGTCGTCGAATTCCACTCGCGACCATTTGCTAAGGGTGGAGGAAAGTCTTTTCATTTTATGGTGGAAGGACAACATTGGATTCCCTGTCATGGGTCTGCTCCAGCAGGACTCTACATTTTCGAGAAAAGTAGGGTTATCCACCCAACAATTCAAGAATTTAAAATATTTAATCGCGGAATCCTGCCTAGCATTCATCTCTATTAGTAAAGGGTTATGGTCAGAAAATGGAAGAATATGTTGGGTTTTAAATCAGACTGTGCATTTGTTTTGAAGAATATAAAAACTTTACCAATTTATTAAACACAGTGTTTGAATGAATATTCTGACTTGAAGAGTATAAAAACTTTGTCAAGAATATAACGGGTAAATGATTTGAAGAATATAAAAACTTCATCGTTAACTAGAAACAGTGTTGTATTTTTTATTTTTGGAGATTAAAACCTCTTGGTTTTCTACTCTGTCTGAATTTGAAATTGATTTGAAGTCATAAAAACTTCAATACTAAGTGGTCTGTCTAATTGTGACAGAAGGAAATTTTTTTTACTATTGACATAAAATTAATAATTTTATGCCTGCAATGGATGTCTCTATAAATTAAACTTTGACAATATGTAAAGATTGTCAAAGAAAATGGAAGCACTACAGTTTTTTTGTAGAATATTATCTTTAAAAGAGGTTTATGATGTCAATATGTATTTTGATAGTATACGTTTGAAAGCATGAGAAAAGAAATATGTGAAAAATTATTTTCAAATACTTAAAAATTATTTTTGAGATCATATTTAAAATATGGAGTTTTTTTCTTGTGATAAAGACAAAATTAGCCTTGATGTCTAATTTAAATGTGGAAGCAAAAAATATGAAATTGAATAACATTCTTGTATTATGTTAGACCTACAAAATTCTTGGAATATATTTTGATCGTTGAGTTTCTTTTTTACTAGTATATGATATGATATGACTAGTATGAAACTACCAAATTATATATATATACTTGTTCAAAATAGTTGTGTTCTCTTATGAAAATGTGTCACTTAAAATGTTGTGATCTTTCATGAAACTAAATGTATACTAAAATATAATTATTTGTATAGACATGAATAAAAGGGTAGTCCGGTGCACTAAGGCTCACTCTATGCGCAGGGTCCAGGGAAGGGCCCGACCACAAGGGTCTATTGTACGCAACCTTACCTTGCATTTCTGCCAGAGGCTGTTTTCAAGGCTTGAACTCGTGACCTTCTGGTCACATGGAAGCAACTTTACCAGTTACTCCAAGGCTCCCCTTCTGTATAGACATGAATATTTATTTAAAAAAATCATTTGGCATGTTTTGTGTTATAAAAAAGTATTTGGTTCATATGCTCTTATTGGACCCAATGAGACTATGTTCATGGGTAATTCTGCAATAACCAAAATTGAAGAATATGGAAATGTGCTCTTGAAAAGGACATCTAACCAGATGTTGACTTTAAACAATATTTGTATTTGAAAAAGTTATAATAAATAAGAAAAAAATATTTGTAGGAAAAGATTAACCTCATGGAGGGACTTTTCAAACTCAATATTTTTGGTCCTTCTTACTTTCTTGAGTCAAATTATTTATGGCGTGAACGATTGAGACATGTCAATTACAAAAACTTGTGAGAACTGATCAACTTAGAAGTTTTACCTAATTTTTAGAGCGCAATAAATCAAAATGTCAAGTTTGTATAGAATCTAAGTATGCTACGCATCCTTATAAATCTATTGAAAGAAATGATCCTTTAGAGTTGATTCACATTGACATTTGTAATATGAAGTCAACACCATCTCGTGCTGGGAAAAAGTATTTTATAACTTTTATTGACGATTGTACTATTATTATGTCTATTTGCTGAATGGTAATGATGAAGCAATAAAAGTATTTAGGCAATATAAAAACTGAAGTTGAAAATCAGTTGGGTAAAAAGATAAAAAAGATAAGAAGTGATAGAGTGGAGAGTGTGAATCTCATTTTGCAGAAATATGTTTGGAAAATGAAATCATTCATCGAACTAATTCCCCTTACTCACCTCAATCTAATGGAATTATAGAAAAGAAAAACCAAACTTTAAAGGAAATGATGAATGTCTTACTTATAAGTTCAGATTTTACCACAAAACTTGTAGGGAAACCATCCTCATAGCAAAACACAGTCTATTTCATATGAGAAATGAAAAGGAAGAAAGCCCAACTTGAAATATTTTGAAGTATGGGGGTATCTTTGTTCCTAAACATAAAAGGATCACAATGGGATTTAAGACTGTGGATTGTGTTTTCATTGAATATGGTGCAAACAATAAAACATGTCGATTTTTGGTTCATAAGTCTGAACATTCGGATATTTAGGACAATATGAAAATTGAAGAACCAAAGGAGAATATACCTAATAAAGAGATTCCAAGGCATAGTAAACGTCAAAGGACATCTACTTCATTTGGATATGATTTTGTAACATTTCTTCTTGAACATGAGCCTCAAACATTCAAAGAAACTTTGTCTGTTATGGACTCATCCTTTGCAAAGAGGCTATCAATAGTGAGACTCATTCAATCTTGAGCAACCATACTTGGGAATTGGTTAATCTTCCATTAGAAAATAAACCTTTGGGTTCAAAATAGATTTTCAAAAGAAAAATGAAAGTTGATGGAACGATTGACAAATCTAAGGCAAAACTTGTCGTCAAAGAATTTAAACAGAAAGAAGGCCTTGATTATTTTGATAACTAGGATTATATCCATTCTAATTTTAATTACACTAGCTGGAGTATATGGCCTTGAAATTCATCAAATGAATGTAAAAACAGCTTTCTTAAATGGAGAATTGGAGGAAAAAACTTACATGGAACAACCTGAGGGCTTTGTAGTTTCTGGTAAAGAAAATAAAGTTTGCAAACTTGTTAAGTCATTTTATGGACTAAAACAAGCACCCAAACAATGGCACGTGAAGTTTGATCAAATCATGTTGACAAATGGATTTAAGATTAATGAGTGTGATAAATGTGTTTACATTAAAAACACTCTAAACAAAGTTGTCATTGTTTGTTTATATGTGGATGATATGCAAATAATGAGTAACAACATTTCAAACATAAATTTGACTAAGCGTATGCTTTCTAGTATGTTTGATATGAAAGATCACAAAACTCCTCAAGGTCTAGCATTGTCTCAAACTCATTATATCCAAAAGGTACTTGAAAAGTACAAGTACTTAAACTTCAAAACTGCAAAAACACCAATTGATGTGAACCTTGATCTTGCTAAGAATAAAGGTGAAAGTCAGGCTCAATTGGATTATCCAAGAGTATTGGGAAGTTTGATGTACATTATGAACTGTTCACGACCAGACATAGCTTATGCTATAAGTAAATTGAGTCGATACATAACTAATGCCAACCAAGATCATTAGATGGCAATGAAACGAGTTTTGGTGTAGTTAAAACATACTCAAAACTATATTTTGCATTATAACAAATATCCAGTAGTACTAAAAGAATATAGTGATGCAAATTGAATCACCGAGTCAAATAAAGTAAAATCCATAAGTGGATATGTATTTACTCTTGGTGGAGGAGAAGTCTCTTGGAAATCTTTCAAACAGACATATATCTCTCGCTCTACAATGAAATCTGAGCTTATCACTCTAAATAAGGCTAGTGAAGAATCTCAATGGCTCTGGAACTTCTTGAAAGATATTCTTTTTTGGCCCAAGTCTTTGGTACCAGTATGCACTGTGAAAGCCAAATTGCAATATGTAGGGCTGGGAGCATGATATATAACCAAAAGTTTCATCATATAGGACGAAGACACAATACCATCAGACAACTACTCTCTAGTGGAATTATCACAATTGACTATGTCAAGTCAAAAGATAATGTGTCTGATCCACTTACAAAAGGACTAACTAGAGAAGGAGTTGAAGAGATCATCAAAGAGAATAGGACTATGGATGAGGACAAATCATCGTGGAAGTAACTCTACCTAGAAGACTGGAGATCCCAAGATCTGGGTTCAAGGAGATCAAACAAAGTCATTGATGATGGTTCAATATTGTTAAAATAATTTTATGATTCATTCTCATGATGCGACAATGTTTCAGCCATATGAAATGGTGTTTTTACAGGATAACATATTTAGATATCACCTATTTAAGTGTGAAGTGTAAGCCACTTTAAGGAGAATCCGATAAGGCCAGTTCTTTATACACTTATGAACCAAGAAGTGTTCATGGCTGAAACGAATAAAATAATGAGAACCAAAAATAGTTAAAGGATTGATTGTGTGACTTATGTTGTCTAGGTATACACCAAATCTCGACTGTTCAAAGATATCAAATCTACCGATTGACCGAGTATATTCGATATATGTTCACTATGAAAAGTTCAAAGGGAAACCTATTTATCCAGATGCAATTAATTCTTACCTACAAATCACATAGTTTTTCATGCATATATTTTAACAATAGCCATTCTCCATTCATGTAGGGTATTGTTGGATTTTAAAGGTGTGAATGAAAAATAAAAGGTTGTGACATTTACGAAAGATTGTGCCTCTTTCAAAAAACAATTATGACTTTTTGAAAGAGTTGCGACTTTTCTGAAAGATTTTGACTTTTATGAAGGGTTGTGACTTTTTCGATAAGTCACAATAAGCACATGTTCACACTACCCTTTGTTGTCTATAAATAAAGGATTTTTCTCTCATTTTTAAATATTGAATTTCTCTTTTTTCTGCATATATTTTCTTACAAACAAAGTTGAGTCTTTATGTGATTATGTTATTGCTGGATTTTGAGTTCGCTGAAATTATTGAAGTTTGAAGTACCGCTACTTCTTTAATAGTTTATACATTTTATCTTTGGAGGAAATAATCCATAACCTCGGGTATAGTGAGGGGATTAAATTCCTTAAGGACATATAGTGAATTCTGTGGACTCGGATACTATTTTTTTTATTTTCATCTTTATAGTTTTTAGTTTACTAACCTTAATACAGGAGGAATAACAATACACGGACAGATATGTCCCCAATGAGTTCCAAACTAATGATTCAGCGGGTGTGTATCATTAAGACTGACATCGCATTACATTGTATTGTACTTTATCTTTGTACTAAGGTAATCGTGATTGATGAGATGGATTATTTGGTGAAATTATGTGAGACTGTGGTAGTTTTTGTCTATATATATGTGTGTTGAGGTAAAATTTATGATATTCTACATTTGAATTGTGGTTATTGTGTGAGAACTATTAGGTTGGGCTGATTTCTATGCAGGTTATAGTTGTGGATGGTCGGATGATGTGTGATGGAGTATACGAGATTTATATGTCTATACTTAGAGTTAGATGTTTGCTTGTTGAGTACCGTTGTTTGTACTCACCCTTGCTTTCTATACTTGTGTAGGTTTAGAGTGCGGATCATTGTGATTTCTCATTCTACCCTTCTATGTCTGAGGCTTCAATTGAAGAGTTAGAGAGCTAGTTGTTTCTCGCTTTGGCGGACACATCTTACTCTTTCTTTATGTTCTTGTTCTATTTTAGAAACAAAGATATTGAGACCTGTATTTCTTTCAAACCTATTGTAATACTTAGACGCTTGTACATGTGTCAACCAGGTTTTGGAGATTATATAAAGTTATGTTATTTGTATCCATAATGTTTACGAAATCTAGTCTTTTATTCTATTTTACTTCCGCGTTTCCTATTTTTGTTAGGGGTTAGGCTAACTTGTCTTAGTGGGATGAGACAAGTGCCATCACGTCCGTAATTGGATTGTTACACAATTTCTCGCCAAGACATCTTTTTTCCCCACTCTATAAACTTAAAGGTCGTTTAGTTAGGAACAAGTTATCTCGGGATAAGTTATTTCACCATATATGTGAGATAATTTATCTCATCACTATGGCAAAAATGGTCTGATAAATCATCTAAGCACTACCTAATACCTCCAACTAAACGTGTTATAAAATAATCCTACATTTTATCCTATGATTATTATACTTTAAACCTCACAAACGACTCCTTAGGGTTGACATTTTCTTCGCTGTCATTTTTATTTACCACAAACTTATATAGTTGTTCCTTCACAATAATATCACCGATCTTCAACTTATTTGGGTTCTCCAAATAAGATAGTGCAAGGATTTTAATTTTATGGGACATATAACTATGAATTGATGGTGAAATCCTAATGAAAGTGAAATAATTGAGAAAGATGAATAGGCAATTTTTTTTTTTGGGAACAGACCCTACACGAGGCTCCCACCTCTCGTGCACAGTCAAGAGTTAAGCAACACCCTCAAGCCTTAACATAAATAATCAAAATAAAATACAAGGAGGGGGACATAAACCTTACCTCCGATCCTATGGTGGTTCATAAGTCGGCTAACCTATTAAGGTCGGCTAACTCATCCCCGATACAAAAAGGGACTAACTATAACTAGAAAGCAGTAAACCTGTGAGAGGACTCCTCCCGGTATAATTCAACTATGAAAGCATAAATGAGGGAGACTCTCCCCTTCCATGAGAAAAAAGGAAAGTAACCTACACTAGTCCTATTCAAACTATGCTACATACCAGACATAGCTACATTAAAGAAGAACAAGTATACGAAACTTCTATCTCGCATGGGATGGGAAATTCTTTTCATCTTTGCTCTTTTTAGTCTTGTCGTACCAAGTAAATCCAGGTGAAGTGTGCCTTTTTATCAGTATCATGATTACCAGCTAAGGAGGCTGAAAGGAGAGGAAGTATATGGAGCTATAGTAGCCAACAACCTTGGAGTTGTTGTGGAGTACAAGTAGCCAAGGAAGCAAACAAACATGGTTGTTGTAGTTCTGTAACCAGCTCCTTGCTGTCTCTCTAGCTGCAGTGATTAGGTTCAGTAGTAGATCCCTCCTTTGGATGATGGTCAAGTCCTTGGGATACCTGCACAGGCAGACAAAACCAGAAACATACACAAGCAACCAAATCTGGAGGCTGCTGTACCAGGTACTAGTGACTTGTAGTTTCTCATTGTGGGCTGCATATGGGATGGCTGCAGATTTGTTTCTTGTCTGCTGCAGGTTAATGGAGTTGTTGCTGGGGTGTGTTGATAATGGAGAATGTGGATGGCAAGCTGAGTGTGCTGCTCCATAGCAGCCCCAGCTTACTGTAGCCCTTTTAGCACTTCCAAGGAGAGTCTGCCAGCTACATTGGTGAAGCTGAGGGTGACTGATCTTAGGGATCAATGCAGTCAAGGAGCTGCAGCTGGGGTACCTTGCATGTGTGGATGTTGTCTCCCTTTTTCTGAGACTTTGTGTACCTGCACAAATAATTAACCAAAGAGCCAAACAAGTATGGGAGCTGCGAGGGTTGTTGCAATCATGTAGGCAGCTTCTTGTTGCCTCCAAAGGAGAGTTGATCAGCTCCTTTGAAGGTACCTTATATGCCAACCAGGATGGGCTTTGAGTACAAGGTTGTCTCCCTTTGTTTGACTCTTTGTGGAACTGTACACAGCTTCTTGTTGCCTCCAAAGAGAGAGTGATCAGCTCCTTTAAAGTGTTCAGCTCATTAAAGTACCTGCACATGTCCACAAAAACAAGACAACATGCTAACAAGAATTGTAGATGGTCCTTCTGAGCTGCAGGGTGAAGTTGTTGGAGTTGTTGAATACTGCTGCTGGGGCTGTTGTTATGGAAGAAGAAGGACTGAATCACAATGCTGGTGATGCATCCCTGGCTTAAAAGTTTGACTGAAGGTGGCTTGCACTTTGGAAGGGTCCATTGTTGCTGTTTGATGTTCCTGTATACAGTTTCTTCTTTCCTTCTTAGCTGATGTGTTCGACTGCTTATTGTTGCATGTTTCTGTTCCTGCACATAACAAGTGGACATAGCAAGGATCTCCAAGAAGCTTGAGGTGTAAGAGAGCTGTTGCAGGTGTTGCATCAAGGAATTTGACATGAGAGTAGTGTTGGTATGTTGGTGAATTCCTAAGCTGCCAGGTTGTTGTCTCCTCAGTTCAGAATGTGAAATGGGGAATAAGTGGGTGGGATTATATGTTGATGAATCAATCCAGCAACCTGCAACAATACAACAAACAACCAAAAGCAAAAAAGAATTTGCACCAGCTAGCAAAAAGGAAAGTTCTTCCAGGAGTGCTTTGGAGTCTGTCAGAATTTTCAAACACCCCTTGAGATATATCCAAACACCCCTTTCTTTAGTTCTGCAAGGTTTGGAGACTTTTTGCCCAAGTTGGAAAAAAGGCCCTCTCTTTAGGCTTAAGGCAGCTGAAATTTTCAATGTCGCTCGCCTAACGCCTCCAATTGTCCGTTTGGGCTGAAACTTCTTGGGCCTTGTAAATATATTATTTTCTGAAACCCTGCAAAGATTGGAGCCATTTGGACAGGTCCACATGCTGCATCTCACCCTGCACATGTTGCCCTGCTGAAGCTTAGATATTGCAGGGTGGTTGGAAGTTGTATTTGTACTTTTCTCTATGTATTGGTTGTTAAAGAATGTTGATACATCACTCCAGTCACCTGAAATAATACAACAACCAAAAACAAACAAAACAGAGCTTGCACAAACTAGCAAAAAGGAAAGGACCTCAGTAAGAGCTTTGGAGGCTACTATCTTTTTCCAAGTCGCTCGACTAAAGTTTCCAATTATCCGTTTGACCTGAAACTTCATGAGGTTTGCATATATGGCCTTTTATTTATCCCTGCAAATTTTGAAGGCCTGACTCCCAAGCTGGAGATTCCAACTAGTAAGTTTCTCTCTCTTTAGGCTTAAGACAGCTGATTGTTTCAAGGTCGCTCGCCTAATGTCTCCAATTATCCTTTTGAGCTGAAACTTCTTTGGCCTTGTCAAAATAGTAGTTTCTGCAATCCTGCAAAGATTGGGGGTCTTTGGACATGTCCACTTGGTACAAATCACCCTGCACCAACAAGTAGAAAAACACACAGACAAGTAATTCTATAGGTTATAATATCTACTACTAATGTCTTGTATGTATTCCCTGAGAGTTGCAGGTTGGTGACTTTGTTGCTGGAGGATGTTTTTGTTGAGAAAGGTAAGAGGCAAGCTGAAATTGCAGTACAAAGGGCTCTCAATGCATGATCCTGTGTTATTGCATCCTTTAGCAGTCATCCAAAGATGAGTTGCAACAGTTGGATTAGGCAAACTTCCACTTGTAGTTAGACAGGTCCACATGCTGCTTCTCACCCTGAAATTTTCCAGACCTGCAACTACCTGCATATGCAAAAAGAAAAGAAAGGAAGAGATAGCTACTCTAACCCCTAAATCTAATGGTATGGAGATTATTCTATAAAAGCAGTAAATTAGGGAGACTCTCCCTTTTACAATGGTCCTGATTATCATTATTTATATCAGCTAATATTACAAGGTATGAAGAAGTTCCTTCAAGGTGGTTGATTGATCTTCTTCATCTTAGTTCTCCTGAAGCTAGCCATGCCAGCTTTGTCCATTTTGTAGTGTCCCTTGGTCTCTCTTGGAAGCTGTTGAAAGCTGTAGTAGTGTTGTGTACAGCTTTTCATGTGGCTTTCCTTTGAGAGTGAATCTGTAGTGTAATTAGCTTCCCTAAAGATATGCCTGCACTGGAAAATTTCCAGTTTGCTAACCAATACCTGCAGTTCAGTAATATAAGTAAGAATGTTCCATGGAGGTTTAACTTCTTGTTTAAGCCACTTGATTAGAAGTTCAGAGTCAACTTCAAGGGCTACCCTGCTGTATCCATGTTGTAAGCACCACAGAATACCAATAACTCAGATTAGAACCAAAGCTCTGAAATCATGAAAAATATTATAGAACAATATTTAGTGTGATGAAGTAAATATAATAAATTGTATTTATGATGGTTGTGTGATTATAATAACTAGAAAAATAAATTATTGTAGTTCTATTGGGACAGAAACAATTATTATAGTTCTATCCGGACAGGAAGCCAAGTCTAGGTTGTAAAATAAAGTGATGTTATGAATATTGAATAACAAGAAGGTAGAGGAAATTTCTCTCAAAAGTGTGCAATGTAGCGAAAGCTTAGTGCATTAGATTGCCCAATACTGAAATATGTCTTCATTTTGGAAACAAAAACAGGAGAAATGATTCTCAGTATGGTGCATCTTTTGTGTGGTTGTACTTCAAGTTTTTCTCTTCAAAGTGCATACATGGATATCTAATGTGCCTAGTTTTGGCTCTTTTTAAACAATTATTTGCATGGGAAATTGGGTGAGGGTGGAGAAATCCGTTTGAAGAACCATCACAATAAGTTATTTCATTAAATACATATTCAATAAACCAAATGAAATATAACTTTTGAATTTATAATCTTCCTACTGCAAATACAATTCAAAGCTTTAAGTAATATATCCCAAATCATGGTACCAACCCTTCGATTTACAAGAGAGACCACTAACTGCATCCAAAAACTAATATTATGTACCTATAAACATAAACAGGAGACTTTAACTTAACACTATTATGGTAATTTAACATGTCATGTTACATGTCACAAGTCACTAGTTCCGCTTATTATGGATAGTTACCCATTCTAAAATGACGTGAGAGCGTACATAAAAATTCTTTTATACTGTCAGCGTATATGTCTATACATTCGTACCAACAATGTTTTCGTTTCGAAAAGAATGCCCAATACCAGGGCTGTGATCTTTGAGATCATCTAAACTTCCTTTAGGCCCTAAAGCAGGGGAATAAGTATATTGGAAGTGATTTGTTTTTTCTTCATAGCTTTGCTTTGAGTTGATAATAACTTGACTTGCATAATTTTTGTTTCCTCTTGGGATTTGAGTTGAATCAAACTTGTCTTTCTTCAATGCTTTTAGATGTCTTCCGTCAGTAAATAGAACTTGATGGCAAGCAATAACTGCAAGAAAGAAAGTAAATACATGCATATGATGGATGCGTGCCATAACTAGGTAGGGTGGTTGGAGAAATATTTGCACTAAAATTTTTGTTAAGATGAAGTGGCTGCTTATTTTTGCTTGTGAAAGAAGCAGAGAAACTCTGAATTAGAAAGAAAATGTTAGTGAAGAATGTTTGTCCATTTTATGTTTCACCATATATTATATAGGCACCACAAAGGATGATGTAGTGCACTGGATGAGGGTACTCCTTCTGTTATTAGGGGTCCTGGATTCGAGCCTGGAGTGAATGAAACTGTTCCTCCTATAACTAGAGGTCTTACGTTCGAACTTGTGTATGAAAAAATCCTTCTTCGGGAGCGCTTACCCCTCCCCCTACGTGGCACGAATTCAGATTAATCAAGCTGCAATATGGATATCGGATATCAAATATGTATATATATATATATATAGGCATGGGAAAGCAAAAGGTGCTATATTATAATTTATCAGTGTGTTTTGTTAATTTAAAATTGTCTTATGGTAGCATCAATTTGTGTGATTCATGTTCCTTCAAAATCTTTGGAGAAGTCAAAATAGGCTACAATACTAATAAAAGGAATTAATTTTAGAAAACACTAGATGCATGAGTGATCCAAACTTGCAATCCTCTTTATTTAATGTAGCTTATTTGCACAGCATTCCACAAAAAGAAAATATGTTTTTCTATGTTAATTGCCCCATATATTTTTCGGCAGATAAAACTTATACTTTTCGTCTGAATTTAGTCTCTTAATTGATTCAGAAATCCCTGCATGCAAATTCAAAACTAACACACAAAAATGTTAATTATTGTGGGAAAAAAATAATTTATCCCAAATAAATTGAGTTCAAATTTAAATGCCCATTTTTTTTTTATAGAATCTCAACCAGTGTTGAGAATGAATGAATTACTACGGAGGATCTAATTCAACCCTCTTAATTATTTCCTCCGTTTACTTTTACGTGACCACTATTTTAAAAATATATTTTAATTTTTACTTGTAATTTTTAATCTATCAAAAAAAAATTGTGTTTTGTTTCACAGAAAACATTTTCTTGAAAAATAAATGATTTTTTTTTAATTATTTTCTAGTGTTTGATAAGTAACCAAGGAAAAAATATTATTCTAAGAATATTTATATGTTATCTAGCGAAATGTTATAGAAGCGGGTAGGGATGGGGAATGGGGGTTTGGGGGTGGTGGGTGTGGGATGGTCAAGGGGTGGAAATTGGATGGGGAGGAGACAATAAATTTGGAGGGTCACTTATTCTACTCATTTTTCTATGCTGAAGTCATATTCCTTATTTTTAGTAAGTTTTTATAGAGAAAATATTTTTCAAATATTTAGATTAACCAAATATTAAAAAATTTAAAATGCTATATCAAATATGATTTCAAAGAAGCCTGTAACTTATTCATTCTTGAATGAATAAGTAAAAGTGAACCGAGAGAATATATATTGCTCAACGCACCACCCTTGTTTGTTGTGCCAAAAAGCCTAATTAAGGTTGACGAACAATGACTCAGATAAAAAATGTGCACAAGATTTGACAAAGTTCGACGATGGTGTCTGCCATCTTGCCGAAACAAGTAGAAAAATTTACTATGATGAAAAAACTTTATAGAATAATGGTTTAGAGACAAGTTATGCAAAGATAAATAACATAAAAAATTAATTAGTAATGTAAAATTTAATTATGGATATTGCTTGATTTTGTTTATCAAGATAAATAAAAAGAATTACTACTTATTGGTTTATTTCTTGATTCTTTTTGTTAAAGATTTTTTCGTGATTCAACGTTAAGGCCAGAGATTTCTTCGTGATTTGAGTTCGAAGTCGTTAGTAACGTATTTTTCAAAATAGGATGATATGGCATAGGTATTTGGTTGTCAAGAAAAATCCGAACAAATCTTGATCTCTTTATAACTATCCCTATATAAATTTGAACTAGGATTTAGAATATAGTAGCCTCCAAAAAATCTAACAGAAATAACTCATCTTATATAGAGTCCCACAAAATTTTGATGTCTGCAACTAACATTCTCTAAAGTTCTACCTAGGGATATTCACGATTTGGGTAAAAATCGATCCAAATCAAATAAAATTAATTTTTATTTGATTTGGTTTTACCTTTTTATAAATCGATAATAATTGGATTGGTTTTGATTTAAATTTATTAAAAAAAGTCGAAGAAATAATCGACCCGAATGCACAAATTATATACATATTTTTTAAAATTATATATACCTAATATATTATTTTATGAATAATTGTTTAGCAAAAAATGCAACACTCTAACGAAAAAGAATAAGGTATGATGCGTATTTTATTATGTAACAATATCAGTAACTTATGCATTATTCAGCAGGTTTATATTGTATAGTACATTTGATTAGCTAACAATATAATAAGGAAGTTAAACATAATTAAAGTTCTAGCATAAAAAATATAAGATTCAAAATAACACGAAGAGAATTCATTTCCTATTGAATGAATTGTTTGTTTCTCTTTTGAATAAATTATTTTTTATTTTCATGTATAATTAATAATCGAACAATCAAACTAGACCGAACTGAAATCGATAAAAACCAGGTCGACAATTGTAAATTATATTTTATTTAGTTTGATTTCAATTATTTAAAAACCGGTTATATATATTTGATTTTGATTTTAAACATTAATCAATCCAAACCAACCTGTCAACCCCTCTAGTTCTACCAATGTATAAATCTTAAGAGATACGCCTAGAGAATATTGAAGCTAAAGTAGATACACTGACATAAATAAAACCTAATTCAATTTAATTGGTATAGTACTATATGTATTTTTTTTTTGTTCCATCAATTCTATTTTCTTTTTTAAAACTAGGTTTTTGCATGGATTTCAATAGATTATGATAAACTTTTCGAGATAATGTAAAACTTTAGGCTTATTAAAAGATAATGGTAACTGGGGGCTCATATTGCTTAATGTTATTAAGTTTATTTGAACCTAGTATTTTCTACGTATGTAAAATATAAATTTATTGGTAAGATTTCACTAAAATTGTCAGAAATAATAAATATAAATTTATACATTAAATGTAATAAATTTAATTCTATTAATCTTAACATTAAATTTATAAAATTTAAATTTTGAATCTGTCTAAGTGGTTCAGCCAACCACTGGATTTTTTACTCCCCACTTTATTGTGCTTAATTTTTTGTGTGGATGGTTTATATGCAAGCTTTGACTCTTTCCACTCAACTAATTCAAGAGAATTACGTCTTTAGTATAGATCGTTTATATTGTTTGTTTATGTATTAAGCTTTTGAGGGAGATTATGATTATAAGATTCCTGCTTAAAATTTATAATTATTCCAACGTAATGATAACCATCATAATTAGTATATCAATTGTATCAAACAAATATCTGAATTTAGTACTGTTTGTGGTGACAAAATATCTTAATCCTTACTTTTTGTGTCCGTTCGATTGTCAGGAAGTCGATACATTGATTTGTCTCTCTTGAGATGTGTTTGATAAAGGTCTTGTTGATATTCAACAAATATTTATGGCATAATACATAAAAATGTCATTTAGTTTTATCTTAACTGATATATATACCTTCAACTTTGGATGTACACAAGTAGACACTTAAACTTATATATAATTGAACAAGTAGACAAACACATCTTACAAGACATAATTGTCACAATCCAACCCATTAGGCCGTGCAGGCACCCATTATACACCCTAAGTAGGAGAATCCTTAACTATTCTAAGAAAATATTGCGAAAGTTAAAATCAAAGATTTGAACAAATTAACCAAAATTTCTAAGAAAAATTATATTCAGACGAAACTTTACTTTCTATATGATATAATCGAATTCTTAAAGTTTCTTATTAAGGACTTGTAAAAGAAACTTTAGTTGAGAGGTATTGGTTATTAGGGATGATGATCTTGAAACAAACTGATTTGTGGATAAGAGAATGAGCTCTATTAGGCTTGGATGTGATCTATATGATATAATCGAATTCTATAATTATACACATAGAAGTTGTGGTTTCTAGTTGTCAGAGAGATTTACCATTGTGATGTCCATTAATATGTGGGGTAGGGATAGTGGCTATCTATAACTCAGGTGAGTTGGAAGAGTTTGGTTGTGAGAAGGATATGATTTATGATGTAAGACAGTTGGACTAGGACTAATGATGGGTGGGTAAAATCATTGAGTGGTTAAGGTTGTTAGGTGGGAACTGTTGTAGTAAATGAACAGTGGTATGGTGGGATTAAACCCACGTTTATTAAATTGTAACTAGAATGGTTGTGGAACTCTGAAATTTAGAGTGGGGAACACCTTAAGGTGGGAGTAAGGAATGTACTTATTTGGTTGGGATGAATAATATGATAAAGTTTAATTATTATGATTTCTCTTATTTATCTATTCATATATTCTGCGGTGGGTAGCAGATTGAACGATGATGTCTAACAGTATGTGTTGTTTGTACTGATACTACTCTTGCTATGTCACTTGACATAGTCTGGTTGCCGGGTCAGTTATGTTTCTTAGGTGAAGACGAAGGCGATCCTTCAGCAACTTGTATTTTTCCCTTCTCTTGGTGGAAGTTATATCATTGGTCTTTAATTTATTTCTATTTTTAGCAGTTCTTGTACCTGTTTAGATCAGCATTCTTGGGGGTTTGGTATAACCTTGTATAAGTCAGATTAAATATAATTTTTCTTAGAAATTTTGATTAATTTGTTCAAGTCTTTGATTTTAACTTTCGCAATATTTTCTTAGAATGGTTAAGGGTTCTCCTACTTAGGGTGTATAATGGGTGCCTGCACGACCTGATGGATTGGATTGTGACAATTATGTCTTGTAAGATGTGTTTGTCTACTTGTTCAATTTTATACAAGTTTAAACGTCTATTTGTACACATTCAAAGTTGGAGGACATAGATGTCAGCTAAGGCTAAATTAAAGAGCACACTTAAATATATAATGGTATCACTACTAAAAAAATTATTATTTTTTCATTGAAAAATGTTCAGTGGTTATTTCAACAGATAGTTGATTGAATTGATGAGAAAAGAGAAAATAATATTTTTTTCATACGAAAAAAATTAAAAAGTTTCTCACTATTTTAGTGAGAATTTCTTTCCCATCATGCATTTTTTCAGTAAGTTGGTTCGATAGAAAATGAGTGCTAAAATCATATTCTATAATATAAATTTTTCACTGATTCGAGATGAAAAAAACATTATTTCTTCTAATAGTAATGTATCTATCATTCAGCTTTAAAAAGTTACAAAAGAAATTTACCAATAAGTTAGAGACAAAAAGTGTTATTATCCTTTTCTTTTTTTCCTTTTGTTGTGTGGACTGGGTTGAACTCCCAAGCCTTCTTGGGATCAAAATACTTTGGATATATGATTTTCTCATCTAAATGCTGCTAACAGTAATGAAAACTATTCATTTATTATTGGATGGCTATAGGCTACTGGTAGTTGAAATGAAGTTCAATAGTCATTAATCAAGATTGTGGTTATGTTTGATATGGAGAAAAATATTTAAATTTTTTATTATGATTGGTTAAAATATTTTGAAATATATATATTTTTAGGAAAATAAGTTTTATAGAAATGAGAAAAATGAGGGTTTTTAGGATGGCAAAATTGGGTTGGGTTAAATTTGGACGGGTCATAATGAGTCAAGATAACAAACGGGTCAAGACCAATCCAAATTTGCTTTGGTCAAAACGGATCAAGTAATGAATTATAGAACAGGCCACGACCCAACCCAACTCAATTTTTACTAAGTTTAATTATTTTATTTGTTCTTTTAAAAATATTTTATTACCTAATAAAATTATGGTTTTCTTTAGTATGGTTATATATAACATATCAAATTAAGAAAAAAATTAACAAAATTTCTCATGAATCAGTTTGGTTGGATTGAACTAATAAATTGGTGGGTTAATAATCCGCCTTAAACAGTTTAGGCGGGTTGAATTTGATTTTGTCACCCCTAATTTTTCTAATGGAAATAGGGAAAACAATTTTAGAATTGACGTTCTAAGTTCATTTTCTCCTCCCCATCTATCTGATGCTCCCAACCCTTATCTCTTGACTAGGGCATATCTAGGGAGGTTTTATGGGTTCACGTGAACCCATGTTTTTCTCTCGAGATTATATGTAGAAGTGTTATATTTTAAACAAAATATATATTTAAATATAAATGTGTGAACTTTACTCTCGAAATATCATATTATGCGATGATAATTGGACGCACTTCTCTAAGTGAGGTTTGAAAGTTGAATCTTATATTTATCTTTTTTTATTATTTTTCTAAGATTGGGTAACACCTCTCTAAGTATTGGTAGCATTTTTGGCATTTTAATTTTAAAAAAAATTGCTTTCATTCAAAATTTTCAAGTCTATCACATTAGAAATTCCTAGTTTATTTTGCATTTTAAATTTTTTATATAATTAAATCAAATATGTATATTAAAACTAGTAGTACTAGATGATATAACATAAAGTCAATGGGTTCGACTGATCTCAATACCTCAGTTACGAAATATATATATATATATATATATATATATATATATTATTATTATTATTATTATTATTATTTGATTAGATAAGAATTAATTTTGGACATCTAATTTTAAAGTTTAACAGATTTAGTAATAAGAATCTAAAGATCAAATCGATCAAATTTGTATCTTAAATCCGCATTTTTGTAATAGTGCACTCATCCTCTTAAAATCCCGGATACACCTTTGTCTCTTGATCATTCCAATCCTTGAACCCTCACCTCCATTCCATCCTACGCCTATACCCTTTTTGTAGATCACATATACATGCTTTTGAAATACTTTCTCCGTTTCAATTTACACGATGACATTGTTTGACATAATACAAAGTTTAAAAAAGAAAGAATAACTTTTGATATGTGTAGTTTAAATAACTCCTTGACCATTTGTGTGACGAAAAATCATTTCATTAAAGGTAAAAAATAAATTTTAAATTTAAATTGTTTTAAAAATTATACAAATGTGGCATTCTTTGTGAAAGATACTAAAAGGAAAAGTGTATTACATAAACTAATATAGAGAAAATAATATTTCTTACTTACTTACAAAAAAGACTAAAAAATAAATTTAAAATCCACTTTATTTTCTAAGAAAACATTTTCTTTTGTACCAAACACACCCTCTATCTTCGCTTTTGCAAAATTCTATAAACAAGTTTTTAAGTCCTCTTATTAATACGGCAAGTTTTTAAGTCCGCTTCGCATTGCCATGTTTCCCTTCTTTATATATATATATATTGTATATTGGGTGTATAATGTTGTATATCAATTTTTTGAATTTTGATGTAAAAAAAATAAAGTTTGTATAATAGAGAAAATAGTTAAATGACCCCCCAATCTATTGCCGAATTTTCAACTATACACTTATATTTCACAAGAGTCCTATTACTCCCTGGACTATTTTAAAGTGAAATTAATTACACCCTAAACTTTCATTACCAATCACATGACTTGTGGTGAAATCCACATGCTTGACATGTGTATTTCACCAATTAATAATTTTAAAAAACAATTCAACCCTAATCACAATAAAACACCATTTTTACCTCAAAAATTCTTTATGTCTCCAACAATTTATAAGAACAATGTTCCCAATCAAATCTTTCATTAAATAAATTCAACAATATTTTCATATTCTTTTATACTTTGTTCGATTTTATTTATTAAAAAATTGTAGATACACATCAAATGGGTCATGAAAATTCGAGACCAATTTGTAACACCAATTTGAGAAACTCTTCTCTCTTCCCCATTCTTTCTCTCTCTAAAATTTTCTTGAATAATTTATAATTTATGTTTTTGATGTTAATTTTTCATAGGTTTTAGGAAAAAATGAAGAAACCATCTTTAAAAAATGTAGAAGAAATTATTTTGTTTAAGTTCCTTCTAATAAGTTAAAAAATAAAAACACAATTATATCTCTTTGATTTTGTTACTCTTGAGTGCATGATTTAAAAAAAAAAATCAATTAATGGATATACAACAACAATAACAACAACAAACCCAGTATAGTCCCACCATGTGGGTCTGGGAATGGTAGAGTGTACGCAGATCTAACCCCTATCTTGAAAGGTAGGGTGATTGTTTCCGAAAGACCCTCGGCTCAAGAGAGGAAAACAAGACAAAAGGTCAGATAGAGACAAGCATATCAAAAACAAGATGAAAACAAGAAATAACAAAAGTAAGAAAGTCATAATAGAATAGTATGGAAAGAAATAGACATTTACTATTATATATAAATAATATAATCAAAGTACAATGGCTCCACACCTATAAACAACAATACAATGCATAAATCAAATGACAATAAACATTGAGCAGAACTAAAACTACTATGGTGTAAGAATAAGTCACCTAGCATTTTATCCTAATCTGTGTCCTCCACAAAAGAAATTATAGTGCGCTACTGCGCCTACTAATAGGGAAGAATAACGGAACTATTTACTAGTCTTCTACCCTAATGTGGGTCCTCCACATCCTCCTATCTAAGGTCATGTCCTTGGTAAGCTATAACTGCGTCATGTCCTGTCTAATCACCTCTCCCCAATATTTCTTCGGCCTACTCCTACCTCTTCTGAAACCATCCATGGCCAACCTCTCATACCTCCTCACTGGAGCATCTGTGTCTCTCCTCTTCACATGCCCAAACCATCTCAGTCGCATTTTCCGCATTTTGTCTTCCACCGAGGCCACTCCTATCTTATCCCGGATAGCCTTATTTCTAATCATGTCGCTCCTGGTATGCCCATACATCCATCTCAACATTTTCATCTCAGCTACTTTCATCTTTTGAATGTAAGAGACCTTAACTGGCCAACACTCCGCCATATATAACATAGACGGTCTAACCACCACTTTGTAGAACTTGCCCTTAAGTTGTGGTGGTACTTTATTATCACATAGCACACCGGAAGCGAGCCTCTATTTCATCCACCCTGCCCTAATACGATGTGTGACATCGTCATCAATCTCCCCGCAACCTTGCATGATAGACCCAAGGTACTTGAAACTACTTTTCTTTTGGATGGACTGGTCACCAAGCCTAACTTACGCGCCAACCTCCTGAGGTGTCTCATTGAACTTGCACTCTAAGTACTCTGTCTTGGTCCTACTCAGCTTAAATCCTTTAGACTCCAAGGTATGTCTCCAATCCTCCATCTTAGCGTTAACTCTGCTACGAGTCTCATCGATCAGGATTATGTCGTCTGCAAAAAGCATATACCATGGCACCTCACCTTGAATTTGTCGCGTTAATCCATCCATCACCAAGGCAAATAAAAATGGACTAAGGGCTGATCCTTGATGCAACCCCATCACAACTGGGAAGTACTCTGAGTCCCCTCCTACTGACCTTACCCTGTTTTTGACACCCTCATACATATCCTTGATCACCCTAATATACGCCACAGGTACATCTTTAGCCTCCAGACATCTTCATAGTATATCTCGTGGAACTTTATCGTAAGCCTTTTCTAGATCGATGAATACCATATGCAAGTCCCTCTTTCTCTCTATATATTGCTCCACTAGTCTTCTCATAAGATGGATGGCTTCTGTAGTTGAGAGTTCTAGCATAAATTCGAACTGGTTCTCTGAAATAGATACACCTCTCCTAACCCTCATCTCCATCACTCTTTCCTACACTTTCATCATATGGCTTAGAAGCTTGATACCTCTATAGTTGTTGCAACTCTGGATATCCTTCTTATTTTTGTATATAGGGATCATTATGCTCGACCTCCATTCTTCGAGCATCGTTGCTGTCCTAAAGATGAAATTAAATAACTTAGTCAGCCACTCCAAACCTACCGATCTTGCGCTCTTCCAAAATTCCCCAGGAATCTTGTCAGGTGCGGCCGCTCTTCCCTAGCATATCCTACGCATATCACCCTTAACCTCTTCGACTGAAATACTCCCGCAACACCCAAAATCATGAAGCCTCTCCGTATGTTCCAAATCTTCCCACACAATCTCTTTGTCCCCTTCTTCGTTCAAGAGTTTATGAAAGTACGACTGCCATCTCTGTTTAATGAGGGTCTTCTTTACCAAAACTTTTCCATACGCGTCCTTAATGCACTTCACTTGATCCACGTCGCGTTCCCCTCACTTCCACACCCTGTCTAGCTTGAAAATTTTCCTATCCCCGCCTTTCTCTTCTAATTCAGCATACAGACGTTCAAAAGCTATCGTTTTTGCCGTCGAAACCTCCGACTTTGCCTCCTTCCTCGCTATCTTATAAAGTTCCATATTCGTCCACTTCTCCACCTCATCATTGCTTTCTATCAGCTTCGCATATGCGATCTTCTTTGCTTCCACCTTCCCTTGTACTTCTCTATTCCATCACCAATCCCCTCGATGTCGACCATGGCTACCTATCGAGACTCCTAACACTTCCCTTGCTACAGCCTTAATACAGCTAGCCATCCTATCTCACATAGTGTTCGCATCCCCACAACTATCCTAGGCCCCCATATCCTTTAATTTATCTCCCATTTCTAGGGCGCTAACTGTGGTCAAACTCCCCCATCTGATCCTAGGTCAGTCATCCCCGAACCTCTTCTTCCTCGTCATCTTGATCCCTAAATCCATCACCAAGAGCTTATGTTGGGTCATAAGGTTGTCGATCAGAATGACCTTACAGTCTTTGCTCAGACCTTTATCATCCTTCCTAAGGAGTAAGAAATCTATTTGAGTATTAGCCACCGCATTTCGGAAGGTTACCAAGTGCTCCTTCTTTTTTAGAAAACTCGAATTGGCTATCACCAACCCAAAAGCTCTTGCGAAGTCCAAAAGTGAGACTCCTCCTTCATTTCTGTCCTCAAAGCCAAAGTCTCCATGCACATCATCATACCCTTCCGAAATAGACCCGATGTGCCTATTGAAATCCCCTCTCACGAAAAGCTTCTTAGTAGGCGGTATGCCTCCCACTAACTCATCCAAATCCTCCCAAAAATGTCTCTTATCCTTCTTGCTTAAGTCCACTTGAGGCGCGTAAGCACTAATAATGTTCAATGTGATCCCTTCAACGACCACCTTAATCGACATCATCTTATCCGTGACTCTCCTAACCTCCACCACCTGATCCCTTAAATCACTGTTTACTAAAATGCCTACCCCATTTCTATACTTCGATCTACCAGAGAACCAAAGCTTATACCCGTCTACCTCCTTAGCTTTAGAACCTATCCATTTGGTCTCTTGGATACAAGCTATATTAATCTTCCTCTTCTTTAGAATCTTAATTAGCTCTATGGATTTACCCATTAACGTTCCAATGTTCCAAGAACCTACTCTCAGTCTAGATGCCCTTTTAATCCACTTACCCCTCCTTACCCTCGTCCTCGTCCCTGTCCCCGTCCCCATCCCCGAGTGAGAACATGATCCTAGTCTACCATCAATATCCAAAGCCAAGAAAACGCGTATGAACTAATAAATTATTCAAAGGTCTAAAGTCAGCAAAATGTAATTACAATTGTATGAGCAAAGAATAGATATGAAAAAATATGAAAATTGGAGGTACCAACTCCAGTTGGAATGAACCTGGTTGTCACCGGAAAATACTATTCACGTCAGAGTACTATTCACGTCGGTGTTACTGTTCATGTCGGAGTTAAGAGCAAGAAGATTATTGATGATGGAACCTGTCTTTTTTTCTTTGGACTTTTGTCAAACACCTTATGCTCCTACTTCTGAGTTCTAGAAACCCAATAGTATCCACAGAAATGATCAGATTCAAACAACACCCACCAACAATCTTGAAGTCAAAACCCCCAAAACAACTCCAAATCTCAGGAACAGTTAGCACAAATATGAGAAAACCTTGTTCAGATTTTCAAGATCCAATATGAGTGAGATTTGAAGAAAATTGTTCCAGTTTATGCATACAGAAATCAATCCAAATTTTGCTCGAATTTTCCTGATGATTTTGTGCTTAAAGAGAAAGTGAAGTATTTTGCCGGCCGTTGAGAGCTTAGTATCTACAGAAATGATATTTTTTAAAAATAAATTTCATTTGTTAGATGTGTATTAAACAAGTCTATTGAAAAATTATTTGTTCATAAAATACATTCATTGTTGATAATTTTTATACCAAACATCCATTGATTAAGCTTCAACAATGATAATGGTGAAGAAGGTATAGTAGTATAGAGAAATAACAAGTGATAAAGAGAAAGAAAAAGAGAAAGAGAAAAAACGAAAAGATAAAATAAAATAGGCAACTCACTCTCTCAAAGAGAGTGAAATATACTCTTTATGCCAACTCAACACTTAAGAGGTTATTTATTCCATTTAAAAGTAATCCATGTAGTCGAATTAGGAGCTCATTTGACTATTTTCTCTTGTATAATATTATATATCGGATGTATAATATTGTATATCAAATTTTAAACATTAATATTAAAAATAAAATAAATTATGCAACTGAAAACTTAAAAACTTGACCACATAAATTCAATGTAATGTTATAGAATGTAATTCTGCGCAATAATCCAATCGTGTTGGTGCTAGGGAGAGAAGCCAAACTATAAAATTGATATGTATAGAAGCCACCATCTACTGTGGTAGAATGGGTCAAAGTTTCATATTATCATGTGCTTAGATGAATTTGGGTAATTCTTTCCTTTTGAGTCAGTTTTAAGAATTCAGTTATGTTTAAATATCATATCTTTATATTATATCAGATCCAAGCTTATTCCTATTTGATCTTCCATTCCATACTCTAGTTTAAGCATGGACATGAAGGAGATATTAGAGCTAGTGGGTTAGATTCTCACATTAATTTTTAAAAAAATGGTTAATAACCTACTTAAATGGATTTGAAAAAGAGCAATCAGCACAAATCTCATTAGTTTTGGGCTTGATTACGTGCCTTTACTTTAGTTTTTGAAATTACCTTGCATACCATATTTACTTCGCTAGATACATATAACTGGCACCACTCAGATACATGTATCTTGGATATATGCATGTCAAATTAGGTGTAATTTATTCCAGATAAACTATATTCAAGCGTGATTTACATGTATTTGGGATATACTAATTTTGTCGCTCGCTTCTCTCCTCTCTCGCTCATCTCTATCTATGTATCTGTATTTCAGAATATATTTGAAATGTATTTGGTATTTCAGATATATATATCTAGTGTGATTTGTATGTACTTGGGGTATACTGACTCTCTCACTTGCCCCTCTCTTCTCTCGCCCGCATCTCTCCCTATGTATCTGCATTTTAGAATGTATCTGATATCAAAGATGCATGTAACTAGTATCTAACTTGAAGTCTAATACAAAATTATTAATTAGTGAGGCTATATGTAATTATTTCAAATTATAGAGTGGATTAGTATTTATGGTAAGAATATTTATGTAATTAGATAGTTTTTTCTTTGAACAATCATCTCTTTTTAAACGAGCTTTTGAGGTTGAAGTAAATCCAAATAACACATCTTTTACAAACTACTAGTAATTGGTTAGTTGTGATCTTAAATAAGGCAAATGATGAGCTGCAATACACAAAATTAAAATGGGAAAAGCAGATTCTTTGAAAATGACTTTTGCATATATTGTTGGCTCCTCAAGTCCTGGAAGTCCAATTTGCAAAGACTTACTAAATTACAAAAGATAATACTACTATTATACCACTAATAAACAAAAAAGAGCATTATCACTTTTAGCTTTGCTAGGCTGTGGTACATGAGTGCTGTTGATACTTAATTCAAATGATTATTCTATTAAATCATTAATTCAAATGATTATTATATTAAATCACTACAAAAGGGAGGATGGAGGATCTTCTACATGTTCTTTTGAATTTTTAGAAAAGGTCCTAATATTATTTTTTTAATAAATGGCACAACATGTCTTTTCCTTTGTTACTTTTTCCTGTGTTTAATTTAATTAGATGGTTGATATTGGTTAGTTTGGTTACCTCTTGCAGTTTTTGTTGAAATATTTCAGGCACCAACAAGTTGTCACATCTTCTTAAGATCATTGGATGAAAATTTTGTCAACTTTGTGCAGTTAATGACCATGAGAATGTTAAGATATTTTCAACCAACTTCTTCGGATAGTATATTTATTCAGCTTTCTATTCTTTGTATTTATATCACCATGAAATCATGATGACAAAAGGGATTTAAATGAAATATGTTTGGTGAATGAAGAGCAGAGGCTGAATGGTAAAGCCTCCAAAGCTTGGGCTTTAGGCCCTCAATTTTTGGGAGTCCCATTATGTATAGGAAAAACTAAGTCCATGCTCCATAAAAGTAAAACAATTATAGATAAATATCCTTTTATAATTTATATCCCCTAAAGTATGAGATTCGCGATCAAGATACTGTCACAGTATCAATATACTAACACGGTATTATTGAGTCTGATTCGGTCCTTAATGATACCACCACAGTATAGTCATAATATCATTAATGTCTACTTCAATCCTTCAACTACATCTCCATAAAACCATCATATAACTATATAACTTTTGTCAAAAAACAAAGAAAAAACGGTCTGATATATCCCTCAACTTTATCATTTAGAGCTATTATACCGCTCGTTATGAAAGTGATTCATATATATCTCTACTGTTACACAATGACTTACATATACCCTTTTCTTCTAACGGAAGTGAAAAATAATTTTAAATTTATTTTTTAAAGTTTTTTATTAAAAAAGTAATACATATAGGGGTATATTTGATCTTTCTCACACATAATTTTGTTTTTGACCTTTTTGATTCAACGATTAATTTGAATTTATTATTTTGATGGTCAAATTTATTTTTCTCACTAATTTTATTGTCAAATTTATTATACATGCTAGAATTTTTTTTATAGTTACAAAAATTAAATTACAATATAGCATAAAAATAGTTTTAAATTACAATATAGTTGCAAAAAAATAGTTTTAAATTTATTTCTTATTTTTTCTCTTTTTTTCATTCACACTTTTTTTATTTCTCTTATATTTACACCAAAGAATAAAAAAGTAAAAATAAAATAAGAATTATAAACTCAAATAATGATAATCAAAGAAGTCAAAAAATAGTTCATGCGTGAAAAAGATTATATATACCCCTAAACTTTGCTAAAATAAAAATTCGCATGTATGAGTATATATATTTATTTATTTTACTTTCTCAAAAAAAACATATACCAGTACATGAATTTTTTTATAAATTAAAAATCAAAAAAATATTTTTTTCACCTCTTTAAGATGAAAATGGTATATGTAAACTATTTTTGTAACGGTGTAGGGTATATGTGAACAAATTTTGTAATGGTGGAGGTATATATGAGTTATTTGTGTAATGATAACAGTATATATGAGTCACTTTCATAAAAAAAAATATATTAATTCTAAATAACAAAATTGAGGGATATATCAGGACCCTTACCCAAAAACAAAACAAAGTACTACTCTATTGTTTTAAGTATTAGAAAGGGAAGACAATTTTTAGACTTTGATTTGACTAAAAAGTAAGCTTAAAATTAGCTCTCTAACTTACACCTGTAGAATTTGTGGAAGAAGTTGACACGTTAATTATTATTTTTCATTTTACGTTTTTCAACCAAAAATTGGAAAGATTTTTTTGTTGGATTACTTTAAAGTTGAGCCTTAAAAAATAAGGTATAATGTTAACTGGGAAAGGAAGGAAAAAATGAAATTTGAAAAAAAAAGTTCATTTCTCTCTCATTGCTAGTGAATAAGAGAACTTTTGTGATTATATACCAAAAAACTTCTTCTAGAACTGAAAAAGTAGAGAAGAGAGTCTCACTTAGCGTTACTATCATCATCGCTCGCTCATCTTCGATTCAAAATTTGATAATTTTTTGAATAAAATTCAAAGATTTTCCAATAGTCACTAGTCATCACAAATCACATCCCTTCTGACTAGGTATCATTGCACCCGTTAGTGACTATAAATTTTTAGAAATTTTGCCTCATTTTCACACACTGAAAAACGAACAATCGAAAACCTTTTTTCTTCCTAAAAGTATATAGAATTCTTCTCTTTCCTCTCATCTTTCTCTCCTTCATTTTTTAAAGATAAAAAACATGTTTCATGTGATTTACCCTATGTTGAGTTCAACGAAATTCTGTAATTTCGATTGTCAATATTGCAAAACAGTATTTCATTCTATTCTAGGAGGAATTGTTATGACCCCGAACCGCCGTGTCTGACACCCACAATAACCTTCTAGTGGGAGAACCATTTCTTTCAGCCCAACTTATCAAACTTATGAGATAAACAGTTAAGGACTTGCGGAAGCAGGAATAA
This sequence comes from Solanum dulcamara, assembly GCF_947179165.1. Taxonomy (NCBI): domain Eukaryota; kingdom Viridiplantae; phylum Streptophyta; class Magnoliopsida; order Solanales; family Solanaceae; genus Solanum; species Solanum dulcamara. The sequence goes on along the minus strand of NC_077243.1, from coordinate 69,462,666 downwards.
AATCAGAATAAGACTGAGTTTTCATAAACTCAACTAGCAATTTAAATATCAAAAGAAGTGCGGAAACATCCTAGGAACTGAAAGTCGTCTGTACCAAAACTCTACCAAAATATCTGAATAAGAAAAGGGACACACTCCCAAAAGAAGTCATAATATTCAAAACAATATCTGAACATCTGAGTCCCGAAAGAAGGACGGAGACTAATGAGAAAGTTCACGGCAACATAACGGAATAGCTCATCCTTGGACTTTGACAAGCTTTTAATCTTCCAACCGAGGTCTCTCCGCAGCTGGCTGAATATGCCCTGTACTCAACAAAATGGTAGAGCAAAAGTAATAGCAGTACACAAAACAACGGTGTACTGGTATGATCACGCAGTTTCTGCACCCGGGGAACAAAAATCCTTCCCCCGAAGTAAAGCACCTCACCTGCATCAAGTGTTGAGTCTTGAGCCTTGCCTATCAACACTTTTTCTCTAATTTCATTTAAGTTCACATCCTCAAATTGCTTGGTCTTAATCTACTCTATAAAAGTGAGTCTTAGATCAACACCGGTCATTATCCCACCTTTCTCTAAGATGCCTAGTCTCATGGGCCTCCAAGGCCTGAATCTCTCTACCCAGGGGCCACTTAAGATCCCTCAAACAAGCTAAACTGTCCATGCTCACCGGTTTTCGGTTGAGTGCATCTGCTAGCACATTAGTCTTACTTGGATAGTACTAGATAGTGACATCATAGTCCTTAAGAAACTCCACCCACCTTCGCTGTCTCAAATTCAAGTCCTTTTGGGTGAACATGTGTTGTAAGCTACGGTGATTAGTGAACACCTCACACTTGACACAACACAAATAATGTCTCCAGATTTTCAGTGCAAACACTACTATTGTCAACTCCAAGTCATGAGTCGGGTAGTTCCTTTCATGAACTTTCAATTATCGCGAGGCATATGCTACAACATTCTTATCCTGCATCAACACAGAACTCAAACTGGAATGTAAAGAATCACAGTAGGCAATGAAGTCTTTACCTTCGACCGACAGGGTCAGAATTAGTGTTGTGGTCAGAAGAGTCTTGAGCTTTTGGAAGCTCTCTTCACACTTGTCAGTCCACTCGAATGACACTTCCTTTTTAGTCAACTGGTCAAGGAAGTAGCAATAGAAGCAAAGTTTTTCACAAACCGATGATAATAACTGGTCATTCCTACAAAACTTCTAACCTCGATCACAGAACTAGGCTTAGCCCAATTTTTAACTGCCTCAATCTTTTGTGGGTCTACCATTACCCCTTCTTTTGAAACAACATGGCCTAAAAAGGCAACTGAAGGCAGCCAAAATTCACACTTAGATAATTTTGCTTACAATATTTGTCTTCCCAAAACTTCCAACACAATTCAAAGATGATCTGCATGTTCTTGTTCACTCGTTGAATACACCAATATATCATCTATAAATACTATCACGAATGAACCCAGGAACGGTTTGAACACCCCATTCATCAAACTCATGAAGGTTGCAGGTACATTCGTCAATTCAAAGGACATTATTAAAAATTCATAGTGTTCATATCTGGTCCTAAAAGCTGTTTTGGGCACATCCTCATGCGTAATTTTCAACTGATGATACCCAGACCTGAGATTAATCTTTGAGAAGACTGAAGCACCTTGAAACTGGTCAAAAAAGGTCATCAATAAGAGGCAAAGGGTATTTATTTCTAATAGTGACCTTATTCAGTTGTTGGTAGTCAATGCACATTCTGATAACTACCATCTTTTTTCTTGACAAACAATAGCGGAGCACCCCAAAAGGAAGCACTAGGATGAATGAATCCCTTGTTAAGAAACTCTTGAATCTGAGCCTTAAGCTCTCTCAATTCTGTCGGAGCCATACGGTAGGGAGGAATGACAATTGGACGGGTACCCATCTTTAGGTCAATGTAGAAATTTATATCTCGATCAGGAGGCATACCAGGCAAGTCTGAAGGAAAAACTTCTAAAAATTCAAACACTACTAGGATAGACTAAATAGTAGGAAACTCTACCTCCATATCCCGGATATGGGCCAAGTAAGCCAAACAACCCTGCCCCACCATTTTTCTACCTGAAGAAAGGATATGATCTTAGCTAGCTTAGGCTTGTACACCCCTTTCCACTCTAACCTTTCCTTCCCGGGGATTTCTAAAGCCACATTTTTTGCATTACAATTAAGTACAACAAAGTAGGGGGACAACAAGTCATGTGTAAGATCACAACAAAATTTGTCATGTCTAGGATCACTAAGTCAACCCAAGTCTGGTATCCCATAAACACAATAGAACAAGCACTGTTATGTCTGAAAAAGACGGTTTGAAATTAATTTCAACTTTATAGAGAAGAGGAGTCGCCACTTAATTTTTTAAAGAAATTAAAAAAACTTAATTTAAAAGACCCTAACAGATTTAAATCTTAAAAATTCAGAGAACAAGGTACGAGGTTCTTATTTCCATTTAAAAAGGTGTTAAGCATTCAAAGTAGCCGCTAACGCGCGGTTATCCGACAATTTGAAAATTATTTGAATAACTTTTTAAAAATATTAATTTAAAAGGAAACGAAGACTTTAAAATTATTTTTTGGAAAAAATGATCAAACTTAAACATTGAAAAATAATATACATTTATATAAAAAAAATTAAAGTTTAGCAAATGCCTAAGTAAAGGTAGAAAATCATTTAAAGAGTAAATTAACATGAATTGATTTATCTTTAGGGGAATCTAATTAAGTTAAAATAAATTAAAATTAGTATCTAAGGAAACATAAATAACATAAGTAAATAAATTATTACAATCTGAATTAATATAAATAAACAATAAATAACACGTGAAAATATTGTTCGAGACTTAGTTTCTATACGCCTAGACTAAGCTGTTGGGCCATCTGCATTTTGAGCTTTAAACACAATTCCACTGTATATTGCAGCTGTATACACACTGTATATCGAAATATATATACAGTGTATACAACTTTATTTTTGTATATCAAAGTGTATACACACAGTATACCACTTATTTGTTCCTTGTATCTGTTGTATCTCACTGTATATCAGTGTATACAATATTATTTTCTTGCATATCAAACTATATAGATACTGTATATCAGTGTATACGACACTGTTTTCTATCTGTATTCCATGTATACAACTCAATATCAATATATAAATCATGAATATTACCTTTTTTTCAATTATCAACTTTCCAGCAATTCAAACAAAATGATGGGAGACTCAAAACTCAACGATATGCAATGATGGAGTCCAAAGATGGACTCGAATTGATATCACATGCACCAAAATAAAATTACATAAGCATTTACTTATTTTAAGCTAAACCAAGGAACATATCATGATATTTTAAGTTATTAAATTGATGAGTATCCTAGAAGTGACTAACAACATGCATATATTTGGACAAAGGAAAGGAAAGAAGAAATATATTCAAGTAACTAAAGAACACGGATTTAATATATACGCTATACTAGCTCAAATTTTAAAGAAAGAATTAAATCAATTAGGCCTTGAAAGTTCTAATTGAATAATAACTTTAAGCATATTTTTGTCATCTAAATTATGTTCAAAGAAGAAATTAAAAACATAAAAATCTATATTGTTAAAGAAAACTATTTGGAAAAGTAATGAACAAAACTATGATCTTTCATGAAATAATCCTAACACATTAAAGCTAATTAATTCTAACACATGCTAACTATAAAAAATGTATATCATTAATCTAATTATTCTTAATACATGCTAACTAAAAAAAGACTACGAATTAACTAAATATAAAACATGAAATAATAAAATAAAATAAAGTTGAAAAAAGATTTTACCTCTTTCCGGGCAGCAAGACTGAAGATGATGAGTGAAAGACAACTCCATCATCACCCAAGAGCTTGATGGAACTCCAATCTACAAAAAAAAAGATTAAAAATTTAGACTCGAACCTTCGTGGGTTCGATGTTATAAGAACACTGTTCTTAGCCTAAAATTTGACTTCAATCTCATATTTTTCTTGAAGAAAAATATAGATTGAAAACTAATTTTTTTTTACAACTTTTAGGCTAGGAACGAGAGTCCAAAATCCGAGCCAAGTTAAGAAAATTTCTAACTTTAGGTGGCTAAAAAAACCTCTCACTTCTTCTCCCTTCTTAATAAGAATATGAGCCTTTATATATGCTCCAAAACCCCACGATGTGGGATTTCACTGGGTTGTTGTTGTTGTATATATGCTCCAAAAACTTCAATTTTTTTTGCAATTTTCGATGTGGGAGATTGAAGATTTTTTTATTTTTTTTAGAAAAAACTAAAATTTTTAAAAATGTAAACTATAATTAAAATAACCTAACTAACATTGTATTTAGTTAAAAAATAAAAAGAATTGAGATAATTTTTGAATAACTACATAAATAGTAATCAAAGATATAGTTTATAAAAATATGTATATTATACTAAAATTTATAAAAAAAATAAAAATAGTTAAGAATAACCTGAAAATATCTTTGTTTTTTATAAAAGTAAATTATCTCAAAAATGTTTGAAATTCAAAGAAATTCGATAGGTAATTTGCATTGTGGAGGATAAAAATTGGGTGTCAACAAGCACGATACACATAGGTGACTATGACTGACTCTCCAACAGGAGTAGAAACATGAACAACGACATCTAATATATCACACAGTGCATCAAAACCAAAGGCATATTTCACAAACACATAAGAATAAGTGAAACTCGAATCAAACAAAATAGTAGTCATCCGGTCACAAACAAAAATAGTACATGTGATAATTGCGTCAGACACCTCTGCCTTAGTCTTACGCGGAAATGCAAAAAACCGAGCCCGATCATCTTGATGGGCTACCTCCTTGCCTGTCTGGGCTGCTCCTCGACCTGCACTACCATTACCTCGACCCCCATGGCCTCTCGAGTTGATTTCTCTCCCAACTTATGGACATCCTTTACCATTGCTCCCTCCAGCTGCTAGGACTACTCTGGCCTGCTGGGGTGCTAAAACTATCCCATGGGGGTGAGGGTACTCACTCCGCATATGACTTAGCTCTCCAAAAATAAAATAACCACGATCAAAGGACTGACGACTACCTGAAATGATGCTTCCTGACCCTCATGGCCAGATGCTGCTGTCGAGTATCTAAAAAACTACCAGTAGAAGCGGACAATACTGAATGAATTGGCCAGGCAGCAATCACCGACCTGCCTGACCTTCTGGAATAGGATCCTTGGAAGTTACCTTTACTCTTGGGCTTCTTAGCCAAAGCTTTGGCATGCCCATCTTTTCTCACACCTTCAACCTTCTTGCCAAAACTCAGGCCTAAGCTGACCCTATTGAACCATTTACTACTAGCACATAGAAACTACACGCAGTCGAGAAAACAAACAAGTATATCTCAGCTTAAAATTAAGCCCTCGACCTGCAAGATCCCTGTCAACAGATCTATAAAACAAACAGCTACTTCCAACAGTTCATATAAAGCAATAACAACCAAACATACAAATCCTAATTGGGCCATCGAGGCCACCTTGATAACAACAACAACAAACCTAGTATAATCCCACAATATGGGGTCTAGGGAGGGTAGAGTGTATGCAGACCTAACCCCCACCTTGAAAGGTAGGGCGGCTGTCTATACCAAAAGTAAAAGCAGGTTTATATACGGACAATACATCAAATAGTTAACAAGCCTCATCAACCCAAAAAACTAAACCAACATGGACATAACATAGCTATACAACCCACATACTAGTCTACAAGACTCTAAGAGTAGTAAAACTTGGTAGGATAGGGCCCCGCCTACCCAAAAAGAATATATATAACAAAAGCTAACAAACCTCCAAATTATGGCAACTTTGGAAGAAAGGGGCTAGCCAAACTTCTATAAGTCAACCCTGCTGCTGAGGAGGTCTATCCGATCGTCTGTTGGGACCTGCAGGAATGAATGTAGTTCCCCCAAGCAATGGGGCATGAGTACAAAATAATGTACCGAGTATCAAAGGCGATAAACTATGAGCAGGTATCATAATATACTGAGAGAAATTAGATAAATGAATCAAGATTAAGATAGGCGTACTAACATGCTTCAGAATCTAAACATACGAAATATATTCAAATAACAACCTGACTAAACCCCCATAAGCTCGACAAGTACAAACAACACCCAAGACCACCTACTTGGGCCCTCATAAACCCAGAAGGTGCTAATTTAGTCTATATACCCCCTATCGATAGTCCCCTAGCCCCGTAGGTAGTCATATAGCCCTCTTAGGCAATAATATAGCCCTACAGGCAGTACATAGCCCTTTTAGGCATCAATATAACCTCATTGTCAACTCATAGCCCTCTTAGCAATAGCATAGCCCTGTAGGAAACACATAGTCTTCTCAAGCATTAATATAGCCCTGTAGACAAGTCATATCCCTCTTAGAAAACACGATAGCTCTGTAGGAAGCACATAGCCCATTTAGGCAATGATCAAATTCCTGCAGCTAACCACAATATCCCAAAAAGAAATAATAATAATTCAATAGGCTAAAGGTGAGCAATTAAGCTATAAGCAACCTATACAAATAATCTCTAAGTCGTGCCCAACATAATACTGCTATTAATAGAATACGAATCTCGACAAGGGAGGACTACAAATACTCAGGCAGTCAACAACCAACAATCTTGCCTACAAGTATAACAATGATAACAACAGTTTTACATATTGCCTCTAAGCTTTACGGAAACATGCAGAAGGAAGGGAATAGCCTTAACATACCTTTTTTGATGACTTGATGTTGCCCATTGACTTATTTCCAAATCCCTCTCTAATACAACAACATGAAATATTTATAATAAGTCCACGAATACAAGTGTCACGATAATCCAACAAAAGATATGAATTTCTTACTTCTCCATAATACTTTGACCGACATCACATCTTTGGTCCTCAATTTTCATACATGTCGATCTAATATGAAAACTGGAGTTTCCTTATAGGAAAACTTCTCTGTGATATGAACATCCTCAACTGGGACAACCCAAGAAGGGTCTCTTATACACTTTCATAGCATAGATACATGGAAAATTAGATGAAAAGATTATAGCCTCGAAGGCAGCGCTAACTCATAAGCCACTCGTCCTAACCTTCGAAGGATCTGGTATGGCCCAATGAATCTTCGACTAAGCTTTCCCTTATTGCCAAATCTCATAACACCCTTCATTGGTGAGACTTTCAAGAATACTTAGTCATCGATACAAAACTATAAATCCCTTCGTCGTACGTCTAGTATGACTTCTGCCGGCTTTGAGCTGTCAACAACCACTACTAAATAAGCTTAACTTGCTCCACTTTCTATTCTACTAAGTCTGGTCCAATCAACCCTGACTCACCTGCCTCGAACTATCTAATGGGGGATCTATATTTTCGCCCATACAAAGCCTCATAAGGTGTCATCCTAATGCTTGAATGATAACTATTAATATATGCAAACTCAATAATAGGTAAATGGTCATCCCAACTTCTCTTAAAGTCAAGAACACATGAACATAACATATCCTTGAGCGTCTAAATGGTGCACTTAGCCTGGCCATCTATCTAAGGATGAAAGGTTGGACTAAAATTAATTTGTGTCCCTAGTCCTTTCTGCAAAGACTTCCAGAAGCTAGCAGTAAATTTTACTCCTCTATCATAGATGATTGATACTGGGACACTGTATAGCCTAACAATCTTTCTAATATAAAGGCCTACATAGTCTTCGATTGTAAAAGTAATTTTGATCTGTTAAAACTGAGCTGATTTTGTTAGGCTATCAATAATTACCCAAATAGAATCAAACTTACGACGTGACCGGGTAATCCTGTAGTAAAATCCATATTAATTAGTTCCCACTTCCACACAGGAATGGCTATCTTCTAGACTAGCCCAACGGTCTTTTGATGCTCAACCTTTACCTATTGGCAATTAGGACACTGTGCCACAAACTCAGCAATGTCCTTCTTCATCCCGTGCCACCAATAGATCTCTTCAATATCATTGTACATCTTCGCCAAACCTGGGTGTATAGAATAATGGGAATGATGTGTATCTGCCATAATCTGATGTCAAAGCCTTGCAATATTTGGAACACATAATCAACCTCTATATCTGAGGGCTCCATCTCCTTCTACATAAAAGTCTAAATACTTCTTCTCCCGAGCCTTAGGTATGAGTTGTTCCAAGATAGGATCCTCATGCTGTCGTGCCTTTATCTCTACAACTAGAGATGATATGGCCGTGTCCTGAATTGTTACCCTACTATCATCTGCCTCTAGTAATATGAATCCCAAGCTAGCTAACTGATGAAGCTCTCAAGCTAACTCACACCTCTCAACACCTAAATAGGATAAACTACCCATAGATCTGCGACTAAGGGCATCGGTTACAACATTCACCTTTCCTGCATGATATAAAATATCTATGTCATAGTCTTTCAGTAATTCAAGCCATCGACGTTGTCCCATATTTAACTCCTTCTATCTAAAGATATACTAAAGACTATTATGATCTGTGAAGATATCAACATGAATACCATATTTTTAATGCATGTACAACTGCCGCCAACTTTAAATCGTGGGTTAGATAGTTCTTCTCATGCTTCCTTAATTGTCTTGAAGAATATATGATCACCTTACCATGTTGCATTATAACACATCCCAAACCCAACACAAGAAGCGTCACAGTATATTGCATATCTCTGGTGCTGATATCAACCTGTCCTTTAACTCTTAGAAACTATGCTCACAAGTCTCCGTCCACTTAAACTTAGCTTCTTTATGAGTTAGCTTTGTTAGTGGTGCCAAAAGTGAAGAAAACCCCTCCACATACCTTTTGTAGTGCCCAACTAAACCTAGGAAACTACGGACCTGTATTAGAGTCATGGGACTGGGACAAGTCTTCACTACCTCAATCTTCTGTGTATCCACCATGATACCTTCATCTAATACAATATGGCCTAAACAAGCCACGGATTTCAACCAAAACTTGCACTTAGATAACTTTGCGTAAACTTTTTGATGTCGAAGAACCTGAAAGACTACTTGCAAATGATAGGCATGTTCAGATTTTTAATGTGAATATACCAAAATATCATTAATAAATATGATCACAAATAGGTCTAGATATGACATGAATATGCTATTCATTAGGTCCATTAACATTGCTGGGAAATTAGTCAATCCGAAAGATATCACCAAGAACTCAAATGTCCATATCTGGTTCTAAAAGTTGTCTTTGGAATGTCTTCCTCCCGAAGTCGTACCTGATAGTAACTTGATCTCAAATCAATCTTTAAGAAGCACTTAGCACCTTTTAATTGATCAAACAAATCATCAATCCGCAGAAGGGGATGCTTATTCTTTATAGTCGCCTTATTTAATTATCGGTAATCGATACACATTCTTAGTGAGCCATTTTATTTCTCACAAATAACACTGGCGTACCCCATAGTGAAGCACTTGGCCTGATAAAGCCTTTATTCAGCAAGTCTTTCAGTTGATCCTTCAACTCTTTTAGCTCAACAAGAGTCATTCTATAAGGAGGGATAGATATGGATTATGTACTTAGTAGCATATCGATAGAAAAATCAATTTCCCATTCTGGGGGAATACCAGAAAGCTCATCTGAAAATACGAAACTCATTAACTATCGGAATAGACTGGAGAGTTAGTGGTCCTTCATCTATATCTTGAATGCTTACAAGATGATAAATATAACCCTTTATAATCATCCTCCTTGCCTTAAGATAGTAAATAAACCTACCTTTTGGCGTTGCCATACTACCTTTCCATTTTTAAACTGCCTCTCCTGGAAAATAGAATCTAACAATCTTTCTCCTACACTCAATATTAGCATAACAAGATGTTAACCAGTTCATACCTATGATGATGTCGAAATCGATCATCTCTAACTCTACCAGGTCTATAGAGGTCTGTCAGACAATAATTTCTACCATACAACCTCAATAGACTTAGTTGACAATAGTATACTCAACAATAGGGGTAGACACAATAAATGGTCAACTTAATGACTCTTCTACTACAAATAACTTCTCTGCGATAAATGGAGTAACATAGGATAGAGTAGATCCAGGATCTATCAAAGCATAAACATAATGCGAATAGAAAATCAATATACCTGTCACAACATCTAGTTGCAACTCTAAGTTCTATCGGTCACCAAGTGCACTTGTACGATTTTGGCCAATAACAGAAATATATGAGTTAGGATCAATTCCTAAGTATTTTAAGAGTATTAGATGTGTTTTAGGGTCATAAGGGATCTCTAACACCAAGTCGACTCCAAATAATTTTTGTTGGCTAAGTTTCCAAATGAGTTCGTATAAAAGAGTCAACTTCAAATGATCATATCTCTTAAAATATAATGAATTGGATGGCCCATAAATTATCAAATTAAATGTCTTTGAGTCGTCTTTCCAACGCCACTAAGATTATATTTTTCTGAGTTCGGAGTCAAGAGTTATGCTTAGTTGACCAGAGAGGTCCGCGATAAGTCCGCGTTGTGGACCTGAAGCAAACTTTGACAATTTTTCCAGATTTTATAGGGGCATTTTGGGAATATTACCTAATATCCATATATACGAACTTGGACAAATTTTGGGTCATTTATTTTCAGTCTTTCACCTCCAAAGAACCCTAATCTTCATCCTCCTCTCTCTCAAATCATCCCTTCTAATTTTTCTATCAAACTCAAAGGATTTAGGGCTCCTCATTGAAGACCAAGAATCAAGTTTTTTTAAATTTTCACTCTAAGGTAAGTAGATTTTCATCCATGGGTTCTTCCATCCATGGAGCCCAAATATTTTCTCAACTTGATGATTCAAATTCCAAATGGTGAATTCTTATGGAATTTTCTACGATGATTCAAAATGCATATATTATGGTATATTTGAAGCTTTTTGTGTTTAGATTGATATATTGACTCTCATTTATGAAATGAAAAATTTTGTTAGTGATCCTATATGAAGACTTGAAAGGTAGTTTTAAAGTGTATATGGTTGGTTGTTTTAAGATGTTTGATTCAATGTATTTATATAACTCTCATACATACAAGTATTATTTAAATGTATTTAAAGTTCCTTATGAATTGAACCCACCTAGTCTTCCTATGTATTCATGAAGTTGAATTGAAAGTTTATGAGCAAATGTCTATGTTTAAGGGAGTTTTGTGAAATGATTGAATGATGAAGAAAGGGCTTTTAGCCAAAGAAAGGATTCAATATGAAAGGACAATTCTCACATATTTGCATCAAATGAAATATTTTAATGAGCTATTCCACCGATGATGATTTGATGTCGAAAGTTATACAACGCATATGCTATTATGATATTTAAATGTTATTCTGTGGTATTGACCTAGCACTGAATGTAGCATGTAGATGGAGACTTGACCTAAGGGGTCCTTAAGTAAAGTCTCATGTTGCATTAACTATGCGCCAACATAGGAGCCCTTGTAGGCTATCTAGGCTAGTGGATCCACAATTAGCCAATAAAGTTAAAGTTAAAGAACATTAAAGTTGATAGAGTCCTACCCGGCAAGTAGACTCCCTATGCCAACGTAGGGGGTTATGTTGGATTCCATGTAGTAGCTCACATGGTCTTAAATGTCGGTTAAGGTCACTTCCCCACAAAATGAATATTTTAAGGTTTCTTATGATGATGTTTAATGTATGCACTCATTATGCACACTGCTTGTTCATGTTCCTCTTATGTTCTTCATTTCGTAGCATACTCACATACTTAGTATATTCAAAGTACTAACGCATATTTTTTCCTACATGATATAACCATGTAGGAACCGACGTCGCTCTTTGACCTCCTCCACGTGGCTAGCTCGAATTAGTTTGAAGATTGCTTGTGGTGAGTTCCCATGTTCCAAGAATAACCTCATTTATATTCTAAGCTCATGTTTTGTAAAACATTAAAACTTTTATGAAGACATTTCTTGACACTAATTTTGAGGGTGAGCTAGGGACATATCTTAGCCCCCGCCAAGTCTATTAGTAGAGGTATGTTGGGACATAAATGGAAAATGTTTTTAAGTTGCTAAGGACTATTATTCCATGATATTTCCCTTAGTCCCGGTTCCTTTTTTATTTATTTACTTTATGCTTGTTATCGTATGCCATTACCAATGAAATGCTTAACGAATGCTAAGAGGCTTGGGTGAAGCACCTCCGAGTGTCTTATTCGCTGTGTCATATCTAGACCCTAGGCTCGGGTCGTGAAACCTATGGTCGGGCAGTTCCTCCCCCATGCCCTTCCTGTACATAAGATTAACATCCTGTGGAACCCTTCCCGCACCTCCCAAAATTTATCTTACCCCAAGTAGCACAAGGAGGTGGGTTAGCCTAGCTTGGCTTGAACTCCTCTGCTGCTGAACAATTGATGCTCGTGAACCATCATCTGGGCTTAACTGTCCCTGATGATCAATTCTACTACCCTTGAACTACTGTGGTAGAGGTCTAGGTATCCTACTAGAATATCGGGGTCTGGGGCCACCTTGGAACTCTCTCTCTGAACTAGTGGTCCTATCTCTCTTATACTTCTCTCTCGCGACACTCTCACTAATATACTGCTGATGTTGATGGTCCTCTATGCCTTGTGCAAAGGCCTGAATTCACAAGATATCCATACTATCATTTAGTGCAATGGTAGAACAAGCATCGATATAGTTTGAATCAAGCCCTCCAATAAATCTACGTACCCTGTCATGCATTATATCAATAAATGCTAGTGCATATCTAGCCAATGAATCAAATCTCAACCTGTACTCTCGAACACTCATACTGCCTAGCCAAAGATTTAGAAATTGATCTACCTAGGTATCCATAATCTCTTGAGGCAAATAGTGATCTATGAAAGTTGTTGTAAATATATCCCAATTAGGTAGAGGTGCATCTTTTCCCCCGTATCTCTCCCAACTCTCATACCACAATACTGGAACATCATGTAATCAAAATGCTGCTAACTCTACTGACTCAGTCGCTATGGCATGCATGACCCTGAAGATCTTATGAAGCTGATCAACAAGTACTGAGGGTCCTTTCTGCAATTTGTCTCTGTAAACTGTGGAGGATTCAAGGCAAGAAATTCACGAACTCTCAAACTTCCAGGACCTACAGAAGGTCCGACAAGATCTAGCGCAATCGGTTGGCACTGTGCAGCTACTAACTATACTAACATACACACTACACTCTTAAAATCCTGATTAGATGGAATATGAGGAGATAGAAGTGGTACCGCTAGTGGGGTCGGGGTACTTTATCCCTCAGAGGCTCTTGAAGTGGTGGAGAAGCTATAGGGGGATGGGATGATATCTCCCCCCTGTGTCTCCGGATGGGATACCTCTGCCTTTAGTACCTTGATGGCACCCCCACCTACCACTGTATCTAGCCCCTAGCTAGCTGTGGTCTATATGGTGTCAGCCATCTCTCTCTGTTAACAAATATCAATTATAAGCCTAAAAAAATCAACCCCTAAGACACCGCTCTATAGCACGAGGTGAGCAAAAGAAGGGTGACCATTCTAATATTCCTTGTAGCTTCTTGCTTATTGAATGTGGTGCACAATACATTTATAATCAAGATTCTACTAAACAGGACTAGCAGACTCCCTAGGATATGAGGTTGCTCAGATACCAAGTTTTTCATGCCCCAAACTCAATGGGCATAACTAGAACCTAATACCAAAACTCAGGCCCAAGCCTACTCTGATGAACCACTTGCTACTAGCACATGGTAACTACATGCAATCGAGAAAACAAACAAGTATATCTCAACTTAAAATTAACCCCTCGATCGGCAAGGCCCCTATCTACAGATCTATAAAAGAAATAGCTACTCCCAACAATTTATATAAAGTAATAACAACCTAACACACAAGTCCTAATTGTGCCGTTGAGGCCATCATGATGTCTATACAAAAACTAAAACCAGGTTTATATAAGGACAATACATCAAACAGATAACAAGCCTCAGCAACCCAACAAACTAGACCAGCATGGCCATAACATAGCTATACAACCCACACACTAGTTGCAAGCCTCTAAGAGGAGTAAAACTTGGCAGGGCAGGGCCCCAGCCTACCTAAAAAGAATATATACAACAAAAGCTAACAAACCTCCAAATTGTGGTAGCTCCACAAGAAAGGGGCTAGCCAACCTGCTAAAAGTCAACCCTACTGCTGAGGAGGTTTATTCGATCGTCCGTTGGGATCTATAGGCGTGAATCCAGTGCACCCAGGAAATGGGGCATTAGTATAAAATAATGTACCAAGTATAAAAGACGATAAACTATGAGCAGGTATCATAACAAACTAAGAGTAATCAAATAAATGAATTAAGCTTAAGATAAGCATACTAACCTGCTTCAGAATCTAAATATACCAAAAATAATCAAACAATAACCTGACCAAGCCCACATACGCTCGGCAGGTACAAATAACAACCAAGACCACCTACCTAGGCCATTATAAATCCAAAAGATGCCAATTCAGTCTATATACCCCTATCGGTAGTCCCCTATCCCCGTAGGAAGTCACATAGCCCTCATAGGCAATAATATAGACCTACAAGCAGCACATATCCCTTTTAGGTATCAATATAACCTCATAGTCAACTCATTGCCCTCTTGGCAACAACATAGCCCCGTAGGTAACACATAGTCTTCTAAGGCATCAATATAGCCCCGCAGGCAAGTCATAGCCCTCTTAGGAAACACGATAGCTCTGTAGGCAGCACATATCCATTTTAGACAATAATCACATTCCTGTAGCTAACTACAATAGCCCCAAGGAAACAATAAAAATTCAATAGGCTAAAGGCAATCAATTAAGTTATAAGCAACCTATACAAATAATCTCTAAGTCGTTCCCATCATAGGGCTGCTACTAATAGAATACGAATCATGACAAGGGAGGATTAAAAATACTCAGGCAGTCAACAACCAACAATCTTGCCTATAAGTATAACAATGATAACAACACCTTCTCATATTGGCTATAAGCTTTACGGAAACATACCGAATGGAGGAAATAGCCTTAACATACCTTTTTCGATGACTTGACATAGCCTATTGACTTCTTTCCAAATCCCTCTCTAATACAACAATATGACATGTTTACAATAAGTCCATGAATACAAGTGTCATAACAATCCGACAAATATAAGAATTTTTATCACAAATTATAATTTGTAGCTTATCGAGGCTAAAATTAGTGAAAGAGGTTTTACCTTGATAATAACCTTGAAATAAAACTCAAACCCCCATAACACTGCAAAACCCCTTCTGCCATAACCTCCGCGGAGTTACTTCTCACAATTCACAAAGAAAACTATACCAAAATGACGCGCTTGAGACGTAGAGCAACTTTTTTGAAGCATGAAAGATGAGATAACCAAGATATAAAGAGTATTTTATGGATTAGGGAGGAATTTCTCTCTATTTTGGTCGCTGGAAATGTTTAAATGAAACAAATAATGGAGGTGGCTGCTTTATATAAAGTTTAACCGACCTAGGGGGCCCGATTCACGTGCCTTCTTACATATTCTTATAAAAATAAAAATATCTCCCTATTCTGAAGTTGTATTGACAAATGGTTTAATACTTTGGAAACTACACTCGTAGAGCTTCGATTTGATAGGTTTTGGGCCCCATAAATCCTTATAGATTGGGAGAAAAGCTCAGAGACATTTGATCCAAATTTCAAAAAAATCTTTATAAAAGAACTTACAATAATTTTCGCCAACTTTTATTTTGCAACCCGCTAAACCTCAAAACTAAAGATACGCAACTTGAACACTTAAATTGTAACATACCAAATAATTTTAATTTATTACTCACTCTCTTGTCTTGTTGCAAATGTACGAGCTAATTTAGATGTTTTAAAAAGTTAAGGAGTTACACCACTGCTAGAGAGGAAGGATCCCGTTAGTGCGGCCCTGCTAGAGTGGGATGAAGGCCGTCAGAGTGGGATTCATTCGAGAAGAATATCAGGTGCGATTCATGGAGCCTCCCCACCCCAAATCCCAAATTTCTTCAAAATGTTTGCATATAAACATTCCTAAGTGTCCAAACATCCTTATTTATAAAAGAAATTGGTTCAAAAACTTCAAATGGTTCGGTCAAGAAAAACCTTTCGACTTCTACTCCTATATTCTAGTCCGATTTGGGTGAAATATGTTGCTAACTTATTTCTAAGACGTCAGGAGGGCATTGTGGACATAAGGGGAGGGTCCATGCTAAGTTAAGCTATCAATGCAAGAAATGTATTTCAAAAATATTTGAACACTACCTTATACGCCTTTGATTCTACGGATTCTTAGCATGTTAAGCAATAAAATATACATGTTAGCATTAATTTAAAATCAAAGGCAAGATTCTTAGCATGTTAAGCGATAAAATATACATGTTAGCATTAATTTAAAATCAAAGGCAAGATTTTTACCGTAGAGTAGACGATCGAAGTGGGAAATTGAGACAATTTTGTGAGAGTTTGAGTGAGGGAATATGAAGAATGGGGAGAAACCATTTTTCTCCTCACTCATTACTGATCATGTAATCCCGCCAGAGCGGCAGGATCTCTACTCTAGTGATGCCGCTCCAGCGGGAAGAATCCCGCCATAGTGGGATGAAGTGGGACAGTTTGGTTTCTTTAAGTAATCCTTGTCGGATGTGTATTCATGGTAATTACTTTTGCACCATAATTTGGATTACGTGAATTTTCCTTAAAATTATGGACAATGGTTGTTTCTTCAAAGTGCGCCCTAAACTTGCTTGTGTCTTTCCTCAAGTGTCATTCGGGGATGAACGAGGAGTAAATTGATATATATTTTAATGACCTAAACCATCGTTAGATAAGATTAGAAAAAAATGTAAGAATTTTATTCGACTGAGTCCCACCATCCCGCTAGAGCGGGATGGTTCCGCCTGAACGGCATCTCCAGAGTGGAAATATTGCCACCAGAGCAGGAGGACATAGGTTAGAACTTAAGTCACAATTTTCTTATTTCCCCTACTTTTCCTAAGTGTAATTTAGAGGCGAGGGGTATTGCAACAATTCTGCAAAGGCTGCTCCTAACTTGGAAAGAAGAGGGGAAGGAATCTCAGCACCAGAAGACTTTCAACTGGGAAATTCAATCTTGTCGTGCCCATAGAACATCTAGAATCAAGAATTTTAGTAGCATTATCCCTTCATAGTTGCTTGGCACCCAGGTAGGCTAGGATTCTCTATTTTGAGTAGTAAATTTATACCTATTATGTAGTATAGAAGTAAATTTAATGATAAATTATATAGCTAAGTTGTGGTCATGGGTCACGGAAAGAAATTAGGTTGTGTTAGGGTTTAATTCGAATGTGACCTGCATAAAAAGGTGTTATAATGATTAGGAAAGTGTATTTGTGGTGATATTATTCCATATAGACCGTTATTTTATAACGAACATAGTAATGTGTACAGAGATATAAAGTAAGTAGTATTGTGTACAAAGATATAAAGTGTGTAGGTATTAAAGAAAAACCTTAAGGGTTTGATAGTGTAGGCGATGGTTTGTTTTTCCAAAATTGTCTTATCTAGGTATTTGAGTTACTTATGATATGCCTACATGTGTACAGATAAGGGAAACATATTAGTCTTTATACAAATGATCACTTGCTGACTTGTTTTACGATGAACCTGTTCTATTGATATAATGTGATCTAATGTTGATAGTTTGTGATTGGTTTGAATAACTGGATTGGGTTTCATGTTTCGACACATATATGGATTGGGTGTCATATTTCGACACGTATTTGGATCGGGAGTCATTTTGATATATTTTTGGATCGAGTATCACGCTCTAAAATAAATATGACTGGATTGAGTCCCCTAAGAGGGATAAGTATATGTGTGGATAGTTTTATGAAAGGACCTGATTATAACTGTATTTTTATGTAATAATAATGTTAGAGGTAAATGAACCATGGATGAAGGAACTCTTGAGTTGAGGTGTGTTAGTTATAAAGAGATGTGAGTATGTATAAACTTATTGTGGTAAGAGGATGGGCCGTATTAGACATGGTGTGAAATATATGTTATTTGAAATATTCTATATTCATTGGCTTAGAGGTGGAAGTTGCTTGTTCACAAACAGTTTATCATTGAGGTGTTCACGAGTAATTGTGGTAGTCGTAGTGGGTACCTATGACCAGGTTAGTGTGGAAGTGTGGTTGTGGAATGGCTAGGCCTTATGTTGTGAGACAATTGGACCAGGACTAGTGGTGGTTGGGTGAAATCATTGAGCGTTTAAGATTATTAGGTGGGGACTGTTAGGGTGATTGAACAATAGTAAGGTGGGTCCATAACCCATAGGTCGTAAATTGTAACTAGAATGAATAGTGAATCTTTGGAGCATAGAGTGGTAAATACCTTAAGGGTGCAAGTAAAGAGTGTACCTATGGATTGGGATGGGCAATTAATAAGGTTTAATTATGATGATCTCTCTTATTTTTCTATTCATATACTATGCGGTAGGTATCAGATTGTACGATGATGCCTATAGGTGTTGCTTGTACTGATACTACTCTTGCTATGCCACTTGGCATAGTCTGGTTACAGGGTCAGTGGAGTTTCCTAGGCGAAGGTGAAGATGGTCTTCCAACAGCTCCTACTTTTTCTTTCTCATGGTTGGAGTTGTGTCTTTCACTTATATTGTATCTTATTTCCGTAAAGCTCTTATACCTATTTAGACTAGTATCCTTAGGGTTTTTTGTTAAATTATGTAAGATAGTTTTTAAAATAACTTTCTTTAGAATTTTGGTTTAAATACTTAAGTTAGACTTCAAATTCCGCAATGCTTTTATATAAGAGGTTAAGGATTCTCCTACTTAGGATGTAGAGTGGATGCCTGCACGGCCCAGTGGGTTGGGTTGTGACAGATTTAATAGGCATTTGCTTGAAGTCAGAAATTTGAAAATTCTCCACCAAGCTCCAATTTCACAACACGCCCTCAAACCTTAACATTCTAAAATAACGCTTTCATGCCAAATTCGATATCGAGAGTTCTACTCACCTAAATTCACTTTCAAAAAGTACTATGGATTTCTTAGTGTCTTAGATAATAGAAAATAATCCCAATTGTATATATTAAACCCAATCCTTTCCCAAATTTCCCTAGATCTAACCTTACTCAGATTTTATTTGAAATTTTTAAATTACTACACAAAGCTTTCTGGCCCAAATATTTTCACCATTTCTTTTCCCATAAAGATAGAAAGAGTCACTACAATAGATACCAATTTATGTATCGCTCATCTCTGAGCTATCAAATAAGGAAAACTGGCTAATGTAGAAATAGTGTAGTACAAGAATCTTCAAACTAGTGAGTAGTGAGGGTACTTGTCCTACATGTACTTCTCGATTTCTCAAGTGACTTCCTCAATCGGACGATGTTTCCATTGAACCTTCATTGATCTGTTCTCTTTATTTTTCAACATTCGGACATCACAATCAAGAATTCAATCGATTCCTCCTCTTACTGAAGATCCTTATTCAGCAAGACCGAATTTGACTTATTGATGTTATTTCTATCCCTATGGTACCTTTTCAAAATAGGCACATGACACACTAGATGGACTCCAGATAAGCTAGGCGGTAGAGCCAACTTGTAAACCACTAGCCCAAAACTATCAAAAATCTCAAATGGGTCAATGTAACGAGGGATAAGCTTACCATTTTTACCAAACCTCATGACTTATTTCATAGGTGAAACCTTTAATAAGACTTGCTCACCAACTTGAAATGTCATAGTCCTTACCTTGCGATCTGAATAATCTTTTTGTCTTCTCTGGGATGAAAAAATCTTGGATTGAATACCCCTTACCTTTTCCTGAGCTTTCCTTACCAAGTCAACTCCTAAAGGTTTCATATCTCCAGCTTCAAACCACCCTATGGGCAATATCCTCTACCATAAAGTGCTTCGAATGGTTTCATATCAATTCTAGAGTGATAGCTATTATTGTAAGAACTCTCTCAAGGGTAAGAATCAATCCTAATGGCCCTAAGGTCAATAACACATACACTTATCATGTCCTCCAACACTTGAATCATCCTCTCCAGTTGACTATTAGTCTGCGGATAAAATGTTGTGCTAAAAATGAGTTGAGTGCCTAACTCATCATGCAACTTACCCAGAACATAGAGGCAAACTAAGTGTCACGGTCTGAAATGACAGAAAAGGGCACTCTGTGCAACTTTACTATCTTCTCGACATAAATCTTTATCAACTGTTGAAAATTATAATTCATCCTGATTGGAATAAAGTGAGTTGATTTAGTCAACTATCAATAATGACCTAAATTAAGTCATACATTCCCAATGTATTAGGAAGACCCACCACAAAATCCACTACTATTCTTTCCCACTTTTATTCAGGAATAGGCAATTTCTAAAGAAAATCTATAGGCCTTTGATGTGCATAATTTACTTGTTGACAATTCTGATATTTAGACACATGCTTCGCTATGTCTTTCTTCATCCTAGCCAGCAGTAAAGTCGCCTTTAATTCCAATACATCTTGTTACACTGGATGAATCGAATACCGCGAATCATGAGACTCTACCAACATATTCTGTATCAAATCATCAATATGGGGAACATAAATTCTTCTCCTAAAATTAAGTACACCGCCTGTACTGAGAGTGGAATCCTGAATCTCCCAAACACCACTTTAATTATGAGCTTGTTCAAATTCTCATCTTCAAACTACTTAGCATTGATTTCCTCAATAAAAGTGGGTTTAACCTCAATATTGGATAATACCTCACCTTTCTCTGAAATGCCCAACTACATGAACTTAGACTCTAGATCCTGAATCTCTCTAGTCAAAGGTCTCTTACACACCCCATGCAAGCCATACTGTCCATGCTAACTGTCTTTCGGCTCAATGCATATCCCACCACATTGGCCTTACCCTAATGGTACTTGATGGTCACATCATAATCCTTGAGAAACTCCATATATCCTCTATCTTGAATTCAATCTATATGAGTGAACGCATGCTATAGACTATGATGATCTATGAACACCTCACACTTGATACCATAGAGATAATGTCGCTAGATTTGAAAGCAAACACTAGCGCTGCAAACTCCAAACATATGTTGGGTAGTTTCTCTCATGAATCTTCAACTTTCTTGAGGCATATGCTATGAGATTCCTGTCTTGCATCAATACAACACCCAAGTCTGAATGTGAAGCATCACAATAAATAATAAAGTCCTTATGTTCCAGTGGCAATGTCAGGATAGGCTTTATAGTCAAAAGAGACTTGAGTTTTTGAAATATCTCCTCAGACTTATCAGACCACTCAAATGGTATCTCCTTTTGACTCAATCGTGTTAGATGCGTAGCAATAGAAGCAAAATTCTTTAAAAATTTGTGGTTGTGGCTAGAAAGTCGCACAAAACTTCTAACCTCAGTCACAGAAATAGTTGAACCCAATTCTAAACTTCCTCAATCTCTTGGAGATCTACCATCACCCCTTCTTTCGAAATCATATGCCCTAAGAAGGTAACCAAAGACAACCAAAATTCACACTTGAAAATTTTTGTATACAATTTATATTTCCCCAAGATATATCCAGAACAACAAGAAGGTGATATGCATGCTCCTCCTTACTCTTAGAGTAAATTAATATATCATTAATAAATATGATAACAAAGAATCCAAGAATGATTTAGAAACACCATCCATCAAGCTCATAAAAATTATCGGTGCATTAGTCAATCCGAACAATATTACCAAGAACTCATAGTTCCCATACTGAGTCCTAGAAGTCTTTTTAGGTATATCCTTAGGCCTAATCTTTAATAGATGGTAGCCTGACTTAAAATAAATCTTAGAGAAAACTAAATCACCTTACAACTAGTCAAATAGATCATCCATATGAGGCAAGGGGTACTTATTTCGGATGATGACCTTATTTAACTGCTTGTAAACTATGCATCCTCATACTACCATCTTTTTTCTTCATTAACAACACTGGAGCATCTCAAGGAGAAGAACTAGGACAAATAAAACCCTTTTCAAGAAGTTTCTAAATTTGAATCTTAAATTTCCACAACTCTATTAGAGCCATGCATTAAGGAGAAATGAGATTGGGCGAGTGTGTGTCACCAAATCATTACAAAATTTAATGTCTCTATTTGGAGGCATACTAGACAAATCTGTAGGAAATACTCCTGAAATTATAAAACTACAGGAATTGACACAATAGAATGAGTCTCTATAGTAACATCCCAAAGATGAGTCATATAGGCTAAACAACCATGCACTATTAGCTTTCTAGCCCAAATAAAGGATATGATATTTACTAGCTTAGGCTATACACCCCTTCCTACTCTAATTTTTCCCTATTTGGGATCTTTAGAGTTGTAGTTTTAGCATTAAAATTAAGCACATCATAATATGGGGACAACCAAATCATTCCTAAAATCACATCAAAATCAACCATATTTAATATGACCAAATCTACTCCAATTCAGAAAACCCACAAATAAAATAGAACACAAATAATATAAATGGGTAACAACCACACTCTCTAACTAGGGCAGAAATATGAATAGGGGCATCAAGAATATCGCATGTCAAGTCAAGACTCAAAGCAAACTTAATAGATATATATGTGAAAAAGAAGAACCTGGATCAACCAAAATAGTAGTCATCCAGTCACAGATAATAATAGTACATGTTATCACTTTGTCTGGAGCCTCAAGCTCTATCCTGTCTAGAAAGATATAACACTGCACTCTATCATCATTATGGAAACCCCCTCTACCTAGCTGCGCTACTTCTTTCCCTGTTTTATGATTTCCTTAGCCTCTTTGATTACCTCATCGCCTACTATGTGGACGTCCTCTACCGTTATTACCTTTTCCCATTGGTACCACAACCTCTACCTAATGATGCGCCTGGCCAACTACCAACAGGTGAGGGCATTCCCTTTTGAAGTGGCCCTGTTCTCCACAATTAAAAATGCGCAATCAAGAAATGTCCTGACGGATAACAAGTAAGAAGCTCTTTTACCATTTTGAGTTAGATATTATTGTAGGATCCTTAATTAACCACCCATAAAAGTGGCATAGATGACCAAATTGGATGGGCTGAATACACTTGTTGACCAAAATCTTTATAGTCATAATAACTATAATTACACATATTCTTGGGCCTCTTAGACAGAGATTGTCCTGCCCAACCCGTCGAACTCCTTCAAGTCTATTAACATAATTTAAAACCTCATTTAAGCTATTTTCTCAAGAGTTCAAGTGCACACATAAGATCTGCAAGTCAGTGTTAAGTCCTTTCACATACAAATTGATTCTCTCCTCCTCAATATTCACAACCTGAGTAGAAAACTGGACAAGGCATGAAACTTAGCTTTATAGGTTGCAAGTGCCATCTACCCTATTCAACATCCAGAAACTCATCCTTCTTTTAGTCTCTCAAAGTGTGAGGCACATACTTCTCAAGAAATAAAGCATGAAATTGAATCTAAGTTAATACAGAAAGAACTGGTGAACGATATTCCATATAAGCTCTCCACCACTTCTTAGTCTATCCCTACAGATGAAATATCATAAAATCAACCCCACGTTGCTGCACGATGCCCAACTTTTACAACCTTTCAATACAGTCCAAAATGAACTCAAAAGCATCCTCATTCTTTAAACTATGAAACACCGAAGGCTTCAACTTTAGGAATATAATCAGCATCTCATGCTTCATGTCAGTCAGTCATTCATGGACGGAAAAATGCATCAATTCCCAAAGCTTCCTCAATCATGGGGGCTATAGTTTAAAATGGCTTAGTACCTTGTAACGACCCAAACCGTTGTTTCTAAGGGAGATGGAAAACCATAAAATTTTGCCATTTGAACCTGCACCATCCTTCTAGAGCGGACATAATCCTGCTATGGCAGCGCCGCTCTAGCAGGATATGAGCCGCCTAAGAAGGATGGTCGGAGAAGAATTTAATGTCGTGAATTATTATTTTCTCCTATTGTCCCTAAGTGAAAAAAGGCAAAGGTTACCCTAAAAACCCTTTGAAGGCTGCTCTAAGCTAAGGAAAGGAGGGAGAAGGAGATTTCAGCACAGGAAAGGTTTCAATCAGTGGAATTTAGACCCACTTTTACCATCTTGTTGTCTGAAAGCTAGGATTGAATCCACAATTCCTCTCTAGAGTTGCTTGGCACCCAAGTAGGCTAGGTTTCTCTAATCGATTAGTTGTAAATTTGTTCCCACGTATTCAATATTATAGTTGACAGAAGATCTCATATCTAGGCCTTTAGGTATGGAGTTTAGATGCTTGAATGTATTGTATTTGTTGTTTAGGATAGGAATATACCATGTGGGTATGATTATCCTATGACTAATGATGATAGTCTAGTTCTTGGTTGATAACTATAATATTGTTTGTTGATATGATTGATGGTCTTTGTAAAGATTAAGGTGAAAAAAATTGTTAGATTAGAGTGAGATCCTAAGGCTTATGATAATCAAGAGAGGGTCCATATCAATATTGGAGATATATACATAGATTTACATATGTGAGTTCAGATTGATAATTCTATATGAAATATTTGAGTAATGTGAATCATGAAATAAAGGATGAATGTGAATAATTTATTTGATAGTCTATTGCCATTAACCTATTTGATTACCTATGGCTGTAGGTTATGATTTAGTCTATGTTATAAAGAGACTCCTAATAGTATTTGAGTAATATTATGATGTCTACCATGGTTTTAATGGTCGTGGTTGAGTGATTGATATGTGGTTATGATCAGACTACAAGTTCTAGGCCGTGAAATTATTCATTGTGGACTTTGATTGTGGTTGTGATTGTGATATTGGATCGAGTGTCATGTTTTGACATATATATTGAATCGAGTTTCACATTTTGACATGTATATTGGATCGAGTAAAATATTTCGACACATATATAGGATCGGGTGTCACGTTCCGACATATATATTGGATCGGGTGTCACGTTCTGATACATATATAGTTTGGGTATGGGTTTAATGAGAGAAATATTATATGGCTATTATTTGTGAATTGATCTTAACTATGTGGGTGATAATAGAGAAACTAACTCAGTTATATTTGAGCATGTCTATCTTTTTTAATAATTAATATAAAAGGACTGAAGGTCCAAGTGTTGCCATGTTGACTGTTGTAATTGAGATTTTCCTTGTAAAGCTTTTTATTGCTCTAGAAATGATAAAATGATAATGTGTTCATGTATATGCCTGTTCGGATTATGTAATGGGTGCTAGATGCATCTGCATACTAGGTATGAGGTTGTGGGTAAACAAGTCGGAAGCAGACAATGCTTCTGTTAAGGGAGATTAATGACTTAAAGTCAGGTATTGTAGATGTCCTATGGGCACATGAGTTAAAAAGGGGATTGGGAGATTATTTGGAGTTTTTGTCTCCGGGCAGGCCACCTTGGCGGAAGGAATCCCGTTGGGCGAGGCTGCTAGAGCGGGATAGGTCCCGCCATGGCAAGCCATTATAGTTATGGGAAGGGCCTTAGTTCACCAAATATTTTCCTCTTCCAAGTGAAATGTTAATTATCCTAAGTGCATGTGATGGTGTGAAACTAAATATAGTAGACAAGTTAGACGGAGTTAGTACTGGCCCATAGTTGGAAACTTCTCTATGTGATAGAAGGGCTAGGCCTTGATTTGTATTAGAGTTGGCAGCGGACCAACTAGAAGAGATGAGAGTTAGGCTTGAACAAATTTAATGAGGTTATCAGGAATGGTATGAGTTGTGCATAAAGGTTTGGTGGTGTGTGCTTTCTTCTTTTTGATTTTTTTATATTATGTGGTAGGTATCGGGTTGACCATTGATGCCTACAAGTACGTATTATTTGTACTGATATTACTCTTGTTATTCCACTTGGCATAGTCTGGTTTCAGGGTTAGTGATGTTTCATAGGTGAAGATGAATATGAGTCTCCAACAGCTTCTACTCTTCATTCCTTATGGTAGGAGCTATTTCATATTTTTGTTTATACTCTATATTTTTAGAAGCTCTTGTACCTATTTAGACTAGTATCCTTGGGGGTGTTAAAATGTTTTTCTTGTAATCAAACTTGGATTCAAAATTTTATTTAAGATATTTTCACTACTCTTTTTGGCTTTTTGTCAAACTTTCACATGTATTTTTGTAAGGGTTCTCTTATATAGGTGTTAGAGTAGGTCCCCACACGACTCGGTGGGTTGGGTTGTGACATACCTGAAGCTTAAGGAGTCGATATAGTGTCAGTGGCTTAGTGCCTACTAGCTCACTCGAAAAGGCCAACACTTGTTGAATCGCTTCAGAAGTCATAGGAGGCGGACTTGTACCCCCAACATGTGCTACAACCTCTGGCTCAGCCTCCTCCTCAACATCTTCCTTAACATAATACTGTGGTGAGGGAGAGGCCGCCTCCTTGGTACTTCCCCCTACCTAGACCTTAGCCTCTGCCTCATGCTACGGGCTCTGTTGTTGGCACCGACACTAGAGATACTATCCTCACACCGTTATGTCTTATGCCTATCATATACAGACAGAAGAGTGAAGGAAGATAGATACCAATTTGATTTGTCAGATACCATTTGGAATCAATTTATAGCTCGAAAGAGAAATGAAAAGAGAGGTTTCCTAAGTCTTGTTGCCTCTCAAAGAAAAGTACAAATGTCTCTGTACCGTTCTGCAAGACTCAACTAGACTCATTTTAGTATAATGGTAGAACCAACTTCTAACCAAAACTTAACCCGTCAACACCATTTTAAGAAGCCAAATCATGTAATTAAATGAGTGAAAACATTTTAATAAAATTATTGGACTTAGTTTTCCATTAACTCAATCAATATTATAAAGAAACACTTTGCGAAAAATAACCACTAGTACCTAAAAGTCATTGTACTAAAATTCTAACAAAGTCTAGAATATAGAGGATGCAACTCCAAACAAGAAAATAATAAACTAATGTCTAAATTTTTTGTATCCGAAGAGATGGACAAAGAAACTAAGAGGAATCCACGTCAGCCTGAACAAAATAGCTCACCCTTAGATTTGAGTAATGAAAATCTCACAATTGAGGTCTATTAGCAATCATCTGAATATGCCAAGTACTCATCAAAGAATAAAAAGTATAGAATCAGTACACAAACATAGAGTATTGATAGGATCACACGGCTAGTTCCAGATATATGAAAAATGAACGGACAATCATAATGTAGTAAAACAGATAATACATAATTAGATCAAAATTCTAGAAACACTCGGGCTCTAAGTCCTTACTTTAAATTAATATACACAATGAGCATGATCAATCAAAATACAAAAACCAATATGATTCTCTCACAGAACCTACACACAAACTATAAGTGTACCGGCATGGTATTCAATCCCAGTCATTAGTTAGTGTACCAACGTGACACTCGGTTTAAATGCACCGATGTAGTATCCGATTCAAATATACCGTCATAGTACCCCAATTCAAATGTACTAGCGTAGTACCCGATCCAATCAGAAAATTAAATATCGCAATCATAACCACAATGAATAGCAATCACACTTGTACAACCAAGTAAATACATTTATTGCATGTAATTGACCACAATTATCATTTCAAGTCATGTTCTTTCCTTTTTCCCAGACATATATCATGTATGCAATACTAATAAAGTAGTTAACAAGCATATATAACATAACAGAAAAAACACAATCATCACCTACATCGAAACAAGCCTGAATGATCTAAAAAATCTGAGTTTTCCCTGTTTGTAGTGCCTTAATTTGTTATTTATCTAAAACAAATACAAAATACAACAATCAATGACAAACGCCTAAAAATATCTGAATATACTCAAATCCTAACCCTTGGTTAATTTCATGTCATTCCATCCAACTAGGATTTTTTTCATCATTAATACAGGTCAAAAACCCTTCCCTAAGATAATAACCATAGATTCTAAGGTCCAAGAATTGAATTACAAGTTGTGAGAGTAATTAACTTACCTTTATCGAAGGAATTGGTGGAAAATTGAAGAAAATAAATAATTATTTAAAAGCATAGATTGGATTAATAGATATGGTGTGAATGCATTAGGTTTTTCTAAAATCTATCCTAAGATAATTCCTTAAACTTAGTCTAATTAATGAGGGGAGTTATCTATTTCAATTATTACCTGTTTTAAAGGATGGTATAAAAAGAAGTTATATAATAAAGTGAAAATAAGTAAAGTGGTCAAAATACCTTGTTGAAATTACGGAGTGTATATATGGGGTATATAAGTAGTATATGTAATGTATATGAAAGTAATATATTTACGATATACAGGGATAAATGTGATGTACCAAGTATTATACATGCGAAAGTAGTATATGATATAATACGCATGAAAAGTGATGATAGGGGTGAAGTGTATGTGTATATGATATAACAAACTATGCATACAGTATGTGTGTGTTAAAAATAGATTATAAGTAATATGTACATAGTGAAAAATGGTGTATATGATATTTACGTGTGTAAAATAGTATGTACAGTATATATTGTATAACATAAAGTAATATATGTATATTGTAGAAAAAAGAGTATTGGGCTATTGGCCTATTCAGTAGAAATCTGTTGCGATATAAAATGAAAAAATTGCCTAACTACACACTCTTTTTATCATGTTTTCTTATTTTCTCTACCGTTAAAAAAATATCAAAATTTCTTCTTTTTCTCTCATCATCCCCTTTTTCGGATACATCAATCGAAATCTCATACCCATGATTTATCTTCCTTTTTTCACGCCACAAATATCTCCGCAGTTACATCCATTAATCTATTTTTGAATTTCAATTTTTTTCTCTTTCTAATTAATGACTTCAAGTTATTCAAGAGGTAGATCTCTTTCCATTACTTTAATTTTTTTTATTTTTCATTTTAAATTATTGATGATACATACGGATGAAGGTCGATTTTTATTATTTACCTTTTTGTGATACATATAGGTTCACATTTTTAATGTATCCAATTATTTTTGTTTCTTAAATTAATGTATAATGTCTTTGTTTCAACATTATGTTACATTACGTTTGAATAGTATTTTCGGGATGGATAGATTTATCATGATACATTACTATTTATGTATCTTGTTTGAATTGTTAAGTACTGTATTTCTACTAGATACATTAAATAGGTAATTGTTGCCCATAAGATGTTACATTTGAGATAGACACATTACCATGTGGTAGTCACTATGTATCAAATACATTTATTATAGCTTCAAATTTATGTATCAACAATTATATTTGATAATGTCTACAGATACATAACATTCTAGCTGAATAAGCTTGGGTGTATGTATCTGGTAGTGAGAAATAACGAAATTTGTAATAGTTACTTATCAAATACGCAACCATGAACATGATACATACAAATTTGTGTTGTAATAAATTAATGTTATGTATCAAAACTAATATTTGAACGCAATATATTGTGTATGATAAAAATATAATGTATCATAATATTGAAACGAAGGCACTATACATTAATTTAAGAAAGAAAGAAAAACAACTAGACACATTAAAAATCTGAACCTATATGTATCACACAAAGATGAACAACACAAAATCAAAAAAAATCAACAATCTAATTTGTTGAAAGCAAAAAAAGTGATGACGAAATCTTTCTACACTTTTGTTTTTGCTCTGTATCAACTCCCGCAGCTTTTTTTCGCTTTCAACAATGACGTCATTCATGGATCTTGACTCAAAGTCCTTACCGGAGCTACCAGCAACTCGACCTTTTTTTTTCTTTTTTTGGGTGTTTTTTCCGCAGTCGATTTTTGACGTCGAATATGCATAATTCTTCAACTAATTGGGTAATCACAAATCTAAATATAAAAACATCATCCATATATATCAGAAATTTGTAGATTGAAAAAGATTTATATCAGTTTGTTTTGCGTGATTTGTGGAACTGACATTTAATTTCACTTTTTAATTCTTTTTTAAGCTCAACAGATAAGTTTTGTAATGTATCAACATTTGTGTATCCGGATGTGACAAATTTGAAGGAATTTATGTAAATTGATAAAGGGGTAGGAATAAAATATAATTTTCTCCTTATACTATGTGATTCCTAAAAATTATATATATAAAATTGTAATATAGAATTAGTTTTAGAAAATGGATTGTACTATTGGCCTATTCAGCAAAAACCTGTTGTGAACTTCTAAAGGGCGTTTGTTTGGATCTACCGGTTTAGGTGATCCATCGAAGAGTTTTGGGCTTTAATCAATTTTTTGAGGGTTAAGTTCACAAATGTCCCTCATAAGGGTTGGTTTGGATATTACAAAAAATTACGTAAAATGCCCCTAGATGTAGTGATCTTGATTTTTTGTCCCCCATAAGAGAAGTATTACAAAAATGTCATTCTTTTCATTTTAAGTTGAGTCAAAATACATTTTTGTTCTCTACACCTTAATTATTTTTTAAATTTGTTCATGCTCATTTTCCTCTCAACTTTTTTCTTCTTTTTTCCTTTTCATTTTTCTCTTTTTTATTTCTATTTATTTATTATTTTTTCTCTTTTCTTTTATTTCTTTTTCATTTTTTTCACTTTTTTTAACTTCTATTATTTTCTCTTTCTTTATTTGTTTGGTTAAGTCTTGCCTCTAAGGCAAGAATTATAGAGCATTTCATAAATCAAGACATAAGGTGATAGTAGCAAGTTTTGTCCATAGGGAGTAACTTGTTATTTTGAAGTTCTTGGTCTAACTTTTGCCTCTCAGGCAAGAGCTATAGAGCATCTCATAAGATAGATATAGTGAAATAGTATAAACTATTGCCCATGAGACATATGTTATTTTTTTAACCCTAAAGCTATGTTCTGCTTTTAATGCAAAAGTCATTGCCTTCTCCATAAGTTAGATTTAGTAAAAATAGTATAAAAAATTAACCATGAGACGCAACTTGTTCTTTGAAGTCCTTGGGCTAAGTGTTGCCTCTAAAGCAAGATTTATAGAATATCTAATAAATCAATACATAATGTGGTAGTATCAAGTCTTGTTCATGGAGCTTAACTTGCTGTTTGAAAGTCCTCTGACTAACAAATCTTACCCCTAGGACAATAGCTATAGAGTATCTCATAAATCAAAACACAATCTGATATTGTCAAGTCTTGTCCATTGGGCTTAATTTACTTGTTGTTTGAAAGTCTTTAGGTTAAGAGGTAAGAGTTATAGTGCATATGATAAATCAAGACATAATATAGTAGTTTGAAGTCTTGCCCATTAGGCGTAACTTGTGAAGTTCTTGGTCCAAGTCCTGTCTCAAAGGCAAGAGTTGTAGAGCATATAATAAATTAATACCTAATGTAGTAGTGTCAAGTCTTACCCATTAGGCTTACCTTATTGTTTGGAAGTGCTCGGACTAACAAATCTTACCTCCAGGACAATAGTTATAGAGTTTATAAATCAAAACACAATGTGATATTGTCAAGTCTTGCTCATGGAGCTTAATTAACTTGTTGCTTCAAAGACCTTGGGCCAAGAGGCAAGAGTTATAGAGCATATGATAAATCAAGATACAATGTCGTAGTGTCTTGATAAATCAAGACTTAGACATAGAGGTAAGACTTGTTAGTCCAAGATCTTTCAAGCGTGTTGCTGGGTTTTCAGTCATAGTTCAGGTGGGTACTTATGCATTATCTTTATAAATATGCATTCTAAAAGGCAAGGAATAAAATTACATAAATTAATAGATACATATGAATATAAATAATTTATGTATGTGATATATAAAAATTAAATGGACAACCACTTCAATTCATTATATTCATAACACATAAATTATTACGAGAATTATTAAAGTATCACAATATGCTTATTACTTCAAACATTGTTTATAAGCTACATTGAGCTTCTAACTTATTATTAATTTTAATGATTTAAGACAACGCAACTTGTGCCAACGTGTGAGATATGGTCAACAACCAAATGCAAGTATGAAACCTGTCTTTTTTCCAACAGGTGATCCTACATATTTTTCTTTGAAAGAGAATGGATTAGACTATATATACCATGCATTACTTAAAAGAAACACCATTTTCCATTGAATTTTTTCATTCAAAAATGTTGAATGGTTATTCTTATAGAAATTTTAATTAAATTTATAAAAATAGAAAAAATGTTCAGTAGCTATTCTCAGTATTTCAATGAAAATCTATTTTCCACCATGTATTTTCATAGTGAGTTAATTCGATAGGAATGAAATGAAAAAAATATTTTTTATAACACAAAATTTTCCTTAATTTACGCTGTAAAAAACCTATATTTCAAGTAGTGTGATAACACCACCATTTTGGTTATAGCAAATCTTATGAGGGGATTGGGGTGAGTCGATTGAAGTCGTGATTAAACATGGTGCTTGTTTGATGAATTTATATAATTAAGAAGTAAAGTTATATCTTTCCTATCAACCAATATAATAATTGTTTGTTCCTAATAATTAGTAACATACTTTTACATGTATTAATTCAACTACCTGACACTATCTTCTTTGACTATGGGTTAAGGGGGAAACAAAGTGAGACCAATCTAGAAAGTAGGTTTGGTTTGTGATAACTTCCATCATCACTGCTAAATTATGGCAGGCTTTAAAGACTAAAATGCTTGGAACTATTGGATTGAGGACTATTAAATATTTGGATGTTGACAAGGGTGTTCTATGTTAATTGCTCATTAAAGAATATAGACTTAGAAGTTAGTATATATCCGTCCAAAAGCATAATGTATATATAATATATCGATATTATATAAAAGTTATGTATTGATATTAAATAAAAGTGATATAATCTATTGATATTGTATAAATTATGTATAATTATATATATATAACATATAATTATGTATCATAGATGTATATAAATATATTTATATACATTATTTATACGATATTTATATATTGTATGCAACAATTCATTTTTCTCAAAAAAATGACTTTTTTCAATATCTATCAACTCAAATCTCCTCTAAGCAATTCCAAATTTTAGACATAAGCTCCTCTCAAAATTTCAATTTTTTTGATATATTATTCACTCGAATAATATAGAAACTCAAATATCATGCCCTTTTCTTTCTTCTTCTTCCAATATGACTGCTTAATAATAATAATAAATGTTAACATATGTATTATGATTAAGTCTCTGTTTGAAAATTAAGGAAGATGAGATAAATGAAATTAATTGAAGTCTTGATATTATTTAAGCATATCACTTTCTTCTTTGATAATAAAGTGTTGAACTTTATTACGGACCTAAGATAACATCGATCCAAACCATATTAATTATTGTATTTTTTTAATTATTTCCGTGCTAATAATTGGTATCCGAGCCTTTGAAACATAAGATTTGGAAGGCGATAGCAAATTGTGATGGACGAAATAATTAATATGTTTAGCGTAATTCAACTATTTTATCAAACAACATGCTATATGAAGTCGATTTCGACTAAATGAGTGCAAATTGGTTGAAGAAACTTGAAAAACTGTACGAGAAAAAATTTGTAACAACTAAAATGTTATTAAGGTAACATTTTTCATAATCAAGGCTAGCCAAACAACTAAAGGAAATAGAAATCTACGAAATTAAAATAAAAATACAAGAATAATATTAACTCTTTGGGAATGGGAAATTAGTAAAGAATTCGACTATCTAGTAACCTTATGTCCTAATTCTCGATTTTTATGTCCTCCTACCAAGGGTCATATCCTCGGTGAGCTGAAGTTGCACCATGTCCCACTTAATTACCCTACCCAATACTTTTTAGGCCTACCTCTACCCATCTTCAAGCTATCCATGACCAACATCTCGCACCTTCTCAGTGAGGCATCCGCTCATCTGCTCTTCATATGCTCGAATCATCTCAACCTTCTTCCTGCATATTATCCTCTAGGGGGCACTCCCACATTTGCCCAAATATCTTCATTGCTAATTTTATCTCTCATGATATGTCCATACATCCATCTCTGCTAGTTTCATCTTCTGGACAAGGGGTTCTTGATTAGCTAGCATTCCTGCCTATATAACATAGTCAGTCTAACCACAACTATGTAGAACTTACCTTTAAGTATAGGTGACACATTCTTATCACACAGAACATTAGATCTGAACCTTGATTTCATCCATGCTACTATACGATATACTACATCCTCCTCACTTCATTACCTTGGATAATTGACCCTAGGTACTTGAAACTTCCTCTCTTGGAGATTACCTGAGAGTCAAGCGTCACATCCACGTTTGCATCACGGGACACGTCGTTGAACCTGTACTCCAAATACTCGATTTTGGTCTTTCTCAACTTGAAATATTTTGACTCTAAGGTTTGTCTCCAGACCTTCAACTTCGCATTAATTCTGCTTCGCATCTCGTCAATCAATACGATATCATCTACAAATAACATGTATCATAACACCTTCTCTCGAATACTAAATGTTTTAAAATACATATCAAATATTGTACTATTAATTAATTTTAATTTTGTAATATTGTACACTCTACCCTCCCCAGACTCCACGTTGTGGGATTTCACTGGGTTGTTGTTGTTGTTGTTATTGAAAAATTAGATTTTAGTATAATATAATTTGAAATATATCAAAGTATGCACACCCTTAAAAGAGAAGTTAAGGATGGAATACAAGTTGCAAGGGAAGTGATAGTTTTTAGTAATATTTGGTATTTGACGATGTTATAATGTTGGTGGGGCTTTAATTTTCGAAAATTTGACAGTGATTGAGCTATTACAAACATTATTTTTTCTTGTTAAAGAGTACTAACTTAATTTTAAGTACTTGTACAATCGAATAGCTAATTGGTAGGGTATATTAGATAACATATATTAAGTAGAGTACATAAGAATAATATTCATATAAATTTTTAGTACAATGTCGATTGCAATGGTATAAATAATATAATCATATATGTATTAGTTAAACATTCTATATGTTAAAGTTGTGCAACATCAGCTGATTTTTCTAGTTTGTCTAAGTCATTGGCAGTAGCTATTTTTTAGGTTTTAGTTGTTACTTTGTTAGTTGGTTAAGTCGTATGAAATGAAGTATCCAGCTATTTTTTTCTGCAAACAGTTTAATAGTTTCTCTTCTCTTCCTTTCTTCTCTGTTAACTTTCTTTTCGATTACAGAGCTTTCGGTTATGCTTACTTTAACACTATACAGAGTAAATTATATTATTTTTATTTAATACATTATATTCAATATTATTTATATTTAATATACTCTATTTATTTAATACAATCGATAAAATACACTATTAATATAGCTAATTCAAATATTACTAATTATGATATTATTATTATTATATTATATTTAATATTATTCTTATATACTTAGACTTTTAATTATTGAATTTCAAACCGCAATATGTATTTGTGAAAATCTTATCTACTCTGTCAATTGAGTTGGGCTCAACCAAAAAAAAAAACCAGAATCATTTTATTTTTAATTATTATATTTGTTCTTATTCCTATTGTCTTTTGTAAAGCTGACAAGAGGAAAATATATTTGCAGGGACATGAAATCTGAACTGCGCCGCCATATTTTAACGTTTTCCGTTAAGTGGGCGACATTTACCGAAAACTTTGTCATTTAGGGTGTGGCGGCCTCACTTTCCGTTACTGTCAATTTACTGACGCACTTCCGTCTTGATACGTTTTTTTTTAATTATTGTTATTTTTGCTCTTTATTTATATTTTTAGATATTAAATTCAAGAGAGTTAATTGCTTATATTTATGATTTTATTATGAATATTTATTTTGATTTTTTTCTATTTTTAAGAATAATTTAAAAATAATTAAAAGTGAAAAATAGTGTTTACATAAGTAAAAAAATTTTGTGGGTGTGTATTGCCTCACAAATTTACTTAATTTAAACAAGAGAAAGTATAGTTTAAGTTATTGTATAAAGTAAGAATGAGAGTGTTAAATCGATGACTTAAACAGATCAAAATGAATTGAGTTGATAAATAGATGAGTTATTGATTGGTACAATAATTACTTAGGCTAAAATGAATTGAATTGAAATTGGTTAAAAAAGGTTTCAAAAACCAACACTTCAATTCTTATTAAGTTTTAATTATTTTATTTATTTATTTATTATTTTTTATACCTAATATTTTTTTTAATTCTTATAATCATATACTTCCTCCATTTCAAAATAAGTGAAATATTGGACCCTTTTTTATAGTTCAAAATAAGTGAATTGTTTAAAGTTCAAGAGAGTTGTTCAAAGTTTCTTTTACTTTTGTCCCTGATTTACATTTTATAAGTGATAATTTCAAGAGAGTTAATTGTTCCTACTTATGATTTAACTTTGAATTATTTATATTTTCAAGAATAGTATGAGAATAACTAAAAAGGCTCAATTTATATCCTAATTTATTTTAATGGATGTGTATTGCCTTAACAATCACTTATTTTGAAATGAAAAAGTACTGTATAGCATATCAAATTTTAAAAAATTCATTTCTAAAATTATTGTAATAAGATTTTTTATAAATTAATTTAGACAATCATTTCAATTTTTAATAGATTGAAATAAGTTAAACTAAATTAATAAATAAGCAGTCAATCAAAGTTAAATGCATAATTTTTTAATGTATTTTATTCGATTGGTATGAACTCCAAATTTGAATAAATATTTAGCCAGCCAAATAGCTGGCTCAAGTGAAGATATAGAGCCCATTTGGATGGACTTATTTTAAATAACTTATAAGTTGAAAATTGTTTATAAGTTAAAAAAAATTAGTAGGTGCAGTCTAACTTATTATTTTTTTTACTTATAAGCTGTTTTCAACTTATAAGCTATTTAAAATAAGTTCATTCAAACAAGTTTAATTATTTATTGAAGCTTATTTTAAGCACAAAATGACTTTAAGTTAATCAGTCAAATACTAAAAAAAATTAAAAACAGTTTATAAATAGCTTATAAGCCAATGACTAGGGCCTTTTTGACAAAAGGACTTTACAGCATAATAATATGTGGTCCTTTTTAGCCGCTTACACAATATATACGTTAATTATATGGTCCCCCGTCTTTTGCAACGAATATCTGCCCCCCAAATTAATTGCTCCTCTCATCTTATGTCTTGTAATTTATAATTTAATGGCAAACGTTATTTGATATTTTTTCCATTTTACTTTTTCTTTTAATTTGTGTCACGATCTAAAAATTGAAAAAGTAATGATACTTATCTAATTCACTGATAGATAAATGTAACGAACCGTTGCAGTCGTTATGGGTAGGTCAAGGTTGAAAGAATTGGACCAAAAAACTTTTTGGATAGTGACTTAAAAATTTTAGTCTAGGATAATCTCAGACGAAATATGAGTGAGGTGAGGTCTAGAGCAATACGGGAATGGATTGGAGATGATTTCTTAGTATGGATTAGTTTTTCTAATAGCAAAGACATTAAGGAGTTTGTATGGATTTTCATAATAGAATTCGGGTGAGTAGAACTGCCGGAATTGAACTTGGTATGAAAGGGTTGGTTTGGAACATCAAGAATTGAAGGTGTTTTGTAAAATAGGAGCTTTTGGGGGAGTTTTCGAGTCTCTGATCCTATGCAAGCCGCTATAGTAGGCATCACGCTACTATAGCGGATGTGTATGCAAGTACTGCAGTGGGGTAATTAGGCGCTATAGTGGGGTTTCCCATATGGCGGGGCCATTATATATAGCGAGGTAAGTCGGATTTTATACAGAAAAATCTCAAAACCTCTTATTTTCTTCAATTTCATTTTTGAGTTTGAGAAGGGCTATTTAGGATAGTTTCCACTCAGTTTTCCATCATGTTCAATGATAAAGTTAGTTAATTACTCCCCAATCTTGTGAATTGACTATTAAGCCT
This sequence comes from Solanum dulcamara, assembly GCF_947179165.1. NCBI lineage: Eukaryota > Viridiplantae > Streptophyta > Magnoliopsida > Solanales > Solanaceae > Solanum > Solanum dulcamara. Next base: position 69,424,637 of record NC_077243.1, on the reverse strand, counting down.
TAGAATCTAGAATATTACTTTTGGGGGAGGTTTTGACTTGATTTAATGTTGGAAAAAGCCCCGATTTGGATAGAATGATCATGAATTTATCTAGGATCGAGATTTGAGTATAATTCGAGTTTAATTAGGTCATTATCATTGATTGTTTGTATTTATTTATTATTTTAGACCAAGAACAAGCCAAGGCATTGCAAAGAAGGAAAGCTCATGTTCTTAAGAGTTTTCAAGTCTTGATTCGAGATAAGAGATGGTTTGTGCGTTTTCAAATTGTGTATATATGCATGTCTACTGCTTTGAAGTATTACTTGTGCATTGCATGTGGGAAAAATATATGGGATGAATATGAAATGACATCATGTTAATAATCCCATGTAATAAACTAAATTATTTACTTGTGGTTTCAAGTGTAGTTGTTCATGGTGATTGTGCATGTTATTTGTGATTGCTGGTTGGCTCGGTACTTATTTATATATGGTTAGCTCGAGTACCACGCCGGTATATATTTACTATCAATGGTTGATTCAGATACCATGCGGGTACACTATCAAATTTTGTGTGGGTTCCTTGAAAGGATCGAGTATGTGTTGTTGTGATCATATGGGACATGTTTCATGCATTTATTAATTCAAGATTTATGGTTGAGAGTCTATATCGGTTGATACTTGTGATATATGTGTTGATTTGTGTTACTGTATTGTGGTTAATTATTTACATTCTTATCTTAAAACTTGTCATATAATCCTACCAGTACACTGTGTTGTGTGTTGATTATGCACTTACTCTTTCTTTGTTGAGTATAGGGCACATTTAGGAGGTGGTTTCGACCTTAATTATGATCCTTGAGACTGCTGAATCCAATGGTGAGCTATTTTGTTTGGGCTGTCTTGGATTCTACTTAGTTCTTTGTCCCTCTTTTCAGACTCAGACATTCTTAGACTTTTATGTTTTATGCTTATCATTTGGGGTTGCATACCTTTATTGTAGACTTTGTTATAGTTTTGATACCATGACTTTTGGGTTCTAGGGGGATTTTTATTCCGCAATAATTTGATAATAAATTTGATTTATGGGAATTAAATTTCTTATTGTTTTAACGATTACTTTTAAGACTATTTTCCTTTATAAATGAGTTAATCAGTTAGCTACTAGGCCAGAGTTTGGTTTTCCCGTCAGAGGATTAGTGTGAGTATAACTCATGATGGTCTAGGTCGTGAGAAAGTTAGAATCAGAATCTGTGGTTTGTTGATCTCATTGTAACAAAATGAGTCTAGTAGAGGCTTGCAGAATAGTTTGGTGTTGTCTATACTTTTCTTCGATAGGCTACCGAATTTTAGAAAAAACACTCTCTTTTTTCCACTTTCATGTTATAACTTGATTCCAATTGGTATCTGGCGATCCAAATTAACTTTCTTCACTTTTTTGTCCGAAAATAATCATGAGTGGTAATGGTGCAAGGAAAGTAGCTCCAAAAAGAGAGCCAGCAGCAGAGCCAGCAGGCAAGGAAAATGTTGAGGTCGAGGTAAGGGAAGGGTTAGAGAGAGGGAAACACCTGCCAGAGGTAGAGCTCAGGCAGGAACAGTACCAAGGAAAGATACCCTCCCTCAGCCTAGGACCATGTGGATATTGAAGTTGAAGAGGAGACAGAGCCAGAGGTAGCAACACAAGCTAGGGGTACAAGTCCTCCCCCATGTCTTCTAGAGCAGTTCAACAGGAATTGACCTTTTTTTAGTGAGCTAGCATGTACTAGAGCCACCCTCACTTTGTCCTCTCGCTCTAGGTGCTCAATCATTTGCTACTACATCCCCAAGAAGGAGGAAGCTTTGGGTAATGATGTATTTTTTCATCCTTTAATGAGCCTTATGATGATCAGTACGGAGCATGAGATGCTGACTAAGTTCCTAAATTTGAAGCCTCCAGTGTTCCATGAACTAGAGAATAAGGATTCATTTGAGTTCATCTTGGATTGTCGTGAAAAGTTGCAAAAGTTGGGCATTATACAACAGCATGGGGTTGATTTTGTGATATTTCAGATTCAAGGCAAAATCAAGCAGTTGTAACAACCTGTCCCTGTCGTTATGGATAGGCCAACGGGGAAGGACTTTGGGTCAGAAAACTCTGCATAGTAACTTCGGAAAAATTTAGCCTAGGTCAGAATTGGATGAATTATAAGTCAGGTGAGGTCTAGCGTGACCTGGGGAATGGTGGGGGATCGAATCTCTAGTTTGACTAGGTAAGATGATATCCATGACGATATGGAGCATTTACAACTTCTAAAATTGCTTCTGGGCGAGTAAAACTTTCGAAATTGGACTTGTCGTGAAGGGTACCTTTTAATAAGTCTTTGAAAGGGGTGTGTTATGAAATTGGGGCTTGGATCTAAAATTCTGAGCTCACTATTTCTGCATATCCCTTCAAAGCGGGATTATTCCCGCCAAAGCTAGACCGCCAGAGCGGGATAGGTCCCGCCAAAGCAGAACAGTCGCGTCTTAAGTCGAGAAAAATCCCAAAAATGGTTTATTTCTATAACCACAGTTTCTAGAACGACATAAGTCGACCTGGGGCTATTTTCATCAATTTTCCATGAAATTCCATGCTTAAGGTAAGAATTTTATTCCCTAAATTTATCCTTCGATTCCTAATGCTTATAAACTAGGATGGGTGATCATTGTGAGAGGGTTTTGGCTTGTAGGTAAGGGTAGAAAATAGCCCTAGGGTGGGATAAGGATCATGAGTTTGGTCTAGGATGAGAATCAATGCTAGATTTTATGTGAAACGATCACTTGTTGTCCTGTTTTGTGATAAACCTATTCTTGGTGAAATAGTATTGACTATGGTTGTGAAATTGTGATTGGTTGTATGTTTTGGATCGGATGTCACATTTCGACAAATATTTAAATCGGGTATCATATACGGACACAAGTCTTGGATCGGGTGTCACGTTCTGACATAGGTTAAGTTTTTGCAGGTCCCCGAGTGGACCCGTATGTGAAGTGGTATGATATTGAGATTATGAATTATGATCTTGCTGAGTACTATTGAGGTTATATGAGTTATCTATTCGGTATATATGTGTTTATTGTGTTGAGTTTATTTATCAATGATCCACTTATTGATACTACACTTACTCTGCTTTGTTAAGTACCGGAATATTCAGCTGGCTGCAGAGAGAACTCATCTAGAAGAGTAGTTGTTTTGAGTCCAAAGGTGAGTTGTTTCTTTCAAGCCGCCATGGACTCTCCTATGTTCTAGTTCTTTTCCAAGACTAAGATTTCGAACATTGTTTTAAGTTCCATAACTATGTTTGGGGTTGTTCTCCTTTTCAAGATTTGTTAGTTTTAGAGTTTTGGTACGGTGACTTTCAGTTCCTAAGATGTTTTTCTCATGTAAGTTAATAACTAGATTATTTTTTAAGTTTATGGGAACTTAGTAGTTCTTTTTGATTTAAACCTGCTTCTGCATCTTTAAATCTGTTTACATCTTGCAATTATTATTAGTTGGCCTGTATGAATGGTTCTCCCATCGAAGGGTTAGAGTGGGTGCCACTCGACTGCTTCTGGTGATCCAAATTGGTATTTGGTGATCCGAATTGATATCTAACTTCTTTCACTCTTGTTCGCAGATGGTTAACACATGCTATAACTATGTACGACCCGTATCTCCAGTAGAGCCAGAGAAAGAGCCCGTTGTTCGAGAGAAAGGTCGAGGTAGAGGTAGGAGAGGGAGATGTCATAGGGGCAGAGGGAGAGAAGCACCTGTCAGAGTAGAGGTTCCAATTGAGGAGGTATACGTAGGTGAGGCCCCTTATTCTCTCCAGAATGAGTTAGAGAGATATAGAGGTTGGAGAAGAGGAAAATGTGAAACAGGAGGAAGACACGAAAGCTGGGGCTACTGGTCTTCCGCCTCTGGACCCCATACTAGCTCAGCGGATCATGGACTTTTTGAGTGGGTTGGCTGGTACTGGAGTCATCCCCACTATGCCCGCAGCACCAGCTCCTGTTGCTCTTCCTGTTGCTACTGCAGCTCAGCTAGCAGATAAGATGGTAGGCGCTGATGCCTTTTTCATACCACTCATGGGTCTTGTGATGACTGGTACTGAGCATGACATGCTCACCATGTTACTAAGTCTCAAACCTCTAGACTTCCATGATACTGAGAATGAGGATGCTTATGAGTTTATCCTTGATTGCTATGAGAGGTTGCACGAGCTGGGTATAGTGAACCAGTATAGAGTGGAGTTTGTGAAATTTTAGCTATAGGGTGAAGCCAAACAATGGTGGAGGGTTTATGTAGAGTTCCATTTGCCAGTGTTTCCCCCACTTACTTGGGTTCAGTTTCATGTCCTGTTTCTATAAAAGTATGTGTCCCTTACTATGAAGGACCGAAAGAAGGATGAGTTCATGGTACTGGAGTAGGGAGGGTTATCAGTGGCTACTTATGAGGCTGAGTTTCATGCGTTATCCAGGTATGCTACTCAACTGGTCACTATTGAGGAAAAAAGGATCAAGTTGTTTGTAAAGGGGTTGAACCCCGAGTTGCAGGTGTTGTTAGTTCATATGACTTCATCAGGCAGGAGATTCAACGAAGTCACTGACTTTGTGAAAAAGGCGAAAGGTGTGAGAAAATATGGGTAGGCCAAAGGTTTGGCTAAGAAAAATAAGAGCACAGGTAGGTTCTAGGGATCCTATTCTAGCGGGTCAGAAAGGCCGATAATTGCAACCCGTCCAATTCAGTCAACGCTGCCCACTTCTAGTGGCAGTTTTTCAGGTGCTTTATAACAGCATCTAGCCTATGAGGGTTAGGGAGCATCATTCCTAGGTAGCAGGCTATCTTTTGATCGTGGCTTTTTTAATTGTGGAGAGTCAGGACATATACGGAGGGACTGTCCTCACCGCCGTGGGACAGTTTTAGCATCCAACAGGCCAGAATAGTAGTACTAGTGGCTGGGGGGAGCAATGGTAGAGGACGTCCACAAGGTGGGTGTGGAGGAAATCTGAGAGGCCGTGGAGGCCGAGGTAATGGTAGTGCAGGTCAAGAAGCACCCAGCCAAGAAGGGAGGTAGCCCATCAGGATGATCGGCCCAAGTTTTATGCATTTTCGGGCAAGACCGAGCTAGAGGCGTCTAATGCAGTGATCATAGGTACTATTCTTATTTGTGATCGAATGGCTACTATTTTGTTTGATTGGGCTTACACTTATTCTTATGTTTCTATAAAATATATCTTGGGTTTTGATAAACTGTCTGATATACTAGATGCCCTGTTGACATTTCTACCCCTGTTGGAGAGTCAACCATAGTCACCTATGTGTGTCGTGCTTGTTCTATGGTGTTTATAGTATACCAAACTTGGGTTGATTTAGTGATTTTAGACATGACCGATTTTGATGTAATCTTAGGCATGACTTGGTTATCCCTTATTATGGTGTGCTTAATTGTAATGCAAAAATTGTAGCTCTAGAGATCCCGAAGGGGAAAGGTTAGAGTGGGAAGAGATGTACAAGCCTAAGCCAGCTAAGATCATATTTTTTCTCTATGATAAATAAAAATGCAGGATTATTTGGCCTATTTGGCCCATATTCAAAATGCGGATGTAGAGTCTCCTTCTATCGAGTCTATTCTAGTAGTGTGTGAATTTTTGAAAGTGTTCCCTTCAAACTTGCCTGGTATGCTCCTGACCGAGATATAGATTTTTGCATTGTCTTAGAGTCGGGCACTCATCAAATTTCTATTCCTCCCTACCGTATGGCTTTGGCAGACTTGAGAGAGCTTAAGGCTCAGACCCAAGAACTTCTTGATAAGGGATTTATTCATCCCAGTGCTTTCCCTTGGGGTGCTCCAGTGTTGTTTTTCAAGAAAAAAATAATAGTATGAGAATGTGCATTGACTAACGACAACTAAATAAGGTTATCATCAGAAATAAATATCATTTTCCTCATATTAATGACCTTTTTGATCAGTTGCAAGGTGCAACAATCTTCTCAAAAATTGATCTAAGGCCTGGGTACCATCAGTTGAAGATTAGTCCTGAGGATGTTCCCAAAACTGATTTTAGAACTAGGTATGGGCACTATGAATTTTTGGTGATGTCTTTTGGGCTAACCAATGCACCTGCTGCCTTTATGAATTTGATGAATGTAGTATTCAAGTCGTTCCTAGATTCATTTGTGATCATGTTTATAGATGATATTTTGGTATATTCAAAGAGTGAACATAAATATGCAGACCATCTCCGAATTGTATTAGGTATTTTGGGAAGATAAAAGTTGTATGAAAAATTGTTTAAGTGTGAATTATGGTTGCCTTTTTAAGCCATGTTGTATCAAAATAAGGGGTAATAAACCACAAAAGATTGAGGCGGTTAAGAACTAGGCTCGTCTAGTTACGTGATCGAGGCTGGAAGTTTTGTAGGACTGGATAATTATTATCGTCGGCTCGCAAAGAAATTTGCTTCTATCGCTACTCACTTGACCAGGCTAACTAAAAAGGAGGTGTCATTCGAGTGGAATAGAAAGTTCTAAGAGAGCTTCCAAAGGCTTAAGACTTTTCTGACCACAGCATCAATTTTGACCCTGCCGGTCAAAAGTAAGGACTTTATTATTTATTGTGATGCTTCAAATTTAGGTTTGGGTATTTTTTTGATGCAGGATAAGAATGTGGTAGCTTATGCTTCGCAGCAGTTGAAGGTGCATAAGAGGAACTACCCGACTCATAACTTGGAGTTGGCAACGGTAGTGCTTGCACTGAAAATCTGGAGGTATTATCTGTATGACATCAAGTGTGAGATGTTTACTGATACCACAGCTTACAACATGTGTTCACACAGAAAGAATTGAATTTGAGATAATGAAGGTGGATGGATTTGCTCAAAGACTACGATGTCACCATCCAGTATCATCCAAGTAAGGCTAATGTGGTAGCAGACTCACTAAATCAAAAATTGATTAGTATGGACAGTCTAGCCTATTTGGGAGCCTGCAAATTGCCCCTGGCTAAAGAAATTCATGCCTTGGAGGCTAGGTTCATGAGATTAGGCATCTTAGAGAAGGGTGGGGTAATGACTAGTGTTGATCTAAGGCCCACTTTTATAGAAGAGATTAAAACCAAGAAATTTTAAGATGTGACTTTAAATGAAATTAGAGGAAGGGTATTGATGGGCAATGCCCAAGATTCAACACTTGGTTCAGGTGGGGTGCTCTACTTTAGAGGAAGGATTTGTGATCTTCGAGTGGATAGATTAATTTAGAAAATTCTGTCTGAATTTCATGGTTCACGGTATTTTATTCACTCTGGGGTCACCAAGAAGTATCGAGATCTAAAATGACTATATTGGTGGTCGGGTATGAAGAAAGAAATAGCTGAATATATAGACAAGTGCCAGAATTGTCAATAGGTGAAGTATGAGCACCAAAGACCTGTAAGTTTACTTCAAAGAATGCCCATTACGGAATGGAAGTGGGAGAGAATAGCCATGGATTTTGTGGTGGGACTTCCCAAGACTTTGGGGAAGTATGACTTCATTTGGGTGGTGGTTGACAAGTTAACAAAGTCAGCACATTTTATCTCGATTAGAGTGGACTATAATACACAACAGCTGGCAAGGATTTATGTGAAGGAAATAGTAAGCATGCACGGGGTGCCCCTTTCTATCATTTTAGACCGTGGTACATAGTTCACATCTAAATTTTTGGGGAAGTTGCATCAATAATTGGGCACTCAACTCACTTTCAACACTGCTTTCTATCTATAGACCAATGTGCAGTCAGAAACGACTATCCAAGTGTTGAAAGATATGTTGAGGGCATGTGTGATCGATTTTGGAGGACATTTGGAAAAATTCTTGACTCTGTGTGAGTTCTCCTACAACAATAACTACCACTCCATTATTAAAATGGCACAATTCGATGTTCTTTATGGGAAGGGGTGCATGTCTCTCACAGGTGGTTTAAAGATGGAGAAGTGGAGCCATTGGGGGGTAGCCTTAGTTAGGGATGCTCAGGATAAGGTAAGGAGCATCTAAGCTAAGCTTCTAGCAGCTCAAAGTTGTCAGAAAGAATATGTTGACCGCAAGTTAAGGGATATGATATTCGAGGCTGGTGATCAAGTACTTCTAAAAGTGTTACCCATTAAAGGGGTAATGAGGTTTGGTAAGAAGGGCAAATTCAGTCCTCGTTATATTGGCCCTTTTAAATTATTGACTGTGTAGGGCCAGTGGCATATAGATTGGCCTTACCACTTAGCTTGTCTAGGGTATACCCAGTGTTCCATGTATTAATGCTGAAAAAGTACCATGGAGATGGGGACTACATCATTAAATGGGACTCAGTGTTATTAGATAAGGACCTTCAGTATGAGGAAAATCCAATTCGAATTCTTGATCGTGATGACCAGAAGTTGAGGACTAAAGAAATTAATATGGTTAACGTGTAACAAAAACATCGTTCGGTGGAGGAAAATACTTGGGAGGCTATAAAGGATATGCGAGACAAGTATCCTCAACTGTTCGTCGAAACAGGTACTACTTAACCTCTATATTAGCTTTATTTTCCTAGTTAGTCACTCGAGGATGAGTGAAAGGTAAATTGGTATCTATTATAATAATATGTCTCTGCCGTTATTGATAGGCCAGCGGGGAAGGATTTTGGGCAAAAAAAGTACGGGTAGTAACTTCGAAAAAACTTAGCCTAGGCTAGTCTTAGATGAATTCTGAGTCAAGTGAGGTCTAGGATGATCTTGTGAATGGTGGGGGATTGAATCTCTAGTTTGAATGGGTAAGCTGATAGCCAAAAGGTTACGGAGCATTTATGTCCTCGTTGAATCGCTTTCGGCGAGTAAAACTCCCAAAATTAGACTCAACATGAAGGATATCTTTTAATAAATCTTTGAAAGGGGGTGTATTATGAAATGGGGTCTTGGAGCATAAACACCAAGATCACTCTTTATATCCCATCAGAGTTGGATTATTCCCTCCAGAACGGAGCCGTCAAAGTGTGATAGGTCCCGCCAGAGCAGGACAATCACAACTTAAGTCGAGAAAAATCTAAGAAATGGTCTATTTTTGTAAAAATAGTTCCTAGAACGATAGGAGGTGGCCTAGGGCAATTTTTATCAATTTTTCAAGAATTTCCACACTTAAGGTAAGAATTTTACAACCTAAATTCATCCTTTAATTCCTAATGCTTATAAACTAGGATGGGTGATCACTGTGGGAGGGTTTTAGCCTGTGGGTAAGGATGGAAAATAGCCCTAGGATGGGATTAGGATCATGGGTTTGGCCTAGAATGAGAATCAAGCTATTTTTCATGATATTTAGGCCATTTTATGGTTGCTTGATATATATATATTTATTATTTTTAGACCAAGAACAAGCGGTACGAATCCAAAAAGAAAAATCTCTTGCATTCTAAGGTTGTTGAAGCCCAAATTAGAGGTAGGTGATGGTTTTGTTTTCTGTATATGTTTCATGTACTTGTTAAATTGTTGCATGATAAGCATATGTGTATGTAAATAGGGAAACATGCTAGATTTTATGTGAAATGATCACTTGCTGGCCTATTTTGTGATGAACCTGTTCTTGGTGAAATAATATTGACTATGGTTGTGAAATTATGATTTCTTGTATGATTGGGATTGGGTATCACTTTTCGACACATAATTAGATCAGGTGTCACGTTTCGATACATATTTGGATCGGGTGTCATGTACGGATACAAGTCTTGGACCGGGCGTCACGTTTTGATATAAGTTTAGTATTTATAAGTCCCTTGAGTGGACTCTTATGTAAAGTTGTATGATATTGAGGTTATGAACTATGATCTTGCCGAGTACTGTTCAGGTGATATGAGTTAGCTATTCAGTATATATGTGTTTATTATGTTAAGTTTACTTGTCCATGATCTGCTTAATGGCTAACCGCATGATCCTGCCAGTATACTATTGATTTTATGTGTTGATACTATACTTGCTCTGTCTTTATTGAGTACAAGGAATATTCAGCCGACTGCGGAGAGACCTCGCCTAGAGGAGTAGTTGTTTCGATTCCAATGGTGAGTTATTTCTTTCAAGCTGCCTAGACTCTCTTTTGTTCTAGGACTTTTTTGAGGACTAAGATTTCAAACACTGTTTAAAGTTTTTCATAACTATGTTTGGGGTTGTTCTCCTTTTCAAGACTTGTTAGTTTTAGAGTTTTGGTACGATAACTTTCAGTTCGTAGGATGTTTTTTGCATGTTAAGTTAATGATTAAATTGTTTTCTAAGTTTATGTGAACTTAGTAGTTCTTTTTGATTTTTAAATCTACTTCCGCATCTTTAAAGTTGTTTATATCTTACATTTGTTATTAGTTGGATTGTAAGAATGGTTCTCCCATCGGAGGGTTAGAGTGGTTTCAGTCATGGTAGGTCAGGGTCATAACAGTAGTGGTGGAGAGCTTATGTGGAATGTCACTCATCGGTTCTGCCTCTTTTTAGTTGGACACTATTTCACACTTTGTTCCTTTAGAAGTACGTTCCTCATACTTTGAGAGCTAAAAAGAAGAATGAGTTTATAGCTCTTGAGTAAGGTAGTATAACAGTTACAGCCTGTGAGGCTAAGTTTCATGTCTTGTCCTTTAGTATGACAGTTACAGCCTGTGAGGCTAAGTTTTATGTCTTGTCCTTTGCTACTCAGCTTGTTAACACTAAGGAGGAAAGAATTCACTATTATGTGAAGGGACTAAACACCAATTTTCATAGCTTATCTATGCACTTGACCTCTACAGGTAAGAGCTTCAATGAGATATCGGATTATGTTAAGAGAATTAATGGAGTTCAACGGGTTAGGCAGGCCAAGAATTGGCTAAGAGGCCCAAGCATGTGAGAAACTACAATGGTTCTTCCTCCAAGGATTCTGGTCAGCAAATATTTTTCGCTCATCTGATTCAGTCAGTTATGCTCATTTCTATGTTGGTTATTTAGGGTCCCACAATAATCTCTAACTCAGGGTGGTCAAGAAGATTCTTATTCTTCAGCCATTAGGCCCTCACTTGACTAAGAATGCTTTAATTATGATGAGTAGGGACACTTTAAGAGGGAATGCCCTCACAAGAAAACAGTTGGACAAATGCAACAATAGATAAAGGTTGTGGTACCAGTGGGTAAAGGTAATAATGATAGAAGGCGTCCATAAGGTGGGCGATGAGGTAATCAGAGAGGTCATGGAGGCTGATGAAATGATAATGCAGGAAGAGGAGTGGTGCAACTAAGTATAGGGGTTGTCTGTACTGATGACATAGCTCAGTGTTATGCTTTTCCAGAGAAGATTAAGGCTGAGGCATCAGACGCAGTCATAACAGGCACTATTTTAGTTTGTGACTGAATGGTTATCATTTTGTTTGATCTTGACTAATGTGTGATATTCTTGATGTCCCTATCCATATATCTATCTCGGTTAGAGAGTCTATAGTTGTTACCCATGTATATCGTACTTGCTATGTTTTTGTTTATGGATTTTCAGACTTGGGTAGATTTGGTCATCTTGGATATGGATGATTTTGATATAATCTTTGGTATGACTTGGTTGTTCCTTTATTATGTTATGCTTAATTATAATGCTAATACTTTGACTTTAGAGAAATATTAGAATGAAAATGGATGTATAAGCCTAAGCTAGTAAAGATCATATCTTTCATTCGAGCTAGCAAGATTTACGGGGAAGGGTTGCTTAGCCTACCAGGATCATCTTCCGGATATTAGTGCAGAGCCCCTTCCATTGAGTCAATCCCTGTAGTTTAAGGAAGTCTTTTCCTACAAATTTGTCTGGTATGCCTCCGGACAGAGACATTGAATTTTGTATTGATTTAGAGCCGAACACTTACCCAATCTCTATTTCTCCCTATCGCATTGCTCCGGCAGAGTTGAGGGAACTTAAGACTCAGATTCAAGAACTTTTTGATAAATGTTCTATTCATCCTAGTATTTCTCATTGGAGTGCTCCAGTTCAGTTTGTAAAGAAAAGGATATAACTTAAGGATGTGCATTGATTATAAACAGTTGAATAAGGTCACCATCCGAAATAAGCAACCCTTGCCTGTATAGATAATCTATTTGATCAGTTTCAAGGTGCCTTATTTTTCTTTAAAATTGATTTAAGGTCGGGGTACCATCAATTAAAGATTAGGCATGAGGATGTTCCTAGAATGGAATTTAAGACTCAATATGGATATTATTAGTTCTTAGTAATGTTGTTTGGGTTAACTAATGCGCTGATAACCTTTATTAGTTTGATGATGGATTGTTCCAATCATTTTTAGATCCCTTCGTGATTATCTTTATTGATGATATCCTAATCTACTCCAAGAGTAAGGAGGAGCACATAGATCACCTTCGTATTGTTCTAGGTATCTTGGGAAAATAGAAGTTGTATGCTAAATTTTCCAAGTGTGAATTATGATTGTCTTCGGTTGCCTTCTTAGGGAATGTTGTTTTTAAAAGAACGAGTGATGGTAGATCCCCAAAAAATGGAGGCAATTAAAAATTGGGTCCGACCTAATTCTGTGGTTGAGGTTAGGAGTTTTTTGGGACTTTCTAGCTATCGCAAATTTTTCAAGAATTTCACTTCTATTGCATGCATCTGACAAGATTGACTCAAAAGGAGGTACTATTTGAGTGGTCTGACAAGTGTGAAGAGAGCTTTCAAAAGCTCAAGGCCCTTTTGACTACAACGCTTATTCTGACATTGCCGGTTGAAGGTAAGAACTTTATTGTTTGTTGTGATGCTTCACATTCGAGCTTGGATTGATGTGTTGATGCAGGAAAGGAATTATGTAGCCTATGCTTCAAGGAAGTTGAAGATTCATGGGAGGAACTACCCAACACATGATTTGGAGTTGGCAGCAGATAGTGTTTGCTCTCAAAATCTAGTGCCACTATCTTTATGGTGTCAAGTGTGAGATGTTCACCGATCATTACAGTCTACATTATGTGTTAATCTAGAAAGATTTAAATCTAAGTCAGATCAAATGGATAGAATTGCTCAAGGATTATGATATCACAAACTCAGATGTACCGTGATTTGAGGCAGCTTTATTGGTGACTTGGGATGAAGAGGAACATAGCTGAATTTGTGACTAAGTGTGAGAATTGTCAATAGGTGAAGTATGAGCATCAAAGGAATGTATGTTTTCTTCAGAGAATTCCTAATCCTAAACGAAGGTATGAAAGGATATCCATGCATTTCATGGTGGGACTTCCTAAGACCTTGTAGAAGTATGACTATATTTGAGTTATTGTTGATAGGTTGACTAAATCACTTCACTTCATTCCAGTCAGAATGAATTATAATTCTAAACAATTGGTGAGGATTTCTGTCAATGAGATAGTAAGGTTGTGCAGGGTGCTTCTTTCTATCATTTCAAATTGTGGTATCTAGTTTACTTTGAATTTCTTGGGTAAGTTCCATGAGTTTGGCACTCAATTCACTTTCAGTACAACTTTTCACCCTCAGATTAATGGTTAGTCAAGGCGAATGATTTAAGTGTTTGAGGACATGAAGAAAACATGTGTGATTGATTTTGGGGGCCATTGGAATCATTTCTAGCCATTATCTGAGTTCTCTTATAATAATAACTATCACTCCAGCATTAATATGACACCATTTGAGGCACTCTATGGGAGGGGATGTAGATCTCCCATAGGGTGGTTTAAGGCTAGTGATGTGAAACCTTTGTGAGTTGACTTGGTAAGGGAAGCACAAGAAAATGTAAGAGGTATTCAAGCTAAGTTGGTGGCGGACCAGAGCAGGCAGAAGGAGTATGCAGACCGCAAGATAAGAGACATGACATTTCAAGTTGGTTAGCAAGTCCTATTGAAGGTGTCACCCACGAAAGGAGTCATGATGTTTGGTAAGAAGGGTTATCTTATCCCTTGTTACATTGATCCATTTGAGATTCTTCAGAGTGTTGGGCTAATGGCTAATAGATTGTCTCTACCGCCTAGCTTAATCGGAATCCCTCCAATGTTTCATATATCTATGCTGAAGAGGTACCATGGGGATGGAGATTATATTATCAAGTGAGACTCAATATTATTGAATAAGAATTTTTAGTACGAAGAGAAGTCGATTGCAATTCTTGATTAGGATGTCAGTAGATTGAGGACTAAAGAGATCAAATAAGTTTAGGTTCAATGGAAGCATCATCCAATTGATGAAGTCACTTGGAAAATTTAGAAGGGGATGTGGGAAAAGTAACCTCACTTGTTTGAGGAATTAGGTAGTACCTTCTTCTTAACTTAGGTGTAACACCCCAAATATTTCTACGCCAAGGCCCATAGCATTTTTCATGTACGTATAGGATCGTACTCGATGAATTTAAAGGGCATTCATGAGTTAGGATATTCCTAAAGTAATTCAAGGGTATTATATGTGATTTAGGGTCATAAGGGATCCCTACAACCAAGCCAAGTCCAAAGAATTCGTTTCGGCTAAGTTTTCGAATGAGTTCGTATAAGGGTCAACTTCCAATGACCATATCTCTTTGAATATAAATAATTGGGTGGACCTTGACCTATCAGGAGTTAGAGGATTCTCCCGATGTTGGGACAGGTAAGTTAAAGGTTTTTGATTTTTTTTTGTGTGCATGCATTGTTAGATCCGGTACCAATTTGTGGGTTGTTGCTTTATTTCTTGCTAAGAGGTATGATGAATATCTCGAATTATTATTGGAGTCCTATTTGGTGTCTACCCCCATTGATAAGGGTTGTCCCGTGTTTATCTTGCGCAAAGTTGTTCCTAGTGATCTCCTTAGGCTTGACATGGTAGTCTTGATGTTATTCTCGAATTGAAGGGTTATGATTCAGTAGCAAAGAGGTAGGTTATTTCTTATCTTAAGGCTCGAAATTTGATTCTAAGGGTTGCATTTATCATATTGTGTGGGTTAGGAATGTCAACTCCAAAAGTCATTCTTTTGAGTTGGCTCCCATAGCTAATGAGTTTTATGACATGAATGTGCATTGTCATCTAGGTAAGGCCAATGTGTGTCCGGTATACTTAGTAGGGTTTTTATAGGGAGCGTGGCTCATGTTGATGAATGGAAGAGGGAGTTGTAAGGGATGTCCATCGGTTGGCTAGATTGGGGTGAGGTTGAGTGGTTCTGATCATGGTGGTGCAAATTAGGTCCGAATCGTCTTTAGTAGTAGATGTTAAGTCAAAAAAGACCTTGATCCATCATTGGTAAGGTTGAAGAAATTAGTGGGCGATAAGAAAGTAGAAGTTTTTTCCCAAGGGGGAGATAGAGTACCTAGTTATCAAGGTTAGTTATGTGTTCTGAGGTTGGTGATATTAGGTGAGTCATGGTTGATATAAAAGGAGTAGGTGTTTCGTATTGTGATGATTGAAGTATGCTTATTCCATTTAAGTCTATGGGCATAGAGAAAGAGATAGACGGGACCTTGTTGTATGAAATAGATAGGTAAGAGTATATTGGTGCTCACTTGGTAGGAATTTAATGAAAATGTGGATGTAGAGATGCTAAGGTAGGCATAAAAATTCTTAGGTGATTACAACTTCAAGGGAGCCATAAAGTGGTTACAATGGTAGGTTTGAATGTGTGGTTATAAATATGTGAGTGATTGAAGTAGGCTATTGATGACTTTTGTTAAGGGTTTCAAGTGATTGTATTAGAGTGGTTATAGAACTAGGCTTGAATATAATGTTGATGGCATAGGGGTGAATGTATGATGTATTGGGTGTTTTGTTATTAGGTCTTGAGGTTTGTGAAAGATGGTAGTAAGGGGTAGTACTCTTGGAATAAATTTTCCTATGGAGGTTTAAGATCCTAAGGGTTTTTGGTAAGGTGGCCTATGAATGTGATTTGTCATTGGAGCTATCCCCGATTCATCCGGTGTTTCATGTGGTCATATTGAGGAAATGCGTGGGGAATCCTAGTTCCATCGTCCCATTGAAAGTAGTGAATGTTGAAGAAATCTTGACCTATGAAGTGGTTCCGGTCAAAATTTTAAACCGACAAGTTAAGAGGTTGAGGAAAAGGGAAGTTGTTTCCGTCAAGGTACTTTGGAGAAATCAACAAGTTGAAAGTGTTACATGGGAAGTGAAAATGGCTATGATGAAACGTTATCCTCATCTCTTTCATTCTACTCAAGCCTAAGGTAATAAGCCATTCGTGTTCAAATATTTAAGACTCTTATGTTTCAATTTTTCCTAAGTCCTCACGTGCATGCATATTCATGAAGTTGAATGTTTAAGACTTTTATGTTTCAATTTTTCCTAAGTCCTCATGTGCATGCATATTCATGAAGTTGAATTTTAAAAGTTATGGTTTATGCTAAAGTTTAGAGATTTCGTGTTTTATGCATTTCAAGTGTCATTGTATATATGTTGGGTTGCTAGTCCTCGTGCCATGTTCCCTTCTATGCTAATGATTCTCATTCGAGGACGAATGTTCCCAAGGGGGAGATAATGTAACACCCCAAATATTTCTACGCCAAGGCCCGTAGCATTTTTCATGTACGTATAGGATCGTACTCGATGAATTTAAAGGGAATTCATGAGTTAGGATATTCCTAAAGTAATTCAAGGGTATTATATGTGATTTAGGGTCATAAGGGATCCCTACAACCAAGCCAAGTCCAAAGAATTCGTTTCGGCTAAGTTTCCGAATGAGTTCGTATAAGGGTCAACTTCCAATGACCATATCTCTTTGAATATAAATAATTGGGTGGACCATTACCTATCAAATTAAAGGTCTTTGAGTCTTCTTTCCAACGCCACCAAGATTACAATTTTTAGAGTTTGGAGTCAAAAGTTATGACCATTTTACCACAAACTATCTCTGCAGAAATTTTTGGCCTGGCACTGCAGTGGCGCTAGCCTCAGTAGTTTGGGCGCTGGCGCGGCGCGCCAGCTATCGCGCCAGCAGGGGTTTTGGCTCGTTTTCCAGATTTTAAGGTCATTTTAGTCTCTTTTTTGTTTTAAACCAAAGTGAGGTCGTTTTGGGGACTAAATTGACCCTATCTAAAGATCCTAAACCTTCTAACTCTCTCATTTTCTCACAATTAGACTAAAACACTCAATCCTCTCCTCTCAAAGTTCTCCCAAGGGTTTCAAAAAGAAAATCTAGGGTTCCATTCAAGGTTCTTCAAGTCTCCATTACTCTCAAGCTTGCATTTGGGAATTTTTCTCCAAGGTATGTGGGTTTTCATCCATGGGTCCTTCCACCCATGGAGCCCAAAAGTTTTCTCAATCTAGTATTTCCATTTTAAATGATAAAATCTTATGTTATCTTACATAATGGTTCCAAATGCATAGACTGTGGTATATTTAAGTTTATTTACTCCTATTGATATATATGTGTATTGACTCTTAATTTCAAGTGATGAGAAATTTTAGGGATTTTCATACTACGATTCCAAATGTATAGATTCTTGGATATTTGAAGTTTATTACCTATATTGACTTATGTTGATTCATATTTACATGAAATGGATAGTTTATCAAGGTACTTATCTGAAGGTTTGAAAGTAGTTTTAAAGTGCATATGGTGGGTTATTTTAAGATGTTTGATTAGATGCATTCATATCACTCTCATGCATACAAGTATTCTTTAAATGTATTTGAAAGTTATATGAAATGAACCCACCTAGTTTACTTATGTTGAAATGAAGTTGGATTGAAAGTTTGACTCTAAATGAAAGTTTATGAAGCAAATGCCTATATTCAAGGGAGTCTTGTGAAATGATTGAATGATTGATTCATAAAAGGGCTTCTTAGCCAAATTAAGGTTTCAATGTGAAAGGACAATTCTCACATTGAATCAAATGAAATGTCTTTATGAAATGCTTGATTGATAAAAGGGCTTCTTAGCCAAATTAAGGTTTCAATGTGAAAGGACAATTCTCACATTGAATCAAATGAAATGTCTTTGTGAAATACTTGATTGATAAAAGGGCTTCTTAGCCAAATTAAGGTTTCAATGTGAAAGGACAATTCTCACATTGAATCAAATGAAATGTTTAAGGTTATGATATGGCATGTTTGACCTCCCTATAAGCCGTCAATGCTTTTGAACATTTTCCCAAAATAGAAGGTCCGATTAGCATGGTACCCGGAATGCCATCACTGATTGTAGACCTAATTTTCTTGTAAACTAAGGTTCATTAGTAGAACGGTAAATAGGGCATGGTAGTCATGATGATATTATAAACCAAAGGTTTTAATGAGCTATTCCACTGATGATGATTTGATGTCTAAAGTCATACAATGCTTATGTTATTATGATATATAAATGTTATTCCGTGGGATTTGACCTAGCACCGAATGTAGCATGTAGATGGGGACTCGACCTAAGGGGTCCTTAAGTAAAGTCTCATGTTGCATTAACTATGTGCCACCATAGGAGACCTTGTCGGCTAGGCCTTTGTAGCCACCAAATGTTAAATAATTAAATGTAATCTGAATGGAGTTCTACCTGGTAAGTAGTCTCCCCGTGCCAACGTAGGGGCTTATGTTGGATTCCATGTAATAGCTCGCATGGTCTTAAATGTCGGTTATGGTCACTTCCCCACAAAAATGAATATTTTAAGGTTTCCTATGATGATGTCTAATGCATGCATTCACTTATGCATATTGATTTCTCATGTCCCTCTTATGTTCTTCATTTCATAGCATACTCACATACTTAGTACATTCAAAGTACTAACGCATACTTTTGCCTACATGATATCACTATGTAGGAACCGACGTCTCTCCTCGATCTCCTCCACATGGCTAACTCGTATTTGTTTGAAGATTTGCTGTGGTGAGTTCCCACGTTTCGGGAACAATATCCTCTTTATTCTAAACTTTTGTTATGTAGAATAGTAAGACTTTTATTAAGGTATTTCTTGGCACTTATATTGAGGGTGAGCTAGGGACATGTCTTAGCCCCCGCCAAGTTTATTAGTAGAGGTATGTTTGGACATAAATGGATGAAATGTTTTTATTTCCGCTTATTATTATTTACCATTACCAATGAAATGCTTAATAAATGCTAAGAGGCTTGGGTGAGGTACCTTCGGGTATCTCATTCGCCGTGTCACGTCTAGGCCCTAGGCTTGGGTCATGACATTAGGCCAGTTTCTAGTTTGATCATTAGGCTAGTAGACGAAATCTGTGTAAGATAAGATTTACGAAAATTTGGGGCTTGATAGGATGATATATCTAAGAAAGGATAGTGTTTTCTAATAGCTAAGATATTACGGAGTCTGTAGGAATTTTTGGAATCAAATTCAGGTAAGTAGAACACCCAATATTGGACTTGGCGTGAATGGGATAGTTTGGAACGTCAAAATTCAAATGTGTTGTGAAATAAGGGCTTTGAGAAGATTTTTGAGTTTTTTTCCGTGTAAGCCGCTATAACGGATGGGATTCCTCTATGGTGGGGACGTTGTAGCGGGCTGATGGTCGCTATAGCGGGACAATCATAACTTAATGAAGGAAAAGTCTCAGAGCCACTCATTATTCTACAACTTCATTTTTAGAAAAATGAAGGGCAACTTAGGGCTATTTTATGCAGTTTTCCATCAATTTCTTCTGTAAGATAAATTAGTTACTCCCTTAATTTGTAATTTGATTCTTAAGCCCTATAATCTATGGTAGTCAATCAGAAGAGAGGATTTTAACTTGAAATTAATAGTGGGAAAGCCTGATTTGAATAGAATGAT
The DNA here is from genome assembly GCF_947179165.1 of Solanum dulcamara. Classification (NCBI taxonomy): domain Eukaryota; kingdom Viridiplantae; phylum Streptophyta; class Magnoliopsida; order Solanales; family Solanaceae; genus Solanum; species Solanum dulcamara. The sequence continues at coordinate 69,404,950 of NC_077243.1, read as the reverse complement.
TATGAAATTAACCAAGGGTTAGGATTTGAGTATAATTTGAGTATTTTAAGCCATTATTCATTGATTGTTGTATTTATTATTATTTTAGATCAAGAATAATCCAAGGCATTACAAAAGGGAAAAGTTCAAACTCTTTAGAGTTTTCACTTGACTCGAGGTAGGTGATGATTGTTTATTTTTCAATGTATGTAATGTTTGCATGTTAACTACTATATAGTATTACTTTTGCAATGCATGTGGAGAAAATATACGGGATGAATATCAAATGACAACATGTTCATAATCTCATGCAATGAACTAAATTATTTACTTGTGGTTTCAAGTGTGGTTGTTCATAATGATTGTGATTGCGCATGTTATTTGTGATTGATGGTTGGCTCGGGTATATATATATATATATATATATATATATATATATATATATATATATAGTTGGTTCGGATACCACTTTGATACATATTTACTAACCATGGTTGGCTCGGACACCACGCTGATACAAGATTTATGGCTGAGAGTCTATATTGGTTGTGACTTGTGATATATGTGTTGACTTGTATTACTGTATTGTGGATACTTGTTTACATTCTTATCTTGGAACTGGTTGTGTATCCTACCAGTACACTGTGGTGTGTACTGATGTTGCACTTACTCTTTCTTTGTTGAGTACAAGGCATATTTATGAGTCTGTTTCAAGACCTCAGTTGTGATCTGTGAGACTTCTGAATTCAGGAGTGAGCTATTTTGTCCAGGCTATTGTGTTTTCTTCTAAGTTCTTTGTCCATCCTTTTGGACTGAGACATTCTTAGACTTTTATGTTTTATGCTTATCGTTTGGGTTGCATCCCTTTATTCTAGACTTTGTTAGAATTTTAGTAGCATCATTTTCAGGTTGTAGGGAAATTTTTATTCTACCAATAATTTGATAACTGATTTGGTTTATGGAAATTAAATATGTTATTGTTTTAACTATTATTTTAAAGATTGTTTTCCTTTTTAAATGAGTTAATTGATTAGGTGTTGGGTCAGAGTTTGGTTCTCCTATTGGAGGGTTAGTGTGGGTGCCACTCACGGTGGTTGTGACCTAAATATAAAATGTGTGAATTATTTTTAAAATAAAAATGTGAAAATATATATAAATAAAATTAAAAAATAATATAATTTATATAGTTTTTTGTTGTTACGCAAAGAAATCATATTAAATTTTATTTGATTTGCATATATAAATTTTACTCTGTCAAAAGTGAAAGTGTATTAATACTATATATGATTATTTTTTAAAAAATATATATATAATATTATTTAACGCCTTATGCTACATGACTCAATATACACGTGCAACATACGAATCAAAAAATAAGTTAAATTTAAATCAATTTGTTTTTGAAAATTAAAATGAAATATGTAACGAGTACTTTTGGAGATATTCAGTAAAATTGAAATGACGCAAACAAATTTAGCTAGCGTGTTCCTTGCTTAAACACGGCACACATAAATTGAGACAGTGCAAAACATATGATGAGATATTTGTGGATATAAATAATGTTGCATTAAAATTACAAATATAATTGTGAAAATTATAATCAAAACATGTGATGAGTTCCTCCGGATACATCTAATAAATTTGAAGTGATACAAAAAAAATTATTGCAATCGTCGATTGTAAGCATGACACACAAATCGAGAAATAGTGCAAAACATGTAATGAGATATTTGTGGTTATAAATAACGTGACATTAAAAATGAAAGAGAAGTTTAAACTCAAATTGTTTCAAAATACGAAAATGTGTCATTTTATTTAATGGACACTAAAGAAGAATTTGATATACCGATATCCATATGAAGACGATTTTTTTTTGTTAAAAAAGAAGGGTTTGTGATTATAAGAACATGTCATTAAATATAAAGTGAAAAAAATTAAAATTAATGAGTATTCAAATATAAAATATATGAATTATTTTTCAAAATAAATTTTTAAAAAATATTGTATAAATAAAATTAAAAAATAACATGATTTACATATAGCTTTTGCTTATTATGCAAAGAAAATGTCTCAAATTTAATTTGATAGGCGTAAAGGAATTTTACTAGTGAGAATGTATTAGTACTTATATATAAAAGGAATAACTTCAGCAATTTCCCATCGTACTTCTTGCTTGAGCAGCTTCCGATTGTTCTGTCTGCTTCAGCTGTTTGAAGTAGGAAGTTGGTCATTTACGTGTCTACTTATATTTATTTTTGTACTTTTTTATTTTAATTTTTTTTTACTCTTTTGGAATACTTGCTTGAGCAGCTTCCGATTGTCTTGCCTGCTTTAGCTGTTTGAAGCAGACAGCTGGTCATTGACGTGTCTACTTATATTCATTTTTGTATTTTTTATTTTAATTTCTTTTTTACTTTTTTGGAATATGTTATATATTAAAAAATTAAGTGTGAAGAATTATAAATTACAGTGATTAGCAATTTCAAAATTTCATGTAAAAAGTACTATAAATCACAATAATTAACAATTTAAATTGAGACGAAGAACGTAACATATATTATTTGAAATGAAATAAAAGGTATAATAAATCACAATATATTAATATCTCATAAATCGAGAGAAAAGAATAACATATCTATGACTAGTTACTATTAGATATGGTAAAAAAATAATATTAAACAATATTTTATGACAATGTATGTTATATTACTCAATACACGCATGCAACATATGTGCAGAGAAAGGAATTTTATTTAAATGCCAAAAAAGCATTTTCAAATTTTTAATTAAACACGTGCCAAGTAATTTTTGAGATATCCAATAAAATTGAAACGACGAATATAAAATTGGCTAGCATGTTCCTTGCTTAAAGTTGACACACGTAAATCGAAATAGTGCAAACATGTGATGAAATATATCTCAAAACATGTTATTAGTCATAAAGTGAAAAAATAAAGTTAATTATTTTTATATATAAATGTGTGAATTATTTTCAAAACAAACTTAAAAAGAAAAAATATCATATAATTAAAATAGAAGAATAACATAATTTATATTATTAGCGTACTGAAAATGTATCAAATTTATTTTGATCTTTGTAAGTGCACTTTACTTTCTTTTGTTTGAAATTGAGAGTGTATTACTACTAAATATGATTGACAAAAAAAGTTTTAGATATTATTTTTAACACCGTATACTATAAACACGTGTAACGTACTTGTTGAAAAACTAGCTGAATTCAAAATTAGAAAAAAATAATTTTAAAAGTTATATTAAACTTGTGACGAGTACTTTCAGAGATATTCAACAAAATTAAAATAAATGCTGATACAATTAGTTAGTGCGTTCCTTGCTTAAAGATGACACATAAATAAAGATTTTACAAAACATGTGATAGGATATTTATGAAAAGATTTTTAAAAAAATTAAGTTATAACTAAAACACGCAATAAGTTCCTTCAGATACAATCGATAAATTTAAAATGACACAAAGAAAAGATTATCGCGATCCTTTCTTATAAGGATGTCACACAAATCAAAAAATGGTACAAAACATGTGATGAGATATTTTTGGATTTAAATAAAGTGACATTAAAAATAAAGAGAAGTTTAAATTTAAATTATTTCAAAATAGAAAAATGAGTTTTTTTAACAAACTCATAAAAATGGTATTTAATAGTTATAATCTTCGTAGAAAAATAAACAAATAACTACATCTAAAACACGAGTACCTTTACATTCTAGGATATAAAGAAGATTGTCACATAGTATAATTTGATTGCCAAAAAATTGATGAACTCATAACAATTCATAATTATTAGCTTATATCTACATATAAAAGGTTTGAATTTGATTAAGCTTAGAAGATCATGCAAATTCATATTAGAAAGAGTTGTAAATATTACTCCCTCTTATGGGAGGCAGCGGGACCGGCACCTACCGGTACCGGTATAGATCCGTTCCGTTCTGGATCCGGTTTCGGTCTGGTTCGGTAAGTGTCGGTAGGAGTAGGGGTAGGAAGGTCCGGGATAGGAAACGGGACGGAAGGGGTAGGAGTTGCCGGTCCGGTTTGTGTCGGTACCAGTCCGGTACAATCTACCAGAAATTTATATTAAAAAAAATTAGTTGTGTAGCCATCAAACTAACCGTTGGATGGGCCCACCCCAATGGCTAGATTACCCCCCAACCCTCCAAATCACCCCCTACCTCCCTTTATTTTTTTATACCCTAAAGTTTGTAAAAATAGCATTTACGTCCTATTTTTTAACTATAAAAATGTTCCACCCCTTCTCAATTTTTCCACACTCATTTGTACTCTCTCAACTCTTAACTCATGACTCTTTTAAGTGTTCTAAAATACTCTCCTAATTGTTATTAAATTCTATTAGTTGGAAATTTTTGGTGGATTATTTTGGAGCATCTTCAAGCTTCAAGATTCATTCCAACTTACAATTTTCAGCTTTTACGTCTTTTTTTATGCAGACGTTCGGTACATTCGTTCTAACTTACAATTTTCATATATTTAGTCTTTATTAATTTACTTATTTATTTATTTGTGTTTAATTTACGTATTATATTTAGTTTGCCTATTTTTAAAATTTTAATAGTTTAATTATTTAGTCTTTACTAGTTTACTTATTTATTTGTTTGTGTTTAACTTTCGTATTATATTTGATTTGCCTATTTGTAAAATTTTAATATGGATTTTGGTGACAAAAATATTTCAAAAAAAAAGGTAAAAAAATCAATTTTGGGTAGTGTTGCTAATATTTTAACCGGGAAAACTAAATTGGGTGGTAGTTTTTCTAAATCTAAAACTAGACAACCAAAATTACGCATTAATACGGATGATTATACGCATGTAAATGAAACTTGTTTGGATATTGATAGTAATACTCAATTAGACCATGAATATTTAGAAAGAAGATTTGATAATTTTGAAGAATCACTTGACGATGATGATGAAGATGATGATAATGTAGTTAATGATGATAATGATACTTTTAATGATGATGAAACTAAGTCACTTACGGCTACTAGTCCCTTTCCCCCTCCTGTTCTTGCTTTTTTTGTACATCCTAGTAGAGCTAAGCCTAATCCAAAACGTAATTTTTTTTTATTGTTTGGCAATTTTTGATTAAAAGTAAAGATAAAACTAAAGCAATGTGTAATAAATGTAAACATGTTAAGAACCATAAAACTGTGGGAAAGGGGGATGGTAGGGGTCATTTACGAAATTATTTAATGAATTGTTGTAAAAGAGAATTTGAAGAAGCTAATGCAATAGCGGAGGCACTAAAACATGGTGCGCCCTTCTTGATGCATTTGTAGGAGTAGGGGACTCTAACTTGGAACAATCGCATGAAATCCTTAAGGTAGCTTATGAATGTAGAAAACATCTGCAAATGGTTTGGAATGCTCATAATGCAGATATAAATTATAGACTTCAAGATAAAGTTTGGGGTGACGTAAAAGAACTTGTAGAATTTTTAAAAGTTCTTTATTTAGCTACAAAATAAATTTTCGGACATTATTACCCTAATATTTGTTCTATTTTACCAAATATTTGTGCAATTTCTACTAAATTTTATGACTATAGAAATAAACAAAGATTTAAATCTTCTATTGATGTAATGATTGATAAATTTAAAAATATTTTTTTCCTATTCCTCAAATTTATTTAACTGCTTGTTTATTAAATCCAGCATAAAAGAAGTTGGTACATCACTAATGGTGGAAAAAATTTATTTAAATTTAGGTATTACAGATGACGAAAACCTAGTTTAGCAACGGTTAAATATAACATTAAAAATGAAGCTAGAAAATTATATGACTTGTGTTATGTCGGAAAAAAGACGGTTTTAAAATTGATTTAGACGTTTAAGAAAAAACAAACTTAAAAAGAAGAGTCGTCACTTAATTTTTTTAAAGATATTAAGAAAACTTAATTTAAAAGATCCTAACAAACTTAAGTCTTAAAAATTCAGAAAAAAAAGTCTGAGGTTTCCATTTCCACTTTGAGAAGGTGTTAGCACTCAAAATGGCCGCTAACGCACGGTTATCCGACGATTTAAAAACTCTAATTTAACTAATTTTGGGAAAATATGTTTAAAAATAACTAAGAAATTACACGATTTGAAAGAAATATAAACTTTAAAACATTTAGAATAATTTATAAGGAAAAATAAACTTGGTATGAAACTGACTAAATAAAGGAGGGATAATTTAAATAAATAATTTAAATAAAACAAATTATCATAAAAATGGTCTCTCTTCAAGGAATTTAATTAAGTTAAACTAAGCAATTAATGTTAGAATTAATATATTATAAATGAATATCATCAACTAATTAAATAAGAGTAAATATCTCGTTCGTACACATCTTCTCTTTGTTTCCCGGGCCTCTAGTATGCAAGCGAAATAATAAAATTTGGGCGAAAAAATAAAAATTAGAGATGCCTAATTAAAAAGAATCATTAAGTTTTTAAAATATTAAACCACCCCAAATATATACAAACAAAAATATGTAAAAGTTGATAGGATAAAAATATTTATGTTCACATGTTCTTCGGATCAACGCCCGGCTTATTGATCGAAAGACAAAAATATATAGTGTTTTATCATTTTTCTTCTCAAGTCACCTTACATCATTTTCGAAGGGCCTATCTACCCTTACCCCTCCTGAGTTCATTAGTTATTAGCCTAAGAAGCACTCTAGAAGAAATATAAGAACTAACGTCCCAAGATGTGTCTATCGTCCCAACTTAATGTCTAAGAGGCATTGGACTTTACTAATTGGAAGGTACTAGACTAAAAGAAAATATAAGCATCCTAATTAGACACATCGTCAAACAAAATAAATAGAATGAGCAGTTAGCACATAAAATTTCAAATAAGCCTCTAGATTAATTAATTAACATGCTTAAAAATACATACAAGTTTTGAAGGTCATAAAAATTACCGTGTGTGCATGCACAATCAAATGCATGTATCATAATATAAAACTTGAATAACATGAAGGCGAAGTTTCATTATTTAGATATATGAGGGAAATTTTAATGCATTCTTAATAATTTTAAGTATAACTAAAAGTGTTTATAAAATTTTATGAACATGATTTCTAGTTAATAACATGCTGAAAATTTATTAAAATACTATAGACATGGCTTCTAAATGAATAACAAAATTTATTGAAAGCTATAGGCATGATTTCTATGATATCATGTTAAAATATTTATTAAGTTCTATAAGCATAATTTCTATAAAATAATGAAATATTTATTAATTCCTATAGACATTATTTCTATATGATTTTAACATCCTAAAAAACTATTAAATAAATCCTATGAACATGATAACTAAATGGCTAACATGTTAAAATTATTATAGTATCTTATAGGTGTGATTTCTAAATAAAGAACTCGCTAAGATATTTACTAAACTCTATAGGCATAATTTTCTGTATAAAATATTAACAAGATAAACATTTATTAAAATCCTATGAACATGATTTCTATGCATATTAACATGCTAAAAATATTAAATTAAATCCTATGAACATGATATCTAAATTGACAAACATATGTCACCAATATTAGGCATGATTAATTAGCGAGGTCAATCTCAACCTATAGGCAAAATTTCTATCGAAAGTAACCTTTTGAAAATATTCATTACATCCTAATAACATACTAAAAATTCAAATACAATTTATAATTACGAAAATATTCATTAAGTCCTATAGACATGATTTACTGTATAGTATTAACATAAAAATCCTATGAACATGATTTCTAAATGATTAACATGTTGAAAATATTAATTAAAATATATAGACATGATATATTAGAATTATAAAATCCTATAGTCATGATGTCTATGTGAAATGATATTCAAATCTAAATACGATTAAATCATCATATTCAAAATTATTTAGTAGATCCTACATACTTAATGTCTAAATAGTTAACATGAAAAAGTTATTGTTTGAAAATCTATAAACATGGTCTCAGATTAAAAGATAAGTTATAATGTAAGATAATCATCAAAACAATTATTCTAATGAGATTTAAATTAAAAATAAACAAAGAGAGTACATATAAGATAGGCAAATTATTTTGAAACACATATGATGATAAACGATATTTCAATTTTAACAAATTAGCCTTAGATTATTTTTTTTATTTTATTTTTTGATTAAAATAAACATCTTGTGAAAACAAAATACTTATATCATAAATAAATGAGCCTAAGCATATCGATATGAGTATTATCATTAGAATCAAGTGAACATGCTTTTCAAACATACACATAGATAATGATAAACTAAAAGATAAATAAAATAAACAAGTAGCAAGTATATCCCCTCCCCATGTATTTTTCCTTTTTATTATATACAAAATTTATTATTAGAGGTCAAAAATTAATTAAGAAAAACTAATACACAAATAGTAATAATAAAACATGAACTAAAATTATTCGAATCCTGTTCCAAGTGAACTCTTCATGTCTTGAACTTTGAAGTACAAACCCTGCTAAACCATAAAGAAAATACAAATAATACAAAAATAATATAGAGGTATATCGTGATTATATAATTTTACTTCAACAAAGCAAACAAACTAGATAAGAACAAATTTCAAAAATAATAAACCACCATATAAAGAAAGGTTGAGACTAACCTAGATACTTCGATTAGAAGAATTGTCACGACCCCGACCTGCCGTGACTGACACCCACACTAACCCTCGAGTGGGAGAATCATTTATACAACCCAAGTTAACACATTTGTGAGTTATAACAGTTAAAAATTTGCGGAAGCAGAATTAAATTAAGAACAAATACAGAGTCCCCATAAACATAGAAAACAAATTGAAAATGCGGAAACATCCTAGAAACTGAAAGTCATCGTACCAAAACTCTAAAACTAAACAAGTCTAAGACAAAGGGATACAATCCCAAAAGAAGAAGAAAACATAGCCATGAACTAAACTAGTGTTTGAATCTAAGTCTTGGAAAAAGGACTAGAAATAAGAGAGTCCACAACAACTTAAAAGAAATGGCTCACCCTTGAACTCGAACAATAGTCACTCCTCTAAACAAGGTCTCTCCACAGCAGGCTGAATATGCCTTGTACTCAACAAAAGATAGAACAAGTATAGTATTAGTACACAATAAACACATATATATAGAATAGTTAACTCATATAACTTCAACAGGACTCAACAGGATTATAATTCATAACCTCGATATTATTCAACTTAACATAAGGGTCCCTCAGGGGACCTATAAACACTTAACTTGTGTCAGAATGTGACACCCAATTCAATTATATATTGTAACGTGACACCCAATCCAAACATACAAGCAATAATATTTTCACAATCATAGTCAACATTCTTTCACCAAGAACAGGTTCATCACAAAACAGGCCAGCAAGTGTTCATTTCACACAAAATTTAGCATGTTTCCCTGTTCACGTACACATATGTCTATCATGAAGTAATTTAACAAGTGCATGAAACACATACAGGAAACAAATCCATTACCTACCTTGAATTTGAGCTTCAACAACCTTAAAATGCAGAAGCTTTCCCTTTCCGGGTTCGTTCCACTTGTTCTTGGTAAGAAAATGGTAAATACATATAAAGGATCAACAAAATGGCCTAAGTATAATTACAAATAAAACAATTTTCACCCTAGGACAAACTCATTATCCTAATCCCACCCTAGGGCTATTTTCCAGCCTTACTCATAGGCCAAAACCCTCCCACAATTATCACCCATCCTAGTTTATAAGCATTAGGAATCGAAGGATGTGTTTAAGGAGTAAAATCATTACCTTAATCGTGGAAATTCATGAAAAATTGATGAAAAACGCCATAGGTCACCTCCTGTCGTTCTAGGAACTATTTTTGCAGAAATAGACCATTTTTGAGATTTTTCCGACTTAAGTCGCGATTGTCCCGCTCTAGAAAGATACTATTTTAGAGTCCCCACTCTAGCGGGAATAATCACACTCTAGTGGGATATACGGAAACAGTGAGATCATAATTTATTCTCCAAGCCCCCATTTTACAACACACCCCCTTCCAAAGACTTATTAAAAGATACCTTTCACGCCAAGTCCAATTCTGGAAGTTTTACTCGCTCGAATGCGATTTTTCGAAGCCATAAATGCTCGGTATCGTCTTAGATATAAGCTTACCTAATAAAATTAGATATAAATCCTCCACCATTAACAAGGTCACCCTAAACTTCACCTGACTCATAATTCATCTAAGTTTGGCTTAGGCTATATTTTTTCGAATTTACTACCCAAAGTTTTCTGGCCCAAAATCTTTTCCCATTGTCCTATCCATAACGACGGGGATAGGTTGTTACAATAGATATTAATTTACCCATCACTTGTCCCCGAGTGAAAATATAAGAAAAAAGGGCTAAAGTAGAGATAGAGTAGTGCCTGTTTTGACGAACAGTTGAGGATACTTATCTTGCATGTCCTTCTCAGTCTCCCAAGTAGCTTCCTCCATCGAATTATGTTTTCATTGAACTTTAATCATATTGATCTCGTTATTCCTTAACTTTCGGACATCACAATCAAGGATTGAACAACTCTTCCTCATATTGAAGGTCCTTGTCTAACAACATCAAGTCTCATTTAATGATGTAGTCCCCATCTCCATGGTACATTTTCAGCATCGACACATGGAACACCAGGTTCACCCCAGACAAGCTAGGTGGCAATGCTAATCTATAAGCTAATGGCCCTACACAGTCAAGAATTTCGAAAGGGCTAATATAGCGAGGACTGAGTTTTCCCTTCTTGCCAAACATCATTAATCTTTTAATGGGTGACACTTTTACAAGTACCTGCTCTCCAGCCTCAAATTTTATATCCCTCACCTTACGGCCAGTATATAATTTCTGGCAACTTTGAGTCACTAGAAGCTTAGATTAGATGTTCCTTACCTTATCGTGAACAACCCTCACTAAGTCTACCCCCAATGGATCCACTTCTCAGCTTCAAGCCACCCTATGGGAGACCTCTACCCCCTCCTATAAAGGGCTTTGAATTGTGCCATCTCAATGCTGAAGTGGTAAATATTATTGTAGGAAACTCACACAAAGGAAAGAACTTGTCCTAATGTCCCCTAAAGTCAATCACACATGCCCTCAATATATTTTACAGCACTTGGATAGTCCTCTATGATTTCCTATTTGTCTGTGGGTGGAAAGTTATGCCAAAATTGAGTTGAGTGCCCAACTTTTTGTGCAACTTTCCTCAAAATTTAGAAGTGAATTGCGTACCACAGTCTGAAATGGTAGAAAGGGGCACCCCGTGCAGCCTTACTGTCTCTTTCACATAAATCCTGGCCAACTGTTATGCATTCTAGTCCACTCTAATCGAAATGAAGTGTGCTGACTTTGTCGACCAGTCAACCACCACCCAAATAGAGTCATACTTTTCCAAAGTCTTGGAAAGTCCCACCACAAAGTCCATGGTTATTCTCTTCCACTTCCATTCAGGAATAGACATTCTTTGCAGTAAATATGTAGGTCTTTGGTGCTCATATTTCACTTGTTGGTAATTCTGACACTTGGCTACATATTCAGCTATGTCTTTCTTCATATCCGTCCTCTAGTATAGACGTTTCAATTATTGATACATCTTAGTTACTCCAGGGTGAATACAGTATCGCAAACCATGAGATTTAGACAGAATTTTCTAAATTAAATCGTCTACCTGGGGAACACAAATCCTTCTCCTAAAGTGGAGCACCCCACCTACATTAAGTGTTGAATCTTGAACCTTGCCCATCAACACCTTTCTTCTAATTTCATTTAAGTTACCATCTTCAAATTGCTTGGCCTTAATCTCTTCTATAAAAATGGGCCTTAAATCAACACCGGTCATTATCCCACCATTCTCTATGATGCCTTACCTCATTAACCTAGCTTCTAAGGCCTAAATTTCTCTAGACAGGGGCCGCCTAAGGGCTCCCAAATAGGATAGACTACCCATGCTAACCGGTTTCCAGTTCAATGCTTCTACTACCATATTGTCCTTACATGGATGATACTAGATGGTGACATCATAGTCTTTGAGCAACTCTATCCACCTTTGTTGTCTAAAATTCAAGTCCTTCTAAGTGAACACATGTTGTAAGCTTTGTTGATCAGTAAACACCTCACATTTGACGTGATGCAAATAATGACTCTAAATTTTCAATGCAAACACTACCTCTAACAACTCCAAGTCATGAGTCAAGTAGTTTCTCTCATGCACCTTCAACTATCGTAAAGCATAAGCTACAACTTTCTTATCCTGCATCAACACAACACTTAAACCTAAATGTAAAGCATCTAAATAAATAATAAAATCTTTACCTTCGACCGGCGGGGTCAAAATTAGTGTTGTGGTTAGAAGAATTTTAGGCTTTTAGAAGTTCTTTTCGCACTTGTCAATCCACTCGAATGGAACCTCCTTTTTAGTTAGCCTGGTCAAGTAAGTAGCAATAAAAGCGAAGTTTTTCACAAATCAGCGATAATAACTGGCCAGTCCCACAAAACTTCTAACATCGGCCATGGAACTAGGCCGAGCCTAGTTTTTAACTTCCTTAATATTTTGTGGGTCAATCATTACCCCTTGTTTTGAAATAACAAGGCCTAAAAGGCAACTGAAGGCAACCAGAATTCACACTTAGACAATTTTGCATACAATTTTTGTCTTTTTCAAAACACCTAGGACAATTTGAACATGGTCTACATGTTTCTATTCACTCTTTGAATATACCAATTTATCATCTATAAACATGATCACAAACGAATCTAGAAACAGCTTGAACACCTCATTCATCAAACTCATGACGACTGTAGGTGCATTGATCAACCCAAAAGACATGATCAAAAATTCATAGTGTCCATACCTGGTCCTAAAGCTATTTTGGGCACATCCTTAGGCCTAATTCTCAACTGATGGTACCCTGACCTAAGATCAATCTTTGAGAAGTCTGAGTCATCTTGCAATTGATAAAAAAAAGTTATCAATACGAGGAAAAGGGTATTTATTTCTGATAGTGACCTTATTCAGTTGTCGGTAGTCAAGAAAAATTCTCATACTACCATCCTTTTTGTTGACAAACAACACTAGAGCACCCCAAAGGGAAGCATTGGGCAAATAAATCCCATATCAAGAAGTTCCTAGATCTGAGCCTTAAGCTCTCCCAACTCTACTGGAGCCTTATGCTAGGGAGGAATGGAAATTGGATGAGTATATGGCTCTAAGTCAATACATAAATCTATATCTCGGTTAAGAGGCATACAAGGAAAGTTTGAAGGAAACATTTTTGAAAACTCACACACTACCTGGATATACTCAATAGAAGGAGACTCTACATCCACATTTTGAATATGGGCCAAATAGGCCAAACAACCCTGCCCCACCATTTTTCTATCCTCAAGAAAAGTTATGACCTTAGTTGGCTTAGGCTTGTACACCCTTTTCCACTCTAACCTTTCCCTACCCAAGATCTCTAGAGCCACAGTTTTTATATTGCAATTAAGTATAAGAAACTAGGGGGACAATCAAGTCATGCCTAAGATCATATCAAAATCTTTCATGTCTAAAATTACTAAGTCAACCCAAGTCTGGTATCCCATAAACACCACAGACCAAGCATGATAAATATGAGTGACTATGACTAACTCTCCAACAGGGGTAGAAACATGGACAGGGGCATCTAGTATATCATATAGTGCATCAAAACCCAAGGCATATTTCACAGACACATAGGAATAAGTAGAACCTGGGTCAAACAAAATAGTAGTCATCTGGTCACACACAAGAATAGTACATGTGATCACTGAGTCAAATGCCTCTGCTTCGGTCTTGCCTGGAAAAGCATAAAACTGAGCTCGGTCATCCAGATAGACTACCTTTCTGCCAGGCTGGGCTGCTCCTGACCTGCACTACCATTACCTCAGCCCCCATGGCCTCTTGGATTTCCCCCTCCCCCACCCTGTAGATATCCTCTTCCATTGCTTCCCCTAATCGCTGGTACTACTACTTTATCCTTCTAGGGTTCTAAAACTGTCCCACAGGGGCAAGGATAATCCCTCTGTATATGTCTCAGCTCTCCACAATTAAAATCATCGTAATCAAAATATGGATGGCTACCTAGGAATGATGCTCTCTAACCCTCATGGGACACATGCTTTAGTGGAGTGCCTGAAAAACTACCAGTAAAAGTGGATAGTGCTGACTGAATTAGCCGGCCTGCCTGACCCTCTAGAATAGGATCCCTAGAAATTACATATGCTCTTGGGCTTCTTAGCTAAACCTTTAGACTGCCCATCTCTTCTCACACCTTTTACCTTTTTCACAAAGTCAGTAGCTTCGTCGAAACTCCTTTCTGATAAAGTCATATGAACTACAGCACCTGCAACTTAGGGTTCAACCCCTTCACAAACAACCTGATCCTCTCTTCCTATGTAGTGACCAGCTGAGTAGCATACCTGGACAATGTATGAAACTAGGCTTCATAAGTAGCCACTGATAATCCTCCTTACTTTAGTACCAAAAGCTCAGCCTTTTTTTGGTCCCTCAAACTACGGGGCACATACATTTCTAAGAACGGGGCATGAAATTGAACCCAAGTAAGTCGGGGCAACACTGGCGAGCGACACTCTACATAAGCCCTCCTACACTACTTGGCTTCACCCTGCAGCTGAAATGTCATCAACTTCACTCCATGCTGGTGCACTATACCCAGCTTGTATAACTTATCATAGCAGTTAAGGATGAATTCATAGGCATCCTAATTCTCATTGCTATGGAAGACTAGAGGTTTGAGCTTTAGGAACTTGGTGAGCATGTCATTCTCAGTACTGATCATTACTGGACCCATAAGTCGTCTGAATAAGGCATCAGTTCCTACTACATCATCTGCTAGCTGAGCTATTATAGCAATAGGATGAGCAATAGGAGTTGGTTCTGTAGGCATGATGGGAATGGCTCTTATGCCATCCAACCCACTCACGAAGGCCATGATCTGCTGAGTTAGTATGATGTTCAGAGAGGGAATAACAGCAGCCCCAGTCTGGGTGTCTTCTTCTTGTTCAGCATTCTAATCTTCTTCTCCAACCTCTATCTCCTTCTAACTCATTCTGGGAGAAGGAGGGGTCCTGTCTACTGGTATCTCCTCAATTGGAATCTTCACTCTCGCACATGCTTCTTTTCCTCTACCCCTTCCACATCTCCCCCTCCTGCCTCTACCTCGGCCTTTCTCTCGAATAGCGGGCTCTTCTTCTAGCTCTACTGGAGCTACAGGTCGTACACCATTATAGAATATGTTAATAATCCATGGATAAGAAAATGAAAGAAGTTAGATACTAATTTGGATCAAAAGATACCAATTGGAATCAAGTTATAGCTTGAAGGAAAGAAGATAATGAAACTTTTCCTAAAATCCTGTAGCCTCTCAAAGAAAAGTGCAGACATCTTTGTACCATTCCGCAAGACTCTACTAGACTCGTTCTGATATGACGAGATCAATGAACCTAGGGTTTTTATACCATCTTTGTCATGACCCCGACCCTCTATGATGGATACCCACACTAACCCTCTGATGGGAGAACTATTTATACAGCCCAAGTTAACACACTTGAGAGATATAACAATTAATGATTTACGGAAGAGGGATTAAATTAAGAAATAATACTAAGTCCCCATAAACTCAAAAAACAAATTTAGACAACAAACTGAAAATGCAAAAACATCCTAGGAACTGAAAGTCATCATACCAAAACTCTAAAACTAAAAAAGTATAAGACAAAGGGATACAATCCCAAAAGAAGAAGAAAACATAGTCATGAACTAAACCAGTTTTTGAATATAAGTATTGGAAAAATGACTAGAAATAAGAGAGTCCAAGGCAGCTTAAAAGAAACAGCTCACCCTTGAACTCGAACAATAGTCACTCCTCTAAATGTGGTCTCTCTGTAGCCGACAGAATATTCCCTATACTCAACAAAATACAGAGTGAGTGTATTATCAGTACACAAAAGCAATAGTGTGCTGGTAGGATCACATAGTTAGCCAATAAGTGGATCATGGACAAGTAAACTCAACACAATAAACATATATATATAGAATAGCTAACTCATATCACTTCAATGGTACTCAGCAAGATCATAGTTCATAACCTCGATATCATATAACTTCACATAAAGGTCCACTCAGAGGACGTGCAAATACTTAACCTGTGTAGAAATGTGACACCCGATCCAAGACTTGCATCTGTACGTGACACCTAATCCAAATATGTGTCAGAACATGACACCTAATAGAATAATGTGTCGAAAAGTGACGCCCGATCCACATATACAAACAATCAAAATTTCACAATCATAGTCAATATTATTTCACCAAGAATAGCTTCATCACAAAGTAGGCCAGCAAGTGTTCATTTCACACAAAATCTAGCATGTTTCCCTATTCACATACATATATGTCTATCATGAAGCAATTTAATAAGTAAATGAAACACATACAGGAAACAAAACCATCACCTACCTCGAATTTGAACTTTAACAACCTTAAGATGCAGGAGCTTTCCTTTTCCAAGTTCATTCCGCTTGTTCTTGATCTAAAAATAGTAAATACATATAAAAGATCAAAAAAAATGTCCTAAGTATCATTAAAAATAACACAATTCTCACCCTAGGACAAACTCATAATATTCTAATCCCAACCTAGGGCTATTTTCCACCCTTACCACAAGCTAAAACCCTCCCATAATGCTCGCCCAACCTAGTTTCTAAGCATTAGGAGTTGATGGATGAGTTTAGGGAGAAAACTACTTACCTTAATCATGGAAAATTGACAAAAATATCCCTAGGTCACCTCCTGTTGTTCTAAGAAATATTTTTGCAGAAAAAAACCATTTTTGAGATTTTTTCCGACTTAATTAGCGACTGTCCCACTCTAACAGGACCCATTCTACTCTGGCAGGATATGTGAAAATAGTAAGCTCGGAGCTTAAGCTCCAAGCCCCTATTTCACAACACACCCTTTTCCAAAGACTTATTAAAAGATACCATTCATGCCTTGTCCACTTCTGGGAGTTTTACTCGCCCGAATGCAATTTCGCGAAGCAACAAATGCTCTATATCATCTTGGCTATCAGCTTACCTAATCAAATTAGAGATTCGATCTTCCACCATTAACATGGTCACTGTAAACTTCATTTGACTCAGAATTGGTCCAAATCTTACCTAGACTAAATATTTTTGAAGTTACTACCCAAAGTTTTTCAAAGTTACTACCTAACTAAGAATTCATTCATGTTTGGCTGGCCACATCTTTATCTTTTTGAGAAGAGGTTTGGTACAGACTTTGGAAAATATGACCGAACTCTGGTATTAAATTTTCTACATATCTCAGATTACATGAGAAATTAGGTCACTGTAGTTCAAGACATTTGATTTCACATACGATTTTTTAAAAGAATACAAAATCTCTCTTGACGTTGAATTATGGAAAACCCAAAATGCTCAAAAATAATTTTGAGAGTAATTGTTGAAGTACTGACAGGTTTTCAACATCGTGCCCGTCTATATTATTAATTAAGAAAAAATAATGTACAAATAGAAATAATAAAATATGAATTAAGACTATTCGAATTTTGTTCCAAGTGAACTAATCATGTCTTAAAGTTTGAAGTCCAAACCCTACTAAACCATAAAGACAATACAAGTAGTACACAAATAATATAGAGATATATTATGATTATATAATTTTACTTTAACAAAGCAAACAAACAAGAGAAGAACACATTTCAAAAATAATAAACAAACATATACAAAAAGATTGGGACTAACCTGGATACTTCAGTAAGAAGAATAAACAAACAAAAATCTAAACAGTGAAACCAAAACCAAAAACAGAAAATGGAAAGTAAAAGAAAATTATGTCTTCTTCACTTTTCTTTCTCTACTCTCTCGTGTCTTGTGTTGTCTATATGTGTGTGTTTTTATCTATCTCCCCTCGTAAATGAAGATGAAGGTATTCATTTATTGTCATCAAATACAATTAAGAAACTAAAAAATCCACAAAAATGGTTGGGTCACTATTTTTAGTAAAACTTTTCCACCAAATTAGTGTCATGATCTGAACCGCTGTGATTGGCACCCATAATAACCCTCCAGTGGGAGAACCATTCCCTTCATCCCAACTTATCAAACTTATGAGATAAACAGTTGAAGACTTGCGAAAGCATGAATAAAAACCAGAATAAGACTGAGTTCCCATAAACTCAGCTAGCAAATTAAATATCAAAAGAAGTACGGAAACATCCTAAGAACTGAAAGTCGTCCGTACCAAAACTCTAACAAAATATCTGAATAAGAAAAGGGAAACACTCCCAAAAGAAGTCATAATATTAAAATAGTATTTGTACATCTGAGTGTCGAAAAAAGGACTGAGACTAATGAAAAAGCCCACGACAACATGATAGAATATCTCACCCTTGGAATTTGAACAAGCTTTCAATCATCCAACCGAGGTCTCTCTGCAGCCGACTGAATATGTCCTGTAATCAACACAATGGCAAAGCAAGAGTAGTATCAGTACACAAAAACAATGATGTACTGGTAGGATCATGCGGTTAGCCAGTAAGCGGATTATAGACAAGTAAATTCCACACAATAGGCACATACATATATAGAATAAGTCAACTAATCTTAAGTTCAACTATATTAAGCAATATCACAACTCAATATCTTCCACATGCTATAATTTCAGATAAGGTTCCTCTCAAGGGACCTATAAATGATCAACTTTGTATTGGAATGTGACACCAGATCTAAATATATGTCAAAACATGACACCTGATCTAAATATACATCTATTAGTACAAGACTACCTATTGTACCACAATATATTAAGTATTTACAGTATTTATATCACCAAGAATAGGTTCATCACAAAAACAGGCAAGCAAGTGATTATTTAACACATAATCTAGCATGTTACCCTATTCATGAACACACATCCATATCATGAAGCAATTTAATAAGTATATGAAATATATACTGGAAACTATACCATCACCTACCTTAAATGCATGCTTCAACAACCTTACAAAGTAAGAGTCTTCCCTTTTTGGGTTCGTTCTTCTCGTTCTTGGTCTAAAAAACAGTAAATACATATAAAGGATCAATACAATGGCCTAACCTTCATTAAATATAACACAATTCACACTCTAGGCCAAACCCCTGATCCTAACCCCACCCTAAGACTATTTCCCACCATTAATATTTAGTTCAAATCCTCCCCCAATGATTACCAACCACACTTTCTAGGTTCTATGAATCAAAGTATGAATTTTGAGAGTAAAATCTTTACCATAAGCATGGAAATTCCTGAGAATTTAATAGAATTTGCCCTAGATCGCCTCTCCAAGTCCTAGATTTTTTTTTTGCAAAAAAGACCATTTTGGAGGGTTTTCACTACTTAACTCACGACTGCCCCGCTCTTGCGGAACCCATTCTGCTTTGGCAGGAATATTCCCACTCTAGCAGGATATGCGGAAATAGTGAGATCGGAGTTTGTGCTCCAATCCCCTATTTCACAACACACCCCTTTCCAAAGATGTATTAAAATATACTATTCACGCTAATTTCGATTTCGGGAGACTTACTCGCCCGAATGCGATTCCATGAAGGCCTAAGTTCTCCGTATCATCCCTGCTATCAGCCTATCCAATAAAATTAGAAGTTTTTCCTCCCATAATTCAGATAATCACCCTAGACTTCACCTGACTCAAAATTCGTCTAAGTTTGGCCTAGGCTAAGTTTTTCTGAAGTTACTACCCGAAGTTTTCTGGCCCAAAATCCTTCCCTATTGTCCTATTCCTAACACTGGAGATAGGTTGTTACAATATATACAAATTTACCCATCACTCATCCCCGAGTGACTAACTAGAAAAATAGGGCTAAAGTAAAGATAGAGTAGTACATGTTTTGTCGAACAGTTAAGGATACTTGTCTCGCATGTCTTTTTTAGTCTCTCAAGTAACTTTCTCTAACGAATGATGTTTCCATTGCACTTTAACCATATTGATCTCCTTAGTCCTCAACTTCCGGACGTCATGATCAAGAATTGCAATGGCTCCTTCTCATACTGAAATTCCTTATCAAATAATACTGAGTCTTATTTAATGATGTAGTCTCTATCCCCATGGTACTTTTTTAGTATAGACACATAAAACATCGGGTGTACCCAAGAAAAGCTAGGTGGTAAGGCCAATCTATACTCCACTGGCTCTACACAGTCAAGAATTTCAAAAGGGCCAATATAATAAGGACTGAGTTTTCCCTTTTTGCCAAATCTCATCACCCATTTTATGGGTGACACATTTAGAAGTACGTGCTCACCAGCCTCGAATGTCATATCTCTTAATTTTTGGTTAGCATACTCCTTCTAACGACTTTGAGCCACTAAAATCTTAGTTGGGATACTCCTTACCTTATCTTGAGCATCCCTCACTAAGTCAACCCCCAATGGCTTCACTTTCCCAACTTCAAACCA
This sequence comes from Solanum dulcamara, assembly GCF_947179165.1. NCBI lineage: Eukaryota > Viridiplantae > Streptophyta > Magnoliopsida > Solanales > Solanaceae > Solanum > Solanum dulcamara. Next base: position 69,384,378 of record NC_077243.1, on the reverse strand, counting down.
CCCTATGGGAGAACGACATCTCCTCTTATATAGGGATTCGAATGGTGCCATATCAATTTTAGAGTGGTATATATTGTTGTAGAAGAACTAACACAAGGGCAAAAACTTATCCCAATGTCCCCAAAGTCTATCACACATGCCCTCAACATATCTTCCAGCACTTGGATAGTGCTTTTTGAATGCCCGTCTATTTGTGGATAGAAAGTTGTGCTGAAAGTGAGTTAAGTACCCAACTATTCATGCAACTTACACTAAAATTTGGAAGTGAACTGTGTACCACAGTTTGAAATAATAGAAAGGGGCACCCCATGCAGCTTTACTATCTTCTTCACATAAATTCTGGCCAGCTATTATGCATTGTGTAATCCACTCTAACTAGAATAAAGTGTGCTGACTTTGTTAACCTTTCAACCACCACCCAAATAGATTAATATGTTTCCAAGGTCTTGGGAAGTCCCACCAAGAAATCTAGGGCTATTCTCTCCTACTTTCATTCAGAAATGGGCATTCTTTGAAACAAACCTACAGATCTTTGGTGCTCATATTTCACCTGTTGGCAGTTCTAACACTTGGCTACATATTCAACTATGTATCTCTTCATACCAGGCCATTAATACAACCATTTTATGTCTTGATACATCTTAGTCACTCTCGAGTGAATAGAGTATCATGAACCATGAGATTCAGACAGAATCTTCTAAATTAGTTCATCTACCCAGGGAACACAAATCCTTCCCCTAAAGTAAAGCACCCCACCTACATTAATTGTTGAGTCTTGGGCCTTGCCCATCAATAGTTTTCCTCTAATTTCATTTAAGCTCACATCCTCGAACTGCTTGGTCTTGATCTCTTCTATTAAAGTGGGCCTTAGATCAACTCCATCCATTATCCCACCTTTCTCTGAGATTCCTAGCCTCATACACCTGGACTCCAACTCCTTAATTTTTCTAGCCAAGGGCTGCTTAAGAATTCCTAAATAGACTAAATTTCCATGCTCGCAATTTTTTGGCTTAATGTGTCTACTACCATATTAGCCTTACCTTGATGGTACTGGATAGTGATATCATAGTCTTTAAGCAGATCCATCCACCTTTATTGTCAAAAATTCAAGTTCGTCTGGGTGAACACGTATTGTAAGTTTTTGTGATCAGTAAATACCTCACACCTAATGCCATACAGATAATGTCTTCAAATTTTAAGTGCAAATAATACCACTACCAACTCCAAGTCATGAGTCGGATAGTTCCTTTCACGCATCTTTAATTGATGCAAAGCATATGCTACAACATTTTTATCTTGCATCAACACATCACCCAAACCGAAATGTGAAGCATCATAATAAACAATAAAGTCTTTACCTTCAGCTGGCAGGGTCGGGATTGGTATTATGGTCAGATGAGTCTTAAAATTTTGGAAGCTCTTTTCACACTTATCAGTCCACTAAAATGACACCTCTTTTTTAGTCAACCTGGTCAAATAAGTGGCAATACAAGCAAAGTTTTTCATGAACTTGCGATAATAACTAGACAGTCCCACAAAACTTCTAACATCGGTCACAAAACTAGGCCTAGCCCAGTTCTTAATTGCCTCAATCTTTGGTAGGTCCACCATTACCCCTTCTTTTGAAACAGCATGGCCTAAAAAGGCAATTAAAGGTAGCCAGAATTCATACTTAGATAATTTTGCATACAACTTTTGTCTTCCCAAAACACCTAACATAATTTGAAGGTGATTTGCATGTTCCTATTCACTCTTTGAGTACACCAATATATCATCTATAAACACTATCACGAAAGCATCAACAAATTCTTTGAAAACCTTATTCATTAAACTCATGAAGGTTGCAGGTGCATTGGTCAACCCAAAGGACATTACTAAAGATTCATAGTGCCTATACCTGGTCCTAAAAGCCATTTTGGGCACATCCTCAGGCCTAATTTTCAACCAATAATACAAGACCTGAGATCAATCTTTGAGAAGACTGAAGCACTTTGTAACTGGTCAAACAGGTCATCTATACGAGGCAAAAGGTATTTATTTTTAATGATGACCTTATTCAGTTTTTGGTAGTCAATGCACATTCTCATACTACCATTATTTTACTTGAAAAACAACATCGGAGCATCCCAAGGGGAAGCACTAGGATGAATGAACCCCTTGTTAAGAAGCTCCTGAATCTGAGCCTTAATCTCTCTCAACTCTGCCAAATTCATACGATAGGGAGGAATGGAAATTGGATGGGTACCCGGCTTTAGGTTAATGCAGATATCTATATCTCGATCAGGAGGCATACCAGGCAAGTCTGAAGGGAAAACTTTCTGAAATTCACACACTACTGATAGACTCAATAGTAGGAGAATCTACCTCCATATTCTGGATATGGTCCAAGTAAGCCAAACAACCCTTCTCCACCATTTTTCTAGCTTGGAAAAATGATATGACCTTAGCTGGCTTAGGCTTGTACACCCCTTCCTACTCTAACCTTTTCCTCCCCATGATCTCTAACGCCACAGTTTTTGCATTATAATTAAGTACAATAATGTAGAAAGACAACCAAGTCATACCTAAGATCATATCAAAATCTGTTATATCTAGGATCACTAAGTCAACTCAAGTTTGGTATTCTATAAACACAATAGAACAACATGATACATATAAGTGACTATGACTGACTCTCCAACAGAGGTAGAAACATGAGTAGGGGCATCTAATATATCACATAGTGCATCAAAACCCAAGGAATATTTTACATCATAACTATTCGGTCACAGACAAGAATAGTACCTGTGATAGGTGCTTCATATGCCTCTGACTCAGTCTTACAAAAAATGCATAAAACTGAGCTCGATTATCCTGATGGGCTACCTTCATGTTTGGATGGGTTGCTACTCGACCTGCACTACCATTACTCTGGCCCCCTCAGCATATCGAATTGCCTCCTCGCCTAACTAGTGGACGTGCTTTACCATTGCTCCCTCCAGCTGCTGGAACTACTGTTCTAGCTTGTTGAGTGCTGAAACTATCCTACAAGGGTGAGGGCACTCCCTCCGTATATGGCCCACCTCTTCATAATTAAAACAACAGCGATCAAAAGACAGGCAGCTACTTAGGAATGATGCTCCCTAACCCTCATGGGCTGGATACTGCTATGGAGTTCCTGAAAAACTATCAGTAAAAGTGGGAAGTGCTAACTGAATTGGCCAGGCTGCAATGCCCGAGATGCCTAACCCTCTAGAATATGATCCCTAGAGGTTACCTATACTCTTAGACTTCTTAGCCAAAGCTTTGGCTTGCTCATCTTTCCTCAAACCTTCCACCTTCTTGACAAAGTCTGTGACTTTGTTGAAACTCCTGCCAGATAAAGTCATATGGACAGATAATACCTACAACTAGGGGTTCAACTTCTTTACGAACAACTTGATCCTCTCATCTTCTGTAGTGCCCAGTTGAGTAGCGTACTTGGACAATAAATGAAACATGGCCTCATAAGCAGCCATTGATAACCCTTCCTGCTCAAGGACCATAAACTCATCCTTCTTTTTGTCCCTAAAAGTATAGGGCACATACATTTCTAGTAATAGAGCATGGAACTGAATCCAAGTGAGTAGGGGAAACATAGAAGAATGATAATCCATATAAGACTTCCTCCACTACTTAGCCTCACCCTATAGCTGAAAAGTCACAAACTGAGGCATAACAAGAATAAAGCCAGCACATGCTAAGAATCATATCAAAATCAACCATGTCCAACTCAACTAAGTCAACCATGGTAACCTTGTGATAGATTGACACAGTATAATCTCTATAGACCCTCTCATCTAAGATAGACTAGCCAATAGAAGTAGATAGCTAAAAGGCTCAAGAAGACATTCAGGAAGGATCTCAAATTTACTATCCAAGTAAGGAGTCACAAAAGATAATATAGCACACAGATCAAGTAATGCATACACATCAAAAAAAGGACTCAGAGCATACCAGTAATAACATCGGGTGAATTCTCTTGGTCTTAGCAATTTCTCATAGCATACAGACAGTTTGTTCCCACGCCTGCACTTGATGCTGCACCTCTCTTATTACCTCTATTCTGTGGAGATATAGAAGAAAGCTGAGCTCTACTACTTCCATATGTTTGTATCTTTGAAGGACACTTATTCTGAAAGTGACATGTCTTCCACATCTATAACAAGCATTGATGCCCATACGACATTCTCCTAAAGAGATCTTTCCATATCTAGCACACATTGGCTTTCCTTTAGAACCTTGAGCGACACTTAATTAGGACTGAAAACCCTGAGCTTGGAAGTTCTAACGACTCAGCAACCTCTGATTAGGTATAAAAACACTTATTGAAAAAGGTGCATAATTAGAAGACCCCTTCTGAAAGGACTTGTTACTCCTCCTTTCTTTTGCTCGTTCTCATGCCCAGCAGACTTAGCCTTCTTGCTTAAGTGTCCTCTTGGTCTTTTTTCTTTTCATCCTCAACCTGTTGAGCATACACCACCAATCTAGAAAATTTCATGTCATAAATCATTAGCATTGCCTTACATTCTCTCTTTACATGTTTGCCTAGTCTAGAGACAAACTTCCTCATCTTGAACCTCATATAAGGAATCATTTCTAGGGAATATTTGGAAAACTGAATAAACTTCAAACTATACTTCTTTACATTCATGCTCTCCTGCTTGAGGTTTACAAACTCCTCAACTTTTGCTTCCCGTAGCTCTTGGGGAAAGAAGTGGTCAAGTAAAGAACTTTAAAACTCATCCCAAACTGCAGGTCCAGCATCCTCACTGCAACTCTGCTTCCACTGGTCATACCACACGTTTGGCACATCCTTGAGCTAGTAGGAAACCAACTCAACACCCTCAACCTAGGTAGTATGCATCTCTTTCAAGATCTTCCATATCTCATTAATGAAATTTTGAGGATCCTCCTCAACCTAGACCTTGTGAAGCCTGGCGGGTTCATCCTTAAAAAATCTCTAATAAATATGGTGGAAGACGACTCTTAAGAACTAGAACTAGTAGTTTGTGAACTATGGTTACCCTCTGGGCAGCTACTAGTTGAGTGAGCATGGAAATAGCTCCTCTGAATTCTACCTCCGAAGTAGGAGTGGTATGAACAGTAGGTATTTGGGGTACCTCAGTAGACCTTGCAGGTTAGATCTTAGTTCTCGGTAGAGGCATCTCTGACTGTGGAACCTCAGTGATGGCAGCGTTCCTCTAAATGGATGTATATTTAGGAGGTATGGTCTGCAACGCATAAATTAAAAAAGAAGTTTTATAGAGTAAAACTCTATCGCACGAACTCAGATTATGAAAGAAGTGAAATAATTCCTAATGTCCTATAGCCTCTTGATTATAAGTGTAGTGCATGACACACCCATAAGCAAGATTCTACTAGACATGACTTCATAGACACTCTATGACTCTTGAACTCTATGCGTTGATATTAAGTTTGTCACGCCCCAAGAGGGTACCTTAGACGTGGTTGGCACTCAAAAACCATCTCTGGACTCCACGAGAACCACTTGGCCTCATTACTCATTCGTTCATCAGCGAAAGACTTAAGAGAAAATAAGAATACTTATGTCTTCTCGCCATCATAAACATCAAATGAAAGAAATAATCCTTAGAAGAAGTAGTTTCAAAGGAGAACTACTCCAATTACATCATCAAACTATGTCTATGAAGCCTCTAACACTATCAGACGGTGCCAATGACATATCCATGGCTACCTCAAAAGAAACATAATACTCAACAATAATAAAAGATTAAAGAGTTCCACCGAATACAAGGACTCACCAAATAGCTGGAAAGTAATGATCTTCAATGATGCGCCTGTTGAGGATCTCTAACACATGTATCTGCATCATAAAATAATACAGGTCGAATGACGTCAGTACATGAAATGTATGAGTATGTAAAATGGTAGGGAAATAAGGACAGATATCAAGAAACTCGTCTCAGGAAGACTCGGCTCAGAACTCAACATCATCTCAACATCAATACGTAATGCAAGTTCAAAAGTAATAATAATAATAATAATAAGCAATGCTTACTTAGTTGAGAGTTTCTCTATCTAAAAACCATCATTTATGAGCTAGAGATGATACAACAAAGCAATGTCGTTGCCACATCCATCCAATACCTTGCTGGGGTAAAGGACATCACCATCTTAGATCCAATCATCGAAGTCCTATTTTTGGGACTTAAAAGGTATAGCCTCCATCCTACACTGGCTACGTAGTTCTGAGATTTGATTCAATTAAACTCCTACCAACTCGGTGCTCAATACTACTCCCAAAATATCTACTCATATTAACATTATCATCTAGTCTTATTGGAAAAACATCAAACTCATCTTATTACCTCTTCATCAATCATTACACTTCAAAACATTATTTATATATCATCAAAATATCTTGCTCAAAACATCATTTACTCAAATTCATTTAAACTCAATTTTTTGCTCTTTCGAAACTCAATAAAATACATATATAGTATTAATTCAAATCACTCTTTTTATCAATAAATATTAAAAGTCAATATCTTTACTCAAAACACGTGTAAAAATATACACGAACATCAAATTAATTAAGGTTCATGAAAATTACCCATGAACAATAATTTTAATAATATGAGAGATAAAAATAATAATAATCTCAATGCATAAATATATCTATCAATAAAAGAAGAATTAATTCATTTAGAATTTAATATTTTGATAAAACTCAACTATAACTCAATTATAAAGAATTTAAATATTGGGTGCATGGACGAACTCAATCCAATGCTATGAATAGCCTTACATACCTAGAATTTGAAGCTTTACTTCGAATTGAAGAACTCAATAACCACTCTTAAACCCCTAGCCTTTTCTCCTCGCCGGAGCATTTTGTATACTATTCGGAGTATAAAGATCACCGGAATAGTATTTCTATACTACTATAAACTAAAACTATATTTGAGAATGAGTAAAGAAGTGTATAGAGACAAAGAGTTGCTTGAGAAAGTTTGATGATTAAAATAAGGAAATAAGGTGGATATTTATAGGTATGAAGGAGGACCTAACAATAAATAAAAATAATTACAAAGAATGATCTTAAAAATTCAATAGAGTATTGTGATCTCATGGATGATGTCTAATGGAGGACTATTGATGTCAAATGGATCTAGAGCTTTCCATTGTTGGTAAGATGAACCTTATTTTAACAGAATATCTATTTTTGGAGCTGCGTTTGAACAAAATAACTTTCTAATTAGAATTTGGTGTCTCATATGAATGGTAGATCTAGAAGTATAATTTTATGTTGTTCAAGAATCAACTGATTTAGAGAATCCTACTGTGAGATATGATTTTTCTTCTACAAATACTTTATTTCGTCACACACCATGTCTTGTAAAAATTAATTTATTTGACCTACGTATTCTCCAAATCTTAAGATATGATCTACATGAAAATTGTAGGTAATGTCGTTGGGGTTATTCAAAAAATTTAATCACCTAATTTAAACTATTCTATGAAAATTTATGCCTAAAATATAGAAGCAGTATCATTTTCATCGAGAATTGAAACACCACATACAACATTTTAGGGGGTGTTACAACAATAGGCATATACATATACAGAATAAGTCAACTAATCTCAAGTTCAACTATATTCAGCAATATCAGAACTCAATATCTTCCACATGTATAATTTCACACAAGGGTCCTCTCAGAGAACCTACAAACGATCAACTTTGTGTCGGATTGTGACACTCAATTCAAATATGTGTCAAAATGTGACACCCGATCCACATATTTGTCAAAATGTTACACCTAATTCAAGCATACAGAAATCATAAATACATTCAGTATTTATGATATTTATATCACCAAGATCACGTTCATCAGCAAAATAGGACAGCAAGTGATTATTTCATGCATAATATAGCATATTACCCTATTCATATACAGTCATGCATATCATGAAGCAATTTAACAAGTATATGAAACACATACGGGAAAGTAGACCATCACCTACCTCAATTTCATGCTTCAACAATCTTACAATGCAAGAGTTTTCCCTTTCTCGGTTCGTTCTTCTCGTTCTTAGTCTAAAAAACAGTAAATAGATATAAATGATCAATACAATGAATTAACCATCATGAAACATATCATAATTCATACCTTAGGCCAAACCCCTGATTCTAACCTCACCCTAGAGCTATTTCCCACCATTAGTTTTTAGTTCAAACCCTCTCTAAAGATAACCAACCACACTTTCTAGGTTCTAGGAATCAAAGAATGAATTTAGAGAGTAAAATCCTTACCTTAAGCGTGAAAATTCGTAGGAAATTGATAAAAAAAATCTCTAGGTCACCTCTCAAAGTCCTAGAAACTGATTTTGCAGAAAAAGACTATTTCTAAGTTTTTTCACGACTTAAGTTGCGACTGCTCCGCTTTGGCAGGACCCATCCCATTTTGGCGGGGCCGCTCTGGCAGGACCTATCTTACTTTCACGGGGCCACTCTAGTGGGATATGCAAAAAATGAGCTCATAATTTATGCTGCAAGCCCCTATTTTACAACACACCCTCTTCCAAATATGTATTAAAATATACCCATCACGCCAATTCTGTGAGTTTTACTCGCTCGAATGCGATTCTGCAAATCTGTAGATGCTCCGTATTATCCTGTCTATCTAATCAAATTACAGTTTTAACCTCCCATCATTCACATGATCACCCTAAACTTTATCTAACTTGGAATTCGTCCGACTCTGGCCTAAACTAAATTTCACAACATACCCTCTTCCAAATATGTATTAAAATATACCCATCACGCCAATTCTGCGAGTTTTACTCGCTCGAATGCGATTCTGCAAATCTGTAGATGCTCCGTATTATCTTGTCTATCTAATCAAATTACAGTTTTAACCTCCCATCATTCACATGATCACCCTAAACTTTATCTAACTTGTAATTCGTCCGACTCTGGCCTAAACTAAAAATTTTAAAAATTACTACCTGAAATTTTCTGGCCCAAAATCCTTCTCCATTGGCCTATTCCTAACGACGGGAACAATTCGTAACAATTAGTCAATAAGAGGAGCAAATATTTAAAAAGAGGTGACAATATTTCAACAATAATTTTCAGCAACATAATGAAAAGATTTTCAACAATCGAATCAATTGCATGTGATTTGGTCAAATTTAATTCAAAAATGGTGAAAATAAATTCAGAAAAAACAACTAACATTGCCTAAAAGTCCCAAAAATCATATCAAAAGAGACCCACTATCAATAATTGTACAAGAAATTATGCAACTTAATTTAGAGAAAATAAATTTTGAGAAATGTCTATCTATTAAGATAGCAATCCATAAAGTAGTTTATAGGTTGGTCAAAATTGGATGTCAACGATTGTCCCTTTTTTGGATAGGGTGGAAGAAAAATATCCTGAGCAAAGAAAATTGACAAATTGAATATTGGCCAACCACATCTTCATCTTTTTGAAAGAAGGTTTGGTACAGACTTTGAGAAATATGGCCAAATCCTATTATTGGATTTCCTACATATCTCAGGTTACATGATAACTTAGGTCACTTGTAGTTCAAGACACTTGATTTGGCGCATGATTTTTTGAAAGAATAAAAAACTCTCTTGACGTCAAATTAAGGAGAAACCAAAATGCTTGGAAATAATTTTGAGAGTAATTATTTTAGTACAGTCTAATTTTCAACATCCAGTCTGCCTACATTAATAATTAAAAAAAATAATATACAAATAGAAATAATAAAATATGAACTAAAACTATTAGAATTTTATTCCAAGTGATTTTTTCATATCTTGAACTTTGAAGTCCAAACCCTACTAAACCATAAAGACAATACAAGCAGTACACAAATAATACAGAGGTGTATCATGATTATATAATTTTACTTAAACAAAGAAAACAAATAAGATAAAAACACATTTCAAAAATAATAAACCAACATATAAAGAATGGTTGGGACTAACCTGGATACTTCAGTTAGAATAATAAACAAACAAAAATTTGAACAATGATGTCAAAACCAAAATAGAAAATGAAAGTAAAAGAAAATTATGTCTTCTTCTCTTTTCTTCCTCTACTCTCTCTGTCTCTTGTGTTATATATCTGTGTGTGTTTTTATCTGTCTCTCCTTGTAAATTAAGATAGAGGTATAGATTCAGAGTCATCAAAGACAAATAAGAAATCAAAAAGTCTATAAAAATGGCTAAGTCACTATTTTTAATCAGACTTTCCCCCCTAAAATTAGTCAATAAGAAGAGTAAATATTTTAAAGGAGGTGACAATATTTCAAAAATGAGTTCCAACAATAAAATCAAAAGATTTTCAATAACCGAATCATTTACATATGATTTGGTCAAATTTAATTCAAAAATGGTGAAAACAAAGTCAAAAAAAACATCTAACATTGCCAGAAAATCTCAAAAATCATGTCAAGAAAGATCAGTATCAATAATTGTAAAGAAATTATGCAAATTAATATAGAGAAAATATTTTTTGAGAAATGCATACCTATTAAGATAGCAATCCAAAAAGTAAGTATAGGTTGACCAAAATTAGATGTCAACAACTGTCCCTTTCTTTGGAGAGAATCGATGAAAGAGATCTTGGGCAAAGCAGATTGACAAATCGAATTTTACCAACCACATCTTCATCTTTTTGAAACGACGTTTGGTACGAACTTTGGAAAATATGGCTGAACCTTGGTATTGGGTTTCTTACATATCTCAGGTTACAAGAAATTAGTCCACTTATAGTTCAAAACACTTAATTTGGCGCATGATTTTTTGAAAAAATACAAAAGTTCTACTGACGTTGAATTATCGAGAAACCAGAATGTTGGAGAATAATTTTGAGAGTAATTGGTGGAGTGCAGTCGAGTTTTAAACATCGAGACCGCCTACATATTCCTAAACTTGGGAATCAGTCTGCTTTTTGTTTGACACGATTGGTTGAAAAGTAAATCTTTTATGCTAACATAATTTTCGATTGGGAGGAGTGACAAATAAATCGAGTATGAAAAAAGAGTCTTGCAAACATTTAGCCATGAATGTGGCACGCTTCACACCCATAATTAACAATTTACACATATATAATTTTCAAAGTTCCATGTGTATTGTCACTCAGTTTGGAAAAAATAATTCGGTGACAGTTGAAGTTTTTCGGACCCAAAATTGAAACTAAAAAACTCAAACAAATACCCACATACCTTTTGATAAGGTGTGGTTTGATTGTGGTGAAAGTCGCTCTTCAACTTATGATTAGAATCAGGTAAACATGTTTTTCAAACATACACATTGATTATTATAAACTAAAAGATAAATAAAATAAACAAGTAGTAAGTATATCCCCTCCCCATGTGTTTTTCCTTTTTATTATATACAAAGTTCATTATTATAGGTCAAAAAATAATAAAGAAAAAATAATATACAAATAAAAATAATAAAACATGAACTAAAACTATTCGAATCCTGTTCCAAGTGAACTCTTCATATCTTGAACTTTGAAGTCCAAACCCTACTAAACCATAAAGACAATACAAGCAGTATACAAAAAATATATACGTATATAATGATTATATAATTTTACTTAAACAAATCAAACAAACAAGACAAGAACCATTTCAAAAATAATAAACCAACATATAAAGAATGGTTGGGACTAACCAGGATATTTCAGTTAGAAGAATAAAAAAACAAAAATCTGAACAGTGATGCCAAAACAAAAAACAGAAAATGGAAAGTAAAAGAAAATTATGTCTTCTTCTCTGTTCTTTCTCTACTCTCTTTTTGTCTTGTGTTGTCTATCTGTGGTTTTTTTGTCTCCCCTTGTAAATGAAGATGGATATATTAATTTATAGTCATCAAAGACAATTAATAAATCAAAAAATCTATAAACATTATTGGTCACTATTTTTAGTCAGAATTTTCCCCCAAAATTAGTCAATAAGAGGAGCAAATATTTTAAAAGAGGTGACAATATTTCAACAACAATTTTCAACAACAAAATCAAAAGATTTTCAACAACCGAATCCATTACATATAATTTGGTCAAATTTAATTCAAAAATGGTGAAAACAAAGTCAGAAAAAATAGCTAACATTGCCAGAAAGTCTAAAAAATCGTGCCAAGAGAGACCCACTATCAATAATTGTAGAAGAAATAATGCAACTTAATTTAGAGGAAATAATTTTTTAGAAATGCCTATCTATTAAGACGCAATCCGGACAGTAGTTATAGATTTGCCAAAATTGGTGTCAACAACTGTCCATTTCTTTAGATAGGACCGATGAAAAAGATCTTGACAAATAAAATTGACAAATAAAATTTTAGCCGACCACATCTTCATCTTTTTGAAAGGAAGTTTGGTACGGACTTTGAAAAATATGGCCGAACCCTGGTATTGAGTTTCCTACATATCGTAGGTTACATGAGTACTTAGGCCACTTGTAGTTCAAGACGCTTGATTTGGCGTACAACTTTTTGAAAAATACAAAAGCTCTCATGATGTCGAATTATGGAGAAACTAGAATACTCAAAAATAATTTTGAGAGTAATCGTTTAAATACAGTCGATTTTTCAACATCAAGTCTGCCTACATATTCCTAAACTTGGAAATCAGACTGTTTGTAGTTCGACACGACCGGTTGAAAAGAAAATCTTTTCTATTAAGATAACTTTCGATTAGATAGAGTGACAAATAAATCAAGTATGAAAAAGAGGCTTGTAACCTCTTAGCCATGAATATGGCGCACTTCATATTCATAATTAAGAACTTACACAGACATAATTTTCAAAGCTCTTAGTGTATTGTCACTCAGATTAAAAAAATTACTTTTGGTGACATTTGAAGTTTATCGAACTCGAAATTGAAACTGACAAACTCAGAGAAATACCCACATGCCTTTTGAACTCTTCAACTCATGTCCCAAGAGTTTCATACTCTTCTTCAGACTATGTCCCATTTTGCTGCTAATAAAAAATTTCACATTGTGCTGCATCCTTTTTTATGTCGTCCGCACCTGTGGTTTAATTGAGAATTTATCCTCTTTGATGTTCTCAACAAAGACTGAGATAAAACTAATTAGTAGAAAATGTAACTCAAATAGAAAAGTAGCGTTGTTACTATATTGACATGTCAACCTCCTCTGGTTTTGACGTAGAGAAAATAAAACATACTTCCTAATTTGATGTGATTTATAATATATCTCTCGAATGACAGCTTCCTTCAATTTTGATAAAATATATGATGAGCTGATGCAATATGATGACGACTTTCGATAATATAGTATGATGATGGCCTTCTCAGCAATGATATGATAATGGCCCTCTTGGAAATGATGATGGCCCTCTCGTCAAATGATATCATGATGAAGATGGCCCTTTCGGTAATGATATGATAATGGCCTTCTTGGCAATACTTTGATGATGGCCCTCTCAGCAGATGATATCACCAATTCCGATAATACAATATGAATGACCCTCTTGACAAATGATATCACCACTTTCGATAAATAGTATGAATGACTTCTTGGCAATTTGAATATGCAATGGTCCTCTTGGACATTTGAGTATGTAATGGCCCTCTTAGACATTTGAATATGTAATCTCCCTCTTAGCAATGATATGATAATAGTCTTCTTGGCAAATGATATCACCACTTCCGATAATATAATATGAATGGCTTTCTTGGAAAATGATATCACCACTTCCGGTAATATAATATGAATGTCCTTCTTGGAAAATGATATCACCACTTCCGATAATATAATATGAATGGTCCTCTTGGTAAATTATATCACCATTATCGGTAATATAATATTAATGGCTCTCTTGACAAATGATATCACCACTTTCGATAATATAGTATGAATGAACCTCTTGGCAATAATATGATGATGATGATGATGTCCTATTGATAGGATGTTGATGCTTCATTAGTAGGAATAACAATACTCTATTGGTAAGATCATGATGCTCTATCGATGTTGTTCGATCGATTGGAATGTTGATTCGTTGATAGGATGTAAGTTGATTCATTGGTAGAATGATGTTGTTTCATCGAAAGGATATATGTTGATCCATCGGTAGGAAGATGATGATCCATTGGTAGGATATATATATTGATCCATCAGTAGGATGATGATAATTCCCCATTCATAGGGTGATGTTGCTACATTGGTAGGATGTCGTTTCTCTATTAGTAGAATGATGATCAATCTCTTTCAAATATTGATATTTGATCAATTTTTGGCATGATAGCGGATATTTTGGCTAGTTTCACTTCAAGCCCTCTTTAGTATTTCATGCGACTTATGTATGTCCATCAGGCGTCTTTGATGCTAAAAAATATAATTTGACGTCGTTATAGACATTTCCATGTCTTGAAAGTGGCTCTTTTGCCTAATCACTTTGACATTAGTGTGCGAATATCATCCTCATTGTGGCTCATAGTTTGTTGGGGATTTGAACGAAGCATTTTTGCTCGTATTTTGAACTTCTTCTTCTCTTTTTTTTTCGTTTGATGAACCTCAATGACTTCTTTCTTTCACAAAAAATTATCAGTTTTGAAAGTTCTTTGTTCTTTTGACTTCCTCGTATGTGCTGAACGGAAGGATATGATGATCCTTTGTCATCCTTATAAACCAACATCCACAAAAAATTCATTAGTTTTAAATTAACTGATCTGTGTTGATTTCTCCGATTATTTGCTCCTTGTCTTGCTATCTGCGATTGCTTGCTCTGATCCCCTACTCTTTGATAGATAAAAGAAAAAAAATATTTATGCAAAATATTTGATATATTAAAAACTTTTAAGAAAGATGAGTTTTTGAAAAGCAATTTGGAAAAGGTCACTGCCAAATGTTATGTCACGCATAACTTAAATGACTGTCCTTGGTTCAAAAATTTAAGTGTTATACCTCATTTTAACTCGAGGTCAAACGGTGTACAACATATGGGTGATTTCTAAATTATTTAATTTAAGGAGTTGCCACCTAATTTTTTTTAAAAGGTAAATTAGGATACCTAAGCAATTAATTAATGTAATGCTAAAAATAAACTACAATTAGTGGTCTACTTAACTTATGTGATTCTAGGTAAGGGTTGTAGTTATCCTAAAGAGAAGAGGTTAAGCATCGTTTAAGATTCGTTAAAAAGGATTACCAATCAAACTTAGGTTAATATAAGACTTAATTAAAAATATGACGTAAGTGTAAATACAACTTACAAAAGACATATTATAAGTGTTTTAGAAGAAGCACCATATAATAAAATATTTTAGGCTTCAAAATTCACTTAAGTAGATAGATAGTATATATAAAAATACCTATAATTAAAATTAGTGAAAGCAACAATTCGGACAACTAAATGCAATATATATATATATATATTTTTTTTTATTTGTCATGAGTTTGAGTATGTAAAACAAAGTTGCAAGTTCAACCTTCTCTTACTATTGAACTAAAATTAATTCAACCATTTTTTGAAAGCCAAAACATATACTAAAAATGTGATTTGTTTGCATATTATAACTAAAGTATTTAACGTACTAATACTTAAATAAGATAGAGTACCAATCTTTGATCAAGTGCTTCTATGATTAGGAATAAATTTGACTTCTTTAAAACATGCTTATTTAAATATGAGAGTAAATAATTAAGACATTAAAATCCTTTTTTTTCAAGGTTAAAGCGAGTATTTGGAAAATCATATTTGGGCTACTAAACCACGTATTTAGCTAAAAAAGGTGTTCTATGATTAACTAACATTTTTACTACTAGCTCCAAGTTACTAATGGGTCCAAACATTGTCCCAAATTTATGAAATAAACCCAAACAAACCAATAAATCAAAGTTCATAAAGGAGTTAAGCAAATAAGGAAGGAAAGGAAAGAAGACTCCATAGGCACCCCCGAGCATGTCGCTTGCTTTCTTGCTATCGGGTGTGACTTAAGAATATAGAGTGATGACTGTTTGCTCGGATGAGAGGTAGTGTCGAGTCTTATTTCGAGACTCCATATGGGTGAGTCTAGCCTTAAGACTCTAAATTCATTTGCGCCAAATACATATGCAAAGAGAAGAAAATATAAGAATTCGAGAAGGATAATCTGATTCTTAAACGTGCATAAGGACACCAACAAATAAAATTAGAAAACAAAACTAACACCAACAAACACAATCTCCTAATAAAAGAAGAGAGTAAAAATGACAAATATTTAGACAACTTGACAGTGGAAATTTAATGAAAAATCTGCATAGGTAATCAATGATCACTCTCTAAGCTTACTAAATAAAAGCAAAGTTAAACTTACACCTCTATCAATATCTTACAACATACCATTTGCAAGAAAAAAATGAAGTCCTGAAGCAAGTTTTCAATTAGGAAGTCTCAACAAAGCAACTTTTCATGGCTAGGAAATTCATAATCCAATATTCAGATACCCCAAATGGACAAACGCATTTATGTACAACTTTCAAGTAAATAAGCATTCTTTTCTTAACTCGAATCCATTCGACAATCTTTAATAATTTTAGAACTTGAATTTATAAACACTCTACAACAGGGAGCTAACAAACATTTAATAACGTTTTTATTTTTATTTTTTATAAATATTTATTTAGATTCAGTCTATTACTAAAAAGAGAAACCTCATGTATATTCTTATAATTAATCAAAGCAGCTGGGAGTTAATAGGAAAGTACGTATAAACAGTCTTTCAGGTAGGCTAGAGAAAATAAAGTTTTGTTTTTAGAAGAGCAACAAAATTACTTTAAACTTTGCACATCTTTGACAAGCTCAAACTTATATGAATCAGTAGCTATCCTTCTAACGTTTATAACTCATTTTTAAGTGTTCTCATATAGATTCTGAAGTAAGAACAAGCAAAACAAATTTTAGAACAGAGAAAATAGACCAACGATAGAACTAATCACATGTTCGATGAGTGAAAAAATCAACAATTCCTCTTTAAAAATATAACCATAATTATTGTTATCTATGTACACCGATTCTTAGGTAGAAAATTCTTGATAAAATAGAGACTAAAATATTGAAACAAAACAGAGGCATGACAAGAATACTCCAAACAAAATCACACACTTAAGTTCGAAAATAGCAAACTGAAAAGAGGATGGATACTGACCTTTTTTGGAGCTGTGAACTAGGGTGTAGATCTCTATCTCGGCCTTAGATCTACAAGCTAACTCAGATGGTTGTCAATAGCCGAAATTAACACACAAGTTGTTGTTTCTACTGGAAAGTCAAATGCTAGAAGAGAACCCGAACAATAATAGAGATCTCCCCTTTAGAGGAGAAAATAGCCAGTTTAAAGAGATGAGGGACGGATGAAAAACAAATAATGTGGAATGGGTGGAGGAATAAAATAATGTGGAATGAGCGGATGAATAAAATAACGCGAAATGGGCCAATTAATAATATATTGAGGAATGAATATTATTATTATTATTTTATTTTAATAGGAATGGGCGGATATACATATATATGATAAATGGTGATGGGCGAATGTTGTTGTTGTTGTTGTTGTTATTATTATTATTATTATTATTATTATTATTATTATTTTATTTTTGGATGGGAATGGGATATATATATATATGACAAATTAGTGAGGGGCATTGTTGATGAATATAGTATTAATATAGAGATATTGGGGGGGGGGGGGCATGCGTAGGAGTAGATTAATATATATTGTTGATGAATATAGTATTAGTGTTGGAATATGGTAGATGTCAGCATTTATAAAAATGTAGAAATTGAGGGAATGATATATTAATATAGTAATATGTGATGTTGTTGTAAGAAGAAAAAGTGGGATGGGTTCTTTTGGAATGTCGTGTATGCTTGCTAAAATTTAAATAGGACGAATTAACACTAACTAATTAACAAGTTTCTTAATTCTAACAAAAATAAAGTAGTTAACCTAATTATAAATTAATTAATTCAAAAATTCAAGCTACTAATTTACGAAATAAGTAAAAAAAATCTCTCTTGTTTTTTCTTTTTCTAATATTTATGTGGCATGCGCATGAACTATTCACACACTCTTTATATATATATATATATATATATATATATATATATATATATATATATATATATTAACAAAACGTCAAAACTATATAATTTTGAAATAATTTTAAAAAAATTAAAATTTTTTGAGATTCAATTTTGAATATTCCTAAAAGATAATAATTATACAAAACTATATATGTTATCTTAAAACAATAAAGATGACAAGAATTATTTTAAAAGAACTTAAAAAAATATTTAAGTTTTATAAAAGCTAATTATTTCAATTTATTTGAAATTGAAGAAGCCTAAAAATAATATGAATAAACATCAATTAATTAACGAACTTTTTAATTTTGACAAAGTAAAATAATTAACTTAAGTTTAAACTAATTAACTTGAAATAGAGTCTATTAATTAATCCAAACTAATTAACAAAATATTTTAGTTAAAAAACAAAAAAAAACTTTCTAAGACGATTTTCGAATAACGATAAAAAGTAATAATTACATAAGTAAAAATATATATTATTGCTCAAGAATTTTAAAAAAATATATATATTTCAATTTTTTAATTATGTTGTGAAGGTCAAAATTGGGTGTCAACATTAAGCATGTCGGGTAGCTCGTTTCGGAGAATTCTGAGGATCCTTGTGGGTTGAAGCTAGGAAATCCTGACATAGCTAGAAAGTTTTGTAGTTAGCTCTGAACTCTGATGGTGGTGAAGATTATTGAGGTTGACTTTGAACTTCTAATAATATGGGGAGTCATTTGAAGTTAGCTTTGAACTTCTGAACTTGACTAAGATCTTCTGATGATGCTGGGATCATTTAAAGTTAACTTCAAATTTCTGATCATGTTTTAATGAAATTATTTGAGGTCATTCTTAAAAATTTCTATCCCAATTAGATGTGTTGGTGAATCTCGAACTATTGATAGGAGATTTGTAGAATTTTTGAGACCCTCTCAAAAATTCTGTTTTGGTTGCTTTTTCTACTGCACCTCAATCTTGATTTTTCTGTAGAAAGATCTTCTTTGAAATTTTTGAGTCCCTCTCAAAAATTCTGTCCCAATTTCTATTATAAATAGAAAACTTACAGGATATATGACTAAGCCGTTGTGGCGCATACGTATCTCTTTGAGGCAGGAATCAAGTCAAACGTAGTTCCCCTCTCTGGAGGTAAATAAGAAATAGGAAATTTTAATAAGAAAATGACCTAAGCCAACATAGGCTGCCTACGTATCTCATTTTTGAGAATTCAGGTCAGACATAGTTCAAATACCAAAAGAAGGTGTTAAAAATAGATACAGGGGTGACCGAAGCCGACATAGGCCGCCTACGCATCTCATTTTTGAGAATTCATGTCAGACATAGTTCATTACAATGAGTAGGGTTAATTTAAAACAAATAAGCATGCAATTACAAGAAAAGAGATAAAAGAAAACTTTGAATTTTCACACATAGTATCTTTTGACAACATTTGAGTTGATTAGTTTCGACCACTCTTAACCATCTATTTTTGAGAAAATCAGGGCACCTTCGGACAACACTTTTTGAACCATGTGCGGTCCTTGCTAATTTGTGCAAATTTTCCCTTGTACTCATCTTGATGGGAAAAAATGCATTTGAGGACCAATTGTCCTTCTTTAAATGTTCGGGGCCTTACTCGCATGTTGAAAGCACGAATCATTCTCTTTTGATATAATTGACCATGGCAGATAACGATCATCCTCTTTTCATCAATCAAGGCTAAGTGTTCAATCTAGTTTACTCAATCCGGCTTCTTAATTAATTCTCAACAAAGGCATTCAACCTCGGTTGATATTACGACCTCTGTTCCATAAACTTGCAAGTATGGAGTGGCTCTGATTGACATTCTGACGATTGTACGGTATCCTAGCAAAGCATATGATAATATCTCATGTCAACCTTTGTGATTGTCGATCATCTTTCTCAAGATCGTTTTGATGTTTTTGTTGGCAGTTTCTACAGCTCCATTCATTTGAGGGAAATAAGCAGTTGAATTTTGGTGAGTGATCTTTAATTGCTCACATATCTCTTTCATCAAATGACTGTTGAAGTCTACACCATTGTCTGTGGTAATGGAATTCGATATTCCAAAATGACATATCAAGTTGTTACGGATGAAATCAGCTACGACCTTCTTTGTCAGAGACTTATAAGAAGCTGCTTCCACCCATTTGGTGAAGTAATCAATGGCAACCAAAATGAATCTATGTCCATTAGAGGTGATTGGTTCTATTGGACCAATGAAATCTATGCCCCAGGCTAAAAATGGCCAAGGAGAGCCCATAACATTGAGTTCGTGAGGGGGGACTAGATCAAATCACCGTGTACTTGATATTTATGACACTTTTGTACAAATCTGCAACAATCATGTTCCTTAGTCATCTAAAAATAACTGGCTTAAAGGATTTTCTTTGCTAAGGTAAACCTA
The DNA here is from genome assembly GCF_947179165.1 of Solanum dulcamara. Classification (NCBI taxonomy): domain Eukaryota; kingdom Viridiplantae; phylum Streptophyta; class Magnoliopsida; order Solanales; family Solanaceae; genus Solanum; species Solanum dulcamara. The sequence goes on along the minus strand of NC_077243.1, from coordinate 69,363,854 downwards.
TTCATATGAGGCCCACACACTCCGGTATATACTTGCTCGAGAATATTTATAGCTTCAATAACATCCACGCACCTGAGAAGTTCCAAATCTGGAGTCTTCCTATAAAGGATTTCTCCGCTTGAAAGAAATTGTTAGCCAATCGACTTATTGCCTTCTTTTGATTGAATGTTACATTTTTCGGATAAGTTATGATTTCTACGTACTTCTTTCTGTCAAAATGCCAAGGCTTCCCATCTAGTTCCACTTCAACATGTGAACAATGAGCTGGTTGTTCCTTTATACTTATCTCAAGTGGATCGATATAATTCTTTTTCGGGTGTTGTATCATGGATGATATGGTATCAAGGGCATCAACAAACTTATTTTGTATTCTTGGTGTATGCTTGAACTCGATCTTCCTGAATCTTTTGCACAATCTCTGTACCAATTGTACGTAAGGTGAGATCTTGGGATTCTTCACAGTCCATTCTCTTAGAATTTGATGGATCAATAAGTCAGAATCACCAAAAGGGCAGCCCGGTGCACTAAGCTTTCGTTATGCGTAGGGTCTGGGGAAGGGCCCGATCATAAGGGTCTATTATACGCAGCCTTACCTTGCATTTCTGCTAGAGGATGTTGCTAAGGCTTGAACTCGTGACCTCTGGTCACATAGCAACAACTTTACTAGTTACTCCAATTACCAATAATTCTTGAACATTTCAATCAAGGGCTATTCTAATACCAAGGATGCAGGGTTCGTACTCACCCATGTTATTGGTGCATCGGAATCGAAGCTTTACTATTATTGGATAGTGTTTTCCCAATTCGGATATTAACACTACTCCAATTCTCGATCCTCTAAAGTTCATAACTCCATCAAAAAACATTCTCCATCTAAGATATGATTCTGATATATCTTCTTCTATGAACAATACATCTTCATCACGAAAATATATCCTAAAAGGCTCATATTCTTCGTCTACCAGATTTTCAGCAAGATGATCAGCCAAGGCTTTTCCTTTGACTGCTTTCTAAGTCATGTACACAATGTCAAACTCGCTCAATAATATTTTCCACTTTGCTAGCTTTCCTGTGGGCATTGCTTTCTAGAATATGTACTTTAGCGGGTCCATTCTCGAAATGAGATGTGTAGTGTAATCCGACAGATAATGTCTCAATTTTTGAATGACCCAAGTTAAAGCATAATAAGTTTTCTCTAAAAGGGTGTAACGAGCCTCATAAGATGTGAACTTCTTGTTCAAATAATATATAACTCTCTCTTTTCTTCCAGATTCATCATACTGTCGCAACATTCACCCGAATGCATTATCAGAGACAGATAAATACAATAACAAAGGATTGTCTTGTAATGACCCTTCAGGTCATTTTAGAAACAAAGCATCCTTTCATCATTTAGAGCACTCCTATAGCGATCCTAAGTCATTTATACCTTGCTGGCACTGACTGATCAGTTGCCTGGTTGTTCGTTTGGGTTTTAGGCCTGTTTCACTTTTTTAGAGCTTTTATAACTTAAAAAGTTGACTTCTGTCATAACTTCAAGAAAATGGCTTCATAACGGAATTTTGATGGTTCCATCAGCTCTGGAATGGCCAAATTAGGCTAGTAGCATGGCCAATGCGAGTATCGAGGCAATCAATGTGAGTTTGGAGCCATTTAGCGCTTTTGCCTTCGAAATTTGGCCCATGATTGACTTTGATCAATATTCTTGAAAAATACACTTAGATGAAAATTCTAACCGCGTGGTTAGCTCTGAAATATTGAGTTTTGTCTAGAACGACCCTTCGTTCGCTTTTTAAGACTTCCGACCTAATCCCGAGGCCTGTTGTGGAATTTGACTCAAAATGACACTTGGTTGTGGGACCCATTTTCAGTCATAACGACCTTATATAACAATTTCGACTACGCCATTGACTTTGGAATATCGAGTTTTGTGGGATAGCATATCTTGTTTGAGCGTACGAAATTCTAAATAAATTTCAAGCACCCCATCAGAGAATTTAAACTTGGTGAAAATTAACATTTAAGCTGATATCTGGTGCAGAAAAAATTGTTTTCCATGATCACGGGCCACTGATTGCGTTTGCGGAGGCCTAGGAATTTTTCCTCCACGTTTGCGGGGTTTGGGCCGCATTCGTGGTGGTTTGTCCCTTTTGTCTCCGCATTCGCGGGCCTCTAGCCATGTTCGTGAAGGCCAATGACCCCTACATTCGCAGGCCACTTAGGTCGTGTTTGCGAAGGTCAAAACCTTGGTCTTTTAATAAAAGACCAAGGACAAACTCAGCCTTTTTTTTTATTTCAAACACCGATTACTCCTTCAGTTCTTGACTAAATTTGGTGATCCAAGGGTCTAAATTCAAGGGAATTACGTGGGAAATCTATTGGTGAGCTTGAAAACTTGATAAGGAGCTGCATGTGAGGTAAGTTCTCTAATCTAACTGCTGCCATTATTATTTTCGAGATGGAATTTTAATGAATTTTGGAGGATTGTTTCTTGATCATTTTAGCTCCATTTTTAGTGATTCTTAAGGCTAGATTGTGGGTTTTTCTACAAAAAAACATCGTAGGATGCTTGTTTTGGGTCATGGGATCTTCATTTCTAATAAATTACGGGTTGTAGATGCTGCTATATTTGTTCTTTTAGCTTGAAATGTGACAATTTCACTGCATGCTCATTCCATGTTGTTTCCCAACCCTAGACTATGTTTCACTTTGATTTTTGAGCTTGGGGTGCTGTTTTGGACTAGTTTTTAGGGGTCAATTCCGAAATTTTGGACACGGGTCCCACATTTTCGTTTTAGACTCAAAAATTGGTTCGTCTCCAAAAATTGTAAAATTAGTGTCTAAACGATCACAACAATGTTGTGATTTTATTTTTGACAGCGTGGCAGTGTTTCGAGGCTGTTCGAAAAGGAAAAGCTCAGATTTCGTGAGTTGGAGAATGCGTGGTTGGCCTACAGGTAGGGTACAATTTGGTTTAAAAGAGTCTTTTAATGAAAGACAAAAAGTTCAATCACATTTTAAAAGTCTTCATGCTTTTAATATAGTACTAGTTTAGAGTACGTGCTTTGCATGTGTGTCTTACCTCAATCAATAAAACTATATATAAAAACAAAATTATTAAAAAAAAGCAATTGAAGTTAAAATAAATGGTATATCTATCTAAATTATAAGAATTTCATATTGGAAGGTTAAAACTATTTTAAAAAAACATGAACATCTTTCTTTAATATTTTAAATTATTTTTATTTATTTATTTTATCATAATTTAAATAAAATTTCTACCAATATTATAGTTAATTATAAAGATAATTCAATAATAATTTGAAAAAAAATAGTAAATCATAGTTTTGTATATTGTAGAATCTTTTAATGAAGGAGCAAAAAGTTCAATCAGTATTTTTATAATTGAAAAAAAAATTGTTGAAGGGGAGCCTTGGAGTAACTGGTAAAGTTGCTGCCATGTGACCAGGAGATCACGGATTCAAGCCTTGGAAACAGCCTCTGGCAGAAATGCAAGGTAAGACTGCGTACAATAGACTCTCTTGTGGTCAGGCCCTTCCCCAGACCCCGCGCATAGCGGGAGCTTTAGTGCACCAGACTGCCCTTTTTTAGTATTTTAAAATTTGTTGTTCTGCTATCATATATTTTAGGACTTCTTAATAATATTTTGAATTCAATAAATAATTTTAATTAGAGATTTAACTACAAAACTAACAAATAATATACAAAAATATAGCTAAACAATATAATCAAATTAAGTCACGATTAAAACAAAAGAGACAAACCTTTAATTGTTTTTGACTACTTCACTCGGCCGCACTATGCGTGTTTCGAACAATTTCTTGATTAAAAATTTTAACTAGAAAAAAGAAAACACGAGGAATTATTAAAAAGGGAAAATCTATTGTCTATTATCAATTATGTATAATTCTTATATAAACTTTAAAGCTATTACTTAAAAAACTTAAAAGAAAGACCATAAAAAAATGATAATAAATGCAAATGACAATTTGAATCGAAAGCAAAATAAAAAGAAAGCTTAGAAGTAAAAAACAGAGGCATTAAATAAGGTAGAAGTAGCGTAGGAGTATATATATATATATATATATATATATATATCCAAAAAAATTTAAAAAAACTAACGTGGCAAAAGGTCACTCTTTATTAAAAGTTACTTTTTATTAAAAGTTATCTTATTATTTGTGGGAAGAAAAAATCATTAATTTATATAAAAAACTATATATATATATATATATATATATATATATATATATATATATATATATAAACTATAACTCAAGTAACTATTTGATGAATGACAAATGTTAGATGATATCATATGACTAACAAATGTCAAAGCCAAAACTAATCTCATTGGGGTCACTTAATTAGAAGTTGGTTAGATGATATCATATGACTAACAAATCCAGGACCAACTAGGTATGCCATTTTCTTTACTCTTATTAATAATATTAAAAATATAAAGATGAATAGTTGACTTTTATCAAGTACTTTTCCATTCATTTTTACTAGTTTATATTAAATTTGGTATATTGTTTTAAAAATAATTAATAAAATAATAAGTTTATTATATTATTTTTTAAATATAATAAATTTAATATTTTAAAAAATGAATAGCACTTAATAATGAGAATAAATACATATAAAATGCTAAATATTTTATAATTTTCAAATTAGACAAATAAAAATGAACATTTATTTTTTTTAATATAATAAACAAGTAAAATGAGACGAAGGGCGCAGTGTTCTAATTAAACTCATGGCCATAAGAAAAGATACAAAGCTAGCCGAGGTTAGTGCATTAGTTGTGAGTTTATTTGAACCAAACAATTTTTATTTCAACAATAGCAATAACATACTCATGTAATTTTATATGTGAAATTTGGGGGAAGTGAAATGTACCTAAATCTTAATTCTATCTGATGAGAAAAGAAAAATGCTTTCGATAGACTTTCGATTCAAAAAATAAATAAATTAAAAAACAAGTTAACAATTACGCAAGTAAAAAGTATGGTGAAAAAGAATATATCTTACAAACAAAAAAATACCACCAACAAACTAATTAAAGAAACTTAAATATTTTTCTTTTGATTTGTTTAAATTTTGATGAACAAAATAATACTTGTAATAGTTAAAAAAGCAAGAAACATAAATATATTATAATGACAATAATATATTTAATATAATTTTATGAGTGGAATTTGCTTAGGTTAATGTGCATAACTCGTTTATCTATTTTGTAAAAGTAGGAAAATAATTTTTGAAAAATTCTTAACTTATATAAAATAGTTCAAAACAGATATAAAAAGAGAATATGATAGTAAGATATCACGATGAACATAATAGGAAAAATCATGTACTAAAAGAATTGTATAGTACTATTACTTTATTACATATACCATGTGATTCCACCTAGTGATAGAGCGTTGGGTTGTACCACTAATTTCCATGCCACTTGTTCTTGATTGTTTAATTAATTACTATTCCTATTAGGGTAGTCTATTTAATTTTCCTATTTTGCCCTCGATATTTTTCTCATTTTCCCAATTGCCTTCCCAAATTCTTGAACGCCGTTTGGATTGTGCGGCCCCCCTATAAAGTGCACCAAATGTCCACAAACCTCATAAAAATAGATTCGTGCTTCAAATATTCCTTGCGTATCTTCAAAAAGTGCTTAAAGATTATGACCAAATAAATGAATAAATTTACTCAAATCCTTTTTATTATTTTAAGACTCAAACATTGTTCTTTTTATTATTTTGCTATATTTTTTTACTAAATTTTCATTTATATTTGGATTTATTCAAAAATTAATTATGGTGGCTATTATTTTCAATCTATTAGTTTTAGATTTTAAAAAAAGACATTACAACAATAATATATCTGCGGTACAAAATCGTTTCAATAAAATTAATCATCTAAAATTAAATTTTAATAAGAGAACTTAATATATACCTACACATAATACAAATACTAATTGAGAGTTGTTTATTTTTTGCTTTTACATGTTACTTATTTTTATGTAATATTCCTAATGTCATAAAACCATTAACTTCACATAGAATTATTATTTATCAAAATAACTATTAATTCTATTCAATAACATAGTCGTATGTTTGCAATACATTACTTTGGAGGTCATTGTAAAAATTTTACTTAATACTATGAAGATTGAATTGTTTAATTCTAAGTTCTAAAATATTTCTGACAAAGTATATAGTTTTTTTTTAAAACAAAAATAATATAAATTTTTATCTATTATTTCTTTACAATCTATAATGTTATTTTAAGTGAAATTCTATCAAAAGGAAAAAATAGTACAGCATACCCATTGTGCAAGGTCGTTTCAATAAAATTAGTGGCCTAAAATTAAATTTTAATAATGAATACAACATCTTGGATGTTGTTATAAAAAAATTATTTATTCATATAAATATTTGAGTTGTTTAATTCAAAGTTCTGAAATATTTCTAATAAAGTAATAGTTCTTTTTCTTCCTTTTTTAAATATAAATTTGAACCTATATTTTCTTTTCACAATTTTTAATATTATTTTAGTGAAATTAAAATAAAAAATTCACTATTAATTTTTTTAAAAATATTTAAAATTTTGAGGACATCAAAGAAACGCTCTACTAGACTCATCCTTGAGCCATTCTTGTTATTATAATTTTATAAGTGAAGTGTGAGAAAGATAAAACATACGTAAATCTTACACCTAAATAACATCCTCAAAGATAAATATCAACCTTTGCGTGCTAATCAGTAATAATAATATTATTTAAAAATTAAATAAAAACATTTCTAAAATACATTTTCAAAGTAGGATTTTGCAATAAAAATATACATTTATAAATATTAAAAAAGATATAGAAAGTTAAATGTTGAGAAATGAAATTATCAATATACTGTTGAAGTGGGGCAGTTGAGTAATTTTGTTTTGTGATGAGTCATTTTCTCTCTGTTTTTTCAGTTTTTTTGCTCTTTCATTGTTCGAGGCCATTCATTCGAGGGTATGTATTATCTATCAGGTGTACCCTCAACCTGCGTCTTGATGTTTTGTTTGTGTGCTCCCATAGACTCTCTTCTCTCCCTCCCCCTTTTTTGGGTTGAAAATACCAATCGATTATAAGCCCTAGCCACCATCATCACAAACCAATTTTTTTTTCTTCACTCATGTTCTTTTTCTATCTTCGTCAATGGATTATCAAACCCTAATGATCGGACCTCCATATCATCTCTCCCGCCGGTAATGATTTTTCCCTTCATTTAATTTTTTTCATGTAGCTGTGTTGTTGTTGTTGTTGTTGTTATTTTGGAGCTTTTGAATGCTTATTTATGGTATGTATGCTCAATGAACATGCAAAAAAAAGATTGGTGAGTATTGGAGTTTGCAAGCTTTGTTTACTTTTTTTTTTTTTTTTTTTTAACTTAGCTTCTACGCTTACTTAATGAGCAATGGTTTTTGACTTGCATATTTAATATCGACAGCTGAATCTTTATTATTTTTTTCTATTTTTACATTGTTTGGTTGTCTCTTATGAGTACTATTTTGCTTTTCATTCCCACAATTAATGCCTTTTTTTTAATTGTTTCTTATTACATCGGGGGCAGGAGAAGGGGAAATGGGGGAGGGGATTACAAGGTGAGAATGGGATCCTCACCAACAAGTTGAAAGTTCAGGTAGCCAACCCAACCAACTGAGCTGCTAAAAATCCCCCTCTTGACTTGTTTTTATTATTAGAAATAGATTTTTTTCCAGGAAATAGTAGACTACTACCAGTTTGCGATTGAAATGAAGTTAATGTTTGTACTGTTGTTCTTGTTGTTGTTGTAGTGGAGGTGTTTGTATCTTCCCAAAATTTGTGTGTGTGTTTGCATCTGCCCTGCCTAATAGCTGTTTAAAGTTTTTGTCTTTCCTGTAAATGATGATAGATGTTCTATTTTTTTACATCAGTTATTAATCTGTATTAGTTATTTCTTCAGGAGAGTGTTTCACCATGGTGAAGCATTCTGCTTTATGATGGTTCTGTTCCATATCATCATTATTCTGGCTAAGGGTGAACCATGTTCAATGAAGGGACAGCAAAACCAAGCAGAGTATGATGCATGTATGTCCTACAAACCCAATGAGGAGGATGGTTTTAGTGGTGATTTTTCATCTGGTTTCGTTCGTGTGAATCCCGTGCCTAGTCAAAGTCTTGATAGCGTGTGTTCTCATACAGACTTGTTCTGCTTTCCTCCCAGATTGCGGGGGTTTTTGTTTGAAGAGAATAATGCACAATCACAAGTGGAAGAAGCTTCTGGGGTTCAATCTGATGTTGCTTTGCCTAAAGGGTCAGATGAAGAGAACAGAAATATTAGTAGGTCATCCGATTCTTGTATTTTCAAGTTCTTGGGTGGAAGAACAATTTACTGTTATCTGAGTTACGAGGAATGTTACAATGAATTGCCTTGTAGTTGTATAAGAGGGAACAGAGCAAATGGTGTTTCTTTTGGTGAAGGGCCTTTGTCTGATGATAAATATGAAAAATTGAAACCAAAAGCAGAAGACGAGACAGGCAGTTTTAACATTCTGGGTGGTTCTTTCCCTCATGTAGAAATCAACCCCCCTTTGCTTGACTGGGGGGAGAAGTATTTATATTTTCCTTCATTAGCTTTTCTAAATGTTAAAAATACACACAGAGACAGCACACTGACTGTATTTGAACCTTATGGAACCAATTCTCAGTTTTATCCTTGCAATTTCAGCGAAACGTTGTTGGCACCTGGTGAAACTACATCGATTTGTTTTGTGTTCTTGCCTACATTGTTGGGTCTCTCTTCAGCGCAGTTTGTCTTGCAGACAAGCTCTGGTGGTTTCTTGGTTCAGGCTAAGGGCTTTGCTGTTGAATCCCCATATCGCATACAGCCTTTAGTCGGTCTTGATATTTCCTCTAGTGGAAGGCGTAGTAGGAATCTTTCTTTGTATAATCCTTACAATGAAGCCATCCATGTGGAGGAGATAACTATTTGGACGTCTATTTCTTCAGGAGATAAGACCCGTTATGCGAAGGCAATTTGTAATATGAATAATGGTGAAGATTCAAACAATAATTTTAGCTTGCTTGGTGTTAAGGAGTGGTTGGATGTCAAGGGTGATGAACTTGGTATCCCTCTTGTTGCAATTAGACCCCATAGGAATTGGGAAATTGATCCTGACAAAACTGAAACCATCATAGAATTAGATTTCCCTAGTCATACTGGGGGAGAGATATTTGGTGCCTTTTCTCTGCAGTTGCTTAGCTCTTCCAAAGGTAAAGCTGATACAATTATAGTCCCTCTCAAAGCAGAACTGGGCAAGACGTCGGCTCACAATGAGCTCACAGATCCACTTTCTTTGTCTATTCAAACTGTAGAACCATGTGCTAATGATGGTACTAGTGTTGTTGCTGTGTCAGTGAGAAATGATTCTCCTTACATATTGAGCATTGTCAAGGTAAGTGAGGCTGGAGAGAACATCAAGCCTTTTCATGTCAGATATGTTGAGGGATTAATACTCTTTCCTGGCACTGTTACGCAAGTTGCTGTGGTCACTTACAGTTCCCCATCTGCTCAGTTACTTGATCCTCTGGTGCAGGCTCATGAAATGAGCATGAACTGTAAATTGCTCGTATCAACTAATGACTCGAGAACTTCTGAGATTGAAGTTGCTTGCAGGGATGTAGTCAGCCTTTGTTCAGGAGGTAAATATGACTCTTCAACCGGTCAAGAAGAACACTCTGATGAAGTAGAACTTGGAAATACAAGAGCAATCTCTTCAAGCAGTAGCATGCGGTCACCATTAGAAATGAAGGTATTGGAATTCTGCTATTTGGTTCTTATTATCTCTCATTTCGTTGTGTGGCATCTTCTATTCAGCGGATATTCTAAACACTTAAATGAGTAAAAATAATTTGTCAAAATTCTAGAAGTTTCAGGGCTGCAAGACTTGAGAATTCAAGATTTGTGTGTTATTCCTATTTGAGGCATTTTTGCAAGCAACTGGAATTTATATTTATGCTTTTGTCTGAAACTAATATTGTGGCAAGAAACTCAGACTAAGCTCTTAAAAGGGATCTGTGTATGTAGAATATAGAAGTCCCTTTTTTTGAAGTCCTTAATTATCAGTATAAAGTAAGATGTCCTGTAACATGTGATAGGTGGAGCCATAAATACCATATCATGTATAATGCAGGGGCTTTTCTTCTCTATTTTATCTGTAGTAGGAGATATGCCCTTATACTTAAATTAATGTATCAGAAACACGGGTTTCATGTATTGTTGGCATGATTATTCATTGTAACTCAAGAAGCTTCCTTGCCAATCACCTTGTTTTCCCTTCTGTTTTGGACTGGAAACCACTTTCTCATTCGTACGGATGTAACTTCTAGTATGACTTCTAGTTTGGACTTTTAGGCTATTTGATAACCTAAGTCATCTTCAGTGGAAAAAGAATTGTGCATGTTCAGTGCATATTTCAGGATCCTGGATACAATTTCAGTCTCTGATAAAGTTGTTTTAATTCACATTGTGTTTTTGAATACATAATAGGGAGGAGATTCTTCTGCAAATATTCACAGAGTCACATGATAACTCATAATGTTTATCAATAGCTATTCTTTTGATTTATTATGCTTGAATCAGTGTAACAACTCCCACAGAATTTAGCAGAAATGATATGGAATGTCCATAGTGAGCTGTTTTTACCAGTTTAGCAGAGTTGTACTTCTGAGCCGTATTTATTTCGTGTGAAGCTTCACTTTGTTTTAGCTTTTCTTAATCTGAATGACTGGTAGTGGAGATAGTTGTCATTACTGTATCAGTCGGATGCCTTTGTTTAGTACAGATGTGTATAGAATTAGCACCTGATTTTTCATTTGTCTATTCATTTAATCTGAAGGCTGTGGATACAACAATGGCAGATGAGTCGGTATTGAAGAACTGGAAATCTCATGCTACTGCAAGTGGCATGTCCGTACTGGATGAAAGTGAAGTTGTGTTTCCAGTGATTCAAGTCGGAAGTTATCACTCTCAGTGGATCACAATAGAAAACCCAAGTCTAAAACCAATCTTGGTGCAGCTTGTTCTGAACTCCTGGGAAATTATTGATGAGTGCAAGACTTCAGGAAGCCATTTGCAGCCTTCTCTATCCAGTAGAATAGTTGCTAACTATTCTATTGCTCCAAAGAGATACGGTTTTTCGCTGGCAGAAAATGCAGTAACTGAAGCTCTTCTTCACCCTTTTGGTAAAGCATCGTTTGGTCCAATTTTATTTCAACCTGCAGCTAGATGTCAGTGGAGAAGTTCAGCTTTGGTTAGGAACAATCTTTCTGGTGTGGAGTGGTTAACTCTCAAAGGATCTGGCGGGTTGCTTTCTTTGGTCTTGCTTGATGAGTCTGAACCTGTACAGAACCTGGATTTCAAATTAAACATGCCAGCCCCTCTTAATCTCTCTTCTTCGGGTGTGTTATACAACATAAAGGATAAATTTCATGCATGTTCTCTGTCGTTGTCAAAGGAGCTTCATGCAAAGAACGTGGGGGACTTTCCCCTGGAGGTCAAAAAAATTGAAATCTCTGGAACGGAGTGTGGAACAGATGGGTTCGTAATAAATGGTTGTAAAGGTTTTTCTCTTGAACCTGAGGAGTCTATAAAGCTTGTGATATCATATCATACTGATTTTTCCGTTGCCACTATACATAGAGATCTTGAACTGGCTTTGGCAACTGGCATACTTGTTATACCAATGAAAGCTAGTCTTCCTATCTGTGTGCTTCATTTCTGCAAGAGGTCTTTGTTCTGGATGAGGGTGAAAAGATTGCTCGTCACAATTCTTTTTCTAGCTTCTTTGTTCTTTCTGGTTCTTTGGTGCATCATACCCCAAGTGGTGGCCTTTGGCTCCCATGAGTGCTTGCCTAAGAGTGAAAAAAGCTATATGACATCTGTTAGTCATGCTGGAAAATTGTCTCGTATGCATCCCACTGAGAAACAGATTGGCAAGTTTGTCTTCTCCTTTAAATTGAACGGTTTGCTTAGGTCAATTGGGGAAGGTGAGGCTCTGTCAGTTGAAAGTTTCAGTACATGTGAAGATATTCAAGCTGTCTCCCAAAATCAAAGTGTAACTGATCAGAATGTGAATCATTGTGCAGGATATAACTCTGTATCAGATACCCAAAAGGGAATGGAAGTGTCATCCTCTACAGAGTCGGTAGCAATTCAGAGTTCTGATACATATGAAACATCGAAAGCTGGTAATCTCACCGTCAAAATTGGAAAAGAAAAAGGGAGGAGGCGGAAGAAGAAAAAGAATTCTGCAACTGCTTTGGTTGGAGTTTTTGATGTTTCAAGTAGCCATAGTGGCAATTCTACACCATCGTCACCCTTGTCTCCTACCTCAAATTCAACACCTAGTCGGCCATCTCCACAGTCTGCTGATGTGGATCGACCTGTTAAGCTCATCAATCCCTTTGCTGATGTTGGTAACCGTCAATGTAAAAAAAGTACACACTCCGAATTTGCATCTGAGAGGAATGTCTTGCAGAGAGAGGCAACATTAATGTTTGGTGGAAAAAAGGCTTGTCCTCCTCAAGAGAAGCCTGCTGCACCTAAAAGATCAGCCAGCAAACCTGTTCTTCTGCCATCAGCAACCTTCCCTTGTGCTGATAAATCTGCTCCTCGCTTGATGTGTCGTCAACCATTATTGGCTTCAAGTTCTGTAATTGCTCCACATTTGCGAGCTCCTGGATCTAAACCTCCAAATCAGATGGCAGTTAAAGCTGATGAAAAGACGGGTATAGAAGAAAAGTTTACTTATGATATTTGGGGTGACCATCTTTCCAATCTTCCCCCTGTAGGTAGGTCAAAGAAGGTATTGGAGATGCCTCCGCATGCTTTAGAAAACAGCTCCAGTAGTTTCTTTCTAAGGGGTCCACAGACTCTTATTACCAACTACCAACAAATAACTGTAAGTTCTGACCGTGAAGGTTAATGATAATTTAGTTAAAATCTAATCTGCTGTGTATGTTGGGTACAAGTACCTCTTAGATAACTTTTACAAAGAATGTGCATAACCATGTTTTAATAAAAAATCGACAAAGTAGGACACAACTAATTGCAACTATAAAACAGAGCTATAACCATTTGATAATGGGATTTAGAACTATAGACACACCTGCATAATATGATAATTTACCATGAAAGTATCAAGTTACACGAGTTAAAACTATATTTGTCTTGCAAAAGTGTTTAATTGTATTTCATACTTATTTGAGTACAATAATTGCACCATATTGCATGTCAAATTCCTTTAATGAAGTTTTGGATCTTCTTATCATTTAATAGATCATCATGTGATAGGGTGCGCTTGGTTGTGTAATCACTACTCCCTTCTGGTTGAATTGGCAACTTTCATTGGACTAATATTAGATCATTTACATGGATTTTTCATCCTTGATTTCTTTTGCTGAGTAAACAATATATGACATTTCCTATTTCTACTTTTCATACAAAGAGAATGAACAGCCTGAGCTTCATGTGATATGAAGCCAACCAAAGTCAAACAAGGCAAGTGACAAGTCATGACAGAAAATGCAACCTAGAAATTCCCCCCTAAGAAAATGACTTCAAGTTTATTTGCCACACTTTAATGTTCTCTTACAATACCTATTTTCGTCTCTCGTTGTGAACTTCAGTTTCGTTTTTGCATTGAAATAGGAAGGAGCTGGCAGGCAATGCTCCGTAAAAATAGCCTTTTTCTAATGCCACTCTCATAGACTACTCTATGCATATGAGCTGTGGTAATCCAGATTCTCCTTAGAACTGGCTCTTTTGTTTTCAAAGCTACAGAGTGAATTCATGTATTGTGATAATTTTAGCATAAATATACTTCCAATTGTCAAGTCTTTGCTTGATACTATTTAACAAGGTGGGCTAGAAGTGTAACTTTTCCTCTTTAGCATTCTGTGTATACTTATTTCTTCTTGTTGGGAAAAGGATCTGGGTTATTTAAGGTATGTGAACCTTTCTTAATTATGTAACGGCAAGGAGTCTTTTTCTGGAAACTGATGGTTGAACACTATGTTGCTTGGATTCTAAACAAAATGCTGCTCTATCCGTAACGGATCCTCCAAAAATACATAATCTTTGTGTTTTTGGAGGATCCGACATGTGAATGCAGCAACAATTTTTAGAGGATCCGATCATCATAGCTTGGACATAAGCTCTAGTCCCATTGGCTAAAGAATTGTCCGAGGCATGTATGTGTTCTGTTCATGGATATCTCCTGCTATGGGCTGTCAATCCTGAGGCATCTCCAAAGATGAACTTACCATAAGAAAGTGTGTTAAATGGATTCGTTGCTACCTTCAGCTCTAGTGACAGTGCAATGTCAAACATTTCACAGCCTCTTCACGATGATGGTATTGAAATATTCAAGTTTCTCCCTATTAATTATGTTATTGCATTTTTGTTAATGTGTATATTAGAAGGTTTTGTTCGGTAGGGAGTGCGTCTCTTGTTACTTATTTTCCTTGTTCAATTGGTTGGTAAACTAGCAATTGCATGCATAATTCAGAAGATGATGCCTTTCTCTACCTTAAAGGTAAGCTAAGTTTTGTCAGTAGTCTGTTGTTTGATACAAATTCTTGGAATCTAAGGTCATAATTTTTTGAATAACTTTGTGATTGTTATTGTATAAGGTTGAATCTTCGAATATCCACCTCTCTTTCTATATCAGCTTTTCGAACGGATGCTTTTTCTGACACCTTAAATATCTGCATCATACTAAAAAAAAAGTAGAGATAGTTATCTTTTTGGGCCGCCTTAAGAAATAATAGTCAACAGAGATATATATATTTTTTTTCTCTCTTATGTTTTGGTGAATGATTATGTACCTGCAAAAATTGGTGACCTTCATGTTCAGCTTCTGTAGCAATCCTCCAAACATGATTCACAAAGAGGTTCGTTTTTTTTACAAAAAAATGTACAATATTGATTATGTACTTTACATAAACCATTACGACTATAAATATCAATATCTATTAGAGGTTCCAAGCCATAGTAGACAAAGTTCATTACTCTCCGTCATATTTGAACAAACAATATAGAGAAGAGCTGGCCATTTTCACCCTTTTTCCCAATTTCCACACACTGTTGCCGGCATTGGCATATAATCGGGAAATTAAAGGTGTCGTTCATGCAATTTGTTGATGGTCGACGGTAATTGAAGAAGTTGAATAGTACCGTAAGAATTTCTTTTCCTGGGTTTTGTTAGATTTTTAAACAGAATTTCATCTTTAAATACTCTTTTAGTGTGGGGCAATTAGTAAAAGGCCTAAGGATGATTTTTGTTGGGAAACTTACATAAATATACAATATTAAGAAAATATTTACCATTTATAGCAATAAACATTTTTTTCCAGTGAACACTTATAATACATTTATAATACAATTTTAATACATATTGCAGAGAACTATTTATAAAACATATATAATACAAGTTTTATAGATGGATAATACATTTATCACATATTTTAATAAATTTATAATACATTATGTTAGTTTCTTACTACACAAACATAATATATATTTTAAAACACTTATAATACATTTATATTGTATGTATAATTCACTTTTAATACAAGTGTAGATTTATCATAGCATTGCTATATATTGCTATAAATGGTAATAAATAAAAAATATCGCTAAAATCGGTAATTAATTTTTAAAAAGCACTCAATCAAGTAATTTTTCCATTTTTGTTCACATGTTTTCGGCCCAGACGACTATTACTATACTATGTATTTTTCTTTTCTATCAAAATTCTATCTTTGCTTCAAAATGGTTCTTCTTCGGATATATATTTATTAAACTAATTTTTGACCTATATATACAATGTAATTTTTCAACGAAGGAGTGTTGCTTGACACCCCTTGCCCAAGGATAGCTCCGCCCTTGTCGCGTGATTCTTTTAGAGATTGTTATTGAACCCGAGGCCTCATGGAAGAGTCGAATACGCATTGGTTTGTTAATATGATAATCATAGTTGGAGTTTTGGAGATATTCATAATAATTCAAGAAATTTATGATATTTGTAGAAAATAATTTTTAAATTACGAGTTGTGATTTACATCCAAAAATATGACTCAGTGAGATCAATAAAGCAAGATGAGAATTTTAAGGCTTCATATTCAAATTTTAATGAAGACAAAAATGTTAATGACTTTTTCTTATCTGCCTTGTCTTGATAAACATACCTATTCAATATCTGCACAACCCAATCACAGATTCATCTGAAAATTTATATTTATGTGTTGATATGTGCCAAAAAAGGGGAAATAATAAGGGTAAAAGGTTAAATTTGCTTCTAAGATATTTGAAATGATTTTTAATTTTAATTTGTGCTCTAGTAAAAGTTGAGGTCATCTATACCCCCTCGTGGTTACAATTTTGACTCGAAATTGCTCTTAGTCACTAAAATTCATTCCTCAAATTCTCATAGTCTTTGTGATCAAATTATATATTGTTATAAAATAAACTAACTTAGCAATTTAATAAGAATAAGAGAGTAAGAGAAAGAGAGAGGAACAGAAGATGAGAGAAACGTATGTATCTGTGTGTCTATATTACATTGCAAAGAATGGCCATATTTATAGCCAAGAAAAGAAAGCAAGTGGAGAGAAACTTGCCTAGTGGGTCCACAACGATGGACATCCACTACTACTTTTCATAACACTCCCCATTGGATGTCCACGTGGAAAAAAATTTCTAGTGAAAGAACAAATATACATAGTTATCCTAAATATCCATAGATGTTGTGCCTCGTTAAAATCTTACTAGGAAAAATCCAGGAGAAAAAGCCTAATGAAAGAAAAAGAGTACACACATATGATAATACGCCTTAAGTACTGCCTCATTAAAAATTTTACCAGGAAAACCTAGTGGGACAAAAACCACGGTTAAGAAAAAAAGAGTACAACGCGTATTTTACTCCCCCTGATGAAAACTTCATTTGATATTTTGGAGACGACGCATTCTAATCTTATATCTTAGCTTCTCAAAAGTTGATGATGGTAATGCCTTTGTGAATAAATCTGCAAGATTATCACTCGAACGAACTTGTTGTATATTAATATCACCATTCTTTTGGAGATCATGTGTAAAGAATAATTTTGGTGAAATATGTTTCGTTCTGTCTCTTTTTATGAAGCCACCTTTCAATTGAGCTATGCACGTGACATTGTCTTCGAATATAACTGTGGGTACTTTGACATTATTTTTTCAGGCCGCATCTTTCTTTGATGAATCGTATCATCGATCTCAACCACAAATATTCTCTACTTGCTTCATAAAGCTATTATTTCAGCATGATTTGAAGAAGTAGCAACAATAGACTGTTTTGTAGATCGCCATGATATAACAGTTTCTCCATATGTAAACAGATAGCCTGTTTGCGATCAAGATTTATGTAGGTCTGATAAATAACCTGCATCTGCATAACCAATAAGGTCTGCACAACTGTTGTTAGTATAAAACAAATCCATATCAATAGTACCTTTTAGGTATCACAAAATATGCTTGATACCGTTTCAATGTCTTTGCAATGGGGATGAACAATAACTTGCCAACAAATTAACAGAAAATGTTATATCAGGTCTGATTGCGTTATCAAGATTCATATATGCACCAATAGCACTGAGATATGGTACTTTAGGACTAAGATGTTCTTCATTCTCTTCTAGAGGTTGAAATGAATCTTTTTCCACTTCAAGTGATCGAACAACTATTGAAGTACTTAATGGATGTGCTTTGTCTATGTAAAATCATTTTAAGATTTTCTCAGTGTAGGCAGATTGATGGACAAAGACCCCGTCTGCTAAATGTTCAATTTGCAGACCTAGACAAAGTTTTGCCTTTCCAAGGTCTTTCATCTCAAGTTCTTTCTTTAGATATTCAATCGCCTTTTGTACCTCGTCAGGGGTTTCAATGAGATTTATGTCAAAACATAAATGACGAGTATAATAAACTCTCATTCCGTTTTCTTAATAAAAACACATGGAGAATGACATCATTTATCAAGTACTCACTAAGGCGATTATACCACATACGCCCTGATTGTTTCAGACCATATAATGATCTTTGCAATTTGATTGAGTACATCTCTCGAGACTTAATACTTGCTTCGGGCAATTTGAATCCTTTTGGGATTTTCATGTAAATTTCATTATCAAGTGAACCATAAATGTAAGTTATAACTACATCCATTAGATGTATTTCACTTAAATGTCTGAGACATTTTGGGATAAATCGTAGGGATTTACACGTAAAGGAGAAGTATGAAGTATTTGAGATGTGTAAGGAATCCAATATAATGTGGAAAATGATATTTGGAGGGAGAATCAAATGTTTCTGTATGGACAATCAGGGAGAATACATGTCATGCAAGTATAATGACTACCTTAAGAGAAGAAGATCGATAAGGAGACAATTGAGTTGCCTAATTATACCACAATAACATGGAGTAGATGAAAGGAAAAAAACATGACAACGATATGCAGAAGTATGCATGTACCAACAAGGTTTTGGGCACAATGCATAAAAACTGTTGTCCACATCACGAACAGGCTGCCAGAAGCAAGATTAGGATTCATCTCACCATTTGAGAAACTCAAAGAAGAAGAAACACTTGAGCAAAAGCTGCAAGATAGAAACTAACCAAGAGGAAAGAGGTAACCCAAATCACCTACACTAGAGGTATCTCCACACACAAAAAGAGTTCATGGAAAACTGTAGCCTGTGAAACTCCAGGCGTGTTGCAAAAACAAGTCCAAGAAGCACCACAACCACAACTAAGGAGAGCTTCATGACTGAAATGGCAAACGCCAAATGCCAAATATATAGATGCAACATTTGTAGATGTCGTCCAGATCAAGGTGAATATTGCCTTTGAAGAAGATTTAGAGAGTAGTAAGTGGAGAAGTTCAAAGGAGTAAGAGGTTCATAAAGAACCTAGATACCAAGATGAATGCAAAGTCTCGAGGATATCCCTCAAAATGAATGCAAAGAATAAATTAAGTTGGTGCTGAGGGAGAGTGTTAAAAAGTCATCACCAACTTAATTAATATCTAAGATATTTCAAAGAAGAATCTAGTATATTCAAGACTTGTAGAGAATTGAAGGAAGAAGTATATTCAAGACTTCTAGAGAATTGAAAGAAGAACTCTAGAATGAGAGTTCTAGAGTGCCAAGTGTTCAAGCATTCTAGAAAGTGCAATTCTAGAAATAACTAAAAGGTATATTCTATAAATAGAGCTAGTCATTTGAGTTGTATGTGTGCTAAAATAGAGTGCTTGCTCAAGAAAGACGTTAAAAAAAGGTGTACTCAAGAAAAGAAAAATTGAGTGTAACGAGTTATAAGATCGAAACCGATCTTTACTTAGCAATAATAAAATTCAAGTTGTAAGCAACCAATTGTGCCCAATACTTCTCAATAAACACTTCTTTTGGATCTAGGGCACCACTCTTATCGATTGGTCACAACTAGCACCTCTCCTTGGTCTAGGCCACCACTCTTGACATTCTATCAAGTTATTACTTCGAGTTGCAGCCTCAAGCGTTTAATGAACTAATAACTAGCAACCCTCCTTGGTCGAGTTAGCTCTAATATATTGTTAATTTGCTTAGTTTACAATTATCTGTTTATTGAACTGATAACTCTATTATGGCTCCACCCCTGGAAGTTGTGATAATGTAGTTGAAGTGCGTTCAAATGGTGGACCATATGGTTATAAAAAGAACTCTAAGACTTTCTTAGTGATTTGTGTTGTTTTTATTTCCAAAGTTTGCATCATATATTAGCTTGTTAAGATTACATGCATCTACTTGATGTTGATTTACTGTTTCCCTGAAAAAGATGTCTTGATTGACTCAAGTATGTTATTGGTTTTATTATTTAGATGTTCCCGTTGGATGCTTAAAACATTCTGCCGCAAAATATAGCTATTATAGTTTTTTTTGATATAAACACCGATATTTACATATAAATATTTTTCTTTTTCTTTTTCATAATGGATTTATCTCGCAAGTATAAGATTTTTGCTCACTAATATAAACATTATAAATCCATTCAGTTCGTACTTTTTAAAGAATCCTTCTTATCTTGGCTTGCCAGATTCAAGCTCGAATAAAGGAGGGGTCATGGTATGAATCTTCGTAATACAAATATTATTGGGATGTGCTCACCTCGTAATGCTAACTTTGGAAATAAGAGCAACATAAATAACTAGTAGAGTCTAGAGTTTTTCTAACTACCATAATGTCATAGAGTTTTGGATTTGGTAGAACCCAACAACTTAGGCTCAAATCATCACATATAGACGTTTTTTGGGGGAGAATCACTCGGCATTCAGTCAAGTGATGGAGAGGGGCGTTCAGCTTTATATTGGACCCGATGTTGAGCCTCTCATAGCCAATTCTAGGTCAACATGCTACCTTCTCGATGTATCGATTCTTGGTAGACAAGGCTGGTTAAAGCCACTTGACTGTAAGGAGAGGAGCTTTCCGCATTTTAAGAAATTCAGTTAATAGGTATAAATAATGTATCTCAAACCCATAAAATAAAAAGAGATATAGTTCAAGAACCCGCAAAATTTAAAATCCCAAATCCACCTGTGACATCTGCATTTGATTATTTTGGGACAAAACTCAATTCCTTCAACAATGAGGCCACTTTTGTCATCAAGATGTTTAATCTCCATTAATCTTTCTTCGACAGGAACATCATTACCTTCCTTGCTATTAAAATGTCCCAATTCTACTTCCATCCATCCATTCCTCTCAGTTTTCGTGGTGTCGCAAGTTTCACAGTGTTGGCTTGTTTTTCAGTCTCAGTATCACTCTCATAATTAACATACCTAATAATTAGATTAGCATATTCAAGTCCACGGGACATACGTACTAATTTGAACACCAAATAAGCAGCATAATTTGTCTTTGGTGACAACATATTTGTTTCTATTCTTCCACGAATATCCAACCGACGTACAGAGTGTAGATATGCCACTTTTGAGAATCTGCAAAAGTATTGCAAGAAGCATTTGTAAGGATAGTTTTATAATTATTTTAATGATATGTAGGGCGTATCTCCTTAGTAGGACTACTAGATGCAAATTTAGATTAAAGGGGTTTGTGTATCGAATGGTTGAACTAAAAATAATAATTTTTAAAGGATTTATATATTATCTATCCAATTTAACATCTTATAGCATATTTTTCTTTTTACTATCAAAATGTTTACAGGAACCTTGCACCGTCGGAGTTTGCACAGTATAAAGGTGACCTTCCAATACTTCTTTTGGTCCTTAATTAGCATTAATAATTGTCAAGTCATGAGCAACCGATTGTGCTCATAACTAGAAAGTTATTAATGCTAATTAAGGACCAGCTGAAAAAGTATTGGAGAGAGGTGATTAGACAGAACATGACTCAACTTTAGATTACCGATGACACAATCTTAGATAGGAAGGAGTGAAGGACTCATATTAGGTTAGTAGGTAGTAAAATGTTGTCTTGCTTTTCGAGAGTTTAGGCTTGTTGGTGTTTTATCGTTATATTGGTTGTATTATTATTGTTCTTGATTGTGATATCAATCATTTTCAGTTGTTTATTGTGTTTTGATCATTACACTGTTTTGTTGTTCTTGGTCCTTTCTTATAGGATTTTTCATTGCCCCCTTGTCAGTTACTATATATTTTTCAGTTGTTTTCTTCTTCCTTGTATTTGGATTTATTGCACTTGAGCTGAGGGTCTTTCAAAAATAATGTCTTTACCTTCACAAGGTAGTGGTAAGATATGCGTACACTTTACTCTCATTCTACCCCACTTATGGGATTTCACTAGGTATGCTGCTGTTATTGTTGTAAGGACCAACTTCGGTCTTAAAACTCAATTTTTTTTCTTTTGCACTCACTCTTTTCTTGAGTACATCTCACTCCCACTTCTTTCTTGAGCGCACACTCTTTATTTGAGTACACATACAACTCAAATGGTCACCTCTATTTATAGGTGTTGATGGAAAGATCTAGTGGATGCAATTTTCTAGAACTACACCTTCCACTTCTTTCTCGAATTCCTTTTAGACTGCGCACTCTAAAACTATCATTCTAGAATTCTTTCAATTCTCCACAAGTCTTGAATATTCTAGATTCTTCTTTGAAATATCTTAGATATTAATTAAACCAGTGATGACCTTTTAACAAACCTCTCAACACCAACTTAATTTATTGTATCCATTTTTAGTGATCTCAAGACTTTGCAATCATATTGATGTCCAAGCACTTTATGAATCTCTTCCTCCTTTGAACTTCCCCAATCACTTCTCTTTGAAGCTTCTTCGAAGGTAGGAGTCTCCTTGATCCAGACCACTCTGCTAATGTTGCATCTATATACTTGGTGTTTGGGAATTTCATTCATGTAGACCTCCTTAGTTACGGTTGTGGTGCTTCTTGGATTTCTTGCAACATGACAGAAGTTTCACAGGCTCAAGTTTGCTATGAACTCTGTTTTTTTTTGGCGGAGATACCTTTGGTGCAGGTGATTTCAATTTTCCTCTTGCCTCTTGGTTAGTTTCTATCTTGCTCCCCTCTTCTTTTACTTTGATCTTTTCTTGTAGCTTTTGCTCAAGTGCTACTAAGTCTGGTGTAATGACCTTGAGGGTCATTTTCAAAAATTTATGCGAAATTATCATTTTACCCTTATCATTAATGTCTTCGAGTACTATTTGTTTAGTTTGTGTGGTCTTAATAGATAATGAAATGAGCATATTCTTGAGTTCTATAGAGTTTAGAGGTGAAAAAGTAATTTTTAGTACCAAATGGAGCTACGGGTCTTGGAAGGGAATTTCGTTAGTTTCATCAGCTCTAGAATGGGGAAACTGGTCTAAGAGAGTCATTGGAAATAGATTTGGGGTTGATATGGAATTTGAGGTCTTAAGTTGAAAAGTGAAGTTTTAAATGAGATGGTATGACTTCGGTCAACATTTTGATATCCGAGCGTTAGATGAGAATTTTATCAGTTTCATTGAGTTCGAAACGTCGAGTTTGGTCTAGTTGAGCATTGACTTAGAGCCCAAAGACCTTAATTGTCATTTTGAGTATTTAGGCCAATAAGAGGTCCGGGAGGGTATTTTGGTCAAAATAACTTCTTTTTGGAAATCTAATAATTCTATTGAGTCTGGAATGTCGAATTCATTGTAGTAGCATATTCAATTTATTTTTATCAGACCCCGAATGATTTTCGAGGGTCCAACCCAGGGCATTTTTTAGATGGTGTTTTAGTTGTTGTTTCTGGTTTCTGGTGTAGGATAAAACCGAGCTTGGATTCTCGATCGCAAAGAGTTCATCATAATCGTGACCTACTCAGATTCTTTTCTACGTAATCGTGACTCTATCCACGCGATCGCGAAGGTTCATTTCTCTCTTTATTACAATCACGAAAGGTGGGGACACGATTGGAAGTGAATTTTCCCAGTGCTTCGCGATCGTGAGAGTAAGTGGCTCGCGATCACGATGCACAAATTGTGCGTAAATAGTGTTAAGTCGTGAAAACAATTCCATTTCCGAAAAATCACCATTGTTATTGATCTTGAGCTTTGAGTAGGCGATTTTGGGTCAAGTTCTTGAAGATTTTCTTGTGGGTAAGTTCCTTTTCCAATTCCCCATCATTTATCTATGAATTTCCTCCCTTTAATCCTTGAATAAGTCTAGTTTTAATTAAGATTTTGGGGGGTTTTGTTCTTGAAATTTCAAATATGATTTTCATTGATTTCTACCTTATTTCTTGGCCTATTTTAATAGGTTTTTCACCCACAAACTCCCCTCAATGAGTAGAACATGTTTTTGAAGGAAATTTCTAGATTTTATCCTTTTCGAAATTAATTAATTTTTGGACTATTTTACCTCCGATTTTGAAATCTATTAATATAGGTGTCATTGGACTCCTTATGATGCTTATATATCATTCTTGATAGTGGGTTGTCATTCCGGGCATTGAATTGGAGAGTTGATTGCTGCTGGAGGTGTTCGAGTGAGGTTTCGGCTATCGAGGTAGGTTTGGCTATCCTTGTTGGGCCTAAGTTGGGGTAATTAGTCAAATTCTATGTTGTAGACTTTGAGATAGGGTCGTAGTGTAGTTTGGGACTGATAATTGATATTGTGATGCCCGTGTGGGGGCTTAAATGCGCCGTATAGCCCTTGTTGGGGCCTTATGTGAAATTTTATCTATGATTGAGACTGTGTAATCTATGAATTAACTGAGTAGACATGAGTAGAGGTTATTTGACTGATAATGCCCGTCTAAGGAGTTGAATTAAGGGTTTTGAGCATGCCTGAGTAGTGGTATATTGTTGAGAAAAGGATGGATACCTAATTGATGTATTTCCTTCTCATTACTGTCTATTGAGGGTGAATATCATGCTTAAGTTAAGTTTTGAAAACTTTGAACCATGTGCCACATGTTGAGTTGAATATTACCTCCATGCCTTATATATTGTGATTGCATTCATCCTCATTCATACTATTCTTGATCATTGGGAAGTTGAGAACTGTGGAAACCCTTTTAAGAAAAAAAATGTGACATCTTTTATATCCTTGACCACGAGATAAGTGGCAAATGAATGAGACATTAGTATCATGAGTCCTTGGCCATGAGTTGGGTGGTGAGGTAGTTGATACATTGAGATTGTGATGAGGTATATGGTGTGTGAGACCCCCATGGGTACTGCTTGGTAGCACAGCTCAGCAGGTATATACGATAAGTTGTGCGACAACCTTGATCCCAACGTATCATTACATCATTGCATCATCATATTGCATCACATTGCATTAATACCTGTGATACTTGATCTATTTGTCTAATTGTGATATTGAATTGTATTTATGTGTTTATTTTACTCGTATCGTTTTATATAAATTGACAGTAGTGTAGCCGGAGTAGGACTTTTCTGCGTGCAGGTGGAAGCGTTACTTAGTTTATTTCATATCTTTTAATTAGTTCCTTATACTTAGTCGGTTAAACCTACTGCATACATGTAGATTGTACTCACCCCTACTTATGTTTCCTTTTCAATGCAAATACTAGCTAGGATGTTCAGCGGTAGTTGATTCCAACGGACACATTTTCATCGGATCAGTGGTGAGATCTTGGGATCCAGATCACCGCCAGTCCATCTTTCATTCAAGTCTTTTCTATATTCAGAGACTTAAACTGTGTATTCAGACCCAGATTAGTATTTAGATGTTCTTTATACTTATTGTTAGTAAACTGTATTGTAAATATTAAAACCAGTAACAACAACTAAAGGTAATAAAACACAGAATCTGAAAAAAATAATGCAGAAACAAAATCGAGCCCACTGAATGCACAGTGTGTCCTTAAGGAAATTATTCCCCTCAAAGTACCCGAGGTTTTGGAATCTTTCCTCCCAGGATAGAACGATTTACTCACCAAAGTAGAGGTACTGCAAATCTTTGATGATTGCGAACCACTTGAAGGATGTATATCACACGATTTTAGGAAGTGCAGAAAGAAGAAGAAGAAGATGGTATATTCAGAATTTCGTATAGAACATTCTGAGGATTAACAGATATATATAGATTGTTTACACCTTTTAAGAAAAGGCACCTGTTGGGAAAAGGTTTTCCTGTTGAGAAAAGGTTTGCAACTTTTCGGACAAGGTTGCAACCTTTCAAAAATCCGTTGGAAAAAACGGAGGGAAATTTTAAATTAATCCGGGAAGAAACGGGTCGCGGGTCGCGGGTCAGGATTTTTTCCACTTAATTAATTAAATAAATAATATTAATTAATTAAAAATTTAAAGAAAATTTGGTCCAAAAATCATATCAATCAATCATATCAATCAATCATATCAATTGACCAAATCCAAATCCAAATCCAAATCCAAATCCAAATCCAAATCCAAATCCGAAGCCAAAGCCGAAGCCGAAGCCGTAGCCGTAGCCGTAGCCGTAGCCGAAGCCGAAGCCGAAGCCGAGCTGAGCCGAGCGAGCGACGACGACGACGGCGCGAGGGGAGACCCTCTTCTTGACCCTTTAGCAACATGAAGGAGTGCTTCTACTTTTAAGTAGGAGACTTTTCATTTCCACCACCTATGTGGGACCAAAACTTATTTAATAAAGCAAGAGAGAACATATCATTTCCTCTCCACTTCTTTTTCCCTCAATTTCCCATTCAACCTATCAATTAAACCCAACAATCCCCCACATGAATGGGGAATGTCTACAAGATAAAGAAATGCACGGATAAGTGTGTGATATACAAGCGAAGATTAATTGCATCTGGATAAGTAGGTTTCCCTTTGAACTTTCCATAGTGAACTTATATAGGATATACTCGATCAATTGGTAGATGCGATATCTTTGAACCGTCGAACTTTGTTGTATAACTAGACAACATAAGTCACACAATCAATCATCAACCATCTATGGTTCTCACGATTGTGTTCGTTTCAGCCATAAACACCGCCTGGTTTCGTGAATGCATAGAGAATGGGCCTTTACCGTCATTCCTCTTGAAGCGGCTTATACTTCACATTCACATAGGTGATTTCTAAACGTGTAGTCCTATAGACACACTATCTAGTCAGATTTAGATAATCATTAAAAAACCTTTAAAGCTTTATTAACTCATTAAAAGGCCTTAAGGTTTTATCCTTTGTTTCTGAACATTGTCATCATCACGAGAATGGGTTGAGTTATTTGACAATGTTGAACCGTCAATCATAACTTTGTTTGATCTCTTTGAACCTAGTTCTTGGGATCTCCAGTCTACTAGGTAGAGTTACCGCCATGTTGACTTGTCCTAGGCCTTAACCCCATTCCCCTTGATGATCTTTCAACAGCCTCTCTATATAAGCCTTTTGTTAGTGGATCCGATACATTATCTCTTGACTTTACGTAGTCAATAGTGATAACACCACTAGTGAGTAGTTGTCTAACAATATTGTGTCGCCGTCGAATGTGACGCGATTTTCCATTATATATAACGCTTCCTGCCCTTCCTATTGCCGCTTGGCTATCACAATGTATACATATGGGTGCCAAAGGTTTGGGCCAAAATGGAATATCTTCCAAAAAATTTCAAAGCCATTCAGCTTCTTCACCAGCCTTGTCTAAAGCTATAAATTCAGACTCCATTGTAGAGCGGTAGATGCATGTCTGTTTTGATGATTTCCAAGACACTGCTCCTCCACCAACGGTGAAAACATATCCACTTGTGGATTTAACTTCAGATGATCCGGTGATCCAGTTTGCATCACTATATCCCTCAATTACTGTGGGATATTTATTATAATGCAAAGCAGAGTTTTGGGTGTGTTTCAAATACCCCAAAACTCGTTTCATTGCCATCCAATGAGTTTGATTAGGGTTATTCATGAATCGACTTAACTTGCTAATAGCACATGCTATATCTGGTCGTGTACAATTCATAATATACATCAAACTTCCTAAAACTCGTGCATAGTCCAATTGTGAGTCACTTTTACCTTCATTCTTTTGAAGTGCAAAACTTACATCAATTGGAGTTTTTGCAACATTAAAGTTTAAATACTTGAACTTATCAAGAATAGTTTCAATATAATGTGACTGTGATAGTGCTAGACCTTGTGGAGTTTTATGGATCCTAATTCCTAAGATTAAGTCAGCAACCCCTAAGTCTTTCATGTCAAATTTGCTAGCAAGCATACGCTTCGTAGCATTTACATCGGCAATGTCTTTACTCATTATCAACATGTCATCAACATATAAACAAACAATGACTTCATGATTTGGAGTATTTTTAATGTAAACACATTTGTCACACTCATTAATCTAAAATCCATTTGCCAACATTGTTTGGTCAAATTTTGCATGCCATTGTTTAGGTGCTTGTTTAAGTCCATAAAGTGACTTAACAAGTTTACACACTTTCCTTTCTTTACCTGGAACTACGAAACCCTCAGGTTGTTCCATATAAATTTCTTCCTCCAATTCTCCATTTAAGAAAGCCGTCTTAACATCCATTTGATGAATTTCAAGACCATATATAGCTGCAAGTGCCACTAACACCCGAATAGATGTTATTCTTGTTACCGGCGAGTATGTGTCAAAGTAATCAGGACCTTCTTTTTGTCTATAACCTTTGACCACAAGTCTTGCCTTATATTTATCAATAGTGCCATCATCTTTCATTTTCCTTTTAAATATCCATTTTGATCCTAAAGGTTTATTTCCAGGAGGAAGATCAACCAATTCCCATGTATGGTTATTCAAAATTGATTGAATCTCACTATTGATTGCCTCTTTCCAAAATGCTGAATCAGAAGAAGCCATTGCAGCTTTAAATGTTTGAGGCTCATTTTCAAGCAAGAATGTCACAAAATCTGGTCCAAAGGAAGTAGATATCTTTTGACATTTGCTACGCCTTGGATCCTCTTCTGTTGGTTTACTTTCCTTTTGAACTTCTCTTGGTCGTTTAGATTTTTCACTTGAGGATTCACTTTTAGTTTTATACAGGTAAATATTTTCAAAAAATTCAGCATTATCTGATTCAATTACCGTATTAATATTAATTTCAGGATTGTCCGATTTGTGAACCAAAAATCGACAAGCTTTGCTGTTTATAGCATAGCCAATAAAAACACAATCCACAGTCTTTGGTCCAATTTTTACCCTTTTGGGCAAAGGAACTTGGACCTTTGCTAAACACCCCACACTTTGAAATATTTCAAGTTGGGTTTTCTTCCTTTCCATAGTTCATATGGAATAGTTTGTGTTTTGCTGTGGAGTACTCTGTTGAGTATTTGATTAGCTGTAAGGATAGCTTCCCCCCACAAGTTCTGCGGTAAACCGAAACTTATTAATAAAGCATTCATCATTTCTTTTAATGTTCTATTTTTCCTTTCCGCAATTCCATTTGATTGAGGTGTGTAGGGGGCAGTAGTTTGATGAATAATTCCATATTCTAAACATATCTTTTCAAAAGGAGATTCATATTCTCCACCCCTATCACTTCTAATCATTTTTATCTTTTTATTCAATTGATTTTCCACTTCGTTCTTGTATTGTTTAAATGCATCAATTGCTTCATCCTTACTATTAAGCAAATACACACAACAATATCGAGTGCAATTGTCAATAAAAGTTATAAAATACTTCTTTCCACCACGAGTTGGTGTAGACTTCATATCACAAATGTCTGTGTGAATCAATTCTAAGGGACTAGAATTCCTTTCAATAGATTTATAAGGATGCTTAGCATACTTAGATTCAACACATACTTGACATTTTGATTTATTGCAATCAAAGTTAGGCAATATATTTAAATTAATCAGTTTTCACAAGGTTTTATGATTGACATGTCCTAAACATGAATGCCATAAATTATTTGACTCAAGTAAGTAAGAAAAAGCTTGAACTTTATTATCATCAACAACCATTACATTTAGTTTGAAAAGACCCTCAGTGAGGTAGCCTTTTCCTAGATACATTTCATTCTTACTGACAACTACTTTGTCTGAAACTAAAACACACTTGAATCCATTCTTGATAAGAAGGTCGGCAGACACCAAATTCTTTCGCATTTCTGGAACATGATACACTTTGTTCAGCGTCACCACCTTGCTGGATGTCATTTTCAGAAATACTCTCCCATATCCTTCAATCTTAGCAGTTGCAGAATTTCCCATATAAATCGTCGCATCAGGTGCTGCAGGGGAATAAGTAGAGAAGGCTTCTCGGACTGCACACAAATGCGAAGTAGCTCCCGAATCAAGCCACCATTCTTTGGGATTACCTACTAGGTTGCATTCTGATAGCATTGCACACAGATCATCTATACCTTCTTTATTTTCCACCATATTGGCTTGTCCCTTTCTCTTATCCTTTTTTGGAAGACGACAATCTGGAGCTTTGTGGCCAACTTTCCCACAATTATAACAATTGCCCTTGAACTTTTTCTTGTTCTGCTCCTGATTCTTTCCAAAAGGTTGCTTTCTTTTCTTATTCTTTGGGGCAGCATCTTCAACGATGTTTGCTCCCATAATTGTTGAATTTTCACGTGACTTCTTTTCTGCTGTTTTGTTATCTTCCTCAATCTTGAGACGAATAACAAGATCTTCCAACTTCATTTCCTTACGCTTGTGCTTTAGATAATTTTTGAAATCTCTCCACGAAGGAGGCAACTTTTCTATCATCGCAACCACTTGAAATGCTTCATTAACTATCATACCTTCAGCAATAAGGTCATAAAAAATAAGTTGTAGTTCTTGAACTTGGATTCCAACAGTTCTGCTATCTATCATTTTATAGTCTAAGAACTTAGCAACCACAAATGTTTTCAAGCATGCGTCTTCAGTCTTGTACTTCTTCTCAAGTGCATCCCACAATTCTTTAGAAGTTTTCACAGCACTGTAGACATTGTACAAATCATCATCCAAAGCACTTAGGATATAGCCCTTGCATAGAAAATCTGTCTGTGTCCATGCCTCAGTAATCATAAATTTTTCATTGGCCAGCATATCAGCAGCGGGCATAGGAGGGTCTTCATTTGTGAACTTCTGCATACCAAGAGTGGTAAGCCAAAAGAACACCCTTTGCTGCCATCCTTTGAAGTTGGCTCCAGAAAATTTTCTTGGTTTTTCTGCCGGTGGTACAAAGGTGCGGCTTGTTGAGCAACAGTCGCAGAAGTAGTAGGAGTATCACTTGTCATTTCCTTTCACTGTCAAAATAGACAAACTGTCTTAATATTTCAGAATATCAGACCTTTTACAAAAAACAACAATGAAGTTTTTATATTCTTCCAATCGTTGTACAAGTATGAACTTTAATATTCCAACGAAGTTTTTATACTCTTCAAGTCAAAATATTTATTTCATACGGAGTAGAAAACCACACAGGTTTTAGTCTCCAAAAGCAGAATACAGTTTAATAAAAAAAAACAAAATAACGATAATTTCCTTAAGATTGTTAGTAAACTGTATTGTAAATATTAAAACCAGTAACAACAACTAAAGGTAATAAAACACAGAATCTGAAAAAATTAATGCAGAAACAAAATCGAGCCCACTGAATGCACAGTGTGTCCTTAAGGAAATTATTCCCCTCAAAGTACCAGAGGTTTTGGAATCTTTCCTCCCAGGATAGAATAATTTACTCACCAAAGTAGAGGTACTGCAAATCTTTGATGACTGCGAACCACTTGAAGGATGTATATCACACGATTTTAGGAAGTGCAGAAAGAAGAAGAAGAAGATGGTATATTCAGAATTTCGTATAGAACATTCTGAGGATTAACAGATATATATATATAGATTGTTTACACCTTTTAAGAAAAGGCACCTGTTGGAAAAAGGTTTGCCTGTTGAGAAAAGGTTTGCATCTTTTCGGACAAGGTTGCAACCTTTCAAAAATCCGTTGGAAAAAAAGGAGGGAAATTTTAAATTAATCCGGGAAGAAACGGGTCGCGGGTCGTGGGTCAGGATTTTTTCCACTTAATTAATTAAATAAATAATATTAATTAATTAAAAATTTAAAGAAAATTTGGTCCAAAAAGATTATCAATCAATCAATTGTCCAAATCCAAATCCAAATCCAAATCCAAATCCAAATCCAAATCCAAATCCAAATCCGAATCCAAATCCGAATCCAAATCCAAATCCGAATCCGAATCTGAATCCGAAGCCGAAGCCGAAGCCGAAGCCGAAGCCATAGCCGTAGCCGTAGCCGTAGCCGAAGCCATAGCCGTAGCCGAAGCCGAAGCCGAAGTCGAGCCGAGCCGAGCGAGCGACGACGACGACGGCACGAGGGGAGACCCTCTTCTTGACCCTTTAGCAACATGAAGGAGTGATTCTACTTTTAAGTAGGAGACTTTTCATTTCCACCACCTATGTGGGACCAAAGCTTATTTAATAAAGCAAGAGAGAACATATCATTTCCTCTCCACTTCTTTTTCCCTCAATTTCCCATTCAACCTATCAATTAAACCCAACAATGATGGCAGCAAATTGTTGGGTTTAATTGATAGGTTGAATGGGAAATTGAGGAAAAAAGAAGTGGAGAGGAAATGATATGTTCTCTCTTGCTTTATTAAATAAGCTTTGGTCCCACATAGGTGGTGGAAATGAAAAGTCTCCTACTTAAAAGTAGAAGCACTCCTTCATGTTGCTAAAGGGTCAAGAAGAGGGTCTCCCCTCGTGCCGTCGTCGTCATCGCTCGCTCGGCTCGGCTCGACTTCGGCTTCGGCTACGGCTACGGCTATGGCTTCGGCTTCGGCTTCGGATTTGGATTTGGATTTGAATTTGAATTTGGATTTGGATTTGGATTTGGATTTGGATTTGGATTTGGATTTGGATTTGGATTTGGATTTGGTCAATTGATATGATTGATTGATAATCTTTTTGGACCAAATTTTCTGTAAATTTTTAATTAATTAATATTATTTATTTAATTAATTAAGTGGAAAAAATCCTGACCCGCGACCCGTTTCTTCCCGGATTAATTTAAAATTTTCCTCCGTTTTTTCCAACGGATTTTTGAAAGGTTGCTACCTTGTCCGAAAAGTTGCAAACCTTTTCTCAACAGGAAAACCTTTTCCCAACAGGTGCCTTTTCTTAAAAGGTGTAAACAATCTATATATATCTGTTAATCCTCAGAATGTTCTATACGAAATTCTGAATATACCATCTTCTTCTTCTTCTTCTTTCTGCACTTCCTAAAATCGTGTGATATACATCCTTCAAGTGGTTCGCAGTCATCAAAGATTTGCAGTACCTCTACTTTGGTGAGTAAATCGTTCTATCTTGGGAGGAAAGATTCCAAAACCTCGGGTACTTTGAGGGGAATAATTTCCTTAAGGACACACTGTGCATTCAGTGGGCTCGATGTTGTTTCTGCATTAATTTTTTCAGATTCTGTGTTTTATTACCTTTAGTTGTTGTTACTGATTTTAATATTTACAATACAGTTTACTAACACTTATAACACCAGGTTTTGGGAATTATTCGTTGTTGTTACCCTTTTATCGTATTTACTGTGGCCTGACTTCACTTTTGGGAGTCTCGTATAATTTTACTTTTTGACTTACGCATCGGAATAGGGTTTGGGATGCGTGCCATCATGACCTCGATTTATGGGTCGTGACATATGGTAGGAAACCTCTTTGGTCCACCATGTTGATGCTTCATCAAATAACAATACCTCCATCCTTCTATTTGTTTGTCATAACCGATAAAAGATGCAACAGACAACATGTTTATCAAACTTGTTGCAGAGATGATCTATCACGAGCACATAGCACACACATCCAATATCTCAAAAGTGATTTACAGTAGGTATCATCTTCTTGAGTTTCTCGAATGGTGAGACGAATCCCAATTTCGTCTGTGGCATCCTGTGCGATGGGACCCCTTCCTTTATGAGGATTACTAAAATCTTTCTTTTTTTTTAAAAAAAGACCGGATGTGGACAATAGTCTTCATGCATAGACTAACTCTAATTTTCTTCCCTCCATTTATGGAAAGCTTGTAACTTTCAAGTTTCGATACACTTTTACATCATTTGGTCCAAACACGATAATAAGTTCTTCTTCATTCTTGAAACATGATATACATTTTGAAGTTGCACTTTTCTCGAGCTATGATGTGTCACAAATACCGTCTTCGCAATATGAGTTATTGATATTCTAGAATTATTTGATGTCACCACTACTCAATTGCCTTTATATTCTCTCATGTTGATAAGTATTTTCTCATCTCCGATCATGTGTTTGTAGCATCTTGAATCAACAATCCAATTGTTTTCATAATCGACAAATTTCTTACTTACAATTGCACGTGCAAGCTCCTTTTCCTTATCCAGAGTGAGAGGTGTGACAAGATCTTCACGTTGATTACTTGGTTTCTTCATCTATATAAGATGTCTCAAAATCCCAAACTTCTTCTCCATCTTGCTTGTTTTGTAGAAGTGGCTATAACACCTTTAGCTATCTTGTAACAATAATCTCTAGGTTAGTGTCCTTTCTTTCTGCAATTGTAGCACTTGTCCCTTTTTCAATTGTTGAAACCTTGGTTTGCCTGCTTATTGGCTCGCTGTCTTCTTTGATGTTAATTCTTCTAGTCTCCTCCTGGCCATACTTCTCTCTTTATCCAATTTTCGGTAGACTTGACTTTTGCTAAAGACAACATTATCAAGCAACGACAATTATTGTGTGTCAAATGTCTCTCATTAATTAGAAAGAGAAATACTAAGGGTTGATAGGCTAGCCTTTTCGATTGAGATTTCTTGTTGAATATGTAACAATTCTACAGTAAGTTCACTTGTTAAAGTAGGTTCTTAATCTATTTTATAGATTATCATATCATACTTGATATGAAAAATTACGTATTGCAATAATTTAACTTAACCTGATAGTGCAAGTTATTCTTTATACATTGTACATAACATAAACTCTAATATAAATGCATTCCCTTAATTTTACCAATACAAACGAAGAGACGATCTCTATAAGAATCAAGCAGATAAGTTAACACTCTTTGAAATAAATGTGTGAAAAGAGAGAAAGAAAGAGAAAATGCATTGCATAAAACATTTATAAGAAGAGCAATGAAATTGTAGATCAAATTAAGGAAATGAAAAGAGATAAACCTAGAATTGGGGCGTTTCCCCCATTGCCAAAATTGTGTGTTATCACTCTCTAAAATTATAAGCTTTTTTGGTGCTATCATAAAACACTTTTCCCCACTATGCTTATCAAGAAAAAAACTATTGAGCATTAAACGATTTCCAAAATGTACAGTATTATATTTATAATATGATCAATCCAAATTCACACCATGTAAAATCTGAAAAAGTGCTTCCTATTTGATTTTTGTTCCCAAGTATTTCAACTCACTAGTTTGGATGATTGTTACACAAATATAGTTCCATAATGTATCACATGTTGTATTGTTTTGATGATACAATGCCCGTATAGATTGTATTAATTTTTGTCGTTACATAATGTCACATATTAACAATCTGAAGAATAAATCTATAACTTTATA
Source organism: Solanum dulcamara (assembly GCF_947179165.1). Classification (NCBI taxonomy): domain Eukaryota; kingdom Viridiplantae; phylum Streptophyta; class Magnoliopsida; order Solanales; family Solanaceae; genus Solanum; species Solanum dulcamara. The sequence goes on along the minus strand of NC_077243.1, from coordinate 69,328,724 downwards.
AAGAAAAGTAGCAAACAGGTAAAGATATTATAGAAAAAGGTAGAAAAAAGATAAAATAAGATTATAAAGTAATAAACAAATTCAAAATAAGAAAATAAAAATATCGTAATGACATGAACATATCAAAGTGATTGTTACATAAAATGAGACTTTCCTCATTATATAATGATGGATCTAATATTTAAAATAACAATTTAATACAATATATATGATACTAACAACAACCCAAAGGCATATTTATCAATTTTTCAAATAACCTAAACTTTGGATAGTGTAACAGAAAATGTATGATTTGTTTTATCTTTCTAGTTTCATTACCTACGAAAAAAAATCAAAAGGTACAAATATAAAACATCAAGAAAGGTATAGCCATTGAATAATGAATTAGATTGAGAATTATATAATATTAGATTTTAAATTTTAGTAAAGATAAAAATATTAGGTGATCATTTTTTTCTACCGCTTGATCTACAGAGTTACCTGGTATACAAGTCGAGCTAAAGGACATCAAATAGTTTGATTGAATCCCCTTTGCTCGAAATTACACTGATGCAAATATGACAAAAATGATTTTTTTATTATTATATACGAACTGTTGAATTCAAAATTCTAATTTAGCAACATAGGGGTTCAAAGGTAGCCTTAGGTTACGTGTTTCCTAAGTGTGACACTCAGTATTTTTTTTAATTCCCTTACATGAATTTCTAACTCCATCATTGTTTGATACTTGTGCTGGTGAGAGGCAGACGCATATGTAAAGTGTTGGGGGGAGGAAGCACCATAACTAAAGTTTGATATGATGAAAATAATGAAAATAAATTGGACACGAGAATTTTACGTGGAAACCCCTCTAAATGATAGAAGGGAAAAACCACGGGGTAGAAGGATCTCACTATTTTAATATGGAGTACACATCTCTCAAATACAAGGAGAAAACAACAATTAACACTTCTCTCTTGTAAAAGGAACAACTACTAAAGAGGACACTCAAGACTACAATATTTATCTTGGTGTATAACTCTCTTTGTATTCTTACTCTCTCTTTCTGGGATGGAATAAATGAGGGCAAGAGGTCTTCTATTTATAGGAAACTAGAAACGCGTAAAATCCGCGTATTGAACCTCCCTTTTTGACTACGCGTTCAAAACGCGTTTTGTTCCCTTTTTGACTACGCGTTCAAAATGCGTTTTGTTGACTATGCGTTCAAAACGCGTTTTGACTATCTTGCATTCTCCCACTTGAAGATTTAATTGAGAATCAATTAAGTCTTCACACCATCTTTTCTACCCAATTACTGCAATGTTACGTTTCTGCTAGGCCAATAGAAGATCGACACCATATGAACTTGTTACTGTTGATCGGCTTCGTAAACATATCTGCCAGGTTGTCATTAGTGTGAATTTTCTGAATATCCACACTGCCTTCTTCCACCTTCTCACGAACAAAGTGATACTAAACTCGTATGTGCTTTGTCCTTGAATGAAATGCCGGATTCTTTGCAAGATGCAAAGCGCTCTGACTGTCACAAAATAGAGCAATCTTCTCTTGTTTGTGCCCGAGCTCCTCCAGTAACATCTGCATCCATATTGCTTCTTTGCTAGCTTGTGTAGCTGCTACATATTCTGCTTCTGTCGTAGATGTAGCCACGATAGATTGCAGTTTTGAAACCCAGCTTACAGCTCCTCCAGCAAGAGTAAACACATAACCTGTGGTGGACTTACTTTTATCAAGATCACCTGTATAATCTGAATCAACATAACCTTTAACAGTAAAGTCTGATCCTCCATAACACATTGTAACATCTAAGGTACCCTTGATGTATCTCAGGATCCTCTTAACAGTATTCCAATGCTCTCTACCAGGATTAGCCATGTATCGACTAACCACTCCCACTGCTTGTGCAATGTCAGGTCTTGTACATACCATGGCGAACATTAAACTTCCCACTGCTGATGCATACGGTACTCGAGACATCTCCATCCTCTCTGCTTCATTGCTAGGACACATACTTGAGTATAACTTGAAATTAATAGGAAGTGGGGTAGAAATTGACTTACAGTCTTGCATCTTGAAGCGTCTCAAGATTTTCTTCAAGTAGTTCTTTTGAGAAAGCCAAATCTTCCTATTATTTCTGTCTCGGTGAATTTTCATCCCTAGAATCTTGTTTGCTGGTCCCAAGTCCTTCATTTCAAACTCCTTAGCCAACTGTGTCTTTAATTTTGTAAGACGATCTTTGTTGGGGCCTGCTACCAATATGTCGTCAACATACAACAGTAAAATAACAAAATCTTCATCACCAAATCTCTTGTAATAAACACAAGGATCTGAACTATGTCTGTTGTATCCAAGGCTTATAATGAAGGAATCAAATCTCTTATACCAACATCTCGGCGCCTGTTTGAGACCGTATAGAGATTTGTTCAACCTGCAAACCAAGTTCTCTTTTCCCTGTTCTTCAAAACCTTCTGGTTAGAGCATATAAATTTCCTCTTCAAGTTCTCTATGAAGAAATGCAGTTTTGACATCTAACTGCTCCAAGTACAAGTCAAATGTAGCACACATCGCCAGGACCACTCGAATTGTTGTGAGTCGAACCACCAGAGAAAATATCTCATTGAAGTCTATACCTTCTTTCTGAGCAAATCCTTTCACCACCAATCTTGCACGATATTTCTCCACTTGATCATTACCATTGCGTTTGATCTTGTAGACCCATTTATTTCCAATGGCCTTCCTTCCTTGTGGTAATTGAACAAGATCCCATGTTTTATTTTTATGGAGAGCTTCAATTTCTTCTTGCATTGCTGCCACCCACAGAGATGATTCTTGGCCTTTCATAGCTTCTTGAAAGGTTGAAGGCTCTCCATCTTCTGTTAATAGAAAGTATGCAATATTACTCTCCATAGAATAATCTGAGTGCCAAGATGGTTCTCTTCTCTCCCTAGTTGACCGTCGAACTTCTGGAGTTTCGATCTCAGCTTGCTCTTGTTCTTCGTGCTCTGGTGCTGCTTCAGAAGAAACTGGAACTTCTTCTATTTCTTCAACAACAACTGAAGTAGTCTCTGATTTTTCTTTTAAAGTGCTACCTTCTTTTGCTTGTATCTTGTTTTCAACAAATACAACATCCCTGCTGATTACCACCTTGCGGGCTGTGGGATCCCACAAGCGATACCCCTTGACTCCATCAGCATACCCTAAGAAAATGCATTCCCTGGATTTTGGATCCAACTTCGATTTTTCTTGGGTGTTGTACATAACATAAGCAGGACTTTCGAATATATGTAAGCGAGAATAATCAGCTGGTTTTCCTGTCCACATCTCCATTGGCGTTTTCAGATCAATTGCGGTTGATGGTGACTGATTGATCACATAACAGACGGTTTTGACTACTTCTGCCCAAAATGGTTTTTCCAACCCTACAGTTGCCAACATAGCTCTTGTCCATTCCAACAAGGTTCTGTTCATCCGCTCTGCTACTCCATTTTGTTGTGGAGTATATGCCACCGTGAACTGCCATTTAATACCTTCTTGTTTACAGAAGTTATTAAATTCATCACCAGTGTATTCTCCTCCATTATCTGTCCTCAAACACTTGATCTTTTTCTTAGATTCAAGTTCCACCCGCGCTTTGAATTCTTTGAAAACTGAAAAAACATCTGCCTTCCTCTTGATTGGATACACCCAACTTCTCCTAGAGTAATTGTCGATAAATGACACGAAATATTTCGCTCCTCCTAGAGACTCCACCGGTGCTTGCCAGACATCAGAGTGAACCAGATCTAGTATTTCCTTGCTTTTAGCAGAGGAACTGCTAAACTTCAGTCTATTTTTCTTACTGGTAACACAATGCTCACAAAAGGGTAGTGAAACCTTTTTGAGCCCTGGAAGAAGTTTTTGCTCAGCAAGAATCTTCAAACCTCGTTCCGACATATGGCCAAGTTTACGATGCCATATCATCTTTGATTCTTCAAATGAACTTGCTGACGCGGTTGATGCTTCTCCTTCTTGGTGTGTTTCACCTTTAAGCACATATAGATTTGCAGCAAGTTTTTCTGCTTTCATCACTACAAGCGCTCCTTTGGATATTCTCATGACTCCACCATGAGTCTTATATGAACATCCATTATCATCTAGTTGTCCTAAAGACAATAGATTCTTCTTCAAGTCTTTTACATGTCGTACCTCCTGGATGGTGCGAACCGTGCGATCATACATCTTTATTTTGATGGACCCAATACCAATAACATCCAAAGCATGATCGTTTCCCATGAACACAGACCCTCCTGAGATAGGATTATATTGATGAAACCATTCTCTCTTGGAAGTCATGTGCCATGTTGCTCCTGTGTCCATGATCCAGACATCAGCGAAACATTTTATGCATTCATTATTTGATATTGCCTTACTACATAAAATATCGCCATCATCCGAGGTACATGCAACATTCCCTTGAGCATTTGATGGCTCAGGGTTTTCACTCTTCTTCTTGAACCGACAATCTTTCTTGAAGTACCCTTTCTTGCCACAGTTGTAGCACTTGATATTCTTCTTACTTCTTGATTGAGATCTATCATGATTGTGACTCCCACTAGGGCCACGTTCCATTGGTCTTCCTCTCACCATCATCAAGGCTTCAGCTTGCTGCGAACTTGCTTGTCTGTCTTCCTTATTTTTGCGCCTATTTTCTTCTTCCAAGACAGCGGCTGCAATTTCATCGAAAACTAGACTATCTGTATTGTTCGTCAAGTTGATGATGAGTTGATCATACGAGTCAGGCAGACTTTGAAGTAGAAGTTCCGCACGTTCAGTACCCTCTATTTTGCAACCCATTGTTGTAAGTTGCGAAAACAGAGTATTCAAAGTATTGATGTGTTCAGTAACTGACATGGATTCTGCCATTCGAAGAGTATACAATCTTCTTTTTAAGAAGATTTTATTATGCAAAGACTTTGCCTCATACAACCCCGTAAGAGTATCCCATATTTCCTTCGCCGTCCGCTTTTCCGCCACACTAGACAACACTTGATCAGCTAGTGCCAAGTGCAGATCAGCAACTGCGTTGCTGTCTATGTCGTTCCACTTGCTGTCATCAACAAAGTCTGTGGGCCTGCCTTCAATTGCAGCTAAGCAATTGTCTTTTCTCAGTATTGCTTTTATTTTCATTTTCCACAATGAGAAATTAGTCCCATTGAATTTCTCAACGTCAAACTTTGTTGTACTCGACATTGTTATTTGCTTCACACCCTTCTAGATCGTTTCTGAATATTTTTGCGAACAATCGTGACAAACTGTACCGTCACCGAAATTTACTATTCACGTGAATAGTACTGTTCACCAAATTTACTATTCACAAATAGTACTTTCGCATAAAACAGACAGAATAACCGAGGGCTCTGATACCACTGTTGGGGGGAGGAAGCACCACAACTAAAGTTTGATATGATGAAAATAATGAAAATAAATTGGACACGAGAATTTTACGTGGAAACCCCTCTAAATGATAGAAGGGAAAAACCACGGGGTAGAAGGATCTCACTATTTTAATATGGAGTACACAGCTCTCAAATACAAGGAGAAAACAACAATTAACACTTCTCTCTTGTAAAAGGAACAACTACTAAAGAGGACACTCAAGACTACAATATTTATCTTGGTGTATAACTCTCTTTGTATTCTTACTCTCTCTTTCTGGGATGGGATAAATGAGGGCAAGAGGTCTTCTATTTATAGGAAACTAGAAACGCGTAAAATCCGCGTATTGAACCTCCCTTTTTGACTACGCGTTCAAAACACGTTTTGTTCCCTTTTTGACTACGCGTTCAAAACGCGTTTTGACTATCTTGCATAAAGTACTAATACAAGTTTCATATGAATCCTATACTTTCGCATTTTGCGGAACAAAAAATTTATTTGTCAAAAATTAATATAGATGCAATAGATAGTATATATGAACCACACCTTTAAGAAATATAATGATTTAAATGTTAAGAACCTTCAAAATTGAATCCATAAATCTTAAATTTTGAATTCGCCTCTAGTGAGAGATAGCAAGTACCTAATAAATAATTTAGGTTCACACAAAGTAGCCCAAATACCATCATTACTAATAAATAAATAAAATCATAAAAGGTAACCACATCAAAATGAGATTTTACCAGTTTGCCTTTACCAAGGAGAATGGGAGATCACATAGGCTTAAAAATAGCTCCTTTTTGGTGTTGCAAACTGGAGGAAACTTAGATCTATCAATTATTTCTTGATAATCAAAGGGCAAAAATCCTCCCCAAATTTCATCAAATTCTACAACAAATTTGAATCCTTTTGATAAAATTGTAGACTTTAGTGTATCTGCTGGAGTTGTTTTTGAAATTATTTCAAAGTATGCAACCTTTTGACAACTTCTCAAAATAATTCATTGGAGCAATGTGCTGGGAAAAATTCATGTCAAAATTCTTATAAAAGTTTATAACTGAAAAATAACCTAAGTTGTTTTTTGTTCCAAGCTTTATATATGATTAAATAATCAGAAGGATAATGATTTCACAGGTCTATATATTGTCATATATAGTAATAAGTACAGATAAGCATATACAACTATGTTTTTCATTTTTTTGTCAATTATAGTAATAAGTACAGATAAGCAAAGAGTCAGACTTATTCAAACAACAATAACCATCAGTGGTGGAGTCAGAATTTTAATTAAAGTGTGTCAAAATATAAAGAAATTCAAATCGCTAACAAGTCAAGGATTGTTATATGTTATGTATATACATAAAAAATATATTTATCTAGCTACATAGTGAAATTTTCCGAAGAAGGAGTGTCAATCGATACCCCTCAAGTGTATGTGGCTCCGCCAGTGATAACCACTACCACACCTCAATCCCAAGCACGTTTGACGTCGCTTCAGTTAAGTCTATAGCGACTAATCTTATATAAAATAAAAATAACAAATATGAGAAGATCTCTATTTAATTTGGCGTATAAGTGTGTGATTGGACTAAAAGATAGAAAGTGTTAGAACTAATTAACCGTATTGACACGACTAAAATGTTATCTAAAGTTTCAAATAAGCTCATAGAAAGTGTTAGACCTAAGTAAACGTATTGACACGACTAAAATGTTATCTAAAGTTTCAAATAACTGATATCACTTATATTAGAAAAATAACTTTTATTGTGACATACTTTCGAGACAACTCCTTTCTGATTTCAGGTCTACCTCGTCTCATTTTAACTTTATTTACTATGATTTCATAGCTAACAACTTAATTAATTTATGATTTAACCAAGATAAATTAGTAAAATTTAGTGTAAACATCGAATGCAAATAAATTGTTAGCCACTAAGTATCTGGAGGTCAATGTAGAACATGAACAAACCATCTCTTTTGTTTTACTTTTATTATGTGCTCGATTTATTCTTAGCTATTTCAGCATCGATTCCAATAGCATTTAGGTCTTTTGCAAAAACTTGTTGAAACATTTCTACAATCTTGAAGTAAAGCAGCAAATAGCCATAACACATCTGTTTATATCAAGAAAACACATAAGCTATATTGTAGGATTGTGCAATTTTTTCTTCATTCTGGTCTAAATTCAATTACTTGAACAATAAGTCCACCTTTTCCATGAAGCCGCGTAATCTCTATCAATCGCACTTCAACATCTCCATCCTCTCCCATATCATTGAGAAAATTTTCCAATTCTATTTCTATCCATCCATCGACTCTTTTTCATGGACGTTTTACATTACGTTTGTGTCTCCTAACTTTTTTCCGACTAGACTCACAACGCTAGCTCGTTCCTCGGCCTCTTTTTCGCTCACGCGATTCACAAATTTAACAAATGCATTAGTAATTTCATGTTCCTCTGCCAATTTGAACACTAAATAAATAACATATTTGTTCTTTTTGACAACATTTGTGTTCCAATCGTGCCTCATATGTCTAGCCAATTTATACCCTTGAGATGAGCCACTTTCGAAAATCTACAAAATAAAATGTATTGTCTCAGGTATATGTATTTAGTGAGTTTAAGTTATATATATTATCGCCAGTATAAGGAATTTTTGCACCATCAACCCATCTTTTAACCTGTTAAAGTAGGTAACATGTTTTATTACACATTTTAACGAGGCTCATTTATATATATATCCTTTGGGTGGCCTGATTGTGTAAAAAGTTCTTCATTACCGGTTGTCAGTATGACGGAGGTAGAATTTCAATCAAGGGATTCAAAAAACAACAAAATTAAAGTAGAAATTCGTTAAAACACAATGAAGCCTAGGTATCAACATCTAATATACATATATAAAAAGATAAGACTTTTTATACGTATTGTACTTTTTCCGACGAACCTAAAGTCAGGATGCGAAATCCATTCCCAATACCATGGTGTATCAACTCCCCATGAGATAACAAGTTCTCTTGCTGTTACATTTCTTCCCTGTTTTCTTATCAAGGGAAAAACTCTGTTTTCAAAAATAAAATAAGCACAAGAGAAAATAAGCTTTTAGTATTCATAAAAGTAATATTCCATTTTAATATACTCATACTAATAGCTTTTAGTCCATTCAATTTTTTTTGTCCTTTATTGCTGTAAAACTAGTTAATTTTGCAATTTTTAATTTGGCATAATGCATAAATATGACTCTTAATTTGGCTTCAGTTGATAATTATGATCTCTAACTTTATAAATGTACAAGTAGACACTTTAACTATTTAAAATGTGAACAAATAGACACATTCGCCCTACATGACATCATACATGACAATTTTGTATCCTACGTGTATTGTGCGACATAGGACATGTGTGTCTACTTATTCACTTTTATACAAGTTTAAGCGTCTACTTGTACACACCCAAAGTTGGAGGGCATAAATGTGAAATGACGTCAAGTTAAAATGCATATTTATGTATTCTGCCTTTTAATTTAAATAATTTTCACAATGGTGTCTGTAACCCGTTGGCCAGAAAATCTCAGTTGATTGACTATGTGGACTTTCACCTTGTTGCTGAGAGTTTGATTGCCTATTTATTTTTAAAAAATAAATAAAAAAGAAAAACCCATTGGTCGATTAATTTGCACATATGCAAGTGCACTAGTGGATTTTAGTGCTTCCTATCAAACAAGACTCATTTCCTAGATTTCTTCTTTGATTAAAACTCAAACTCGAGACCTTAGGTAAAAGGTTTCCTAAACCTTTATCATTGTACCACAACACTAGTTAGGGGCGGAGCTAGTACGCCCCTAGAAATTAGAGGAACCCAATAGTTTTAGTTCAAATCATGTATTTATTTTAAAAAAAACTCCTCTAATATATACAAATTATTAATTTAGAACTAAACAATTCAAAAAAACACACACGCAAATCCTGAAGCTGTAAGCTTCAAATACTGATTGTGTTTTAGGCCCCATTCAATACCATAAAAGTATATACATATAATTTATTTTAGTATATTATACATATATTCAACTAATGAGCCAAAAAAGCTACCTACTTCCCATGTTACAGAAAAAATAAAATTTCAGAAATGAAATACATACCAATTTGCCTCCATCCATTAGAACAGGGATAGTACAAATAGCAACCTAATTGTTTCGATTCCTAGAAAGTAGAAAATACTGATTTTCTATCTAGATACAACTTTTGGGAATTCACTTAACATTTTAATTTTAATTTTAATTTTAATTTTTTTGGGTGTCGTTTGGAGTTCAATTTCTCATATTTTTATAAAGGTTTTTGTTTGCTTATTTCCCTACAATAGTTTTCCTTGTATATTCTTGATTTTGATATACCTTTAAATCTTGGCTCATGTTAGTATCAGGGCAACAAACTCTGCTACTGTGTGGAATATGTTTCTCATAAACTTATGAGCAATCTTGAAAGTTTTTGGACTAATTAAGATAGGATTTGATAGAAAGTAAAGTCTTGAGGACAAATTATGACTTTCAAAATGAAAATGAAAATATAGTGAAAAATCTTCTCATGCCTACCTCTTATTGAGCATAGGTCCATTTCACGCCATAAATATTTTTTACTTTGTGCAAGATTTAAAATTAGATAGTCAAAAAAGTGGATTTGGTAGTTGGCAAATCTCAACAACCAAAAAATCATCATTTTTATCAAACTAAATCTCACCAATAAACCTACCAAAGTTTGAAATATTTTGTCACGATCCGAACCCGAGTGTGATGACACTTATCCATTTCCACCAGACAAGTAAGCCTAAAACCCAATAATTACGAAAAAAATAATACGGAAGCAGTTTTAAATATAATAGATATAGATACAAAGCGAAAGTCTTAATCAACTACAATAACCCCCAAAAACTGGTTGTTACATGTACAAGCCTCTAATACAACGAAAATAAAAATAAGTACAAGAATCAATGTCTTTGTTTCTCAAATAGAACAAAGCATAATAAAAAGAGACAAGAGAGATCGCCGACCTCGAACAACTACCTCTCAAGTCTCCTCAAAAGCCTCGGATAATGGAAGCAAAACTGAATCAATGTCCGGGATCGGAATCTACACAAGATTAGATAGCAAGGAGTGAGTACCAAACAATACGGTACTCAACAAGCCAACTAACAAAATGGAGTAAACCTAACAGACTCTGGAGCTCCTTTCATCCCAACCGAACCTCCTCAACTACAACCTGCACATAAATCAACTCAATCTATACTACACAGTTCTTATAACACATAGATCAACAATCGCTCATCAGCATCACCAAATAAGTCACATCAGTATCAAATATATATCAATCACAGAGACACAATGGACATATACAAAACACCAGGATGATAGATAAGATGTAATGTAATGCAATGTGATGTCACGTAAAGTGATGCATGTCTGTCCTAATGATACACATCCACTATATAACAGACCAGAACCTAGGGGGCCGCAAAAGGACCATGTATCTGCCAGAATCACTTCTTATCGACATCATCATCAATCGTCGGAACCATTTCCTATCGGCATAAGTAATAATCGCCAGAACCATTTCTCATCGACACAAGTATCAATCACCGGATCCATTTCCCATCGACATAAGTATCAATTGCTAAAATCATTTTCCATTGGCATACTTCATCAATCGATTCTTATCACAGTGTTCTAGAATCAGTGCAAATAAGCATGTTCACACAAATAATGAGAAAATGATAGTGTCCACAGTCACAACACAATTTATATCAATGCAATTCATGTCACACTATTAATAGGATATCAACATCAACAATTACATCATTCACATCATTATAAGTCATCAAGTCTCCATTTCATAACCCCTTTTTATCATAATTATTGATCAATTGATGAGCAAATATTTCTAAGTCAATTCCTATAATCAACAATGAGCAAATTTCAATTTCATCAATTTTACAATCACATTAGGCTATCATAGCATTTCATCAAGTTCACGTCAAGTTCAAATAAAGAGGTCCATATTTTTTTTATCACAATCATAGCACATATAGTCTTTTTATTAACCACGATATTTTATTAAGAATAATTCACATGACTATCATCCCAAACCTTGTTCCAAGTACTCCCCAACACATGCTAAAGCATGTTCAAGTAATCTATAAGAATTACAGGATTTTAGAAGTTCACTTGCCTTAGTCAATAACCGATCAATCAAGTATTTGAGAATTTCCCTTTTGAATAGACTCCACTCACCACAATCTAGTCAACTAATGATTCACAATCAAAAATAGAGTCTAACGACATCAAAAACATGAGATTCGAGAAAAAGGGTCAAAACGACTCAAAAATCCTATATCGAAAATGGGGTCTAAATCTGAAATTTTTTATACAAAAATGTTCTTTGAAGTATTTGGAACTCATTAGCAAAAACCATTTCAAAAATGGAGTTGTATTCAACTCATAATCATCAATTTATCAAACTCAAGTTCATGAACAAAACCCCAATTTCTTTAGTTCCAAAATCACAAATTCAAAGTCAAAATATGTAAATAATCAATGAGTTATGAATAATATGGGATATAATGGTTTACCCAATCGATTTTCCACAAAAAACTCTTTAAAATTGCCACCTACGAGCTCCCAAGTTCAAAAATAGAGGAAAAAGACCTAATTCCCGTCTAAGGCCTCTGAGATGTTGCTTAAGATACAAGGGTGTCACTTTTGCAGACGTCGCTTTTGCGATCCAGGTTTGCTTAAGTGAATTCCATTAAAGTGACCCTTGCTGCAAAAGAAATAGGACTTCTCTAAAGCGGTGTTTTCTTTTGCGACCCAGTCTTCGCAAAAGCCAAGCCTGACACCAAATTACAACACTAAAAAATAACCAATTTCTCAAACTTTTGACCCTTGGGATTCTTTTGGAATACCGTACACACAAATCTATATGGAATCCTACTAAAATCGATGTTTCATATTAACTGAAATGAAATTTAAATTCGAGGTCTCCTTGACCCGAAATCTGATAAGTCGCAACTAAACTAACTTTAGGCCTCAAAATATCAAATCATGCTTGGAACTTCTACAGATTTAACTAAAATCACCCCTAGTATGAAAATCATCCCCCAAATCCAAGAAAGTCATCAAAATTCTATTTCGATGATTTGAACTCTGAATGTTGACCAAATTCAACTCAAAACTCAAAACTCAATAATTTCCAACTTAGGACCCCAAATCCACGATATGACTCCAAATATGATTCAGTTAACTCTCCTAGACCAAATTCCATATTTCGGAGCTGATGAAATCATCATAATTTCATTTTGAGACTTAGAATTCCAAATGAAACCAAATACCACTATTTAACAGTTTAAATCTTCAAAACTTAAATCTTTCCAGAAACCTTAACTTTTTAAGGGATTTCACAAAACCAACTTCGAATTGTAACACCGCTGAAGTTCTTAGCCTAAACTAATACTAATTGATCTGAAGATTTTCTCCAGAGGCTGGCCACGAGACCCCTCAAGGGCTGTATTGATTTTTACTATCTGTGAAGAGGCCTGGCAAGTGGGAGATAGGATAAGAAAGAGACCACGGAAGACTCTATGGCCCGTGGTGCTTATCAGGGTCTGTGAAGCCCTACGTGAGCTCGACCCCCAAGACTCTTGAGACATGCGAGGACCACACCTCTTTGTGGTCTCCGTAGTAGCCATCTCTCCCCAAACCAACCTGAGTCCTTGACCACGACACCCACCACAGACCGTGGTGAGCATAACATATCTTGGTGGACTCCGTAAAGGTCAAATCCTCCTAAACCATGCTCAATTCTAGGACCATGACACTCACCACGGACCGTGGTGAGTTTCATGGGCCGTGATGTCCTTTCATGAAGAGTGCCCGCCCAATTTTAATGAAGGGCAGTCTGGTCTTTTTCTGCCTTTTCCCAACTAAGCCCTGCACGTTCAGGGACTAAAAATCAGCCCCTTATCATACCTAATAGGGTTTTTCCCTCATTCACACTTGTACTTTCTTGAGAGAAGTTGTTGGAGAAAATAAAAAAAAGTTAGGGTTCAAGGTCTTTGAGCAATCCCTTCGAGTTTCGATCGTTCCCTCTAACTTTCAGGTATGTAAGGCTAAACTAAAACATGGACTTTGTTCCTCCATGTGTCCTATGATTGTGATAGATTGATTGTGAATAGGATTGAGTCCCCATGATTGTGTTTCTTGAGAATTTCTTTCTTAAATATTTATATGCTTTACTGATTATTGAGAAATTAATGCTTTTCCATGAACTAGTTTCTTGAAAAAATAATTTGCACAACCCATTACATAATCCCTAATAGTATTTTGATGGATATTGACTGTATATGCTACGGATTGAGTCTAGATTCTTGAATTTGTGAATGCACGATTGTGATTGAGATGTGAGCATGATAATAGTATTGATGAACTTGATAGCCCTTTTATTCTCATAATTGAACCAAGTGAATGGTCTCACCTGATTGTTGTCATAAATGATTGTTCAAACTTCTCTTAAATAAATGATTGAGAAATTGATTGATTTAAAGGATGGACTTGATAGAACTAACGAACTGATAAGAGTCCATTTGAGACTTATTGATTTGGATTGATTGTCTTATAATATTTAAGTCTTGGGAGGAGTATCGAGCACTAAATCGGGTGAGAGTAAGTGATAACTATGTTTCCAAAAGTAGGAGAGGATTGAACCATTAAGTCGGATATTTCCTAATTTATGCAAGAACCCATAAGTTGAAAACTCTAAATAAAGGAAAAACTTTAGGAATTGGGTTGGATTCAGGTTTTATGACTCAATCTATAAGTTGTAGAAACTCTTACAAGTCATTAGAGTGACTCATAGGACTGAGATTGAAATTGAAAATTTTTATAAGGGAAGAAGTGGGTTAACGAGTCCATGTTACGACTCATAGAAGAGACGAGGAGTCATAAAAATGACTCTTTAAGAAGCTTCAAACACTCAGTCCTTAGGAGTTTCTCAGACCCTGCAGGATGAGTCCCTTCTACAAATCGTAGAAGTGTCTACGACTCGTAGAGATGAGTCATAAGGAAAGTCTTGAGGGTTATTTCTCAAGATCTTTCCCGAACCCTACAAGACGAGTCCTCTCTACGACTCGTAGAAGGTCCTATGAGTCGTAAGGACCATCCGTGGGGTCAGTCCGACTCAGATTTAAAAAAGGCATTTTAGTCCTTTTCCACATTTTATAATTAAAGTGAGGTTGTTTTGGGGGCTGAATCTAACCTACCTAAAGACCCTAATCCTTCCCAAGCCCCTCATTTCTCAAATTAACTCTCCTACACAAAATCCTTTCCTCTCAAGGTCTTCTTCTTCACCAAGGAAAGCTAGGGTTTTATTCCAAGGTCTGCAAGAATCCATCTTCAAGGTTTCATTAGGCTGTTATTCCCCAAAGTATGTTAGGTCTTATTCAAGGGTTCTTCTACCCATGAAGCCCAAGTATTTTATAAACTTAGTAGCTCAATTTCAACTGGTAAATTTTATGAGTTTTTATATCATGATTCTAAATGCATAGATTGCTGCTTATTTGAAGTTTATTTACCTATCTTGACTTATATTGGCTCTTAATTTTATGGAATTGATGGTTTATCAATTTAAAGATATGAAAAGGGTTTAAAGTGCATAGGTGGGTTGTTTCAAGTATGTTTTAATTAATGTATTCTATTACTCTCATGCATGCTAGCATGGATTTTAATGATTTGAAAGTTGAATTGAATATAACCCACCTAGTTTTAGTATGTTCTCAATGAAGTTTGAATTGAAATCTTTTGACTCAAAATGAATGTTTATGAAAGTAACATCTATAATCCAAGGAGTCTTATGAAATAAAAGAATGATGAAATGATTATGAAATGATAGATTCTACTTGTAAAAGGCCAATTCTCACTTGTGTGAATCAAAGAAGGGGTTTTAATGAGCTATTCTATCAAATGTTGTTTTAATGATCTAAATCTATGTAAATTATTATGTTCTTATGTAATATGAACTATTCTGTGAGATTTGACTTAGTATAGAATGAGGCTTGAGGTGGCGTTCGATAAGGGAATCCTAGTAGCAACCTCTAGTCTCTTGAACTATGTGCCAAAATAGGAGCCGTTGTAGGATTAGGCTAGTAGATCCACAAATAGCCCTAAATATTAAAGAAAAGAATGAAGTTGATGAAGTTTTACCCGTAAAGTAATCTCTCTATGCCAACGTAGGACGTTATGTTGGATTTTATATAATATATCACATGGTCTTAGATGTCGGTTAGAGTCATCGTCCCAAAATGAACGTTTGAAATGTTATTTATATTGTTTTCTTATGCATGCATCTACTTATGATACCTTATAATGCTTTAACATTTTAATTAAGTTGCATGCCTACATACTTAGTACATTCAAAGTACTAACACATACTTTTTTGCCTACATGATATCACTATGTAGGGACTGGGGTTGCTCCACATTCACCTCCGCGTGGCTAGTTGAATTAGTTAAAGTATACTATTTTGGTGAGTTCCCATGTTTCGAGAACAATATTCCTTTCCTTCTTTAGGTTATGTTATGTAAAGACTTTTAGATACATTTCATGATACTTATTTCTATTTCGATTGAGGATGAGCTAGGAATATGTCTTAGCCTCCGCCAAGTATATATGTAGAGGTATGTTTGAACACAAATAGATGATAATGTGTGGTTGAGAATTACTTATTTGATAATGTTCTTTCTTAGTCTCGTTTCGCCCTTTATTTTTGCTTATTGTTCTTTATCATTACCTATGAAAGACTAACAAATGCTAAGAGGCTTAGGTGAGGTACCTCCGGGTTTCTCATTCTCCATGTTACGTCTAGGCCCTAGGCTTGGGTTGTGACAATTTATTGTCTTGACATGATAGGACTTGGATTCATGATTGGTTGATTTGTTCTTACCCTGGCAAGATATTGAACAATTGTGGCAACAATGTCAGCTTGTTCCACTATCACTAGCTCATAAGTGATGGTTGTCGGATAAAAGAAACTCCCATAAAGGTGTTAATAGTACTCAGATTGGATTGGCTTGTATATGATTTATTTTTGTCTAAACCTTACTCTTGTTTTAGACATATGACATCCCGACTGAGTTCCTTACTCTTGATTGAGTTACTTTAGTTGATGTTATTCTACCTTATACATGTTTTATTCTGCCATTTTACATACTCGTATATTCCATATACTGACGTCATTTGGCTTGCATCGTTTCATGATGCAGATACAGGTATTAGAGATCCTCAATAGGTACATCATTGAAAATCATTTCTACTCTTAGATTTTGGTGAGTCCTCCTTGCATTCAGAGACACTCTTGCGTTATTATCTTTTATTTTGACTATTTTTGTTTGGTAGCCATGAGCTTGTCATTGGCACCTTCTTGATAGTGATAAAGGCTTCATAGACAGAAAAATGATGGCGTCGAGTAGATATTTTTGGGTTCTCAAAACTATCCTTATGAATTGGAGTTCATTTGAGATTTCTTTTAAATATATTATTCTTCTCAAAATGTTGATTTCTTTAGTCGACTTGAATGTCTTTTTAATTTGTATTGAGTCTTATGCTGAGTGCATAAATGAATGAATGAATGTGTGAATGGACTAAGTGGTTCACTTAGGGACCAACAATGGTCTGTGAGCCCCGTCCACGCCTAGATTACCCTCTCGATGCGTGACACAAATACTGATCAACTATGATGTGGAGCAACTACCAAGAGAGATAAAATAGTCATTTTGCAAAAACTACCAAAACTGACCTTCACGATCATTACATATTTGTTTCTTCATAATGTCAATGATGATATCATAGGGATAATTTTTTTATAAATAGAGTACTCTTTCTCATTTGTAAGAACATACCAAAATAGAGAGAAAATATATTGGAGAGCAAAGTATGGTATACCATAAACTATAAAAAAATAATCTATGAAGAAAAATAGAGTGCAAGCGATATTTTTAGTAAGGTGAAAAATTAAAAGAGTGTTATTCCTTTTTAGTGTGTTGTAGTCATGAATTTGAGTATTGTACTCGTGACTATCCAGTGTGAAATTTCTCAATATAGTGATATCAGTTGTTTCTCTTGACCATGATTTTTCCCTTATTTAAAAGAGTTTATACGTAAATTCTTGATGTCATTTTTCCTATTGTTGTTTTTACTATTTTTGACCATATATATATATATTTGGTAGTCCGCGCTTTTTCCAACAAATTGGTATCAGAATGTTGGTTTGCAATATATATATTTTCGGGAAAATGATGGAAGCCAACACAAGTAGAATGATTACTTTTAATGGTGTTAATTATGTCATTTGGAAAGAAAAAAATGAAAGAGTTGCTCTGTGTTAATAATTTTCATCAACCAATATTTACCACCATAAATCCTGAAAATAAAACAGATGAAGAGTGGAATCTTTTGCACAAACAAGTTTGTGAATTTATTATGCAATAGATTGATGATAATGTATTGAACCATATTTCTAGGGAGAGAGATGCTCAAGCCCTATAGGAACATCTTGAAAGTTTGTATGCTCAAAAGATTGTGAATAACAAAATGTTGTTAATAAAGCAAATGCTAAGTTTAAAATATCATGATGGTTCTCCCATGACATCTTGAAAGTTTGTATGCTCGAAAGACTAGGAATAACAACATGTTCTTAATAAAAAGATGCTAAGTTTAAAATATCATGATGGTTCTCCCATGACAGATCACTTGAATAATTTTCAAGGAATCATGAACCAGTTACTTGCTATGGGTATTAAATTTGACGAAGAAATTCAATACTTACTTCTACTAGATTCTCTATCAGATTCTTGAAAAATATTTAGAACTTGATTGTCAAATTATGCTTTGGATGATGTGATCTTTATGGATTTTACTAAGAGCAGTGTCTTGAACAAAGAGATGAGAAAAATATATCAAGGTTATTCTTTATCTAATATCCTGGTGACTAGCCCTACAAGGAGAAACAAAATCATGGTTCTCAGAATAGAGAAAATAACAAAAGAAAATTCGTAGGAAGACTTAAGGATATTGAGTGCTATTATTGTGGCATAAAAGGTCACACAAAGAAGTTTTGTCAAAAGTTGAAGAAGGAGAACAAAGACAAAAAGGAAAATAAAGAAGATGGCAATAAAAATTGCCTAGCCACCGTCACCATCAAAGATCTTATTATAGTCCTTGATACATATTTGAATTTTTTCTCTTCCTATAATCCTGGTGACTTTGGAACCTTTAGTATGGGTATTGAGACTATATCTAGATTGGTTGATGTTGGTACAAGTTGTTTGAAATTTAGTATTAGAACTAAACTAGTTTTGAACAACGTAAAACATGCACCTGATGTTTATGTGCACCTTATTTCTATTGGTGTTTTAGATGATGAAGAATATGTTAGTACTAATGATAGGGGAAAATGGAAACTCATTAAGGTTTACTTGGTTGTGGCTCATGGTAACAAACATCATGGTTTATACTGGACTATGACATCTACTTGTGCCAATTTGGTGAATGCAATTGAGAGAAATAACTCTTCAACGTTGTTGCATATAAGGATTAGTCACATTAGTGAGAAAGGACTTTATGTTCTATTCAAGAAGAAATTATTGTCATATTTTCAAATTGCTAAATTAGAAAAGTGTGAGCATTACTTAGTTGTAAAACAAAATAGAGTTTCCTTTAATTCTAATCCTCCTTTAAGAAAGACAGAATTGCTTGAGTTGGTATACTCTGATTTATGCAGTCCAATGAAGACAAGGACTTTGGGTGGTGTACTCTACTTTGTCACTTTCATTGATGACTTCTCAAGAAAATTTTGGGTATATTTCTTGAAGAATAAAGACCAAGTGCTAGGTCTCTTTAAGCAATTTTGGGATTCAGTTGAAAGAGAAACTAGAAAGAAGTTGAAATGTATTTGTACTAATAAGAGTGATGAATATTGTGGACCATTTGACGAACACTATAAGAATCATGATATTAAACACCAGAAAATTCCACCTAATAAACCGCAACTTAATGATTTGGCAGAGAGGATGAACAATACCTTGATGGAAAAGTTAGATGTTTGCTTTCTAAAGAAAAATTGTCGAACTACTTTTGAGGTGAGGCCTTATTGACTGCTGCACATGTTATTAACCTATCTTCTGCAATTTCTTTGCAAAGTGATGTTTCAAATAGAGTTCGGTATGACAAAGATATTTTCTATGACCATTTAAGAGTATTTGGTTGCAAAGCTTTTGTACATGTGCCGAAATATAAGAGGTCAAAGTTAGATTCCAAGATAAGGTAGTGAATCTTCATTGGTTATGACCTTGATGAATTTGGTTACATGGTATATGGTCCAATTGAGAAGAAGCTTGTGAGAAGCTGCGATGTCGTATTCATGGAGAATCAAACCATCAAATATATTGATAAAGTGGAGAACTAGAATCTTCAAGTTCAAATAATGTAGTTCATTTTGATCAAGGTCCTCATACAATTGTGCATGATGTTAGTGGGCTTGATGATCATAGTGATGCCCAAAATCAGCTCCCGGATCAACATGTTGATGTTGATAATAATAATGATATTATTATTGATGATGCTCCTGCTCATAAAGTTATGGATGAATCAAATATTCCTCTTAGGATATCCACAAGACAACATATTCCCTACTCTCGTTATTCACCTAATGAGTATGTGCTACTCACTAACGGGGGTGAACCCAAATGTTATGAGGAGGCCATGGAAAATGAGCATAAGGATCAATGGATTGATTCCATGCAAGATGAGATAAAATCTCTTCATGAGAACCACACTTATGAGTTGGTGAAATTGTCTAAGGGTATGAGAGATTTAAAGAACAAGTGGGCTTGGAAAGTTAAAGTTGAAGAAAATAACTTGTAGCCCAGGTACAAACCTAGATTGGCTGTTAAAGGATTTGTTTAAAATAACGGTATTGACTTTGATAAAATATTTCTCCTGTCGTGAAAATACCTTCTATTCGTAGAGTTCTTGATTTGGCTGTTAGTCTTAATCTAGAGATTGGGCAGATGGATGTGAAGATGACTTTTCTTCACAGTGATTTAGAAGAGGAGATTTATATGGAACAATCTGAGGGCTTCAATGTAAGTTGTAAAGAAAATTTTGTGTGCAAACTCAAAAAGAGTCTCTATGAACTAAAGCAAGCTCCTAGATAGTGGTACAAGAACTTTGAATATGTTATGAGGGAGAAAAGTTACAAAAAGACTTTTTCATATCATTGTGTATTTGTACAATATTTTTTTATGATGATTTTATTATCCTCTTGCTATATGTGGATGATATGTTTATTGTGGGTCAGGAATACTTCCAAAATTGATGAGTTGAAGAAAGAAATGTGTAAGTCTTTTGTTATGAAAGACTTGGGTCATGCTAAAGAATATTTGGGCATGAAGATTACTTGTCTCAAAGATGAAAGGAGAATTTACTTGTCACAAAATAAGTACATTGAATGTGTACTGGAGAGCTTCAACATAAAGAATGTAAGCCTTTTAGCACACCTCTTGTTGGCCATATGAAGTTGAGCAAGAAGGGGTGTCCTATAGTTAGGAAGGAAAAGCAGAGCAACGCCAAAGTTTCATATTTCTCTGTTATTGAAAGTTTAATGTATGCAATAATATCAACTATACCTGATATTTCTCATGCAATTGGTGTTGTCAGTAGGTTTCTTGACAATTCAGGAAAAGAGCATTGTGAAGCTGTAAAGGGATACTCAGGTATCTGAGAGGAAGCTCAGATGAATACTTGTGTTTTGGAGGATCAAATTCAATCTTGAAGGATCATACAAATGTCGATATATCAGGTGACCTTGATAACATAAAATTCACTATTGGATATTTGTTTACTTTTTCAGGGGGAGCTATATCATGGCAATTGCAGTTGTAGAAGTATATTGCACTGTCTATAACTGAAGCTGAGTATATTGCGGCTACTGAAGTTGACAAGGAGATGATATGACTCAAGAAATTTCTTCAAAAGCTTGACTTATATTAGAAGGAGTTTGTCGTTTATTGTGATAGTCAAAGTGCAATAGACTTGAGAAAGAACTCCATGTGCAATGCAAGGATGAAGCACATAGATGTGAGATATCACTGGGTCGAGAAAAGATAGAAGACGAATCTATGTAGGTTGAAAAGATATCTATAAATGAGAATCCTACAGATATGATAACTAAAGTGGTAACAAGGGACAAGTTCAAATTCTGTAAATAACTTATGGCATGAGCTCTCTCTGATAAGACGAAGATAACCCCTTCTGGTGCATGGGATTGGAGGGGAAGATTTGTAGAGGTCTATTTCATACCACAATTATTATTTTACTTTATTACAATGTTTAAAATTAGATAGTCAAAAATATGAATTTGGTAGTTGGAAAATCTCAACAACAAAAAAATCTCCTTTTTTTTCAAACCAAATCTCCCCAATAAACCTACAAAGTTTGAAATATTTGTTTTTTATGATTCATTGATGACATCATAGGGATTATTTTTTTTCTATAAATAGAGTACTTTTTCTCATTTGTAAGAACACACCAACATAGAGAGAAAAAATATTAGAGAGCAAAGTAAGGTATACTATAGATTATAAGAAAATAGTTTATGAAGAAAAATAGAGTGTGAACGATATTTTAGTATGGTAAAAAACTAAAAGAATGTTATTTCTTTTGAGTGTATTATGGTCATGACTTTGAGTATTGTACTTTTGACTATCCAGTGTAAAATTCCTTACTATACTGATATTAGTTGCTCCTCTTGGCTCGTGGTTTTTTCTCTTATTTAAAAGAGTTTCCACATAAAATTCTTGGCGTCATTTTCAACTATTGTTATTTACACTATTTTTGACCATATATATTTTTGTGTTAGTCCGTATTTTTTCCAACATATTTCATCTTCTAAGCTAAAAGACTACTCGATCAATCAGTTACCTCTTTTTGAATAATTTTCTATTTATGTCCTCGATTGTTTAGAGAAAATTGATCCAATGATCTAGACATGATTAACGTATAGTTTCTTTTGTCTTTCTCAGCTTAAAAACTTTTAGCTGAAGCACTATGTTCTACTTGAACCGAAGACGACATGAAGTTATTGTTCATTACATTGTAGGCAATGTGAAGGTGACATTTTTTGTGATGTACAACTTGTTTTGGGCCTTAACTGTAAAATACCCCCTTTCCTTTAACACTTTGATCTACCTTGCACTCATACCAGTAAAAATCCATGGTAGTTTTTCTCCATTTTTATGCTTATAATACATAAATATGTCTTTTGGTTCTGACTATGTATGAATTTTTAATATAAATTGAGTGTTGCAGCAGATAAACTCACTCCATTTCTACAACACTCAATTGACATATGAAAACATGCTTCTAATTCAAATGTTGTTAACTAGGGAGTTAGTTAGGCAAGCTACCATAGTTAGTTAAACTAACTAAGTCTGTTAGGAAGTTGTTAGAAGTTAGAAGCAATTAGTGGAACAACTTCTACATGGACTCTATAAGTACACATGTTACACACATGTATTAAGTGAATAAGAAAAATGAGGTACTGAAGTTCTTTCTCTTCTCTTTTTCTTTCTTCCCTTCACTCTTTTCTCTTCAATTTTTGCTCACAATCAAACTCCATCAATAGAGTTTTAACATGGTATCAGAGCTTCACTATGTCCTGCAGTGTAGTGCACTCAATTATTGAGATTCGAAGCCAAGAAGCAGTAAAATCGATAGTCAGCAGTTAAGAAGAAAAGCAAGTCTCGAATCTATGAAACAATGGCAATTACAGCTGAGTTTGATGCTGGATCAATGGAAACCAGCAATCCAAAAACAAACACAACAAATACCACCATCGAAGTAGTACATTTCAGTGCTCTGATTATAGATCACAATCATCCGCTTTATCTTTAACCTAATGACACTCCAGGAAGTTCTCTAATCACTTTGCAACTCACAGGATCAGAGAACTGTGCAATATGGAGTAGATTTATGCGTATTGGACTACTAGGTAAGAGTAAACTAGGGTTTATTGATGGTAGGTTTTCTAAATCTAAGTTTGGCCCTGAGTATTTTGATATTTGGGAAAAATGCAATTCTATTTTTTTTATCCTGGATTATGAATGCTATGAGGCCAGGTCTGCTTAGTAGTATAATGTACAGTGATGATGCTCACAAAGTGTGGTGTGATTTAAAGAAGAGGTTCGACAAGATTAATGGTGCACATGTGTTTCTCATCTTCATAAGGAGATTCACAGCCTCAGCCAGGGAACTCTGTCAGTAACTGATTACTACACTACACTTAAGAGTCTATGGAATGAGTTCGACTCTATCATGCCCTGTCCAGGATGTTCTTGTGATGAGTGTAGGAAATTCAAAGAACATTGTGAGTATCAAAGACTACTTCAGTTTCTAATGGGATTGAATGAGTCCTACTCAGCTGCTAGAGGCCAAATTCTACTTCAAACTCCTACTCCTAATCTAAATAAAGCCTTCTCAATCATCTTAGATCATGAAAGTAGAGAAATCTGATTCATACAAGCTCAGATGCTTCTCTTCATAGAGCTATTGAAAGTATAACTCTATTCAGTTAGAAAACTTATACTCATGAGAGTGGTAATTCTGGACATCAACAAATAGGTGGTGATAGTCATCCAAATAGAGGATATTATGACCCTCAATACAAGTCACAGTCCCAGAAGCCTCAGAAAGTTGTGTGTGAAGTGTATGGATATAGGGGACACACTAAGGAGCAATTCTTCAAAGTTAAAGGCTATCTTGTTGGCTGGAGATCAAAGAAGGAAAGTGGAGGCACCAGCTCCTATGCCAATCATATTAAAGCCTCTCAACCTACTGACAATGCTACTTCCTCTCTGAATCCTCCAGCTCTAGCAACTTTCTTCACACAAGATCAATATCAACTAATTATTAAAATGTTGGCAAAAGAAAGTGAAAATGCAGGAGAGCATTCAACCAATGCAGCCACTGTAGGTAGTACCTTATCTGCTTTAATCTCCAAATATGTGCCTATGAACTGGATAGGTGACACTGGAGCCACAGACCATATGACAGCTAGACTTGATGTGCTTGAAATAATTCAAATAGTGCCCAGCTCTGAGATGAGAAAAGTTCATTTACCTACTGGTAATGTGGTGTCAGTCTCACATACTGGAAGAACAAAAGTATTTGATGGGCAAAGTATTAATAATGTGCTGTTTGTTCCAGATTTTAAGTGTAACTTGCTATTTGTGTCACAACTTACCAAAGAACTTCATTGCATGACAACCCTTTTTCCTGATTTTTATATTTTTCAGGATCTCTCCACTGGACTGATTAGGGGAATTGGTAGAGAAGATCAAGGTCTCTACATCCTCAAGGAAGGCTTCACTAACTCAGTTCCAGTTTCTCCTCATTCAGCACATTCAACCACTAGCTCTTCCTCTTCATCAAGTCAATTTGAGTCAATCTGCTTGTAACACAGAAGACTAGGACATGCACCCATAGATATAATAAAGAGATCTACTAGTCTTCATATTGTACATACTACTAGGCATTTACCTTGTACTGTCTGTCCCTTATCTAAACAAACTAAGTTGTCTTTTCTTGTTAGCTGTCATGCCTCTAAATCTGTGTTTGAACTGGTTCATTGTGATATATGGGGTCCTTACAGAGTACCAACTCATTATGGAATAAAGTACTTCGTTACTATAGTAGATGACTTCTCCAGATTTACTTGGCTATTTCTTATCACATCTAAAGCTGATACTATACTTGTATTGAGAAAGTTATTTTCACAAGTTCACATTTTTTTTTCTACTACTGTTAAAACCTTTAAGTGTGACAATAGAAGTGAGTTTCTTAATCATGATGTTCAGTCTCTTTTGTCCACTCTTGGCATTCTTCATCAGAGTACATGTGTTTATACACCTCAGCAAAATAGTGTTGCTGAAAGGAAACATAGAACTATCCTAGATATGGCTAGAGCTCTTAGATTTCAAGCCAGCATTCCTTTGAAATTCTGGGGTGAATGTGTCACCACAACTGTTTATCTTATTAATAGACTCCCTTCTAAACTGCTTCATTACAAGTCCTCTTTTGAAAGGCTATACTCCTCACCTCCTACACTCTCACATATAAGAACCTTTGGGTGCTTATGTTATGCTGCATGTCCAAAGGTCTTGGACAAGTTCTCTCCTAGAGCTATCCCTGCAGTCTTGCTGGGGTACTCTCTATCACAAAAGGGCTACCTCTTATATGATTTACATTCCAAATCTCTGTTTGTCAATAGAAATGTAGTGTTCAAGGAGGATGCTTTTCCATTCAAAGACATGTAAATCTCCTCTGATCCTATTTTTCCTGTTCTCACTCTTTCTACACAAGCTGTTAATTCTTCTCCTATTCCTCAGTCCCCTATTCCTGTGGTATCACATTCATCTTCTCCCGCTACTTGTTCTCTATATCTCCCTTGTCCAGACTCCTCTCCCTCCTCAGACCTTCCTTTTGCCTCTTATATATACCTTTTCTTCCTCCTAGAAAGTCCTCTAGCCAAACTAAACCTCCCCTTTGGCTTCTGGATTTTGTCACTGCCCATCACAATACTTCTCTCTCATTTCCCATGTCTGATCATCTGTCCTATGCTCATTTGTCCCCCTTATATGTCCATGCTCTAGCGGCCTACTCAGTCATAACTGAACCTACTTCCTACTCTAAAGCATCTCTTGATCCTCAATGGGTTCAGGCAATGGAACTAGAGATTGCTGACTGCAGGATAATCATACTTAGAATGTGGGGGACTTACCTCTTGGCAAGCACCCAATTGGCTGCAAGTGGGTCTACAAGGTGAAGTACAAGGCTTCAGGAGAGGTAGAAAGATTTAAGGCAAGGCTAGTGGCCAAAGGATACAGCCAAAAAGAAGGTTTAGACTATAGTGAGACCTTCAACCTTGTTGCCAAGATGGTTACTATTAGATCCATTGTTTCCCTTGCTACTTCTAAAGACTGGTGCATTTATCAAATGTATGTTCACAATACCATCCTCAATGGTAATCTCTTGGAAGAGGTGTACATGACTATACCTACTGGTTTTGCAAGATAGGGGTAGCATGGTAAATTTTGCAAAGTCCCTTTATGGCCTCAAACAAGCTCCTAGACAATGGAACCTGAAATTAACAAAAGCCTTGGTACAACTAGGATTTATTGAGAGCCACTATGATTACTCATTATTCACTAGACAAGTTGAAGGTGACATAGTTATTGTATTAGTCTATGTAGATGATCTCTTAATCACTGGCAATAGGCAACCACTTATAGATTGCACCAGAACAGACCTGCAACAACAATTCAAGATGAAGGATCTAGGAGAACTTAAATTCTTTCTAGGCATTGAAGTTGCTAGATCCAGTCAAGGTATACATTTGTCTCAAAAGAAATATGTATTGGAGTTAATAGTTGAGGCTGGTATAGGGGGAGCTAAGCCTGTAGGTACACCACTTGAACAAAATCTGAAGCTAACATCTGTAAAGTATGATGAACATGTCTCTCCTAAAAGAGAACATGCAGATCTTGTACTGAAGGACCCTGATAGATATCAGAGGCTAGTTGAAAGACTTCTCTATATTACAATGACCAAACCTAACCTTGCATTCTCAATTCAGAAGTTGAGCCAATATATGCATTGCCCCAATGAGTCACACATGGATGCAACACTCATGGTGGTAAGATACATTAAGGAAGCTCTAGGCCTTGGACTCTTCATGCCAGCAGAGACTTCAGATCAACTCCTTGTATACTGTGACTCAGACTGGGGAGCATGTATAAAGACTAGGAGGTCTGTCACTAGATACTTAATCAAATTTGGTGGAGCTCTCATCTCTTGGAAGTCTAAGAAATAAGAGACAGTCTCCAGAAGTTCAGTAGAGGCTGAATTCAGGAGCATGGCAAACTGTGCAGCTGAGGTAACTTGGTTAATTGGCTTAATCAGAGAGCTTGGTATTCAATTTGATCTACCAGCTAGAATGGTGTGTGATAGCAAGTCGGCAATACAAATTGCAGGAAATCCAATCTTCCATGAAAGGACCAAACACATAGACATAGATTGTCATTTTGTAAGGGAAAAGATCTGTCAAGGAATTCTGAAAACTGAATTCACCCACACTAAAGTTCAGCTTGCTGATCTACTCACAAAGAGTCTTGGCAAAGCACAATATCAACTACTCCTAAGTGGTTTAGGAGTCATGAATTTGTTTAAACCATGAGCTTGAGGGGGAGTGTTAACTAGGGAGTTAGTTAGGCAAGCTACCATGGTTAGTTAAACTAACTAAGCCTGTCAGGAAGTTGTTAGAAGTTAGTTAGAATCAATTAGTGGAGCAACTTGTACATGAACTCTATAAGTACACATGTTACATGTATTAAGTGAATAAGAAAAATGAGGTACTGAAGTTCTTTCTCTTCTCTCTTTCTTTCTTCCCTTCATTCTCTTCTCTTCAATTTCTGCTCACAATCAAACTCCATCAATGGAGTTTTAACAAATGCCAAGTTATGGTCCTTCTGCACTATTACCTTATGAGTTAAATGGACACGTGAGCTGAAAAATTAGAAATCATTGTTTCAAAATTTTGAATAGAAGGATAACACAATGGTATCCAAGACAGTAACAACATATGAATGAAATAAGAGAGATCTGTTGATTTGTTTTAATAATCATGTTGGGCCATTGCCTTTTCTGTTGGTTATGGAATTGTCATTTTTTATACTTTTCTGAAAGAACCAAGGAGTTATGGTTATTTTTGCTTTTGCACCTCAAGGAAATCAGTTAATGCTAAGTCAAGTTGCGAGCGATATTGGATATATAGTAGTTATTATATTACTAATTGTTGGAAGAACTTCTCATTCTTGATAACAAATTATAGTAGAATTTATCCCTTTATGGACCTATTAATGTGTCAACTAACCTACTTGAGAGTTTTTTTGCGGTTATATTGAGAATGATATTGATAATTCATGCCTAAGGCAATGCCTTTTTAATGTATCTTTCTTAGTATCGTAATTGAATGTAATAATATTTGATTTTTGCTATAGTAGGTTTGAGCAAAAGTGGGAACTCTATGAAGGCGCATTCATTTCATCGTTTCAGTCTTTTTTTTAACAAAGAGGTCGAAAGACTTTGTTGATAGATGATTCTTTCCCTATCTTTTGAATTGATAAGCTTGAGCCTTGAAATATAATGTAACTTAGACTTTTCTTCTTTTCTAAAAAATTCTGACTGTTTTTATGTTGTCCAATCGCAGAAAATGTCTTACTAATTATTTTGAATTTTTTAGTTACTAAAAACAAAATCTAATTAGGTTTCTTAGATGAATGATACAATCTCGCTCAGTATTGGATCATGATCAATCATTAGGAACTATGTAGGATGGACTAGAAAAATATGTGTGCTACTTATTTAAGATTTTTGCTGCCTCAGTGGCTGATTTAACAACATCAACAACATACCTAGTGAAATTCCACAAGTTGATTCTGGGGAGGGTAGGATGTACGCAGACCTTACTACTATCTCATGGAGATAGAGAGGTTATTTCCGAAAGACCCTCTGCTCAAAAGTCACAGTCCCAAGTAAGAGAGAAAAATAATATATATAGCATAATGGCAATAAAACGAAAAGCGATTGCAAATTTTACAAGACAAGAACAATAACGATATCAAAGTAATGTGATAAACAAAGGCAATAACAACACAACTATAAAAGCACGCCTAGACCTATGACCACTCTAAATCGACACACGGCAAGACACCATTCTATCCCTACTAGCATTCTACCCTAATCCGCGATCTCCACTCCTTTCTATCTAAGGTCATGTGGTGATACTCCATATCTTGTCTAATCACCTCTCTCAAATACTTTTTTGGTCTACCTCTACCCCTCCGCATAACCCCCAAATCCAACTGCTCGCACCTCCTAACTAGGGCGCCGACACCCCTCCTCTACACATGCCTAAATCATCGCAGTCTCGCTTCTCTTATCTTGTCGGCCACAGAGGCCACTCACATCTTCTCTCAAATAACCTCATTCCTAATCTTATCACTCCTAGTGTGTCCATACATCCATCTCAGTATCCTCATCTCCGCACATGCGTCTTATGAACATGAGAGTTCTTTTCTGGCCAGCACTTCGCTCTATATAACAACGCCGGTCTAACCACCATTCTGTAGAACTTACCTCTAAGTTTAGGTGGTACTTTCTTATCATACAAGACTCCAGAGGCAAGCCTCAATTTCATCCATGCTTCCCCAATGCGATGTGTGACATCATCATAGATTTCTCCACTATTCTGGATGATGGATCTAAGATATTTAAAGCTTTCTATCTTGGGTATAGGTTGAGTGACAAGCCTCACTTCCATGTACTCTTCATCTATCGCAACACTAAATTTGCACTCCAAGTATTCTGTTTTGGTCTTGCTTAATCTGAACCGTTTGGACTCCATAGTTTGTCTCTAAACTTCTAATCTATCATGAACTTTGTCCTGAGTCTCATCAATCAAAATTATGTCGTCCACAAATGACATACACCATGGAACCTTCTCCTGAATAGACCGTGTCAGCTCATTCATCACCAAGGCAAAAAGAAAAGGACTCAGCACAGATCTCTAATGTAGTCCCATCTCAATAGGAAAATGCTCTGAGTCACCTCCCACCGTTCTAACCCAAGTCTTGGCTCCAGCAAATAGGTCCTTTACTGCCCTAATATACATCATCGGGACACTTTTAGCCTCCAGACACCTTCAGAGAACATCCCTCGGAACTTTGTCATAAGCCTTTTCAAGGTCAATGAACATCATATGGAGATTTCTTTTTCTTTCTCTAAATTTCTTCACCAGTCTTCACATAAGATGGATTGCTTCAGTAATCGATCTCCTCAGCATGAATCCGAACTGATTCTCTAAAATTGACACTCCCCTCCTCACCTCATCTCCACCACTCTCTCCCAAATCTTCATAGTGTGGTTTAGCAATTTGATACCACTGTAATTATTACATTTTTGGATATCACTCTTGTTCTTGTACAATGGAATCATAGTACTCCACCTTCATTCATCGGACATCTTAGCAGTCTTCAAAATAACATTAAACAATTTAGTCAACCACTCCAAACCTGCCTTGTCAGTACTCTTTCAAAAGTCCATCGGAATCTCATCAGGCCCAGTTGCTCTCTCCCTCCTTATCCTTCTAATAACATGTCCAACCTCCTCAACCTTAAAATACCTGCAGTACCCAAAATCTCGAAGACTATGAGAGTATGTCAAATCACCCAATATAATATCTCTGTCTCATTTTTTCATTTAAGA
Source organism: Solanum dulcamara (assembly GCF_947179165.1). Lineage (NCBI taxonomy): Eukaryota > Viridiplantae > Streptophyta > Magnoliopsida > Solanales > Solanaceae > Solanum > Solanum dulcamara. The sequence goes on along the minus strand of NC_077243.1, from coordinate 69,297,897 downwards.
ATTTGTGGAAGTAAGCCTGCCATCTTTGGTGATTTACAAGTAAGTTAATATACCACTTTTTGTTAGATTATCTAAAATAACTTTGACTTTAACCAAATGAGATTAGTTGATTTTAGTAGATATTTGCGTCTATTTAGATTTGATGTTTCATCTTATTATGACAGTTGAGAATTATGAAAGGCTACTATTTCAAATGCTCTGTATAGTGTTATAATTGGATAAGATGGTTTCATTTGGATTATGTGAAATTTTTTCCTTTGCTGTGTGAATCCCAATGTCCATTTGGATATGAGAACTTATTAACAAGTGAGTATATTTTTGTTAGTACTGGACCATGTTCTATAGTTAGTACTTTGAAATTAAAAAAATTCATTCTCAAACTGATATTTTCATTCCAAGTCTTAAAAGAAGAGAGAATCAATGAAAAGATGAATGTGGGTTTGTATTGAGGAAATTGGGCCGGGTCTTGGCCGAATGAGATTGAAATGGTCTGACTTTTGAGCTAAATTCAATCACTTTAGAAACAAGGCCGAGGGACCAGGTTCTTTAGCTGTTTTTATTGATAATTTAAATTCGATGAAATAAAAGTGAGATGAATCACAATTAATTATGAACTTTTTAATTTTAATAAAAATAAAATAATTATCTAATTATTTGAAATAAGAAACTAATTAAATTACTAAGATTGCAACTTAATTAGTTTGAAAAGAAATATAATATGTACATAATCTAAACACTTTTTTTAGATCGTTTTCTAAGTATCTATAACAATGAAATCCATGTATGAAATATATATATATAACAAAACTACCTTGAAATAAACTTGAAAATATTTTTGGATTTTCAAAAGTAATTATTTTAAATTGTATGAAATTGAAGAAGCTCGTTAATTAATTTATGTTGTACAAGGTCAAAATTTGGTGTCAACAAGATATTTACTTCAACTTGTTGGTTTTACTATCGAGGCTTGATTATTTCGAGAAAAATACCATTTTTATGAGAAATCGAGTAAAAAGGAGGATTTTTTAAAAATATATAGACTCCTACGGATTTTTTGTTGGAAGATAGATTGTTTTACTTGATAACGTGAGCCCAAAGGGTTATTCTTGGTTACAGTTCTTGCATACTACATATGTTGATGAGCTCCAACTGTCCGTAAATTATATATTGTGTTTTACTATTGTACATATGTTGATGAGTTGAGGCAGGTCTACGGAATGCTTGGGAAACCTACAGGGCAGTCGATGAGGCGATTTCAGGACCTTTTACTTTATATATACATTGGCCACATATGCATTGCATCGCCTTGCGTTATATATTTGTTTGTGATTGATTTGGATTTGTATGCCGAGTGTCCATTATTATTATCTTCACTATCTGCCAGCGTTGGTATGTATATTTCTAGTTAGCTATTGTTCCATAGTATTAGCACTATCATGCTTCTTCTTGTTATATATATAATCTTTCTGAGCTCGATCATCCTATGATGCCTATAGAATATTCCGTATTTGGTACTTATACTACACTTCTATATATTTTCCTGATGCAGTTCCTAGTACGAGTCATTCTCGCTCAATTTGGATCTCCCATGGCCGTTACAGATTTGGATCGTGGTGAGCTCTTGACATTCAGAAATTTGTTGCTTTTCGTACTTAAATGCTCTTGTACCGGTGACACCAGGTCTGAGGTTGAATTTCTATGTATAGTTTTGTCTTTCTCGATCACTTTCAGACCCTTTTTATATATTTTGTTTCATTTTATATATATCTATACTATGAGCCCCTCTTATCCTTATAATTGTTTTCACATAGTTTTGTTTAAGTATTTTTACTACTTTCCCTTTCCCTTTGGATTTTGATTTGCCTATGGGGGTTTCTCGTAGGTGCCATTATGATATATTTCGGATTGTGATAGCGAAGTTCATAAAATAGGTGGAAAGTGTAGAGAAGGGGACACATAGGAAAGAAAAAAACTAAACGACAAAAATAAAGAAGATTGACGATCAATAAAATACGAGATATACAATCATATTTTTGAAGCAACTGAAATCTTTTTCAAAACAAAAGAAAAAAGAACTAATTCCAAGTTGAAAAGAAAAATAGACAAAAAAAGATACGGATAAATGAAAGGATGAGAGAGAACATGTCAAGTATAGTCACAAATTTCAATTAATAGTTTAACTATAAAACAAGATATAAAATGAAAGAAAATGTGTCATATAGTTGCGTGAAACTCAACTATTTCAGCTAGTATCTGCTGCTTTTAATCATCATAAATACTGAATAATCCTGATCAGACGAAAATTAAATGTGTCAAATATACTCCAACTCCTTAAGATTTTCTTCAGAAGCATCAATAGTTGGAAGTTTTATCCTAAGTTGTTCTACATTTTCATGATATTTTCCGTAAGAGAAAACAAGATAGCAATAATCATCTTGGTAATTATTACTAGCCAAGCTATAAAGTTGTTGTCCTGCTGCAAAGCCACCAAGAAGTTGATATGATCTTTCTGATTGATCCATAGTTACACAAATATCATCACCACAAGCAGCAACTTCTATTTGTGTTGTATAGATGAAATCCAAAACTTGAGAAATTTCTTTCTCAAACTCATAAAATGGTCCATTTTCAAAGTTAAATTTTCTAAGCTTACATAGCCCTTCTCCCAATTCCATCATTGCTCCTTTATGATTTTGGTTGAATAAGTGATGGAATCCTACTGCACATTGAAGAATTCCATGAAGTAGAGTTCGAATTGGCTCTTGGGATTCATTCCAAAGGGCTTCAAGAACGTCGTGACATCTATTAGAGGTGGCAAAATAAATTCATCTTTAGTAACATGTTTAATCCGTCTAAGTTTAAACGGATTGAATTGGGCTTATTTGCATCGAACTTCAATTTTTAAAGAGAATTTAGATTTGGTGCCTGTTACCCTAGTTACTAATTTTGTCTGAAATAAAAGAAAAATCCATCAAACTACTTTTAAAGACTAAATTTATAACCTGTTTGACCAAGTTTTTGAGAGGTCAAATAAGTTGATTTTTTTTTTTCAAATTCAAAAACTGCTTATTTTTAAAAAGTGAGGTGTTTTACCAATTTTTGGGAGAAAATAAATATTTTTGGCGAGTAACATCAACTATTTTTCAGAAGTTAATAGGTAATTTTTCTCCAACTTAGAAACACTTTTATAAAGCTTGGCCAAACAATAATTGCTGCTTATAAGGACTTTTAAAATTTATTGATCAAACATAAACAACTTCTTACCAAAAGTTTTTTTTTTAAAATCTCTTTCAAAATAAATTGATTTTAAAAAATTAGCCAAACAAACTACTAATCTCTATTCCTAACAGTTCAAAACGCAAACCCAGTCCAGACATACATTATCAAATTCTGAAATTGGGAATTGTGTAAATTTAAAAGAAATTAAACTAATAATTAAGAGAAAAAGTAGATTAACTTTCACATTTTTTATTTTAAAATTTTAAAACAAGATAGATAAGGAAAGAAGAGTGGTCATATAATTGGACGGAACCAATTTTTACCTAAGAAAACTTCAAACACGTTACGTAACGAACCATTTAATAATTTGACTCGTTCATTTGTAACCTTTACCTGTAATAATCTCTACTATTAAAAAGCTCCACAGCTTCTTGGAAATTGTAGGTTTTCGAATTAAGATCGTCTTCTTCATCTTCGTCTTCCATAAAACTCCTTCGAGAAAAGAGACGATAACCATATGATGATGTAGTGTAATTGGTCTCCTTTTTGAATTGATGATAATATTGGTTATGTAAATGAACCTTTGAGTATGGAAAATTAGAGAGTGAAGATAAGTTGGTAAAGGATATTAGAGTTTGATTGAATTTTGGGAGACTGATGGAAATGTTATTTGCCATAGAAGAAAGATTTTTCCCATCTACATCTTTTCCTCTATTTTATTGTGATGGTTTTTATTTGTGGTTCACTTTTTCTCTCACTTCAAAAATCACACATTTTTTTTATAAAAATATCTCCCAAGATTTTCTTTTTAGTTCATTTTAAAAAGAATGTTGCTTTTCTTTTTCGACATTTGTTTAATTTTAATTTTTAACACTACAAATGCAATGTAAGTTCCTTACTTCTTTTTTCTTTTTTAAGAAAATAATTATAATAATTCATTTTCTATGAAAACAATATACGACTTAGCTTATGTTTATGAAAAACAATATCTTTTTCGTATCAATTTAAGTGTCTTACTTTTCTTTTAGAATATAATTATAATAATTTATTTTTTAAGGCGACTAAAAATATAAGATTTGGCTTATGCATATGAAAACTAATATCTCATTTGTATTAATATAAGGGTCTTACTTTTCTTTTGAAAAAATAATTATATTCTTTTTTAAGACAATAAAAAATATAAAATTTAGCTTAAATTGATACAAAAAAAACCTTAGTATCAATTTAAGTATCTTAGTTTTTTTTAATTATAGAAAATAATTAAAATAATTCATTGTATAAGTCAACAAAAAATATATGACTGAGCTTATGCTTACCAAAAATAACATCTAGATCGTACGTATCAATTTAAGTACCTTACTTTTCTTTTTAAAAAATAAATTGTAACTATTTTTTAACACAACAAAAATTGAAAAGACATAAATTCCCCCTTGAACTTGTTTTGAAAAGTCAGTTACACGCTTAAACTATTATGGTGACCTATTACACACTTAATTTTGTTCATAGTGATATTAATACCCCCTTCTGAACACAATCTCAATTTTGTGTAAACATTGTTATGCATGCGTTTTGACGTGTAAATAATATTATTTTAATTTTTTTAAACCTATTTTCTCTATATTTTCTTACACTTTTCCAAAACCTACTCCTTGGGCGTTCTTCCTCCTCTCACCATACATATCCCTCTTTTTTAAAATTTCTTTCTTCATCCTTCTTCATTTTTCATAAATTGAAGGAAAAAAGAGAAATTAAAAGAGAAAACAGAGTACAGTAAGACGATTATGAAGTATAAAAATATTGGCGGCAACATAGGGTGGGCAACACTATTGTTGCCGGTGAAACAAATAAAAATTTTCAAATCTGTAACATTCTTTATTTTTTTTGACAATTATGGATGAAAGTCAAGCATTTCATTTGTATTTTTTGTGTGTAATGAATAATCAAATATGCTATTGGGTGGCTTGAATCAAAAATGACATAGTGATAGTTGTGGGTGGTGCTCCGGCGATTTTCTTCGATGAATTTTTGATAAATTTAGGCAATATAATCAGGAATTTTATGCATAAATGTCATAGAATTTTCAATAGAAGCCATTATCTTTTTCATGAAATTTTTCGGTGATCTTCTCCGGTGGATCTTTCTCATGGGTGATAGCATTGGAAGTTCGGCACATAAAGAAGTTGATACAGATTCATGGTGTGGAGGTGCTTCATACACTCAGAGAAGGGAACAACTTAGCAGATGTTTTTTCTAAAATATCTGTTTATTTTGCAAGTACAAATAGACAACAATTTCATAGCATGCAAGAGGTTCCACGAAAGGCTAAAGCTATAATACAATTGGATAAGGAAAAGTATCCTACTTTGAGAAAAAAAAGGTTCAAAATAAAGCATACAGAAATTGAAGAGCAGATTCTAGTTAATTCAGCTACTTTAGCAGCCTAATTGAACCTTCATCTTCGAAAAATACTTTTTTAATTTCCTCTTCAGCTTGATTGTTCGCATCATCTGGTACTTGTTGTCTTAGACAGTGGTATAACTCCTTGTGGGGTTCAACCTGTTGAGGCAATGAGTTAAGGATTGTGTATCAAACACTAATAGAGAACTAAAAAGGTATGAACACTTACAGTGGTAGATCTTGAAGAGGAAGACAGATGACCTATCAATTTTGCAGATATGAGCTTCTCAAGTCGTCGAGCTGCTAGTAGGAGCCATTACATTCACTCACTTGTGTATCTAGCTCACATCGATAGTTTCCAAAGTTGAAGAAGTCTTCAATGGCTTTGAATCATGACATCGGTGAGAGGTTTGATGTAGAAGTGATTACAACCCGCACTTTGGATCTTTTCTCGATAGTGTTTTGCTTATCAGAGGTGTGTGATTTTGCTGAAATGCTGGAACAGATTTGCTTCATCTTAGAAGATGGGAGGCTTTGGTTGTTGGTGATATCGATTTACAACTGAGAAGTCTCTAGACATTCCTTAGCTGATTTTTTGTTGCTTTTTAGAATAGGATTTTTTTGTTTCCTTTTTAGTTTGGGTTGGGCTGCTTTTAGGCCTAAACTCTTATTTTTTTTATTGTGTTTTTGATTTTCAATAAGAAGCTCATTTGGGTGATGCTTTGACTTAAAAAAAAATCTTCCGATGAGTTTGAGCAAAAAGATTATGAACTATGAGTCGAAATATTATTAACTTTTCAATGAAATTCGTCGTCTTCTCCACTCCTTTTTTTTATATAGAATTCCTCTTTATGGATAGAGTGTTGGATATACTTCCATGGGAATAAAGTGAAGAAATAATCAATAGTGACAAATAACAATGAATTGTTGAAGAAGAAGAAGAACTCAAAAGAAAGAAAATGTAAAAGCTTTAAAAAATGGGGGCCACCAATAAAAAATAAAAAATAAAAAAATTGACATCATTAATATATTAGAAATTATAATATTTAATTATATAATGACCAATAAAATAGTGCCACAGATTCAAATTTGTCATTTTAACAGATTTTTTTCTTCTTCTCCCGCACCTTAAGAAAGGTACACTTTATCTGTCATGTCACCTTCTAAGAGCGTATTAATATCACTTTGAACAAAAGTAGATGTATAATAGATAACCATAATAGTTAAGCGTGTAATTGACTATTCGAAACACGTTCAGGGATCTTTTCCCACAACAAAAGACATAAGATTTAGTTACTAATTAAAGTCCGTATAAATCTTATTAAAATTTTAATCTAAGCACAAAACTAGATATAAAGAATATCTGCATTTCTATGTCATTGAAAATTGAAATACTTTGAAATATATTTGCATTCTATGTCATTGGAGATCCTAGTAGTTTGAAATGTATTTGCATAGCCCACAAATTCTTCAGATGAACACATATTTGGAGAGGACTTGAAACCCTAACATAAGAAAGGCCAAATATTAACTTATCTTATTTTAGTTTTTTCAAGAATTTCAGTATTTCATTGTTGTTTTAAGTAAAATCGGGGCGGGTTGCGAGTTGTTGCAGATTTATGCGGGTTTAAGGTATCAAATAGAAACTCGAAGAAAATTAAATCTTTGTAATTAGTAAAAATCAAATATATAAACTTTTATATTAAACTTTGACTTTAATTTTAACTTTTTTAAAAAAAATTTAAACTAGACAAATGTTAATTAAAGTTAATTAGCGATTAAGAAATAATTATTGAAATGTTAATTAGAAACAATTAATTAGCGAAAAATGAAAAAAATAATTATGTGGGGCTGGTCCATATGGGGCAGGGCGGGGCGGGTTGAAAATGGAAAAAATTATTATGTGGGGTGGTTTAAAAAATTAGCGAGTTGAGGTCAACCCGCCCCGCCCCATTGCCATCCATAAGTCATTGTCCTTGTCAAGCTACCCTCTCCGTCTTCTCTAATAATTTTTTAAAGTCAAATTTTAGGTTCGAAAACCAATTTTATTAAGGGATAATAGACAAGTACCCTCTCAACTATAATCGAAATTGGTAGGACACATCTTAACTATACATGAGTCCTATTACCCTTCTAAATTATTTTAAAGTGTAATAAACACACCCTAAAACCTATATAATAACTCATATGAAGGGAGGTGTTTTACACTCGCCTAGACATCAGTGCCACGTCAGCGCATCGTTAGATCTAAAATAAAATTAAAAAATCATCAGATCTAAAAAAATAAATTAAAAAATCATTAGAGCTAAAAAAATTAAAACATTATTAGTTTTTTTTAAAAAAAGAATTTAATTTAAATTGTGCTCACCATATATTACCTAAACAAAATCTCTAATATGTATTTTTTTCCGAATTTTATGTTAAGTGTTTGAGTAAAAAAGAAAAAGAAAAAGAAAAATTCTTTCGATATTATATAAATTGATGAAATATCTGAACAAATATCACAAGCAATTTAAGTGTAACAACTCGAAAATTTCTATGCCAAGACCCGAACCATTCTTCGAAGGCGTATAGGCTTGAACTCATCAAATTCTAATTTTACATATGAGTTAGGATCCATTTCTAAGTATTTGACATGTATTAGATGTGTTTTAGGGTCATCAGGAATCTCTAATACCAAGCCAAGTTCAAAAAATTTCCATCGGCGAAGTTTTCGTATGAGTCTGGAATAGGGTAAACTTCAAACACCCATATCTCCTATTATAAATGGAATTAGGTGTTCCATAACCTATCAAATTAAAAGACTTTGAGTCCTCTTTCCAACGCCACTAAGTTTACCTTATTCCGAGTTCGAAGTAAAATGTTATGATCATTTTATCAAAGACTACCGCTGCAGCAGTTTTGGGCTTGGAGTGGCGCGTTAGTGGAGCGTCCGAAACTAGATGCAGTAGTTTGGGTGATGGAGCGGCGCTCCACCATCGCGCCAGCAAGGTTTTGAACCCATTTTCCAGATTTTTCTTATGAAGGGAATTTTGGACAATTACCTAAACAAATATATACGAATTTGGACATGTTTGGGGGTCATTTTTCAGTCTTTTACCTCCCCAAAATCCTAAAATTCATCTTCCTCTCTCTCAAATCATCCCCTCCAATTTTTCTCTCAAACTCAAAGGATTCAAGGTTCCTCATTGAAGACCAAGAATCAATCTTTCTTCAAGCTCCTCTCTAAGGTATGTGGGTTTTCATCCATTGGTTCTTCTACCCATAGAGCCTAAATGTTTTTCTAAACCTAGCATTTCAATTCAGAATGATGAAATCTTATGGTCTTTTACATAATGGTTCCAAATGCATAAATTATATTATATTTGAAGTTTATTTACCTATGTTGGTATATATATATATATATATATATATATATATATATGTATATATAGACTCTCAATTCCAAATGATGAGTTTTTATGGATTTTCATACTACAATTTCAAATGTATAGATTCTTGAATATTTGATGTTTGTTTGTCTATGTTGACTTATGGTGATACTTATTTATGTGAAATGGATGATTTATCAAGGTCCCTCTATGAAGGCTTGATAGTAGTTTTAAATTATATTGGTGGGTTGTTTTAAGATGTTTAAATGATAATTTTTTTCACTCTCATGCATGCTAGCATTGATTTAAATGACTTGAAGGTTGATTACTTTGAACCCACCTAGTTTCCTATGATAAAGTAAAGTTGAAATGAAGTTTAACTCTAATGAATATTATGAAGCAAATGCTTATGAAGGGGAGTCTTTATGAAATGATTGGCTAATGAAAGGGCTTCTTAGTCAAAGTAAGGTTTCAATGTGAAAGGACAATTCTTACATTGAATCAAATGAAATGTTTAAAGTTGTGATATGACATGTATGACATCCCTATAGGCCGCCAATGCTTTTGAATATTTTTCCAAAAAGGAAGTTCCGATTTGCATGGTACTCGGAATACCATCACCGATTGTAGACCTAATGTTCTTATAAATCAAGGTTCATTAGTAGAACGTAAATAGGGCATGACAGTCATGATGATATTATAAACCAAAGGTTTTAGTGAGCTATTCTATCGATGATGATTTGATTTCTAAAGTTATACAATGCTTATGTTATTATGATATATAAATGTTATTCTATAAGATTGACTTATCACCGGATGTAGCATGTAGATGGGGACTAAACCTAAGGGGTTCTTAAGTAAAGTCTCATGTTGAATTAACTATGTGCCACCATATGAGCCCTTGTCATCTAGGACTTTGTAGCCACCAAATGTTAAATAATATAATATAATTTGAATGGAGTTCTACCCAACAAGTAGTCCCCCTATGCCAATGTAGGGGCTTATGTTGGATTCCATGTAATAGCTCGCATGGTCTTAAATGTTGGTTATGGTCACTTTCCCACAAAATAAATATTTTAAGGTTTCATATGATGATGTCTAATACATGCATTCACTTATGCATATTGCTTACTCAGGTCTCTCTTATGTTCATCATTTCATAGCATACTCACATACTTAGTACATTCAAAGTACTAACACATATTTTTGCGTACATGATATCACCATGTAGGAACCGACGTCGCTCCTCGACCTCTCCACATGGCTAGCTCGAATTAGTTTAAAGATTGCTTGTGGTGAGTTCCCATGGTTCGGGAACAACATTCTTTTTATTCTAATCTTATGTTATATAGAACATTAAGACTTTTATTAAAGTATTTCTTGACACTTATTTTTAGGGTGAGCTAGGGACATGTCTTAGCCCCTGCCAAGTCGTTAATGTAGAAGGTATGGTTGGACATAGAAAAATATGTTATGTTGTCTTTGATTCTTATTAAATGTGAAGCTTCTTAGTCCCTACATCCCTTTTGTTTTCTGCTTGATTGTTTATCATTACTAATAAAATGCTTAATGAATGCTAAAAGGCTTGGGTGAGGTACCTCCGGGTGTCTCATTCTCCATGTCACGTCTAGGCCCTAGGCTTGAATTGTGACAAATTTGGTATCATAGCATGAAGTTTTGAAATGGTCTTCGAAGTCCAACATACCGCATCAAAAAGGGTCTTATTCATGGTTGTGAAGTGCGCCATAATTATGAATAGGAGAGTATGAGGGGTTTAGAAAAGTTTCCCCTTCTTTCATGATTCACGTCGTCCCTTAGAGTTGTCCTAAGACTTTCATTATCTAACAAATTATTTCGTGTTCTCTAGATAGTACCTCGAAGAAGAGTACCTTCACCTAGAGCAATGGTTGCTATCAAGGACCGAGTTACTCCAGTTCTGGAGGCTCCAGTTCAAAGAGGGGTTGATTCTAATGGGGAAAAAACTCTAATGACCCTCTAGCCGAACAAGTGACTAATGCAGAATTTTGTGATGCCATCATGTTATTGGCTCAAAATATGACTGTTCAGTTGAATCAACAAAAAGTGACTCCTATAAGCGCGGGTAGTAAGAAAAGGAAATGGGTGAAAAAAAGGAATGCTATAAAGGAGAAATATAGGGACTTCAAAGGGGAGCGAACCAATAGTGGCTCATCTTGTGCTAATTCCCAGTGTCTAGGCCTAATAAGGAAGAACGTCCTTTTTCCCCTTGTGGAAGATGTGGTAGGACTCACCAAGGAGAATGCATGGCTGGAAAGGAGGGTTGCTACAAGTGTGGTGATATGGGGCATAAGATGAAGGATTACCCGGTGGCTACTAAAAGAGGAAGGGAGATGGCTCGGGCTGCTTCATCCGATAAGTGTGGAAGCCCTTCTTTGAAATGGTAATAATTGGTATCGATTGGTTTCATGCATCTTATACTTCTATAGATTATAGAACTCGTTGAGTCAAGTTTCAATTCCCAAATAAGTCTATTCTAGAATCGAAGGGTCATGATTCCGTAGTTAAGGGTAGGTTATTTCTTGTCTTAAGTCCTGAAAGTTGATTCTAAGGGTTGTATTTATCGTACTGTGTAGGTTAGGAATATTAATTCCAAAAGTCCTTCTCTTGAGTCGACTCCTGTGACTAATAATTTTTATGACATGAGTGTGTATTCTCATCCATGTAAGGCCAATGTGTGGCCGGTGCACTTAGTAGGGTGTTTATGGAGAGTGTGGCTCATGTTGATGAATGGAAGAGGGAGTTGTAAGGGATGTCCATCGGTTGACTAGATTGGGGGTGAGGTTGAGTGGTTCTGATTATTATAGTGCAAATTTGGTTCGAATCATCTTTGGTAGTAGATGTTAAGTCAAACAAGACCGTGATCCATCATTGGTAAAGTTGAAGGAATTGGTGGGAAATAAAAGAGAAGAAGTCTTTCCCCAAGGGGGAGATAGAGTACCTAGTTATCAAGGTCAGTTATGATTCTGTTGTTGATGATATTAGACGAGTCATGATAAATAGAGAAGGAGTAGGTTTTACGTATTGTGATGATTGAAGTATGCTTATTCCATTTAAGGCTATGGACGTAGAGAAAGAGATACACAAGATCTTGTTGTGTGAAATAGATAGGTAAGAGTATATTGGTGTTCTCTTGGTAGGATTTAATGAAAATATGGATGTAGAGATATTAAGGTAGGCATGAAAATTCTTATTGATTACGACTTCAAAGGAGCTATAAAATGGTTAAAATGGTAGGCTTGAATACGTGGTTATAGGTATACGGGTTTCAAATGAGTATATTAGAATGGTTATGGAACTAAATTTGAATGTGGTATTAATGGCATGTGGGTGAATACAATATATTGGGTGTTTCATTATTAGGTCTCGAGGTTTGTGGAATATGATAGTAAGGGGTAATACTCCCGGGATAGATTTTCCTATAGAGGTATAGGATCCTAAGGCTTTTTGGTAAGGTGGCCTATGAATTTGATTTTTCATTGGAGTTTGTCCCGGTTCATTCGGTATTCCATGTGTCTATGTTGAGGAAATGCATGGTAAATCCTAGTTTCATTGTTCCATTGGAGATAGTGAATATTGATGATAATTTGACCTATGAAGAGGTTTCAGTTAAAATACTAGACCGGCATGTCAAGAGATTGAGGAATAGGGAAGTTCCATCCGTCGAGTCCTTTGGAGGAATCAACAAGTTGAAAGTTCTACATGGGAAGTTGAAACGGATATAACGAAATATTACCCTCATATTTTTCACTCTACTCAACCCTAAGGCACTAAGTTACTCATTCTCAATGTTTAAGACTCCTACATTTTAGTTCTTTTAAGTCCTCATATGCATGCATGTTAATGAAGTTTAATTTTAAAGTCATGTTTTGTGCTAAGTTTAAAGATCTCATGTTTTATGCATTGCGACTGTCATTTTGTTCTTGTTGGGTTGCTATTCCTCGTGCCATGTCCCCTTCTAGGCTAATGATTCACATTCGAGGACGAATGTTCCTAAGGGGGAGATATTGTAACACCTCAAAAATTTCTATGCCAAGACCTGAACCATTCTTCAAAGGCGTATAGGCTTGAACTCATCGAATTATAATTTTATATATGAGTTAGGATCAATTCCTAAGTATTTTACATGTATTAGATGTGTTTTAGGGTCATAAGGGATCTCAAACACCAAGCCAAATCCAAAGAATTTCCATCGGCTAAGTTTTCGTATAAGTCCAGAATAGAGTCAATTTCAAACGCCCATATCTCCTATTATATATGGAATTAGGTATTCCATGACCTATCAAATTAAAGGTCTTTGAGTCCTCTTTCCAACTTCACTAAGTTTGCCTCATTCTGAGTTTGGAGTAAAAAGTTAAGATCATTTTACCAAAGACTACCGCTACAACAGATTTGGGCTTGGCACGGCGTGCCAGTAGAGCACCCGAAACTAGCTGCAATAGTTTGGGTGATGGCACGGCGCACCACCATCGCGCTAGCAGGGTTTTGAGCCTGTTTTCCATATTTTTCTTATGAAGGGCATTTTAGACAATTACCTAAACAAATATATACGAACTTGGATGTGTTTGGGGGTCATTTTTCAGTCTTTCACTTCCCCAAAACCCTAAACTTCATCTTCCTCCCTCTCAAATCATCCCCTCCAATTTTTCTCTCAAACTCAAAGGATTCAAGGTTCCTCATTGAAGATCAAATATTTTCTCAACCTAGCATTTCAATTCAAAATGATGAAATATTATGGTCTTTTACATGATGGTTCCAAATGCATAGATTATGTATATATATATATATATATATATATATTGACTCTCAATTCCAAATGATGAGTTTTTATGGATTTTCATACTATGATTTCAAATGTAGAGATTCTTGAATATTTTAAGTTTGTTTGTCTATGTTGACTTATGATGATTCTTATTTACGTGAAATGGATGATTTATCAAGGTCCCTCTATGAAGTCTTGAAAGTAGTTTTAAATTATATTGGTGGGTTTTTTTAAGATGTTTAAATGATAAATTCTTTCACTCTTATGAATGCTAGCATTAATTTAAATGACTTGAAGGTTGATTACTTTGAACCCACCTAGTTTCCTATGAAAAAGTAAAGTTGAAATGAAGTTTGACTCTAATGAATATTATGAAGCAAATATTTATGAAGGGGAGTCTTTATGAAATAATTGCCTGATAAAAGGGTTTCTTAGCCAAAGTAAGGTTTCAATGTGAAAGGATAATTTTTACATTGAATCAAATGAAATGTTTAAAGTTGTGATATGACATGTATGACATCCCTATAAGCCTTCAATGCTTTTGAACATTTTTCCAAAAAGAGAGGTCCGATTAGCATGGTACCCAGAATACCATCACTGATTGTAGACCTAATTTTCTTATAAATCAAGGTTCATTAGTAGAATGTAAATAGGGCATGACAGTCATGATGATATTATAAACCAAAGGTTTTAGTAAGCTATTCTATCGATAATGATTTGATTTCTAAAGTTATACAATGCTTATGTTATTATGATATATAAATATTATTCTATAAGATTGACTTATCACCGGATGTAGCATGTAGATGGAGACTCGACCTAAGGGGTCCTTAAGTAAAGTCTCATATTATATTAACTATGTGCCACCATATGAGCCCTTGTCGGCTAGGCCTTTGTAGCCATCAAATGTTAAATAATTAAATGTAATATGAATGGAGTTCTACCCGGGAAGTAGTCTCCCCGTGCCAACGTAGAGGCTTATTATGGAATCCATGTAATAGTTCGTATGGTCTTAAATGTCGATTATGGTCACTTCCCCATAAAATAAATATTTTAAGGTTTCATATGATGATGTCTAATGCATGCATTCACTTATGCATATTGCTTACTCATGTCTATCTTATGTTCATCATTTCATAGAATACTCACATACTTAGTATATTCAAAGTACTAACGCATATTTTTTCCTACATAATATCACCATGTAGGAACCGACGTCGCTCCTCGACCTCCTCCACATGGCTAGCTCGAATTAGTTTGAAGATTGCTTGTGGTGAGTTCCCATGATTCAAGAACAACATCCTTTTTATTCTAAGCTTATGTTATGTAGAACATTAAAACTTTTATTAAGGCATTTCTTGACACTTATTTTGAGGGTGAGGTAGGGACATGTCTTAGCCCTCGCAATTCGTTAATGTAGAAGGTATGATTGGACATAGAAAAATATGTTATATTGTCTTTGACTCTTATTAAATGTGAATCCCCTTGTCCTTACATCCCTTTTGTTTTCCGTTTGATTGTTTATTATTACCAATGAAATGTTAAATGAATTCTAAGAGGCTTGGATGAGGTACCTCTGGGTTATTCTGTTATACAAGCGGTAACTGTCCATTTTTTCTTTCCTACCCACCAATTTTTGTCCCCGTACTTTTCCCTACCCAATTGCATTACAACTTGTTTTGTTATTATTACTCCCTCCCCTTCCCCAGCTATAAATAGCCTATATGTCTTGATATTAATGTATACAGATACAAAAATTCTCAACTCTCTCTCTCTCTTTTCTTACTATTTCTTCTTATTAATTTGCTAATTTTAGTTTGTTTCATAACACGTTATCAGCACGAGCTTCCATCACTTTGAGCTATTTAAAGAAGGTAACAAAAGGGTAAGCTTTTTATTTTTTCTTAAAAGGTCTAATATCTCTAAACTTGAATTTTTTTCTCTTGATATATCTGGAAAATGCTACTCATCATGGGCACTAGATGCCTAAATAAATCTAGAATCGATGGGTCTGGCAAACACCATCAAAGATGACAATATTGCATCTAGTCAAGACCGTGCCAAAGCCATGATATTTCTCGGCCACTATCTTGATGAGGTGTTAAAATTATAGTACCTCACATGAAGACCCCCTTAAACTGTGGAAGAATCTAAAAGAAAAATATGACCATCTGAAGTTGGTCATCCTTCCACAGGCATGTCATGATTGGCTCAATTTGAGATAAATGAATTTTAAAAATATAACTGAATATAATTTTGCCTTATTTAGAATTATAGCACAGTTAAATTTATGCGTAGAACAAATCACTGAGCAAGACAAACTTGAAAAGATATACTCTATATTTCCACATGCGAATATGGTCCTACAACAGAAATATCACGAAAATGGGTTTAAAAAATATTTTGAATTACTTTCTCACCTTCTTATTGCTGAACATCATAACGAATTGTTGATGAAAAATTATGATAGTCGGATTGTTGGTTCTTTGCCACTCTTTGAAGTGAACCAGGCAAACTATAACTAACGAAAAAGAGGTCATGGCCCCAGTCGTAGTCGAAGAAGAAATTATAATTATGATGTCCGTCTGGCACCGAGAAATGATCAGCAATTTAAAAAGAAGAGTGAAAAGCAAGAAGCTATACCAAAGAAAAATTCAGAAAGTATATGCTATAGATATGGAGGTATGGGCATTGGTTACGGATCTGTCGGTCATCAAAATGTTTGGTTCAGCTATATTAGTCATCCTTAAAAAGAGCAAAAAATTATTCAGAGGCAAACTTCATCTATGAAGATAATATTGAGCCTATGCATTTGGATGTAGCTGATTTCTTTAATTTTTTAGAGGAATATATATATATATTGATAAGCTTAATTATATTTAAATAATTTTTTTATTAATTTTTTTTATTTTTCTGCACTAAATAATATGTTTATATTTTTCTGATTTAGGTAAATAAATAAAATTTGTATAATGAGCTATGTTTTAATTATAATATTTACTTTATTTCTTTTTGAAGAAAAATATGGATATGCCTCAAATCTTTTTTGAATCAATGATCAATCACGAGTATATTTGTGTAATTGATAGTGGAATGACTCATGCCATTTTTAAAAATGAGAAATGTTTTTCCTACTTTCTTAGAAGAAAAGCAAATGTTACTACAATTTCTGCTAATTCAAAAATTATTGAAGGCTTCAGAAGAGCTACTATATTTCTGCCTAAGGGGACAAAGATTGTTATAGAAGATGCACTATTTTCTTCTAAATTCCCAAAAAACTTGTTAAGTTTTAAAGATATCCGCAGAAATGGATATCATGTTGAGACACTAAATGAAATGAATATTGAATACCTTGGTATAACCAAGAGTGTCTTAGGCCATAAATATATTTTGAAAGAATTACCAACTTTGTCGTCTGGCCTATATTATACAAAAATCAATGCAATTGAAGTACATTTGATCATCAACTAGAAGTTTACTGATCGAAATATATTTGTGATATGGCATGATCGAATAGGTCATCCTGTATCAATAATGATGAGATGAATTATTGAAAATTCAACTGGACATCCATTAAAGAACCTAAAGATTCTTACGAATGACGAATTTTCATGTGCTACTTGTTATCAATGCAAATTAATTGCCAGACCATCAAACCTGAAGGTTGTCATCGAATGTCCTGGCCTTTTAGAGCATATACATGGAGATATATGTGGACCTATTTATCCACCTAGTGGATTGTCTAGATATTTTATGATCCTAATAGATGCATCATCTAGATGGTCTCATATGTGCCTTTTATCATCTCGTAACCTGGCGTTTGCGAAGTTTGAGCACAAATAATAAGATTAAGGGCGCAATTTCCAGATTATCCAATTAAGGGTATTCGCATTGATAATGCTAAAGAATTTACATCCTAAGCTTTTGATGATTATTGCTTATCAATTGGGATAAAAATTGAACATCGTGTTGCTTATGTTCCTACTCAAAATGACCTTGCAGAGTTATTTATTAAGCATCTACAATTGATAGCAAGACCTCGACTTATGAAAATAAAATTTCTGATTACTGTTTCGGGTCATGCTATCTTACATGCAACAACACTTTTACGTCTCAGACCAACAAACTATAATAAATATCTCCATCACAATTAGTATAGGTCATGAGCCAAATATAGCCCATCTATGAATTTTTGGTTGTGCGATATAAATGCATATAGCACCACCACAACGTACAAAAATGGGCCGTCAATAAAGATTGAGCATATATGTTAGGTTTGACTCACTCTCCATAATGTTCTACCTTGAACCGTTGATAGAAGACTTATTTACTGTTTGATTTGCAGATTGCTGATTTGATGAAACAACTTTTCCGCAAGTAGGGGGGAGAGAAAAAGAAACTCGAAAGAGAAATTACGTGGAAAGTTTTATCACTATCTTATTTTGATCCACGTACCCGCACATGTAAGCAGGAGGTCCAGAAGATCATCCATTTATAGAAAATAGCAAACCAAACATCAGATGCATTTCCTCATTCCAAATGGATAACTAAGTCACATATCCCTACAGTGAATGTGTCTGTCTGGATTGATGTCCTAAAAGGACCATCTACTAGTATAATAGCTTCTGAATCTCAAACACGCCTGAAGTGTGGTAGACCATTAGTTTCAAAGGATAAAAATCTAAGAAAGAGAAGCATGAGAAATAATAAAGATGATACTACGAAATAACCTCTTGAATAAGGTCAAGATTTGAGTAATCCTGATATTCATGAAGAAATCAGTGAACCTGAGACTCAAGTGAATGAAGAACTTTCAATAAGTTCTACCGGTGATGAGATAAATTTAGATCGATCGAAAATCACTATTGATAATATTTTTGCATATAATGTTGCACTTAACCTCATTCAAGATAGTGAAAGTCTTGAGCCTAAACCCCGTCAAAGAATGTCAACATAGATGTGATTGGCCAAAATGACAAAAGGAAATTCAATCAGAATTAGACTCACTTGCTAAACGTGAGGTTTTTAGACCTGTAGTCCAAACCCCCGAAGGTGTAAAACCAGCTGGTTATAAATGGGATTTTATGCGAAAATAAAATGAGAAAAATGAAATTGTAAGATACAAGACACGCCTTGTTGTACAAGGATTCTCTCAAAAACCCGGGGTCAACTATGAGGAAACATATTCACCTGTTATGGATGGAATAACTTTTTGATATCTCATCAGTTTAGCTGTACATAAAAATCTTGAAATACATCTAATGGATGTAGTTATAGCTTACATTTATGGTTCACTTGATAATGAAATTTACATAAAAATTTAGAAGGATTAAAATTGTCTGAAGCATGTACCAAGTCTCGGGAGCTATACTCAATCAAATTTCAAAGATCATTGTATGGTCTGAAATAATCAGGGCATATGGGGTATAATCGTCTTAGTGAGTGCTTGATAAATGAAGGTTATATAAATAATTTTATTTGTCCATGTATTTTTCTTTAGAAAACGGAATCAGAGTTTGTTATACTAGTTATTTATGTTGATGACATATATCTTATTGGAACCCCTTAAGAGGTCCAAAAGGCGATTGAATCAAAAGAAAGAATTTCAAATGAAAGACCTTGGAAAGATAACTTTTTCTGGGTTTACAAATTGAATATTTAGCAGATGGAGTATTTGTCTACTAATATGCCTATACTGAGAAAGTCTTAAAATGATTTTACATGGACAAAACACATTCATTAAGTACTCCAATGATTGTTCGATCAGTTGAAGTGGACAAAGATCCATTTTGACCTCCAGAAGAGAATGGAGAATTTCTTGGTCCTGAAGTATCATATCTCAGTGCTATTGGTGCACTTATGTATATTGCTAATGCAACCAAACCTGATATAACATTCTCTATTAATTTACTAGCAAGGTATAGTTCATCCCCAACGCGAAGACATTGGAACGGTATCAAACATATTTTGCAATAACTAAAAGGTACCATTGATATGAGTTTGTTTTATACTAAAAAAAGTTGTGCAGACCTTATCTGTTATGCAGATGCAGGTTATTTATCAAACCCACATAAAGCTCGATCTCAAACAGGCTATCTATTTACATACGGAGAAACTGCTATATCATGGCGATCTACAAAGCAGTCTATTGTTGCTACTTTTTTAAATCATGCTAAAATAATAACAATTCATGAAGCAAGTAGAGAATGTGTTTGGTTGACAACAATGATACAGTTCATCAAAGAAAGATGCGGCCTAAAAAATGATGTCAAAGTACCCACAGTTATATTCGAAGACAATGTCGCGTGCATAACTCAATTGAAAGATGGCTTCATAAAAGAAGATAGAACGAAATATATTTCACCAAAATTATTCTTCACACATGATCTCCAGAAGAATGGAGATATTGATGTACAACAAGTTTTTTCGAGTGATAATCTTGCAGATTTATTCACAAAAGCATTACCAACATCAACTTTTGAGAAGCTAACATATAAGATTGGAATGCGTCGTCTCCAAAATATCCAATGAAGTTTTCATCAGCGGGAGTAAAATACGTGTTGTACTCTTTTTTCCTTAACTAAGGTTTTGTCCCACTGGGTTTTCCTGACAAGGTTTTAATGAGGCAACATTCAAGGTGTATTACCGGATGTGTGTACTCTTTTTCCTTCTCTAGGCTTTTTTCCACTGAGTTTTTCCTAGTAATATTTTAACGAGGCACAATATCTATGGGTGTTCAATATAACTATGTATATTATTTCTTGTAAAGTTTTTTAATGAGACAATTTCACGTGGACATCCAAGGGGGAGTGTTATACAAGTGGTGGTTGTTCATTTTTTCTTTCCCACCCACCAATTTTTGTCCCCTTACTTTCCCTACCCAATTGCATTACAACTTGTTTTGTTATGATAACTCCCTCGCCTTCCCCTACTATAACTAGCCTATAAGTCATGATATTAATGTATACAGATACAAAAATTCTCAACTCTCTCTTTTCTTACTATTTCTTCTTATTAATTTGCTAAGTTTAGTTTGTTTCATAACATATTGTTCTTAATATGCAATATCTAAAAAGCATGAGATTAAAGTTAGTGTTAATGTCAAGTTATTGTTGTTATAGTTTAATTCTCCCAAAAGCGAAAATAAAAAATTAAAATTTTCAAGACATATATTTTTATCATTATTTTTATTTAGGAAACTATATTCAGTAAAGTTAAAAGAAAAATTAGTCATCAAGTAGGTGTTGCTTTGTCACTATGATCTTTTAATTTTTCACTATTACTTTTATTCCTATTATCTTATTTTTTATATTCGTGGATCTTACCAAATCACAACTAAAATAAAAAATATTTTTATTTTCTTCAAATAAGAATTAAAGTTTTTGATGAGGTAACGGGAGAAAATACCTATGAATTAACAAATAAAATTCATAAACTATCAAGTTCAACAATAGATATTAACAAAAGCATGAACTTGATTTTGAAATGTACTTACTTTGAAAATTAAGTGAACTAGTTAAACTTTTATTATAATAATACTCGTGGTCATTTCTATGTTTTTACGTGCTTTTACTGTTTGCCTCTTTTCGTAGCTTCTTTGTAGCTTTTATGTGGTGTTGGAATGGATGGCACGCTTTCCGAGGTGGTCGGGTGAGTTTTGGGTTATTAGGCTATTTTTGAGGCTTAAGGCGTGGAAGAGTTGATTTTAGTCAATATCCAAAGATTTTAATATCGGATAAACATTCTGTCAATTCCATCAGATTTGGAAGGGCCATTTTGGTCTAGTGTGATGGTTGGTTTGGGTTTCGGTGCTTTATTTTAAATTTGTGCAATTAGGTGTTTTAGCTTCAAAACTTTGGCCAAAGTTTGAATTCGACCAACATTCTTGGTAAACATTCTCGAATTGAAATTATGTCAGCACGGTCAGCTCCGGAATATTGAGTTTAATTTAGAACGACCTTCAGTTTGATTCTCGGGGCTTTTGGGGTGAGTTTGTGGCTTTTAGCATTTTACTTGGCTTTTCTTTGTAAGTGTTGAGAGGAAATGGGAGCACATCACCATGTACTTTATTGTGGGGTTGCCTCGTACTTCCAGATGTATTGATAATATTTGGGTCATCTTTGATCGATTGGCCAAGTCAGCATACTTTCTTTCGGTTCATACTTCCTTCAATACTGATAGATTGGCTTGTATCTACATTTGGGATGTGGTTCGTCTCCATGGTGTGCCTATTTCTATCATCTCAAACTGAGGCTCATAGTTCACGTTCAACTTTTGGAGGACTTTTTAAGAGGATTTGGGGACTCGTGTCGATCTTAGCACATCTTTTCACCTACAGACTGATGGTCAGTCAGAGTGCACTATTCTGGTTCTTAAGGATATATTGCAGGCTTGTGTTTTAGATTTTGGAGGCTAGTGGGACCAATTCTTGCCTTTGGCAGAGTTTGCATACAACAACAGCTACCACTATTGTATTCAGATTGCCCCGTTTAAGGCCATATATTATAGGCGTTATCGCTCTTTTGATGGTCAGTTTGAGTCTATGGAGCCTAGGCTACGTCATACAGACTTGATTCAGGAGGCCTTAGATAATATGGGGGTGATTTAGGATAGGCTCAAGATAGCTCAAAGTAGACATCAGAGTTATGCGGATCGCACAAGTCGGCTGTTGAGATTTGTTGTTGGTAATCGAGTATTCCTCCAAATATCATTCATAAAGAGCGTGATGAGATTTGGGAGGAGGGGAAAGCTTAGTCCCAGATATATTGGCCTTTTTGAGATCTTAAGGACAGTTGGTGAAGTTGCCTATAAGTTAGACTTACCTCCAGCATTCTCAGCTATTCATTCAGTTTTCCATGTTTCAATGCTGCACTTGTATATTCCAAATGAGACACATATGCTACAATAGGATGTGGTTGAGTTAGATAACTGTATTGTAACACCCCTCAAAATTTTTCCCTAAGATTCGGACCTTTCTTGTATTCGGGTAGGATCGAACTCGAGTATTGTGGGGCATTTGCATGAGTAAGATGAGTCTCCAAGAAATTGAGCAGTGTTAGAGGTAATGTGGGGTCATGAAGGACCCCTAGGACCAAATCAATCCAAAAGATTCGTCGTGGCTAAGTTTGAGGAGGAGTTCGCATGAGGGGTTGACTTTTAATGACCCTATCTTTTGATATATGACGATCTGGGTGGCCCACGACCTATTAAATTAATGGTCGTCGAGTCTTCTTTTCAATGCCACCAAGAATGTACATTTTGGAGTTTGAAGTCAAAAGATATGACGATCCTAAGATAAACTAGCACAACAGAGATTTTCAGGCCTAGGTTGCAATTGCTAGAAAACTGGGCTTGGCGTCGTAGTGGCGCAATGCACCACTATCGCGCCAGAAACATGCCTCAGAAGATTGGTCTCTGGCGCGGCGCGCCACTAAAAGGTGTGCAGGGTTTTTCAAGCCAATTTCCAGAACCTAAGAAATATTAGCCTTGGCGCTATAAGGGCGCGACGCGCCACTATCGCGCCAAGAATGTTCCTCAGTAGTTTGGTCCTTGGTGCGGCGCGCCACTACGAGATATGCAGGTTTTAGGCGTAATCAGCCTGGCGATGCAATGGCGCTACGCGCCACTATCGCGCCAGGAGCATTTTTGCCTATTTTTCAGAACTTTTGAGAAGAGGTAATTTGGGAATTCCCCCAAATTATATATGTATCAATCTTAGAACATTTTG
This sequence comes from Solanum dulcamara, assembly GCF_947179165.1. Lineage (NCBI taxonomy): Eukaryota > Viridiplantae > Streptophyta > Magnoliopsida > Solanales > Solanaceae > Solanum > Solanum dulcamara. The sequence continues at coordinate 69,274,385 of NC_077243.1, read as the reverse complement.
GGATCATTTTAAATCCCTCACTCTCTCTCTAAAAAGCCCTAGGAGTTCCTCTCTCTCTCTCTCTCTTCTTCTTCTTCTCCATTTCCAACAAGGAGAGTTCCAAGAGCTTCAAGATTTGAGTTCCCCATTGAAGACCCAACATCAAGGTTTTCTTCAAGTCTTCACTAAGGTATGTAAGGCTATCCAAAACATGGGTTAAGTCCACCTATGTGCCATACTCTTGCTTTGAGGTTAGATGCCCATGAAAATGGAGTTTCTTGGTATGGTTTATGTTTGAATGAGTTTTGTCCCCTATTTATTTGATGTTATATGTGTTGATGTTGTTGAGATAATAAGTTTCTAAGAACTTCATATTAGTATGAGTTGATGGAGATGACTTGTTATTATGTTTTGTTGATCTCTTTAACCATGTGATTATGTTGCATAGGTCAATTCCTTAAATGTGTTATTCTACTTGAATTGTTGAGCTAAAGCCATAGAGTTGTGATGAGTCTTGAGGAGATGTCATGAATGCTTATCTAAATGAGGCTTGATTGAGTTAATTGGGGGATAGAATTGACGAGTGGACGAGGTTCTAAATGGAACTTGTCATTATGACTTAATTGAGTTGAAATGAGAATAGAGTTGATGAGTTGGCAATGACCCATATGAAACTAGCCGTGAGGGCTTATTTAAGATGATTGGAGGGAGTCTTATGAGTATGGAGTCATGGGAGGAGTATAGTCCATACTCGAACTCCAGAAACTACGCCGCCAATGTAGGTAGGGATGGAACCGTTAAAGTCGGATGCTTCCCATGGGATCGAACCGTTAAAGTTGGATGTTTCCTATTTTATTATCTTGAAATGATTGGACTTGACTAATCGATGGTATCAATGATTAGGGAGGCGTTCATGCCCTAGCAAGGTATGGACGGACGTGGCAACGACGTCTGATTGTTGTACTGTCACTAGCTCATAAGTGATGGTTTTCGGATAAAAGAAACTCCCATTTAGGTCTTGCTAGTACTCTGAGTCAGTTGAGTTGAGTGGCATGAGATTTGGTTTGGTCTAAAACACTTCTTGTTAGACTTAGGGCACTTGAGTGAGTTGTTATGTATATATATATGAGTTGAGATCCTGAGTTGATATCAATGCTTTCTTGATGTTTGTTTCCTCCGGCTATTTTACATACTCGTACATTTCATGTACTAATGTTATTTGGCCTGCATCATTTTATGATACAGCGACAGGTACTAGAGATCATCAACCGGCGCTTCGTTGAAGATCCACATACACTCCCAGCTAGTTGGTGAGTCCTCCGAGTTTCCGAAGGATGTTGAGCTTCCTTGTATAGTTTTGTTATTGTCGTTTCCTTTATCTTGATTGTTGGTAGCCATGGTCTTGTCATTGGCACTTCCAAACTTTGATAGAGGCTTCATAGACTAGAGTGTGGGGAGGTTGGACTGTTATTTTGAGGAGTCCTATTATACTTATTTTGTTAAGTTAAATATGTTTGGCCTTCGGGCCCCATATTGTAAATAACATGTTATAATTGAGTCTTCCTTTGAGCGTATATGACTGAATGATGGAATGATTGAGTTAGGTGATTCGCTTGAAGGTCAAAAATAGCTTTCAAGTGCCGGTCACGTCTAGGGCACCCTCCCGGGGCATGACAAACATGGTATCAGAGCATAGAGTTCAAGTGTCCTAGGGAGTCTATGAAGCCGTGTCTAGTAGAGTCTTGCTTATAGGTGTATTGTGCACCTTACTTATAATCAGGAGGCTATAGGACATTAGGAATTGTTTCACTTCTTTTATACTCTGACTTCGTGCGATAGAGTTAAACTCTATAAAACTCCTTTCTAATTCATGCGTTTGTATGTTACAAATAATGCCTCCTAAACGTACGGCTAGCCAGAGAAACGTTGACAACGCTGAGATGCCCCAATCAGAGTTACGCCTAATAAGGGCTAGAGGCCGACCTACGAGGTATGCGGAGGCAACCCAAGTGCCTGCTACTCCGCCTGCACCCACATCAGAGGCAGAATTTCGAGGGGCGATTGCAATGCTCACGCAATTAATGGCTGCCCGAAATGGTAACCAGAGTTCCCCGACTCTTAGCTCTAGTCCCCAAGAGTCATCTGCTGCCACTAGAATTTGAGACTTTCTGATAATGAATCCGCCGGCATTCACGGGTTCTAAGGTTGATGAAGACCCCCAAAACTTTAATGATGAGATATGGAAAATTCTGAAAGCTATGTATGCTACGGAAATTGAGGGGGTTGAGTTGGTGTCCTATCAACTCAAAAATGTGGCGAACATATGGTATAACCAATGGGAACAGGGTAGGGGTGAGGATGTTGAACCTGCTAGGTGGGATGAATTTGAAGGAGCTTTTCTTAACCACTTCTTTCCCCGAGAATTGAGGGAAGTGAAGGTGGAGGAGTTTGTAAATTTGAAACAAGAAGGTATGATAGTTAAGGCGTATGGCCTGAAGTTCATCCAGCTGTCCAGGTATGCTCCAGAAATGATCCCAAATATGAGGTCAAAGATGAGAAAGTTCATCTTTGGAGTAGGGAGGCGTGTGAAGAAGGGATGCAAAGCAGCATTGTTGATCTCGGATATGGATATTTCCAGATTGATGGTGTATGCTCAACAGGTAGAGGATGAGAAGAGGAAAGACAGAGAGGAGCATCTGAGCAAGAAGGCAAAATCCACGGGCCATGAGAATGAACAGAGGCAAACCAAGGGTAACAGGTCCTTCTTCCAGAAGAGGCCTCCCAATTATGCCCCATCTACCGCCAGCGCACCTATGCCGCAGAGTAGGTATGATCGATAGGGATAGAGTCGCCAGAATTTCAGACCCTAAGGTTCTCAATCCCAGGCAAGTGTAAGTCAAGGATCGACGGGAAAGCCACCATGCGGTAAGTGTGGTAGGCTCCACTTGGGAGAATGTAGAGCGGGAAGGGTTGGCTGTTATAAATGCAGCCAAATGGACCATTTTCAGAGGGAGTCCAATAGGAGGAAACAGAGTCCAATATTCTGCCACCGCACTGCCGGCTAGGGGTAATCAAAGGGGCACTACTTCAGGTACGAGTGGAGGTACAAACCGCCTATATGCCATGGGTAGTCGTCAAGACCAAGAGAACTCTCCAAATATCGTAATGGGTATGATACGAGTCTCTTCTCTTGATTGTTATGTATTGATGGATCCGGGTGCCACCCTATCTTTTGTGACTCCTTATGTGTCTAGAAAATTCAATAAAGTTCCTGAATATTTTTGTGAGCCTTTTTGCATAGCTACTCCTATCGGTGATTCTGTTCTAGCTAAGAAGGTCTATAGAGATTGCACTGTGTTGATCCATCACAGGGACACCTTGGCTGACTTAATTGAATTGTACATGGTCGATTTTGATGTGATCCTTGGCATGGATTAGCTTTATGTCTGTCATGCCTCTATTGATTGTAGGACTCGGATTGTCACGTTCAAATTCCCGGATGAGGCAGTCATAGAGTGGAAAGAGAGTCTTTTCACGCCTAAGGGTAAGTTTATTTCTTACCTTAGGTCCAGGAAGCTAATCTCAAAAGGGTGTATCTATCACCTTGTCCGAGTAAAAGACGACAATGTTGAGTCTCTATCCCTTGAGTCGGTTCCGGTTGTCAATGAGTTTCCCGAAGTCTTCCTTGAAGATTTGCCTGGAGTCTCTCCTGATAGGGAAATTGACTTTGGGATTGATGTTCTTCCTGATACCCAGCCTATCTCAATTCCTCCATATAGAATGGCCCCAGCTGAGTTGAAAGAGTTGAAGGAGCAGTTGAAGGACTTGCTAGATAAGAGATTCATTAGGCCGAGCGTCTCACCATGGGGTGCTCCCGTCCTATTTATGCGAAAGAAAGATGGGTCCCTTAGAATATATATTGACTACAGGCAGCTGAATAAGGTCATCATAAAGAACAAATACCCTTTCCCCAGAATAGATGATTTATTTGATCAACTTCAGGGTGCCACGTGTTTCTCAAAGATAGACTTGAGATCCGGCTACCATCAGTTGAAGGTGAGGGAGTGTGATATTCCGAAGACCGCTTTTCAGACTCGTTATGGCTACTTTGAATTTTTGGTCATGTCCTTTGGGTTGACCAATGCCCCCGCAGCTTTTATGGATCTCATGAACCGAGTATTCAAACCATATCTTGATATGTTTGTGATTGTATTCATAGATGATATCTTGGTCTACTCCAAGAATGAGGAGGAGCATGCCCATCATCTTAGAGTCGTCTTGCAAACTTTGAGAGAGCAGGTACTATATGTAAAGTTCTCCAAATGTGAATTTTGGCTTGCATCAGTGGCCTTTCTGGGTCACATTATATCTGGAGATGGTATTCAGGTTGACGCTCAGAAGATTGAAGCTGTGAAGAATTGGCCCAGACCCATATCCCCGACAGAGATAAGAAGCTTCTTGGGTTTGGCCGGCTATTATCGAAGATTTGTAGAGAGATTCTCATCCATATCATCACCATTGACTAAGCTGACCCAAAAGAAGGATAGGTTCCAATGGTCTGATGCTTGTGAGGAGAGTTTCCAGAAACTAAAGGCCAAGCTAACCACTGCTCCTATCTTGACTTTGCCCGATGGAACAGAGGGCTTTGTGGTCTACTGTGATGCATCCAGGATTGGTTTGGGTTGCGTGTTGATGCAAATGGGGGAAGGCGATAGCCTATGCTTCAAGACAGCTTAAGATTCATGAGAGGAATTACCCAACTCACGACCTCGAGCTGGTAGCGGTGGTGTTTGCGCTTAAAATTTAGCGCCACTACTTGTATGGAGTGCATGTTGATGTATTCACCGATCAAAAGAGCTTACAATATGTTTTCAGCCATAGAGAACTCAACTTGAGGCAAAGGAGATAGCTCGAGCTACTAAAGGACTACGACATGAGCATCCTCTACCATCCAGGTAAAGCTAATGTTGTTGCTGATGCTCTTAGCAGGCTGTCTATGGGTAGCACTACCCATGTAGAGGAGGGGAGGAGGGAATTGGCAAATGAGGTACATAGATTATCCCGATTGGGAGTTCGTCTGGAAGAGAACAATGAAGGCGGAGTTACCGTTCAGGATGGGTCTACATCCTCACTTATGGCAGAGGTAAAGGAGAAGCAAGACCAAGACCCCGTCTTTCTCAAATTGAAGGGAGTTGTTCACAAACAAGAGGTAATGGTTTTTACCAAAGGGGGAGATGGTGTGTTGAGGTACCAAAATAAATTGTGTGTGCCTGATGTCGATAATGTTCGAGAGAGGATTATGGCTGAAGCGCATAGTTCCAAATACTCTATTCATCCGGGCTCTACGAAAATGTACCATGACTTAAGGGAAATCTATTGGTGGAGTGGAATGAAGAGAGATATTGCAGAGTTTGTTTCTAAGTGCCTGAATTGTCAACAGGTGAAGGTGGAGCATCAAAGGCCATGTGGTTTAGCTCAAAACATAGAAATTCCGGAATGGAAGTGGGAGATGATCAACATGGACTTTATTACGGGTTTGCCAAAGTCTCGAAAGCAACATGATTCGATTTGGGTCATTGTGGATAAAATGATGAAATCAGCCCACTTCTTGGCAGTTAAGACTACTGACACCGCAGAAGATTATGCAAAGTTGTACATACAGGAGATCATCATATTGCATGGGGTCCCTTTGTCTATCATCTCAGACAGAAGAGCCCAATTCACTTCCCAATTTTGGAAATCATTTTAGAAGGGATTAGGTTCGAAGGTGAACTTGAGTATGACCTTTCATCCCCAGACAAATGGCCAAGCAGAGCGCACCATCCAGACATTGGAAGATATGTTGAGGGCATATGTGCTCGACTTCAAAGGAAATTGGGACGATCACTTACCTCTCATAGAGTTTGTATATAATATTAGTTATCATGCAAGCATTCAAATGACTCCTTGTGAAGCTTTGTATGGGAGGAGGTATAGATCGCCAATTGGGTAGTTTGAAGTTGGTGAAGCCGAGTTGATTGGGCCTAATTTTGTTCATCAAGCCATGAAGAAGGTGCGAGTTATTCAAGAGAGGCTAAAGACATCCCAAAGCCGCCAAAAATCTTACACCGACATAAGGAAGAGAGACTTAGAGTTTGAGGTAGGTGATTGGGTGTATTTAAAAGTGTCACCCATGAAGGGTGTCATGAGGTTTGGAAGGAAAGGGAAGCTCAGTCCTTGATATATTGGTCCTTACCAGATTTCGAGGCGGATTGGGAGTGTTGCCTATGAGTTAGAGTTACCCTCAGAGCTAGCCTCTATTCATCCGGTGTTCTACGTTTCGATGTTAAAAAAGTGCTTGGGTGATCCCTCATTTGTAGTCCCTATTGATAGCATTGGAATTAAGGATAGCTTGTCTTATGAAGAGGTTTCGGTCCAAATTCTTGATCGCCAAATCCACAAATTGAGGAACAAAGAGGCCTTCTTAGTCAAGGTCCTCTGGAGAAACCAATTTGTTGAGGAAGCCACATGGGAAGAGGAGGAATCTATGAAATCTAAATATCCACATCTATTCATGCCTACCGATGAGAATGTTGAAGGTAATGAACATTTCCTTGATTTGAATTCATTTGTGCATTTTGAGTCTTGATTGATAATTGATTAAGAATTTGATTGATTAAATGACTAAATTTTGATTATGATTTGTACCCCGAGTCCATTGTTGATCACTCATCATTCGAGGACGAATGATCCCAAGGAGGAGATAATGTAACACCCCTCAAATTTTTCCCTAAGATTCGGACTTTTCTTGTATTCGGATAGGATCGAACTCCAGTATTGTGGGGCATTTATATGAGTAAGATGAGTCTCTGAGAAATTGAGAAGCATTAAAGGTGATGTGGGTCATGAAGGACCTCTAGGACCAAATTAATCAGAAAGATTCATCGTGGCTAAGTTTAAGGAGGAGTTCGCATGAGGGGTTGACTTTTAATGACCCTATCTTTTGATATATGATGATCTGGATGGCCCACGACCTATTAAATTAATGGTCATTGAGTCTACTTTCCAACGCCACCAAGAATGTACATTTTGGAGTTTCGAGTCAAAAGATATGACGATCCTAAGATGAACTAGCAGAGTAGAGATTTTCAGGCCTGGGTTGCAATTGTTGGAAAATTGGGCTTGGCGGCGCAGTGGCACGATGCGCCACTATCACGCCAGAAACATGCCTCCGTAGTTTGGTCTCTGGCACGGCGCGCCACTAAAAGGTGTGCAAGGTTTTTCAAGCCAATTTCCATAACCCAGGAAATATTGGACTTGGCGCTGTAAGGGTGCGACGCGCCACTATCACGCCAAGAATGTGTCTCAGTAGTTTGGTCCTTAGCGCGGCGCGCCACTACGAGATGTGCAGGTTTTAGGCGCAATCAGCCTGGCACTGCAATGGCGCGACGCGCCACTATCGCGCCAGGAGCATTTTTGCCTATTTTTCAGAACTTTTGAGAAGGGGTAATTTGGGAATTCCCCCAAATTATATATGTATCAGTCTTAGCACATTTTGGGATCATTTTCAATCCCTCACTCTCTCTCTAAAAAGCCCTAGGAGTTCCTCTCTCTCTCTCTCTCTTCTTCTCCATTTCCAACAAGGAGAGTTCTAAGAGCTTCAAGATTTGAGTTCCCCATTGAAGACCCAACATCATGGTTTTCTTCAAGTCTTCACTAAGGTATGTAAGGCTATCCAAAACATGGGTTAAGTCCACCCATATGCCCTACTCTTGCTTTGAGGTTAGATGTCCATGAAAATGGAGTTTCTTGGTATGGTTTATGCTTGAATGAGTTTTGTCCCCTATTTATTTGATGCTATATGTGTTGATGTTGTTGAGATAAGAAGTTCCTAAGACCTTCATGTTAGTATGAGTTGATGGAGATGACTTGTTATTATGTTTTGTTGATCTCTTTAACCATGTGATTATATTGCATAGGTCAATTCCTTAAATGTGTTATTCTACTTGAATTGTTGAGCTAAAGCCATAGAGTTGTGATGAGTCTTGAGGAGATGTCATGAATGCTTATCTAAATGAGGCTTGATTGAGTTAATTGGGGGATAGAATTGACGAGTGGACGAGGTTCTAAATGGAACTTGCCATTATGACTTAATTGAGTTGAAATGAGAATAGAGTTGATGAGTTGGCAATGACCCACATGAAACTAGCCGTGAGGGCTTATTTGAGATGATTGGAGGGAGTTTATGAGCATGGAGTCATGGGAGGAGTATCGAGCACCGAAGCGGGTAAGAGTATAGTCAATACTCGAACCCCAAAAACTACGCCTCCAACATAGGTAGGGATAGAACCATTAAAGTCGGATGCTTCCCATGGGATCGAACCGTTAAAGTTGGATGTTTCCTATTTTATTATCTTGAAATGATTGGACTTGACTAATCGATGGTATCAATGATTAGGGAGGCGTTCATGCCCTAGCAAGGTATGGACGGACGTGGCAACGACGTCTGATTGTTGTACTGTCACTAGCTCATAAGTGATGGTTTTCGGATAAGAGAAACTCCCATTTAGGTCTTGCTAGTACTCTGAGTCAGTTGAGTTGAGTGGCATGAGATTTGGTTTGGTCTAAAACACTTCTTGTTAGACTTAGGGCACTTGAGTGAGTTGTTATGTATATATATATGAGTTGAGATCCTGAGTTGATATCGATGCTTTCTTGATGTTTGTTTCCTCCAGCTATTTTACATACTCATACATTTCATGTACTAATGTTATTTGGCCTGCATCATTTTATGATACAGCGACAGGTACTAGAGATCATCAACCGGCGCTTCGTTGAAGATCCACATACACTCCCAGCTAGTTGGTGAGTCCTCCTAGTTTTCGGAGGATGTTGAGCTTCCTTGTATGGTTTTGTTATTGTTGTTTCCTTTATCTTGATTATTGGTAGCCATGGGCTTGTTATTGGCACCTTCCAGACTTTGATAGAGGCTTCATAGACTATAGTGTGGGGAGGTTGGACTGTTATTTTGAGGAGTCCTATTATACTTATTTTGTTAAGTTAAACATATTTGGCCTTCGGGCCCCATATTGTAAAGAGCATGTTATAATTAAGCCTTCCTTTAAGCGTATATGACTGAATGATAGAATGATTGAGTTAGGTGGTTCGCTTGAAGGTCAGAAATGGCTTTCAAGTGTCGGTCACGTCTAAGGCACCCTCCCGGGGCGTGACACGTATGACCTTTATTGACGAGTCTATTGCCATCCTAATTAGATATGTGAGGCGGTAGTTATCCAGATCCATTCCTATGATTAAGGTCCATCGGAGAAATCATCCAGTCTAGGAGGTTACCTGGTTGAGTTAGATAACCGTCTGACCTTTATTGAGGAGCCCATTTCCATCCTAGTTAGAGATGTGAGGCAGTTGTGATCCAGATTCATTCCTGTGATTAAGGTCCATCGGAGAAATCATCCAGTTGAGGAGGCTACCTGAGAGACCAAGCAGCAGATGCGGGATAAAATCTCGAGTTATTTAAGCTTTTAGGTACTTCTTAACTTTTACTTTCGTGGATAAAAGTTCTTTTAGTAGTGAATGTTGTAATCACCCTCTAGGTCATTTTTGAGTTAATGCATTTATTCTGTCATTTAGCGCATTCCTATAGCGACTCCAAGTCATTTATGACTTGATGGCACTGACTGTTTGATTTCTTGGTCATTCTTTAGATTTTAGGACCATTTCCCTATTTTGGAGCTTTTGAAGCTTGAAAAGTTAATTTCAATCATAACTCTAGGTAAACAATCTCAAAACAAAATTCAGATGATTCCATCAACTCCATAATAACCAAATTAGGCTAGTATCATCATCGTTATGAACATTGAGGTTTTCGGTGTGAGTAAGGGCCATTTGGCATTTTAGCCTTTGAAATTTGGCATAAGTTTGACTTTGGTCAACATTCTTGGAAAACACGCTCAGATGAAAATTCCTTCAGCATGATTAGTTTTGAAATGTTGAGTTTGGTTTAGAACGACCTTTCATATGTGTGCCGAGGTTTCCGATCTAATCCCGAGGCCCGTTTTGGATTTGGCTAAAAATGGCACTAGGATGTGGGACCCACCTTTTGTCAAAATGACCTCACATGGGAATTTAGACTGCATCATTAAGTCTAAAATATCAAATTTGGTAGGGTAGCATATCTCATTTGCACACGCGGGGATTCCAAATAAATCTCGAGCACTCCGTCGGAGACTTGGGCACTATCAAAACTCCTTTGCACCAGCTGTGTCTATGGTCGTCGCTAAATCTACCCTGGGTCGCTAAAGTGACTAGAGTGTCACTAAAGCAACCAGGCCCCCTGGGATGGTACCGCTAAAGTGATAGATGGTCGCTAAAGTGGCCCCACGCTCAAGCGACACGGTCATCGCTTTAGCGAGGCCCACCTCTTTGAGGTGGTCGCTTAAGCAACCTTCGGATTCGCTTTTGCGACGCCTGGAGATTTAATTTAAGTCCCGAATTTTAGTTATTTGATCCAACTTTAAACTCTCATATCTCTCTCATTTCTTGGCGAAATTGAGTGATTCAAAGGTCAAATTGTGTGCCGTTGCTAGGACAAAGTGTTGGGGGCTTTGGAAAGTCGTTTATAACCTTTGTTAGAGGTAAGATCGAGCATATACATGTGGCCATTGTGTGTTTTAAGCTAAATTAAAAAAAATCTTGCATGCTTTGATTCTCGTCGTTTTGCGCCCCAAATTGTGTTTCATTTTGGGACACAAGTTCAAAAAGGTAATTTGAACCTTTTCACGAAGTCAATTTCAGAATTACCAGAGTGGATCCCAGATTCTCATTTTTTACTCTGAAATTGCTCTGTCTCTATTTTTAGTAATTTTAATGTCAAAACAGTCATATTAACATTATGTACCTATATTTTATAGTGTGGTAGCATTCGAAGGCTTTTTGGAAAGGGAAAGCTCCGGTTTTTTGATTTTGGAGCACGTGTGATCGGCCTACAGGTAGGCTACCTCTTCCCAATTCTTAGATTGAGCTTGACTATGTAAATACTTGTTGAATAGTTGGAATTTGGGGTGCTTAGCTATTGACCTGTTATAACCCGTATTTTGCACATTAGGATATTTTGGAGATAATGGTAACAAGTCAAGGACAAGGCTATATTTGATCTTGTTGGATACAAAATTCTTATGACTAAATTGAAATTTCAACTTGGAAATATTATAAAAGGTGAGGGGCAAAAATTGGAATTTCTCATAGAGAATGTTATGTCCCATATTTTATACGGTTGGATGTTTTAGGGTAGCTGTGGTAAAGTTAAGGGAATGACCATCTTTCAAAATTTATTTAATATACAAGTTGGATATGAATATTATTTATGATCATTAATAGTGTGGAAATAATGGAAAAGGCAAAGGGCAAAAAGGAAAGTTGGCAAAGTGGCCTATGGTAATATTGTGGAAGGCTAGGGGTAAAATAGGAATTTCATAAAGTCTTCAAGAAGATTCATGTGCCCCCCCCCCCCACATGCCACGTGGCAGCCCGTGATTGGAGGAAAGGGGTGTGTTGGACCAATGAGATCTTGACACGTGTCACCACTTAGGTCTTGACATGTGTCGCCACTTAGGACTTGACACGTGTCACCACTTGGGGGATGACATGTGTCACCCCTAAAGTAGTATATATATATATATATATATGAGTCTTATGACTCATTAATTTCCACACTCATCTAGAGTGTTCAAGAGCAAGGAAAACGAAATTACAAGAAAAAAAAAAGAGAAGAGAAGAGAAATTAAGGTAGAAAGAAGGAAAGAGCTACGGTTTTGGGAGGAGAAAAAGGTAAGTTCTCCAATTCCGTTCCAAGCATTAATTATATGAGTTATACCATGATGTTATGAAGATATTAGTAATGAAATTTTATGGTTTGAAACAGCCCAAAACGTTACCAAACAGCCAATAAGTTTCAGATGCGCTAAAGGAAATTCTGAGGCGAGTTTTGGCGAGTTTTGGTGAATTTCGGGAAAGGTAAGGTTTTATCTTTCAATTTAACTTTATTAGGATGTTATGAAGTATATTACATGTCTTAATATATGATGGAAGTGTAAAAAATGTATAAGGATGCTTGACGTTAGAAACAAACTAAATGGAAGTCGTAGTAGTTAAATCGAAGTCGCGTAGTGTGTTGTTTGGTGGTGCTGCAGTTTGGTGGTGGTTTAATTGCGTGTTGCAGGGATGTAAAGTACTCAAAAATGAATGTGGGTGCTGCTGGTTGCAGCCACATGACCCTCCATTTGGTATGATTAAATATTTTACGAAATAAAGGTTAAAAACTCTACTTTGGTATCGTAGTTTTGAACGAGTTATTTGGAGCTTGTATTGTGTAAATTTGAAGTGATTTACTTGTATACATGCTGCTGGCTGTTGTTTTTGGTATGGTTGTTGACATGATGGCCGAGTTGAGAACTCGGGGATGTTGAAGTTATAGGGGAGATGCTGCCCGATTTTCGGTAGATTCGGAGCTAGTAATGAATAGTTGAGGGAAATGAATAAGGAAAGGACCTCTATGGAGACTTGGTTGTAGAGTTGGAATTGGAAAGTGAAAGGTTATTAACCTTAGTATTAATTTCATGTTAAATAGGTTCAAGAGACGACGAGGCGAGCATAGTTAAGAGTAATCCGTAAGAGGTATGTAAAGTCTATCCTTTCTCTTCGTTTGGCATGTCTTTGTCATAAGTATGTAAAGTCTATCCTTTCTCTTCTTTTGGCATATCTTTGTCATAAGTATGTAAAGCTTATTCTTTCTCTTGGTATGTTTTGGCATAAGTACGTAAAGTTAATCTTTCTATGGTATTTATGAAACAAAAATATGTCTTTTATATAATTTCAAATAAGTTCCTATTCCTAGAGCCACTAGGATGGCCAATTTCTTGATTTCCGAAAGGTATTTTATTATGCTTTGATACATGTATATGATTCTAGAAGATTTATTTTGATATAATCCAGGGTAACTTTCGAAAGGTAATTGACATGACTCTTGTCTCGATTTTTACATGATAGCTCATTCTGATTATTCCATCGAGTCTTAAATATGATTTAATTTGCATTAGTTTCTCACTACTCCACTCGTGGATACCCCAATGCTTCCTTCACCGAGCCCGGGCTAGGTTTTGTTATCGTGCGTATTTCTCTGCATTGTTCGTCGTGTCCCGATGTGAGGGGGCAGGTATGACATGTACATGGGGTGGTAAATGTTATGCCACGGAGTTATGCTGTGCCATGTACATATATGTTTGTGATATGATATGATATGATATGATTTGATATGGCCATCTGATATGATATGATTTGTTACAGAGATATTCCCTACTCTGGTGTTATGCTGTGCCGTGGTGCCGATGATGGAAGGGCGACCACACTTTGTTCACCGAGTCCCATAATGGGGCCGGATATGGCATATATTTTTCTGCATACATTATCTGAGGTTTTGATCAGCATTTGATATTTTTGGATATTTTGCTCATTTTTGCACATTCTGCTCTGGTAATGACTTTACTGATTTCAGTCCATGCTTTACATACTCAGTATATTTTCTGTACTGACCCCCTTTCTTCGGGGGCTGCGTTACATGCCCGCAGGTACAGACGATTGGTTTGCTGATCCGCTCGCTTAGGACATCCACCATGTTGGTCGACAGTGCTCCTTTGTTGGAGCCCTATTTTGGTACTGACACTTTCTGTTGTATATATATATACGTTGTTCAGGGGTACGGTGGGGCCCTGTCCCGTCATATGACTAGGATATCATTCTGTAGAGGTCTGTAGACATGAGATGTGGGTTTTGTATATATGTTTTGAGTTTTTTTGTGTTTCGTGATGGCCTATCGGCCCTCGTGCATTATATCTGTTTAGAGATCTCTTCTAATCATTACCTATGTTTATTCGATTAATGTACTAAGTGGGGCTAAGGGTACGTATGGGTGCCCAACTCGGGCACCAGTCATGGCCTACGGAGTTGGGTCGTGACAAAAGTGGTATCAGAGCGGTCCTTCCTCGGAATGTCTACAGACCGTGTCTAGTAGAGTCTTGTTTATCGATGTGTTGTGCGCCACATCTATAAGCAGGAGACTACAGGGCATTTAGGATGTTACCTTTCTTTCATATCTAAGATCATGCGATAGAGCCCATCCATAGGACATGAAATTCATTTTTCTAACATTTGATTTCAGCTAAGGAACGATATCGATAGAGGAATGCGATGGATGATATTGGGAGCTACATAATATACGGGTAAGTAAAGGTATGAAAGCGATATGTTGAGTAAGGTGTTGAGTTTGAAATGTAAAGTTGAAAATTTAAAGGAAAGTAGATAGGAAAGTGCAATAAATGAGTTTGAGGTAGACACATGAGGTAAGTCCATTATTTTCATACGGTTATTGATATTGAAAGCTCTGTGTGACTGTGATATAAGGTGATATAAAAAAAATATATATGTTGGCCCTGTGAGGCATTGCTGCTATCTTCTGCGTGCAGGTTTTGAGATAGTACAAAATACAGAGGAAACTATTCCCAATTATTTTTTTGAGAATGGAACAAAAGCAAGGAAGAGACTGAGACATACATTTAGAAGATGTCTTAGAAGTTGATATCGATAGGGTAAAATTTATAACGTTGGACTAAAACTGAAAGAGATTCCCTCTATGTTTTCGGTAAAAGGAGTACCATTTTTACTTGGAGAATCATAATTCGAAAGAGAATTTCGGTTGGAAGGAAAAGTGTCCAGCGATTGAGTTTCATTCTTGCTGGAAAGTACAAAACCCTCAGCTGTTATTTGAGGACTAGAAAAACATTGTTCACGACTCAAGACCATGTGAGTCAAGTACTAGGAAGTACTCTGATGCTTAGTGGATATTAGTTCCTTTCTGGTGGAGGTTGGAAAAATGTTTTATGGGGACATCTTATCAGTTCCTAGTCGACTAATTGGAGGTGTAACTTGTGAATGGAAAAACATAAATTTGTAGGCGATTCAAGGTCACATGTTTCATGTGGTGGAAAAATGCTGGGGTGATTCATTAGGGCCTGCGATACGGAGGGATGATTTAGACAAAGGTTGAATACGTTTGCCTCACCAACTAGAATTAACCTGTAGCAAGAATTGTGAGGAAGGTGAAGAAGTGTTATACGAGTAGGGTATACTGTGAATATACGAGAATCGTTATGGAAATAAGTAAAGCTTAGTAAGGAAGCAATTACAAGATATGGTCGTGAGTAAGATTAGGAGTTAGTATCGGGTACACGATAAGGATGAAAGCTCATGAGGCAGAAAAGGGTATTATGTATATGTACCTCCATATTGGAAAATAGTGGGATACCTAGAGGAGAAAGAACAGAAATTACAAAACAACCGAGGCATTATGAAATTATTAAAGGAACAAGTAGTATCCATTGGGAAAAACTGTGATAACAAAATGTGAAACATGTGTCATCAAAGTATAAGTGCCCCGAATGGAGAATCGGACACGGCCATAAGCACTAGTGACGTACTGATTGGGATGAATTGAATGTAGCTTCGACTAAACTACTACATTAGTTATATGACTCGAGTACCAGTACTTGGACTAGATTGTGTACTATTCATCGAGAATACTAAGCAACCCATGGTTGTACTAAGGTTTCTTATAGAGGCAACCTAAAGTATAGATGTTCTAATAAAAGGTGTAGACATGGTGCGGTATGTTAAATATGTTAAAACAGAATCATTTGCGCATGAATAGTTGAAAATGAACAGAGGATGACATGGGTACACCCTAAAGGGGGAAGTGGACAAGAGAAATACAAGCGTAAGAGAAAATCAACTGATGCTATCATATATATATGGGAACGCTTACACTCCAAACGAGATCTTATAACAGATGGATGGATCTCGAGGCTAATAATAAATAGATATAAGCTGCGGTATCTGAGACCGTGTGAAGAATCATTGGTAGAGACCTTGATAGATGGTGCGATCACTACCCTCGGGAATCTGGTAGTCCAGGACGAAAGATAGTCACGCACGAAAGCAAAAAGTAAAGATTAAGGATCAAAAAGGGTAAAACAGTAATTGTAAAAGATGGATGTGTTACGAAAGTGTCTCAGAATCTGTTAGATCTCGACTCGCTCCCAATAATGTAATAAAGGTAAAATGAGGAAATGGATGCGATTATATCAACATTAACGTACCCAATTCCATCAAAGTTATGAGGTTAAGCGTGCTCAGGTGGGAGCAATTTTAGGATGGGTGACCCCCTGAGAAGTATGCAAGAATTCTATATATTCAGACGTAAGACACAAATGAGAGGCTAGAGTAACTTAAGGGAAAACTAGAGTTTATGGAATGGCTATAAACCGTAAGAGGCCGCGTAAGACGATGTAGACTAGGCTGGTGAAGAGACAGAAAGTACATCACAGCTCTAGAACAACGATAGGCTTGAACATCGTTTGGAGCTATTTTGTAGTCTAGTTGATAGTGAATATATACATATATATATATATATATATATATATATATATATATACGATGTAGACTAGGCTGGTGAAGAGACAGAAAGTACATCACAGCTCTAGAACAACGATAGGCTTGAACATCGTTTGGAGCTATTTTGTAGTCTAGTTGATAGTGAATATATACATATATATATATATATACATATATATATATATATATATATATATATGAATGTGTAGGATGTCCCACGTACGATTATATCAGTAGACATGTGAGTTCCAACAACTGGTGTCACAGTAAGGAAGGCATTAACCACGCTAGGGTACCAAAGATCGAGCGACAATAAGAATAAAAGGTACAACTGTTGCAACGTACTCTACTATTATTTGACTGTAGGTTAAATTGGAGATTTTAGTATAGCGATATTTGGGAAATAAAGAGGGTAAGTAGATAGAAAACAAAGAGATCAAACTATTAGAAGGAGGTGAAAAGTAAGGAAACCTCAGTAAGTGAAACTCCCGAGAGAAATCACCAGCAAGGCGCGAGACCATATTATATTAGGCCAAAGAGGGATCACAATATTCTCAAGTACCAAAAAAGGAAACCCATAACGGGGAGGACTCGTGTAAGACCTAGTAGTTCGAGTATATTTTCAATTCTCAGGAGAACCAGTGATGGAATGGGCAGTTAATACAGCATCGCCGAGAGGGAAGTTTATTTCCTACCTTAAGGCGAGAAAAATGATCAGAAAAGGTTGTGTTTATTACCTGGTTCGCATACAGTATTTGGAAGCGGAAGCGCCAACCCTTCAGTCAGTTCCCGTAGTTAATGAATTCTCATATATATACCCAGACGAGCTTCCAGGCCTTCCTCCCGAACGCGAGATAGACTTTACCATAGATGTGCTGCTAGATACCCATATGATATATATTCCTCCATACAGAATGGCATCTGCAGAATTAAAAGAGCTGAAGGAGCAGTTAAAAGACTTACTGGAAAAAGGCTTCATCAGACCAAGTACTTCACCTTGGGGAGCCCCGGTATTATTTGTGTAAAAAAAAGATAGGTCGCTGTAGATGTGTATTGATTACAGGCAGCTGAATAAGGTAACCATTAAGAATAAACACCCCCTTCCCAGGATTGATGATTTATTTGATCAGTTGGAGGGTGCTAAGTGGTTTTCAAAAATAGACTTGCGATCGGGTTATCATCAGGTGCGGGTAAGAGAATCAGATAAACCAAAGACAACATTCTGGACCCAATATGGCCATTACGAGTTTAGAGTGATGTCTTTTGGCCTGACAAATGCTCCAGCGGTATTCATGGACCTGATAAATCGGGTATTTAGACCATTCTTGGATATGTTCATGATTATATTTATTGATGATATTCTGATTTATTCTCGGTCAGAAGCAGAGCATGCAAATCATCTGAGAGCGGTACTTGTAGTACTCTGACACCAGAAACTATATGCTAAATTTTCCAAATGTGAATTTTGGTTGACTTCTATGGCACTTCTGCCATATATTGTTGGGGCTGATGGTATTCGAGTAGATACACTGAAGATCGAGTTCGTAAAGAACTGGCCTAGGCCGACGACACCTACAGAGGTACGCAGCTTCTTGGGATTAACAAGTTATTATAGGATATCTGTAGAGAAATTTGCTTCAATTTCAGCACTACTGTCAAGATTAACTCAGAAGGGAGTCAAATTCTAGTGGACTCGTGCCTGTCAACGAACCTTTCAGTTATTGAAAGAGAAGTTGACTACAGCTCCAGTTCTAACTTTTCCAGATGGACCAGATAGGTATGTTATTTATTGTGATGCTTCGGGTGTAAGAATAGGTTGTGTTTTAATGCAGCATGGTAAAGTTATAACTTACGCTTTTCGGCACCTTAAAAGCATGAAAAAAAGGGATAAGGAATGAGCATGATTAAAAGGATAACAATAAGAGGAACCGCCCGAAGTATGAAGACACCCCATGAGGTTAGTTTAACATTCGAGAACGAATGTTCAAAAGGGGAGAAGAATGTTATAACCCGTATTTTGCACATTAGGATATTTTGGAAATAATGGTAACAAGTCAAGGACAAGGCTATATTTGATCTTGTTGGATACAAAATTCTTATGACTAAATTGAAATTTCAACTTGGAAATATTATAAAAGGTGAGGGGCAAAAATTGGAATTTCTCATAGAGAATGTTATGTCCCATATTTTATACGGTTGGATGTTTTAGGGTAGCTGTGGTAAAGTTAAGGGAATGACCATCTTTCAAAATTTATTTAATATACAAGTTGGATATGAATATTATTTATGATCATTAATAGTGTGGAAATAATGGAAAAGGCAAAGGGCAAAAAGGAAAGTTGGCAAAGTGGCCTATGGTAATATTGTGGAAGGCTAGGGGTAAAATAGGAATTTCATAAAGTCTTCAAGAAGATTCATGTGCCCCCCCCCCACATGCCACGTGGCAGCCCGTGATTGGAGGAAAGGGGTGTGTTGGACCAATGAGATCTTGACACGTGTCACCACTTAGGTCTTGACATGTGTCGCCACTTAGGACTTGACACGTGTCACCACTTGGGGGATGACATGTGTCACCCCTAAAGTAGTATATATATATATATATATATGAGTCTTATGACTCATTAATTTCCACACTCATCTAGAGTGTTCAAGAGCAAGGAAAACGAAATTACAAGAAAAAAAAAAGAGAAGAGAAGAGAAATTAAGGTAGAAAGAAGGAAAGAGCTACGGTTTTGGGAGGAGAAAAAGGTAAGTTCTCCAATTCCGTTCCAAGAATTAATTATATGAGTTATACCATGATGTTATGAAGATATTAGTAATGAAATTTTATGGTTTGAAGCAGCCCAAAACGTTACCAAACAGCCAATAAGTTTCAGATGCGCTAAAGGAAATTCTGAGGCGAGTTTTGGCGAGTTTTGGTGAATTTCGGGAAAGGTAAGGTTTTATCTTTCAATTTAACTTTATGAGGATGTTATGAAGTATATTACATGTCTTAATATATGATGGAAGTGTAAAAAATGTAAAAGGATGCTTGACGTTAGAAACAAACTAAATGGAAGTCGTAGTAGTTAAATCGAAGTCGCGTAGTGTGTTGTTTGGTGGTGCTGCAGTTTGGTGGTGGTTTAATTGCGTGTTGCAGGGCTGTAAAGTACTCAAAAATGGATGTGGGTGCTGCTGGTTGCAGCCACACGACCCTCCATTTGGTATGATTAAATATTTTACGAAATAAAGGTTAAAAACTCTACTTTGGTATCGTAGTTTTGAACGAGTTATTTGGAGCTTGTATTGTGTAAATTTGAAGTGATTTACTTGTATACATGCTGCTGGCTGTTGTTTTTGGTATGGTTGTTGACATGATGGCCGAGTTGAGAACTCGGGGATGTTGAAGTTATAGGGGAGATGCTGCCCGATTTTCGGTAGATTCGGAGCTAGTAATGAATAGTTGAGGGAAATGAATAAGGAAAGGACCTCTATGGAGACTTGGTTGTAGAGTTGGAATTGGAAAGTGAAAGGTTATTAACCTTAGTATTAATTTCATGTTAAATAGGTTCAAGAGACGACGAGGCGAGCATATTTAAGAGTAATCCGTAAGAGGTATGTAAAGTCTATCCTTTCTCTTCTTTTGGCATGTCTTTGTCATAAGTATGTAAAGTCTATCCTTTCTCTTCTTTTGGCATATCTTTGTCATAAGTATGTAAAGCTTATTCTTTCTCTTGGTATGTTTTGGCATAAGTACGTAAAGTTAATCTTTCTATGGTATTTATGAAACAAAAATATGTCTTTTATATAATTTCAAATAAGTTCCTATTCCTAGAGCCACTAGGATGGCCAATTTCTTGATTTTCGAAAGGTATTTTATTATGCTTTGATACATGTATATGATTCTAGAAGATTTATTTTGATATAATCCAGGGTAACTTTCGAAAGGTAATTGACATGACTCTTGTCTCGATTTTTACATGATAGCTCATTCTGATTATTTCATCGAGTCTTAAATATGATTTAATTTGCATTAGTTTCTCACTACTCCACTCGTGGATACCCCAATGCTTCCTTCACCGAGCCCGGGCTAGGTTTTGTTATCGTGCGTATTTCTCTGCATTGTTCGTCGTGTCCCGATGTGAGGGGGCAGGTATGACATGTACATGGGGTGGTAAATGTTATGCCACAGAGTTATGCTGTGCCATGTACATATATGTTTGTGATATGATATGATATGATATGATTTGATATGGCCATCTGATATGATATGATTTGTTACGGAGATATTCCCTACTCTGGTGTTATGCTGTGCCGTGGTGCCGATGATGGGAGGGCGACCACACTTTGTTCACCGAGTCCCATAATAGGGCCGGATATGGCATATGTTTTTCTGCATACATTATCTGAGGTTTTGATCAGCATTTGATATTTTTGGATATTTTGCTCATTTTTGCACATTCTACTCTGGTAATGACTTTACTGATTTCAGTCCATGCTTTACATACTCAGTACATTTTCCGTATTGACCCCCTTTCTTCGGGGGCTGCGTTACATGCCCGCAGGTACAGACGATTGGTTTGCTGATCCGCTCGCTTAGGACATCCACCATGTTGGTCGACAGTACTCCTTTGTCCGGAGCCCTATTTTGGTACTGACACTTTCTGTTGTATATATATACGTTGTTCAGGGGTACAGTGGGGCCCTGTCCCGTCATATGACTAGGATATCATTCTGTAGAGGTCTGTAGACATGAGATGTGGGTTTTGTATATATGTTTTGAGTTTTTTTGTATTTCGTGATGGCCTATCGGCCCTCGTGCATTTTATCTGTTTAGAGATCCCTTCTAATCATTACCTATGTTTATTCGATTAATGTACTAAGTGGGGCTAAGGGTACGTATGGGTGCCCAACTCGGGCACCAATCATGGCCTACGAAGTTGGGTCGTGACATGACCCATGCTTAGGTGTTTAGAAATCATGTCTTAGGTTTATTTCGGGGAAACTCGGGAACTTGCAAGCATGTTGTTATTCTTACATTGATCATCCATACCTTGTGGCCTTGGTTATTGTTATTTTCTATTAATATTGAGCATTTTGGCCTTAGCCTAAGCTTCGACTAGTGTTGTCATAGCCTTGTCATAGTTGGAGCTTTTTAGGCCTTGCTTTTTCTACGACGCTGATTCGGACGATTTAGCTCCATGTAGACTGGAATGTTAGATTTGGGTCTAGTAGTTTGAGCCTTAGATCAGGCGTTGCCTCATCTTGACGACCTTCTACACTCTTTCCCCTCTTATTATGGCACGTTCGAGGATGATTTGAGCTTTTGGGCCTCGCTTGGCGATTCAGGAATGTGTTGGGTCAAGCTTGGAGAGTTGGATTGATTACCTAAGGGTGGATGGCGTTTCATAGTAGCTTTTGACCATAGCTTGATTTGGACACTCTCAATAGCTACATTGATACTTTTGGGCAGGCATCCAGATTCAAGGTCTGGCCTCGACTATATTAATATCTTAGACGACCATCTGAATTCATGTTTCGGCCTCGATCCCATTGGTACCCTTAAAGAGAATCTAGTTTAAGGTCCGTCCTCTATGATTTCGGACTCTATTGGTTTATGTTAAGGTTCTGGTACTACATTCTCCATCTTTTGAATTTGCGAGTTCCATTCTCTGTAGTTCTAGCTATTTTGTGTGCCCGTCGAGCTTATGAGGGTTTTCTCGGATTTTTGTTTAAACTTGCGCATGAGTGTACCTTTTGGGTTTATGGGGGCCCAGTTAGGTGTAGTTAGTTTGTAGATTACCTTATTTAGTTCTTTCTACACTTGTGTGCATTACTTTACTTTACTTTAGACTTTTGTTCTTGACCTCCGTTCTGATCTATTCCTTCTTTTCATATTGCCTTTACTTTTCAAGCTCAGTCGGCCTATAATACCTACTGGGTACCTATTGTTTTGGTACTCATACTACACTCTGCATCTATTTTTGTGATGCAGGTCGGAGCACCAGTTACCAACGCTGATTCGGGCCAGCTACAGTCTGCACCAAAGACGAGGGTGAGCACTTGACGTTTTGGAATCTTTCTGTCTCTATTTGTACATATTTGACTTGTCTTTTATTTTTGAGACGATCTTTATTTTCGTGGTCTACTTTTGAGACTTATATCAGTATTTTGTAGCAGTTCTGTACTTGTGACTTCCAGGTTCTTGGAGAAATCTGATATTTTCCTGTATATATGTTATTCGTTGTGTTTCCGCTTATTCCTGTTTTTCCTATTATTGTTTTAGTATTATTTAGTTTCTCCCCTTAATCTCATTACTCGCAGTTCCGGTGTACAAATTGTGTTTTCTACTGGTGGGTTATAGTAGGTATTATCATGATTCGAGAGGTCTGGTCGTGACATATATATACACTGGACGACTTAATTACGCAATAGATTTTAATTTTCTTTTACATTTGGTATCAACATGTCTGTTCAAAGACTATTTACGTTTGTTTAAGGGTATTCTAAACTTTTCACCTACACCAAATAGCAACGTGTAATTTACCCTAGAATTGAAGAGCCGCCGCAACAAAGCATAAGGAAAATCTCTCTCCTCTCTCCTCTCTCCTCTCTCTCACTCTCTCTATCTCGTTAATAGAAGCCTAGTCTCATCTGGAAACAACATTTGCTTTCCTTTCAAGGTATTTCTATACGGTTGCAGTTCATCTTTGTTTTTCAATTTCGGTGAGTTAATTTTTTCAACTTTTTCCTGTTCACAGAATGTAGAATTTTGTTTAATCTTTCTTCATTCAAATATATTGAAATTTTAACAAGTGTTCTTTTCTGGGCCAGCTCTTCCTAGCAGCGTTTGATCTTTCTCTCTATCTCTCATCAGATGCAATCTCTTTAGACTACATTCCAATTTTGATGCAATGTTATCTCGGGCGTTCTATGTAGCAATTGATACAAGATATTATTTTAGTTCTGTTTTCTTTTCCTTCTATTTATGATTTTCGATGTTCTAGTTCGTATATAATTTGGTCACTGTCTTCAATAATGTAATTAGATCATTTAATTAACATCTAGAAATGCATTTTGAAGTTGTGATTTTAATGTTCTCATGCAGTTGGATCATCATCATCATCATAACAATGCATTTGTTTTCTCTTCGACAATATAGCTTCACAAATTTAACAAATTTATAAATATTAAACCATTCAATTATTAATTTGTTATGTTAAGTGTAACACTCTATATTATTCTATCCTAGATTAAGTTTGAAACGAGTGCACAAGGAAAATTGGCCGCTGGAGCTCGCCATCACGTTTGGCGATTTGCCAATACTATTGGGCGACACGCCAAGTTCCCCCCTGAAGCTCGCCAAAATGTCCTAAGAAGTTTACTCAGGGATCAAAGACTTTTATCAAGGCGAAGGAGGATTTGGTGACCCGCTGAACGGGTTCTACGAGCTGGAGGACCTTGCCAAAAAGTTCAGAGAGTTTTGCTCAGAAACAAGGCCTATTGGCGAGACAGGGGAAGGGAACGGCGACTCGTCGATTTGGTTGGCGAGCTATATCGACCTCACCAAAGATTTCAGAGAAAATCTCTTCAGAGTTCGAGGACGTTTTGCGAGCAAGGCTAGGAGATCCGCGACTCGCCGATCAGGACGGTGAGCTCGACCGATCTCGCCCACTGGGCCCTGTCATTTATTTTAAGTTTATCTTGGTCTTTTTCAACCTTTTTCAAACTTAACTCAAGCCATTTTGGGACTAGAATTAAACCCTTATCAGTACCCAACAAAGTCTTTCTCTCATTAACACAAAAAACCTTTTGAGAACATGAATTAGAGAGAAGGAGAAGAGCTAGGGCTTAACAGTTTCAAGCCAAAACATCGAGTCTCACCTAGATAATCTTCATCCCAGGTATGTAAGGCTATCATAACATTGGACTAAGTTCGTCCTCGTGCCCTACACCTCTATATAGTCAAGTTGAGTTTCAAATTTGAATTTTCAGTTTCAATAATGCAAAATTCTCAACCGATTTATATAAATTACATTGAGTTCTTATATGTATATTAAATTTTACATTGATAATTTTCATGAATTGGATTTTTGGGTTTATGAATTCTTGTTTGCATTCACATGAACCCTAATTGAGTTTTGCATTTAATATTTTATGCATTGTTTTGAGTAACGAATAATTATTTTCATCATATGATTGAGAAAGAGTTGAGCACGAGTTAAGTCAAGTTTGAGAAGTCACTTAACCATTATTTTGAGCACGAGTATTTATATAAATGATTGAGCTTTAATTCACTTAAATATATATTTTTAGATTTAGTTGAGAAGCAAATTCATATTTTTATGTATCCATTGAGTTGAGATCACATCCTATGAAGAGAAGAGATGAGTCGAGTTGAGCTAAGTCCAAAAGAGACTAAATGAGCAATTGAGCAAATACGCTTGCTTGAGTTATAAGCATAATAAATTATATTTTGGGAGTAGTACTAAGCACTAATTTGGATAAGAGTATAGTACAAATCGAACCCCATAAACTACGTAGCCAACGTAGGATAGGATCGTACGGTTCATTCAGGTGACTCCCCATTATCCCAAAAGAGGACTTTTATTGGATCCAGAGATGAGTTTGCGTCCCTTACCCTGACAAGGTATTGGACGGTTGTGGCAACGACAGCAGTTCGTTGTATCATCACATAGCTCATAAATGATGATTGTCGGTTAGTGAAACTCCCCAAGAAGTAAAGTGTTATATTTTCATATACTTAGTTGTATTTATTATTTCCTGCATTTTTAAAGCACTGTCTTTTATTATATTGCCTACTTATTTGAGTTGAGCTATTTTAAGAGTTGAGTATCCTGATGTAAGTTTTCTTTTTGGCCATTTTACATACTTGTACATTCCATATACTGACGTCATTCGACCCGCATCATTTTATGATGCAGATACAGGTGTTAGGGATCATCAACAGACGAACCGTTGAGGATCTATCTTCCATAGCTTTGGTGAGACCTCTTTGCATTCAGAGGATCTTCTTCATTATCAGCTTTATGTTGTTTCATTATTTAAGATGGTCATGGGCTTATCTCGACACCTTCAATTGGTAGAGGTTTCATAGACTGAGTAGAGTGAAGCTATGTTGAGCCTTTCAGAATCTGTTTTGAAAAATACGACTTTCATTATTGAGTTATAATATTGACTTACATTTTTATATGAGTACTTTAAGTTAAAGTTATTATTTTATATGAGTGCTTTAAGTTATTTTTAGCTCCCTCCATATCAATCTTCTGCCAGTGGAAGGCTAGAGGATTCAACATATCAGAAATACTCCAAGTATGTTTCTTATTGCTCAGACCTATTTTCTTTTATACCCCTTTTAATCCTTTTTTCCTTTATGTCAACGATGAGGGATATTTTGCCCTTGATTTTTTTTATTTTTCATTTATAGCACCACATTGACAACAAACAGGATGATTAACTCCTCTCTTTTTGACATTGTAAGTGGAACATATGGAAGGCAAAATACAGGCCTCAAAAATCCGAGTTGAGCTAAAGCTGTATTCAGAGCAATGGAGTTTGGCTCATGAAACAACCATTCATGATTCAATCAATGGCATTAGCTTTGACTTCAGGCAGTGCAATATCATTTTTTTTTTGCTTCCCCTTTATGGCAAATGGAGAGACTATTGCTATAAAATTTTGAGTAGAAAGTAGCATATTCTACTTTTGATTTCAATCCTTTCTCAGTTTCATCTTCTAATAAATAACCAAGTATAGTAACTTAATAGACTAACACTGGGGATATAGTATGATCCTAGTTTAATATGATGAAATTCAGCTAGTGGGGACGATTGTGTATGATCCTCGATACAGTGGACAACATATGTAATTGGCAAAGGAAGACGATGTTTTTTCACAATGCATCAATTATATGTTGATGTTTGGAAGACTAGCATTTTACTCCAAATCTCAAAATGAACTTCTTCATGATAGGAATACTAGCACCTTTACCTAAACAGGAATGGATTAGACTAATCAAGAAAGACGCGAAACTAAAGAGGAATCAAGGTGGTCACACGATACTTATGTTCCCAACTCTATACAGAAAGTTGCTTGAGTAGCTAAAGTTAATTGACCATAATTTCTTTGCATTGTGAGAAGGCAGATTCTGCTCATGTTGCAAAAGTGAAGTCACCTAAGTTATAACCTTAACTTTATCTATAATAAATACTTTATTCAATCTTTGAAATTCAACAGCTACTATATTAATATGTATTTAGTTTTTATTCATTTTATTTACCATTTGTTTGCCCTCATGTATCCTTTTCTAAAAGCAAGTTTTAAATACATGAAATCAGTAATAAAATCATTTTCATCATTCATAACAATACCATGCTTTTTTCAACAGATAAATCACTTCATGATTCAATGGAAACTCGATTCTTATCTATAACTTCAGAGAAACTAGTGCTCCATCCGTTTCAATTTTTTTGTCATACTTTGATTTTTAGTCTATTTAAAAAAGAATTACACTTTCTTTACACCAAACATCCAACATGATGCCCATAAACTTTCTTTATTCTCATTGGAGAAAGACTACCGTGGCTAGGCTTTA
Source organism: Solanum dulcamara (assembly GCF_947179165.1). NCBI lineage: Eukaryota > Viridiplantae > Streptophyta > Magnoliopsida > Solanales > Solanaceae > Solanum > Solanum dulcamara. The sequence continues at coordinate 69,247,315 of NC_077243.1, read as the reverse complement.
AGCGTAAGGCAAGATACTTTCTTTATCTCACTTGCCATTAACTAGTTCAAACACAAAAGTAAACTATATACAACAACCCACGAAAACAAATTATAGCAACTCTTCTCATCTACATAAAGTACGTTGGAGAAATATGACCAATACACCACAACATGCCGAGGCAGGAGAAGATTAACCAGGATCTAATTTATAGAAAACAGAAGAAAATGATCCAGTCCATAAACTAACAGCTACAATGTACATGCCTCCCAAAAGAGAAGAAAACAAGAATGCATGGTAAAAAAAAAAACATAAAAAAGATATCTTCATGTCAAAAAAACATAAATCAAATTAAGCAGCTAACAACAAAAACTTACTTCTCAATACCGATTGGGAAAAGGCTAATACCTACCAACTAAAAAAAAATCATTATCATCCAAAACATGAACATCTTTTTCCCCAATAAAGTTTTCCCGTCCAATTTCCCCAACAATCTTCACAAACGCCTCTCTCTTAGCCTTTGTAAGTGGAACATAGGGAAGGCGAAAGACAGGCCTCACAATTCCGAGTTGAGCTAAAGCTGTATTCAGAGCAATGGGGTTTGGCTCATGAAACAACCATTCAACCAATGGCATTAGCTTTGAGTTCAAAACAGGGTTCTTTCCTCCAAACATAAGTTCACGCATCAGACCAGGAACCAAGTTGCCGGTGACAGAAATAACTCCTGTAGCACCATGATACCACCTTGAGTCATGGCATTCATCATCATTCCCACTCCACACGACCAAACCATTACTTGTATACTGCTCCACTCTATCATTTCCAACACACTCTTTGACACCAGCAAGGTTAGGGCTCTTTGCTAATGTCTGTATTACACGTGGGGGAATGTCTTGACCAGTTCGTGATGGCACATTATAAATGATAGTAGGGCCCATAGGGAGTACACTGTTAAAGTGAGAAATCAAACCCTCTATGGAGGTCTTCCCATAATAGGGATTAATGTGAAGAGCTGCATGCATACCTACAGCAAATCCTTGTTCTGTCGCATGGATTGCTTCACTCGTGGAGTTGCTTCCTGTGTTTCCAATGACTTTGATTGATCCACCAAAACAATTGATTGTGTGACCAATGAGCATGATGTGTTCATCCCAGGTCATCAATTGACCTTCACCTGTAGTGCCACCAACAATCACACCCTCGACGCCATTTTCGATTTGCAAATTTACTAAGGCGTCATAAGCCTCAAGATCGAATCTTCCATCTGGTAGATATGGAGTTTTGATTGCAGTAATCAATCGAAGTGCTTTTATGTCGTCGGCAAACGTCCTGCATAAGAGAAAGTTAAATGAATTTATGTTAACATTGTGTGTGCATGCATCTCTTGTAAATTTCCTTGATGCTGATATTCACTTATTAGCTGTTTGTTTTAACTACAAGGGAAATGTTTATTCATTTCCAATGCATGTATCATTTATTGCTGCCTACAAGGAAAATGCAGATCCATTTCCAATGCACGTATCATCGATTGCTGCTAATAGCTCATCAGAACAAGATGATAATGAATGTCCCATTTTGTTGACACAGCAATACCTAAGCATTCAATATACTAGATAGTTCCTAATACTGTTTATTCACAGAAGACTGACAGTATGAAATCAAAAACTGACCTCATTACAAGGCTAGGAATAACATGTCAAACAGATGAACAATTCATCAAATTACACACATAAATAGATGATGAAACTATAATCAAGGAACCACCGGTGCCTTCTAATCTCTTATTCTGGTTTATTAATTTGATAAAATTATTGGGTTTGGCTTACCTATCGATTGGAAACATAGGTACCATAAGACTTGTGATTTTGGGTCGTGACAATTTGGTATTAAAGTAGGCAAAAGAGTTTTGACAGTTCAAAATCGCATGATTAGGAGATAACCAATCTTATCCAAGAATAGCATCAAATTCTACCATATCTAAGACCTTCAAATCCGCCTGAGTATCATATCTCATCAAAGTAACTACACAGGACCGATGTACCACTACAGAATCTCCATCAGGAGTAGAAACATGTACATGCAAATCAAGTGACTCACATTAACATGTGCAAACTCAAAGCAAAGTATGTAGACACATAAGAATAGCTAGTGCCTAGATCAAATAATATTGTAGCCGACCGATGACAAACTAAAATAATACCTGTGATAACATCTGAAGCCTATGCCTCTACCCTACTTAGAAAAGCATAACACAAGGCACGACCGCTCTCAGACTTAACACGACGGGAAAGGAATCCACCTCTGCCCCGTATGAGAACCACCTCTACCACTCTGTGCACCTCCCCTAATCGAAGGTTGTGTAGCCCTACAGGTCAAAGCATGAGAACCCTGATGTGAACCATTACGTCTGTCCTGGGGCAATTTCTCACGAAATGTTCATTGTTCACCACACTCAAAACAACCCCTACCGACATAGACTAATGCGAGGAACCTGAATACCCTCCACAGCCTAAAGGCCTGGATGATGAGCCCTATGAAGTATATATTGAACTGGAAGTACTATGCCCAACATAATCATATTCGGACGACGACATGAATGGGTTTGTTAGACTGAGGGTGATAACCCCTCCCTGAGTAACCTCGGCTCATACCATAATCACCTGCCTAACAGGCCATTTTGCCCTTACACTGAATCAATTTTAACTCTTTGGCAGCATCTACCACTTTTTGAAATGGAACCCCAGAATCAAAAACATGATAAACTCCCATGCAAATCAAAATAATCAATCATTTGACAAACCTTCTCACTCTCAATGGGAAGTATCATCAAAGCGTGCCTAGCCAAGGCATGAAATTTAGTCTCATACTTAGTAACTTTCATATCCTCCTGCTCTAATCCCTCACTATGTGTAACAAACTTATACAGAAACACCTGAGTAAATTTAGCCGATGAAAGTGGAGGTGATACGACTGCCTACTATCAATATAATCCATCCACCATTGATTGGCAGGGCCAATCATCTAAAATGTTGTGTCAACTACACTAATCCAAGATTGTGCAACCTGTCATGACAATTGATTATAAACTCATATGCATCCTCACTCAAGTCACTAGTGTAGGACGGAGGATTCAACATCTTAAACCTTTCGATCATCTTTTGCTCATCAACGCCCATGATTAGTATATTAGCCAAATGTGGTGCAACACCATATTATCTAAACGAGGAGCTAGAACAGCAGTTGGCTAAGTCCCTAGAGTTTGAAAACCTGAAGCAAACATCTACTGTGGAGTATGACCTCCAGCACGAGCCTGTGAACCATCAAATGCAACAGGCAATATTTTCGCATGAGTCAACCCCTCAAGAAATCCCAACATACGAACCAAAGTATCCTGAATCACTAAAGCGAAAATAAAACCAACCGGAGCCTGAATTGGTCCATACTCTTAAACATGATCCGACCTATCCTGTCCATCACTAATGACTTAAGTGAGGATGCATATGAATTTATAATTAGTTTTCATGAGAGGTTGCACAACCTTGGATTAGTGGAATCCCACAGAGTTTACACAACATTTCAGATGATTGGCCCTACCAAGCAATGGTGGAAGGATTATATTGATAGTAGGCCAGTTGGATCACCTCTACTTTCTTGGACTTAGTTTACTCACGTATTTCTAGATAAGTTTGTTCCATGCAATGAAAGGGATAAGTTTGAGGATTACAACAGGAGGGTATGTCAGTTACTGAGTATGAGACTAAATTTCATGCCTTGGATAGGCACGCTTTAATGATACTTCCCACCGAGAGTGAGAAGGTTTGTCAAAGGATTGATGATTTCGACTCGCATGGTAGTTTAATAGGTTTTCGCTTCTGGGATTCCATTTCAAAAAGTGGTAGATGTTGTCAAGGAGTTAGAGATGATTTAGCATGAAGGATTTGAGCTGCGTGAGAGCAAGAAGGCTCTTCAGGCAGAGCGATTATGGTGGAGCTCCACCTAGGTTCCAAGGTTACTTAAGGAGGGGTTATCACCCTCAGTCTAGCAGACTGATTCATACCACTATGCCAGCCTCCAATGTTGATTATGTTATGCATAGTACTTCTAGTTCGATACAGACTTCATAGGGCTCATCATCCTGACCTTTAGGCCATGAAGGGTATGTTGGTCATTTAGGTTCCTCGCATCAAGCTATGCCCCATAGGAGTTGTTTTAAGTGTGGTGACATGGGATATTTCATAAGAGATTGTCCAGGATCAGACATTGTAGTTCGTATCAAGGTTCTCATGATTTGACTTCTAAAGATGCACAACCTCCGATTAGGAAAGGTGCACAAAGTGGTAGCGATGGTTCTCATATGGGCTGAGGTGATTTCCATTCCGGCCGGTGTGGTGGTCATGGAGATTCATAAGCTAAGGGCAGCCGTGCCCAATGTTATGATTTTTCAAGTAGGCCAAAGGCATAGGCTTCAGATATTGTTATCACGGGTATTATTCCAATTTTTCATCGATCGGCTATAGCATTATTTGATCTAGGCTCTACATATTCTTATTTATCTACATACTTTGCTTTGAATGTGGATATGTTATGCGAGTCACTTGATTTGCCTGTACATATTTTTACTCCTGTTGGAAATTCTGTAGTGGTATATCGGTAGTGTGTAGTTACTTTGATGAGATATAATACTCAAGCAGATTTGAAGGTCTTAAATATGGTAGACTTTGATGTTATCCTTGAAATGGATTGGTTATCTCCTTATCACGCGATTTTGAACTGTCATAACTCTTTGATTACTTTGATACCAAAATGTCAGGATCCAAAAACAAAAGTCGTTATGACACCAATCTGGGTGGTATTTTAGTTTTTCTGCATTACATTTTGTGAAAGATTTAAGTGTTCATGATATTTTACGTGTCACTTAATTTTCCACTTGGTTTATTAAATTGAATCGATGAAATCATTAGGATTGACTTACCTATTAGTTGAGAACATAGGTGTCATCACGACTTGTGTTTTTGGGTCATGACAGCAACATGTTTTACAAACATTAAATCTGTCAACTACAAATTGTGTTATCTAATACAATTAAGTCAATTCTGTGTTTAGCATACTTATTTTCGCAAGTAAAATTAGTGAATATACTGCATTCTTTCTTCTATCATCTCCAATAACCTGTGATTTTTCCAAACCTTTTTGCCACTTCATTTCAATTATACAAAATTAATCAAGTTGTCATGTAGTCTTGTCTGGCATACCCAAACAAGAACCACAAGAAGTGGCAATATCCAATACGCAGAAGTGTGCACTTTCAACCATTCAATTGAGCAACACCTAACTAATGTGATTTCCTCAAACCAATTGAAAAAAAATAAGAATACGGAAGGAAAAGAAGAAGAAAAAAACTTGTTTATGTACGATATCACATTTAATCCCGAATCAACTCTGTAAGTGGATATTACCTATTTTTAACTTCATTACTGCGCATTGGAAGGTGGAAACTTGGAATTACTGCTGCTCTTGGCGACTTCCATATTGCATTTCTCCTACTAACAAACAGTATCAATTCACAGAACAGAAATTAACAACTTGATCACCATTTGCAGGGAATAAAACGATAAGGCACAAAATTCTGTTGATCTCCAGCAACATACATACCTCTTTGTAGTTCCGGCAGATTCAACGTAGAAATGGCAGCAACTTGTAATTGAGGATGACATTTCTTAAAAATGGCCAACGGCGAGAGGGAAAAGAGGAGCACGACGAAGAGGCTTAGGGTTTTATGGCGGTAGTTTTTGTCTTGAAATTTTGTTGTTTCTATTTTTTATTTTACTTATTATATAAAAGAGTTGAAGCTGATCAAAGGCATTTCAGTCATTCACGTGTTTGTAGGCTTTGAATATTTCAACAAAACACGTTGCTAATTTACTTGGCTCATTTTATTTTTCTTAGAGAGAGACTATGTGGCCCCTCTTTTTGTTGTTCCGGATCACTCTTTTTTTTTTCTTCCCTTCAATTATTTGTGTCAACAAAACAGGAGCCACCGTTAGATTTGCAACATGTGTCAATTAATAAAATCAATAATTCAGATTTCTTTTCTAACTAGATATTACAACAGTCAATCAAATTTTTATATAATATTTAAATATTTTAAGATCTTAATTATTGTAATAAATAATATATGTTACTCTCTTTGTCTCGAGAATTAATCACATTTTAATATATTTTTTAAATTATTAATTATTGTGATTTATAGTATATTTAATGTCATTTTTAGATAATACATATTACTTCCTCAGTCCTAATTATGTAGCACATGTGAAATTTCAATAGTTAACCAATCCCAATTTATGCGTTACATATAAAATTTTGAGAGTTAATTATATTTTAATATGTTTTTCAAATATTTTAAGTTGTTAATTATTGTGATTTATAATATTCTTAACCTAATTTTCAAATAATATATGTCACTCTCATGGTTCCAATGATGAACTACGGGTGAAATCTCAAGAGTAAATCATATTTTTTAATATATTAAAATAAATAAGATAAATAAATTAAAATAAATAAAATAATAGAAAAAATTGAAGGGAAAGAGCAAATCCGCCAATTGATCGGCTGACAAAAAGGGTTGGAGCTCCTAGAAAGAGATTTAAAAAAAAAGTTACTAAGCAATGGAAACATGTAATTGCAAACAAAATTATTTTATCATGTTATTTTTAAATTTTACAATCTTATCCAAAGTCAATCATATTTCAAATTACTCCACAAAAATAACATTCAATAAAATTTGATAAAGTAAAATTTGTGAAGAATAGAATATATGCATTAGACCTTACTCCTAAAGAGATTGTTTTTTAAAAAAATTTGACTCACATAAAAAAAAAAACATTGCAAACTACTCCACAAATGAAAATATTAACTAACACTATAATTTCAATAATTAATTAATTAATGTGAACAACGAAAATAGAAAAAAGGTCACCTCTTGAGTGAGCCCTCTCCATTTTTTTGGTATTTCATTACCTCCTTTAATTTTTCATTGAGTATCATCATGATATCTTTTTTAAATCTCATACCATATATTTAAGAAGTTTACTCTAAAAAAAGACTAAGCAGATTCCTGAATATGTAAATCAAAACATGGACTCTCCAAGAGAGAAGTACAAAAAAATAGATGATTCGGCAAATGTTTAGGTGTGCTTATAAATCAAAAATTATAAGTTAGGATCTTATTTTACCTTTTAGCTTATTTTAATTATTTTATCTTAAAATAAGAGCTTTAAAGTATTTTTTTTAAAAAAATCTTACTCAAATAATACAAAAAATATTTTAAAATTATTTTAGTCTAAAAGCCCCTGAAATAAATAAGTCAATCCAAATATGTTCTTAGACATATTATCAAACACCTTCAACATATCAATTCTTTTTTTTTTTTAATTTAAGACATAGTAGAGCTAATAAGGTGAATTTTTCTATCTACCAACAAGTGATTCTTCATCCTGTTAGGCAAAAAAAAGAGCTTCATGTATCATTTAAATATCATAAGATGATACATAACAAAAGAATTTTAAGGCTAAATCAATCTTTTAAAGTTAGCACCAAGTTTCACTTAGACACCTTAACTAAGTGATGTTCATTTTAAACACCTCATGTAGAATCCACTGTGTCATTTTGATACATTTTGCTAATATGGCAAAGTGAGTGTGATACACTCAACAATAATGCGTGAAAGGTTTTATTTAACCATTTTTTATTTTATTTTCTCTTCTTTTTCTCCATTTCTCAAGCCACCATCTCCCATCATTTTTTCAAACTTAAACTTCTTCAAATGGAGGTCAAATTTTTTATTCAAATCCGTTTTCAAGCCATATTTTTTCTTCTTCATTGTATTGCTTCTCTAAATCTACCACCACCACCTCCCTCCATAATTTTTGCTGGAAAAATGGATACCAACACTTATATTTCATATTTCTTCTCTCTTTATTTCTTCCTCTCACTCTTTTCTTTCCACCATCGCCATTAATTTTTTCACTATAGTAAAATAATTTATTTTTTTTCAGATTTAAAAATCGCATCCACCATTATTTTCTTCTCTTTGTTTTTCTTTTGATCCAACAATTATAATTATTATTACCTTATTTGTGTATTTTATAATTTTTCGGAGGAATTTATAGCATCCATCTGCTAATGTGTAATGTGTTGTCTGGTGACAAATCACCAACTCAGGAGTCCTTGAAAGCCTTGATCTACTTTCGTAATTGAAAATTCGAGGTTGAAATGTCTATATGATATTGCTCTAAAGCACATTTTTCATTTATTACAATAAATTATATTTGTTTGATACACTGTTGTCAATATAAATATTGAATATTGAAAAAAAAAGTGAGATTGATGATTAATGGCGGGGGTCATATATTTCTGTGCTACACACCATTGTAGACCCATCACACCCACCAAGAGCATACCGACATCAATTATGAAGTTAAAAGTAAATAACAAGACAATGTTCATTCAAATCGAAAGAGGCTACAAATAACGCATAATTTGTGCTCCTATTTAAAAGCACGAAATTGATAAGAGCAAATTAAATCTACGGTAAAACGTGAAAATTTAAATTTAATGAAAACCCTTAAAAACAGAGAAGAAATTAAGGGTTCAGGGGAGGCGCTGGGAAAGTTTGGAAAGAAATGAGGAAGGAGGGGTGAGGTAGTTGTGGTGGGATTTAGAAATAAGTATTTTTATTTATTATTTGTGGCTGAAATTTAATTTTTCCCTATAATGTAATTTTTTCCTTCCCTGGACCATGTCGCATAGCGGGAACTTTAGTGCACCGGACTACCTTTTAATGTATTTTTGAAATATTATTTTGCACTCAAATACCACGTGTTCTTATTTAATTAATTGTAATATCAGGTCATTCGCGAGTGTGTTACACGCACTGTATAATTTTAGCTGATTGTTAAAAAAGTGTTAAAATGACACTTGATGCTAATTTTAACATGCCACCAATGAATTTAAATACAACAACAACAACAACCCAGTGAAATCCCACATCGTGGGGTCTGGGGAGGGTAGAGTGTACGCAGACCTGACTCCTACCAATGTAGGACGGCTGTTTCCGAAAGACCCTCGGCTCAATAAAAACATAGAAAAAGGTCAGACAAGAATATTAGAATAAATAAGTAGATGACAAAAACGGTCCAAACAATAGTATAATCAAAGCACAGAAAATAGTAGATATTATTATTGGATAATAACATAAATACCATAAATAAATAAATACCATAAATAACATACATCAGAGTATAAGAAATCATAGTGCGTTAATACGCCTACGAATAAGGGGGAATAAAACCACTATGTACTAGCCTTCTACCCTAATGTGTGTCCTCCACACCCTCTTATCTAGGGTCATGTCCTCGGTAAGTCGTAAATGCGCCATGTCCTGTCTGATCACCTCTCCCCAATATTTCTTCGGCCTACCCCTACCTCTTCTGAAACCATCCATGGCCAGCCACTCACATCTCCGCACTGGTGCATCTGGGACTCTCCTCTTCACATGTCCAAACCATCTCAGTCGCGTTTCCCGCATCTTGTCTTCCACCGAAGCCACTCCTACCTTTTCTCGAATAGCCTCATTTCTAATCTTGTCACTCCTGGTATGCCCACACATCCATCTCAACATTCTCATCTCGGCAACCTTCATCTTTTGCACGTGGGAGACCTTAACTGGCCAACACTCCGCCCCATACAACATAGCTAGTCTAACAACCACTTTGTAGAACTTGCCCTTAAGTTGTGGTGGCACCTTCTTGTCACATAACACACCTGAGGCGATCCTCCATTTCATCCATCCTGCCCCAATACGGTGTGTGACATCCTCGTCGATCTCTCCGCTGTCTTGCATGATAGAACCAAGGTACTTAAAACTACTTCTCTTTTGGATGGCTTGGTCCCCGAGCCTAACTTCCGCACCAACCTCTTGAGGTGTCTCACTGAACTTGCACTCTAGGTACTCTGTCTTGGTCCTACTCAACTTAAACCCCTTAGACTCCAAGGTGCGTCTCCAGTCTTCCAGCTTAGCGTTAACTCCGCTACGAGTCTCATCGATGAGGACTATGTCGTCCGCAAAAAGCATACACCATGGCACCTCACCTTGAATTTGTCGCGTCAATCCATCCATCACCAAGGCAAATAGGAACGGGCTAAGAGCTGATCCTTGGTGCAACCCCATCATAACTGGGAAGTGTTCTGAGTCCCCTCCTACTGTCCTTACCCTGGTTTTGGCACCCTCGTACATGTCCTTGATCACCCTTATGTACGCTACAGGTACACCTTTAGCCTCCAAACATCTCCATAGTATCTCTCGTGGGACTTTATCGTAAGCCTTTTCCAAGTCGATGAACACCATATGCAAGTCTCTTTTTCTCTCCCTATATTGCTCCATTAGTCTCCTCATAAGGTGGATGGCTTCTGTAGTTGAGCGTCCCGACATAAATCCGAACTGGTTCTCTGAAATAGACACTCCTCTCCTCACCCTCATCTCTACCACTCTTTCCCACACTTTTATAGTATGGCTTAGAAGCTTAATACCTCTATAGTTGTCACAGCTCTGGCTATCCCCTTTATTTTTGTAAAGCGGGATCATGATGCTCGATCTCCATTCTACGGGCATCGTTGTCGTCGTAAAGATGACATTAAATAACCTAGTCGGCCATTCCAAACCTACCAAGCCCGCACTCTTCCAAAATTCTCCAGGGATCTCGTTAGGTCCGATCGCTCTTCCCCAGCGCATCCTACGAACAACATACTTAACCTCATCGACCGTAATACTCCTACAACCCCCAAAATCGTGACTCCTTCCTGTATGTTCCAAATCTCCCAACATAATTTCTCTGTCCCCTTTGTCATTCAAAAGTTTATGGAAGTATGACTGCCATCTTTGTTTGATAAGGGTCTCCTCTACCAATACTTTTTCGTCTTCGTCTTTAATGCACTTCACTTGATCCACATTGCGTGCCCTTCTCTCCCGGGCCCTGGCTAGCCTGAATAATTTTCTGTCCCCACCTTTCTCTTCCAGTTCAGCATAAAGACGTTCAAAAGCTGCCATTTTTGTCGTTGCAACCGCCGACTTCGCCTCCTTCCTCGCTATCTTATACAGTTCTCCATTCGTCCACTTCTCCACCTCATCCTTGCTCTCCATCAACTTAGCATACGCTACCTTCTTTGCTTCCACTTTCCCTTGCACTTCTCCATTCCACCACCAGTCCCCTCGATGCCGACTACGACTGCCTGTCGAGACTCCTAGCACTTCCTTTGCTATAACCCTAATATAACTAGCTGTCCTATCCCACATATCGTTCGCATCCCCACTACTATCCCAGGCCCCCATATCCTTCAATTTCTCTCCCATCTCAAGGGCACTAACCGTTGTCAAACTCCCCCATCTGATCCTAGGTCGTTCTTCCCCGACCCTCCTCGTCCTTGTCATCTTTATCCCTAAATCCATCACTAAGAGCTTATGTCGGGTTGTAAGGTTGTCGATCGGGATGACCTTACAGTCTTTGCACAAACCCTTATCATCCTTCCTGAGGAGTAAAAAATCTATCTGAGTTTTAGCCACTGAGCTACGGAAGGTTACCAAGTGGTCCTCCTTCTTTGGGAAACTCGAGTTGGCTATCACCAATCCGAAAGCTCTTGCGAAATCCAACAGTGCGGTTCCTCCTCCATTTCTGTCCCCGAAGCCAAAGCCCCCATGCACATCATCATACCCTCCCGAAATAGATCCGATGTGCCCATTGAAATCCCCTCCCACGACAAGCTTCTCAGTAGGTGGTATGCCTCCCACTAACTCGTCCAACTGCTCCCAAAAGCGCCTCTTATCCTTCTCGCTTAAGCCCGCTTGCGGCGCATAAGCACTAATAACGTTCAACGTGATCCCTTCAACGATCATTTTAATCGACATCATCCTATCATTGACTCTCCTAACCTCCACCACCTGATCCCTTAAATCACTGCCTATTAAAATGCCTACCCCATTTCTATACTTCGATTTACGAGAAAACCAAAGTTTATACCCGTCTACCTCCTTAGCTTTAGAGCCGACCCATTTTGTCTCCTGGACACAGGCTATATTAATCTTCCTCTTCTTTAGAATCTTAACCAGTTCTATGGATTTACCCGTTAACGTCCCTAATGTTCCAAGAACCTATTCTCAGTCTAGACGCTCCTTTAACCCACTTACCTCTCCTTACCCTCGTCCCCGTCCATGAGCGAGAACATGACCCTAGTCTACCATCACTATCCAAAGCCACGAAAATGCGTATGAACTAATAAATTATTCGGGGGTTTAAAATCGGCAAAATATAACTACCAGTATATGAACAAAGGATAGAATATAAAGATATAAAAACAGGAGGTACCAACTCCGGTAGAAATGAACCTGGTTGCCGCCGGAAAATACTGCTCACGTCGGAATATTGTTCACGTCGGCGTACTTAGTTGAGTTGCAACGGTTTTTTATCACCGAAAATACAGATTTGTACACCTGAAAAAAAAAATACTTTGCCGGAAAAACTAGAGCTTCGCCGGAAAAACTGAAGCTTCGCCGGAAAAACTTGAGATCTGGACAAATATCAGTTTCTCTTCACAATTTTCTCGGCAATACATACAGTCGTTTCTTTTTCACTCTGAGAGTCTGAATATATCTGCTTTGGTGATTAAATCGGAGCTCCGAATCAGGAAATAGAGGAGCACGTTGACAGTTCGGATCCTAAAGGGGAGTCGTTGATGGAGAAGATCGCCAACAAATTTTACGGTGACGACTCCTCGTCGTCTTCGGAATCAGATACCGAGAAGAAGAAGCCCGCAGCGAAACCGGAGGTAGAGGCGGCGGTGGAGCCGGAGACGGAGCGTTCTTCGTTGAAGAACAAAGTTTGGTTCAAATCAAGTCTTCCTCTTTCCCCAAATTTTCCAATTGCAGTAATGGTTCAAATCAAGTTCAAATCAAGTTCTAAACGTTCTTGATTATCAAACTCAAAAAAGGAAAAGAAAAAGAAAAAAAAACTATTCAACCGTAACAGGAATCAAGAAACCAAACCCAAGGGAAACCGCTTACAACTAAAAGCTGTTGATCGCGATAGACATAAAAAAAAAAATGAATTTAAATGAATTTTAATATTTCAGATTTTTGCACACTAATTTTGTAGTATTTTGTTCAAGGAAAATACTGACAAAATGACATTAGAGGATTTTGGAATTTGACATATGATGAAGATCACATAAAAATAACAACGCCGTCTGTGGGGATCGAACCCACGACCACGTGGTTAAAAGCCACGCGCTCTACCACTGAGCTAAGACGGCTTACAATTTTTACTATTTCCTTTATATTATATAAATCTTTACGTCTTGCTTTCATATATATATATATATATATATATAAACTTCAATTATTTGTCCTTTTTTAGATTTAAATTTTAAATATTGTTATAACAATGGTAAAATATTTCTCTATTAAATTAGCGTAGCATTCAATCTTAAGTTTTATTTTATTTTGAGTATTGTGGAGTTAGAAATTAAGGTCAAAATAACAAATAAATATAGATCCATCTACTAAGTCTAACAAAATATTTTCGATTTTGACACCATAATCTTAATTAACTATATTGATGGAACAATTACTTGGCCTAAGGTTCTATTCTCGTCCAAAAAAGATAAAACAGATGCTTTTACTTTTATTCTCACCCAATGTAGTAATTTGCATTAATTGAAAAATATTTATTTTGTTTATTTTCACATTATTATTCAAAAGAAGTTCAATATGGGCACAGTTGCTTCTTACTTATCTTTGTACTGAAAACAGAAAATACTCCAAAAATTGCACTTAAGAGAAATTTTAAGAAAGAAAAAATTAATCCGCAATTTCTCATTATGCAGATAACAAATGTAGCAGAAAATAGCGATCGTATTATACTGAAAGCGACAAAAATTGATAATGTCACCATATATAGGAAGACTGAGTTAATATTGATGAACTGTGTGATTGAAAATCTATGTTAAGCCTCATGATGTCTTGTCTTCACAATCAAATAGATGTTGATAAGCTTCTATTGAAAATGAAAAAAAAAAAGAAGAAGATTTTATTAAGTATACAAGAGTAAATATCATGTTATCATATAAGCACCCTCCAACAACTCAGAAATTGTGGACTTGAGTCAGGGAGCAGAAAAGGTCGGTAGCTCCTAAAAAAAGTAGGAAAAAAGTTATTAAGCAATGAAAACATGAACAAAAAAAAAGCAATGAAAACATGTAACTGCAAATAAAATTATTTTATCATATTATTTTTAATTTTTATAATCTTATTTGAAGTTGACCATATTTGAAGAGGAGCCTTGGAGTAACTGATAAAGTTGCTGCCATGTGACCAGGAGGTCACAGGTTCAAGCCTTGGAAACAGTCTCTGGCAAAAATGCAAGGTAAGACTGCGTACAATACACTCTTGTGGTCGGGTCCTTCCCCAGACCCTGCGCATAGCGGGAGCTTAAGTGCACCGGGCTGCCCTTTATTTGAAGTTGACCATATTTCAAACTACTCCACAACAATAACATACCCAATGAAATCTCACAAAGTAAGGTTCGAAAAGAGTAGAGTATACGTAAATCTTTTAGTCTTATATTATAGAGATAAAGAAATTATTTTCGGAAGTCCCTCAACTTGCTTGAAGTAATATTTTAAACTACTTCACGAATCAAACTATTCACTTACACTATAATTATCGACAATTAATTAATGTGAACAGTGAAAATAGAAAAAAGTCACCTCTTGAGTGAGCCCTCCCCCTTTTCTGTATTTCTTTACCTGCCTTAATTTTTCATTGAGTATCACATCATTTTTGAATCCCATATATTTAAGAAGTTTAAGCTCAGCTAAATGAACAAATTTCTGAATATGTAAATATAACGATCTATTCAGTCATTACTGAAAATATCTTCGATAAGGATATATGAATATCATTCGCCATAGGGTTAGGATCAATTTCTTAGTATGTGAGTGTATTAGTTATGAATTTAGGTCGTACAATGCCCCTACCACGAAGTTAAGTTATAGTGCCTTATCGCTTTAGTTTCGGACTTAAGTTTAAGCTAAAGTCAACTTTCAATGACCATATATCTCAGTCTATAATGAATTAGGTGTCCAATGATCTATTAAATTAAAGGTTTATGAGTCTTTATTCCAACGCCACCAAGTTTACATCATTTAAAGTTCGAAGTAAAACTTTATGATCATTTTACTAAAGATTGTTCATGCCGAGGCCGCCATAGCGAGGCCACTACAACGGGCTGTGCACAGTTAAATGTTATTTTCAGACCTAAAATATTATTTTACTTTTAAAACTCGTCCAAGGTCAGACTAGGGCAAGGGATGACCAATTTCTTCAGTTTTTCATTGATTTTCTTTTTCAAGGTAAGTCATTCCATAAATCTAACACTCCTTTGATTCTTTAATCTTTAGAATAACATTGGACTGATCATGGTGGGAGTAGAAAGTTAACCTAGGTGGAATTTTATGGAGTAAAGTGAATTAATAAGTTGAAAATCTCTTGAATTGAGTTAGTACGAATAGATTATGTCCTTTGGGGCTAGAAATTGATCTAACCACTTCAAATATAGAATTTTTGACTAGATTAGAGAGTAGAACTAGTGGTTTTGAATCCAAGAGTATTTGTTGGAGTTAACTACTCTTATAATTTTTATTATTAGATGATTTAGTCTTCGAAAAAGTAAAGATGAAGGAAGATAATTAGCGGCACAACATACTTGTTGCAGCAGCTTGATGCCCAGATAAGCTAGGTTTCTTAACTGAGTAATTATAGACATGTTCTCACTGCATAATCTATTGTAGATTGTCGGAAGATTTCATGTATAGGTCATGGGGCACGGAGTCTGAATGGCTAAATGTGTTGTTATTGTTGTTTAGGGCAAGCATATACTATGTGAATTATGATTATTGTGTGACTAGTGGTGATAGTCTAGTTGTTGATTATTAACCTTAATGCTTGTTGTGGAGATGATTGATGGTTCTTGTAAGGTTTATGTGTAAGAAATGGTTGGGTTATAATGAGATCCTGAGACTTGTGATAATCATGGGGGTCCAGTATTGGGGTGTGTATATATATATATATATATATATATATATATATATATATATATATTGATGTGTGTTAATGTTGACTGTTTCGTGTGAAATACTTGAGTAATGCGTATTCATGAAATAAATGGGTGAATGTGAAATGACTTCATGTTGATAATCTCATACAATGATCCCGTTGATTTACTTGTGGCTTCAAGTGCGGTGATTGCATTGTGATTGTGATGTGTGATTTTTTGTCGCAGGTGCCACGCCGACACAATTGGATCGAATATCAGGCCGGTATATTTGAAATGGATGTCACACCAACACAATTGGATCTAGTACCACGCCGGTACATTTGAATCAGGTGTCACACCGGCATAATTGGATCAGATACCACGTCGATACACCAACTATGTTTGGAATCGAATATCACGCTGATAATACTAATCGTTTGGGTTTGGGTCATGAGAGGACTGTTGTATGGCAGTGGATTCTTATGTACCACTCCCTTTGATGGAAGGAGAAGGAAAATTTACTCAAAGCCATAGAGCGGTATTTGTCAAAAAATTTAATGGGGTGTCATCTGGCTATCTACCTTCCCGCTCTGTTTTATTTTCTGTGTTATTTCTCTGTTGTGCACACAAAAGCATGAGAGTGGTGAAACAATCTTTCTTCTTTACAGATTTGTTCTTGGAGACTCTGACTGGGCAGATTTCACACCACAACTGAACCAGAAGACTTATGAAGAAATAAACGAGTACATAAAGTTATCAACTTTGAGTTTTTGTATATTTCTTTATTTCTCTATCATAGACTGCTCCTGATAAAAGAAATGGACCACCATTAATGTGTTGACTAAATTGTTTCTGTATCTATCTCTCTCTCTCTCTCTCCTGTAAAAGGATTCTTTAGTGAGAAATGCAGTACATGCCTTTCAACGAGACAACAATAATAAATTCAGTGTAATCCCATCAGATGGGACTTGGGAAGATAGGACAGGTTGTACGCACACCTTATTCGTACCTCATGGACGTAGAGAGACTGTTATTGAAGGACCCTCAACTCAAACAACTCATAACAAAGTAATTTCAAAAAATAACATACAAACGCAAGACAAACATAGCAACTAATATCAAAATCGTTACATAACATTCAGAAAAGGAACCGTAACAACAATAAAATAATGTGATGATCGAAGTAACATACAATAGGTATTAATAGAAATCGAAAAGCAAGAAACTACGAGATTAATACTAATACTACTAGAAGGCAAGAAGATAATATTCGACCACCTACTAACCTTCACAAGTGTTTGACTTGCTTATCTTACAACTTGTTATGAATATCACGGAATTTTTCTGCTGCATTGTTTCAGATTTAGAGGTAGAATCGTGAACAGTTATGGAGCGCGTAACTTCATCACTAATTTTTTCTTTCCTGCCACAAATTAATTACTTAAAACTCATGCTATCAGATAAAATTGTATTCTCTTTGTTTGTTACATCTAATACAGGGAATGAATGGATAGGATGGTACTTTAAAGTGGTGTAGTACTGTGCACAATTTCTTTAATGATTCCTCATAGCATTACGCTATCAGCCGAGTAAATTTACATATTTTTGTTGATATATTTTTGAATTGTTGTGATTCTACGCTGATTGAAAATTAAGAATTTGATTTTCATCAGCCTGTTCTTTACGCTTGTTGGGTTAGCTTGGTGGTAATATGATCAAAGTATGATTTGTTTTTGTTTGATTTTGGTTCTCTTCATGTGTGGCTGTTGAAATTGAGAAGACAACAATATCAGAAACTTACTAGAATTTATTGACGGAAGTCTCCAAATAAATAGCAGGTTACAAATGAAACTAACTCCTAAAGATTAGCAACAAACTGATCTATAAATCCTAAGCTTATGAGATTCTCCTAAAAATCATGAAAGCATAAAATCTTCCTAAAGAATAGGTCCACCAAGACCAATTCTTTTATTCTGCTAAACAAAATAAAAAATTAAACGACCTAAACAAATTAAAACACTCAACACCCTCCCTTAAACTAGATGTTATTCATAACATCAGTTTAAAATCGTTCTCTGGGAGACACCAAGTAATCCGCGCAGCTTCACAAATGGACCCAACTTGAGAGGCTTAGTTAATAAATCTGCAACCTGGTCTTCACTTCTGCAAAACACAAACTCTATCGTTGACAAGATCTCGAAGAAAATGATATCTCACATCGATGTGTTTACTTCTTCCATGTAAAATTGGATTCTTGGAGAGCTTGATTGTAGAACTATTGTCACAGTAAATCCTTGTCAGTTCTTGCTGAAGCTGATGTAGTATTTCAAGTATTCCTTTTAACCAAATAGCTTGACAAGCACATGACGCTGCAACAATATACTCCGATTCAGTTGTTGATAGAGTAACAATTTGTTGTTTCTTTGATGACCACGATACAACCCCTAAACTCAACATGAAAGCATAACCAGAAGTACTTTTCCTCCTATCTAAATCACCTGCATAGTCACTGTCGCTAAAACCAATAAGATCAAATTTTCCTTCTTTCTTATAAAAAATACCAAAATCAATGGTACCCTTCACATATCATAGCACTCTTTTTGCAGCAGCAAAATGAAATTATGTTGGACATCCCATATATCTACTAATTAAACTCACAGCATATGCTATGTCTGGTCTAGTAGCAGTTAGATACATTAAGCTTCCAACAATCTGTTTAAATAAAGTGTTGTTAACCTTCTTGCCTTCAAGATCCACTTTGTCAACCTTACTCCTGGATCAACTGGAGTACTAACCAAGTTACAACTCCTCATCTAAAATTTTTTCATGATTTCTCGAGCATACTTCTTTTGCATAATAAAAATTCCTGTAGAAGATTGTACAACTTCAATACCAAGAAAGTAGCGCATCGTACCTAGATGGAACATCTCAAATTCTGACATCATAGATTGTTTGAAATCATCCATCATACTTTTATCATTTTCTGTATAGATAAATCATCTACATATAGGCAAACAATCAAACAAATTGAGATACCAGATTTAGTAAAGAGTGAATGCTCATATGGACATTTATGAAATCCCGTCTTCAAAAAATGAGCCTCTATGCGATTGTACCAAGCTTGAGGTGCTTGTTTCAATCCATATAGAGCCTTTTTCAGCCTATATACTTTCTCTTCACTACCTTGATGCACATATCCAGGAGGTTGATCAATATATAACTGCTCATGTAACTTACCATGAAGAAATATCGATTTTACATCCAATTGATAAATTGACCAAAAATTTTGTGCAGTCATAGCTATTAACAATCGAATAGTATCAAGCCTAGCAACCGGAGCGAACACTTCCTTATAATCAACACCAAATTTCTGAGTGTAACCTTCGCCACCAACTGTGCTTTGTACTTGTCAACTTCTCCTTTTTCATTTAGTTTGGTCTTGTAAACCCACTTTACACCAATGGTCATCTGACCTTGTGGAAGATCCGTCAGCTCCCAAATATCATTTTTGTTTATTGACTCAACTTCTACATCTATAGCTTTCTGCCATTTTGAGTCTTTTGTTGCATCTTCATATGTAATGGGATCACAATCTGCAAATAAAATAAGTTTGGCAGTAGCATCATCATCAGATAGTTCATCTCCACTTACATAATCATTCATCCAAGATGGCCTCTTTCTTTGACGTTGATTTTGTTCAGTTGACACTCGTGATGATTTTTCTTCATTTGAGGTGCTTGCATCATGATTGGTTATCACATCATTAGATAGCCGCTGCTGCACGTTTGATCTATCTTGTTGATTTGGCCCTTCACTCTTTTTTTCTACTTCTTCTTCATCAATATGTATTGAGGATGATCGTCTTTCTGCACTATTCCAATCCCATGATTCTTCTTCATAAAAAATGACATCACGGCTCAAGATTATTTTCTTTGTGATTGGATCATACAATCGGTAAGCTTTAGACTCTTCGCTCACTCCAAGAAAAATACATTTGATTACCTTGTCATCGAGTTTTCGTCGCCTTTTATCAGGAATATATGTAACACCCCTCAAAAAATTTTCTTAAGATTCGGACCCTTCTTGTATTCGGGTAGGGTCGAACTCGAGTATTGTAAAGCATTTGCATGAGTAAGATGAGTCCTTGAGAAATTGAGAAGTGTTAGAGGTGATGTAGGGTCACGAAGGACCCCTAGGACCAAATCAAATCCAAAAGATTCGTCGTGGCTAAGTTTGAAGAGGAGTTCGCATAAGGAGTTGACTTCTAACGACCCTATATTTTGAAAGACGACATTCTGGGTGGACCACAACCCATCAAATTAAAGGTCATCGAGTCTTCTTTTCAATGCCACCAAGAATGTAATTTTTGGAGTTCGGAGTCGAAAGATACGACGATCCTAAGACGAACTAGCACGGTAGGGATTTCAGGCTTGGATTGCAATTGTTGGAAACTGGGCTTGGCGCCAGAGTGGCGCGATGTGCCAGAGTGGCGCATCATCGCACTAGAAACATGCCTCAGTAGTTTGGCCCCTGGCGCAGCGCGCCACTACGAGGTGTGCAAGGTTTTCAAGCCAATTTCCAGAACCCAGAAAGACTTGGCCTTGGCGTTGTAAGGGCGCGACGCGCCACTATCGCGCCAAGAATGTGCCTCAGTAGTTTGGTCCTTGGTGAGACACACCACTATGAGATGTGCAGGTTTTAGGCTTAATCAGCCTGGCGCTGCAATGGCGCGACGCGCCACTATTGCACCAGGAGCCTTTTTGCCTATTTTTTAGAACTTTGAGAAGGGGCAATTTGGGAATTGTCCCAAATTATATATGTATCACCCTAGACCATTTTGAGATCATATTTTTAGCCCCCACTCTCTCTCTAGAAAAGCCCTAGAAAACTCTCTCTTCTTTATCATCTTCTTCTTCTTCTCCATTTTCAACAAGAAGAGTTTCAAGAGCTTCAAGATTTGAGTTCTCCATTGAAGACCTATCATCAAGGTTTTATTCAAGTCTTCACTAAGGTATGTAAGGCTATCCAAAACATGGGTTGAATCCATCCACTATTGCACCAGGAGCCTTTTTGCCTATTTTTTAGAACTTTGAGAAGGGGCAATTTGGGAATTGTCCCAAATTATATATGTATCACCCTAGACCATTTTGAGATCATATTTTTAGCCCCCACTCTCTCTCTAGAAAATCCCTAGAAAACTCTCTCTTCTTCATCATCTTCTTCTTCTTCTCCATTTTCAACAAGAAGAGTTTCAAGAGCTTCAAGATTTGAGTTCTCCATTGAAGACCTATCATCAAGGTTTTATTCAAGTCTTCACTAAGGTATGTAAGGCTATCCAAAACATGGGTTGAGTCCATCCATGTGCCCTACTCTTGCTTTGAGGTTAGAGGTCCATGAGAATAGAGTTTCTTGGTATTGTTTATGTTTGAATAAGTCTTGTCTCCTATTGATTTGATTTTGTTTGTGTTGATGTTATTGAGCTAAGAAGTTCCTAAAAACCTTCATATTAGTATGAGTTGATGGAGATGACTTGTTATTATGCTTTGTTGATCTCTTTAACCATGTGATTATGTTGCATAAGTCAATTTCCTTACATGTGTTATTCTACTTGAATTGTTGAGCTAAAGCCATAGAGTTGTGATGAGCCTTGAGGAGATATCATAAATATTTATCTAAATGAGGTTTGATTGAGTTGATTGGAGGATATAATTGACGAGTGGATGAGGTCCTAAATGGAACTTGCCATTATAACTTAATTGAGTTGAAATGAGAATAGAGCTGATGAGTTGGAAATGTCCCACATGAAACTAGCCGTGAGGGCTTGTTTGAGATGATTGGAGGGAGTCTTATGAGCATGGAGTCATGGGAGGAGTATCGATCACCGAAGTGGGTGAGAGTATAGTCCATACTCAAACCCAGAAACTACGCCGCCAATGTAGGTAAGGATGGAACTGTAAAAGTAGAATGCTTCCCATGGGATCGAACCATTAAAGTCGGATATTTCCCATTTTATTATCCTGAAATGATAGGACTTGACTAATCTATGATATCCATGATTAGGGAGGCGTTCATGCCCTAGAAAGGTATAGACGGACGTGGAAACGACGTTTGATTATTGTACTGTCACTGGCTCATAAGTGATGGTTGTCGAATAAGAGAAACTCTCATTTAGGTCTTGATAGTACTCCGAGTCAGTTGAGTTGAGTGGTATGAGATTTGGTCCGGTCTAAAACACTTCTTGTTAGACTTAGGTCACTTGAGTGAGTTGTTATGTATATATATATGAGTTGAGATCCTGAGTTGATATCGATGCTTTCTTGATGTTTATTTCCTCCAGCCATTTTACATACTCGTACATTCCATGTACTGACGCCATTTGGCCTGCATCATTTTATGATGCAGCAACAGATACTAGAGATCATCAACCGGCGCTTCGTTGAATATCCATATACATTCCCAGCTAGTTGGTGAGTCCTCCTTGTTTCTGGAGGATGTTGAGCTTCCTTGTATAGTTTTGTTGTTGTCGTTTCCTTTATTTTGATTGTTGGTAGCCATGGGCTTGTCATTGGCACCTTCCAGACTTTGATAGAGGCTTCAAAGACTAGAGTGTGGGGAGGTTGTACTATTATTTTGAGGAGTCCTATTATACTTATTTTGTTGAGTTAAACATGTTTGGCCTTCGTCCCCCATATTGTAAATAACATATTATAATTGAGCCTTCCTTTGAGCGTATATGACTGAATGATGGAATGATTGAGTTAGGTGGTTTGCTTGAAGGTCAGAAATGGCTTTCAAGTGCCGGTCATGTCTAGGGCACCCTCCAGAGGCGTGACAAACATGGTATCAGAGCACAGAGTTCAAGTGTCCTAGGGAGTCTATGAAGCCGTGTCTAGTAGAGTCTTGCTTATGGGTGTGTTGTGCACCACACTTATAATCAGGAGGCTATAGGACATTAGGAATTGTTTCACTTCTTACATACTCTGACTTCGTGCGATAGAGTTAAACTCTATAAACCTCCTTTCTAATTCGTGCATTTGTACGTTACAGATAATGCCTCCTAAATGTACAGCTAGCCAGAGAAACGTTGACAACGCCAAAATACCCCAATCAAAGGTAC
The DNA here is from genome assembly GCF_947179165.1 of Solanum dulcamara. NCBI lineage: Eukaryota > Viridiplantae > Streptophyta > Magnoliopsida > Solanales > Solanaceae > Solanum > Solanum dulcamara. Next base: position 69,224,074 of record NC_077243.1, on the reverse strand, counting down.
GACCAATAAGGGCTAGAGGCCGATCTACGAGGTATGCGGAGGCAACCCAAGTGTCTGCTACTCCGGCTGCACCCATATTAGAGGCAGAATTTCGAGGGGCGATTGCAATGCTCACGCAATTAATGGCTGCCCAAAATTGTAACCAGAGTTCACCGACTCTTAGCTCTAGTCCTCAAGAGTCATCTGCAGCCACTAGAATTTGAGACTTTCTGAGAATGAATCCGCCGGCATTCACAGGTTCTAAGGTTGATGAAGACCCCCAAAAACTTTATTGATGAGATGTGGAAAATTCTGAAAGCTATGTATGCTATGGAAATTTAGGGGGTTGAGTTGGTGTCCTATCAACTCAAAGATGCGTCTAACATTTGGTATAACTAATGGGAACATGGTAGGGGTGAGGATGCTGAATTTGCTAGGTGGGATGAATTTGAAGGAGCTTTTCTTAACCACTTCTTTCCCTGAGAATTGAGGAAAGCGAAGGTGGAGTAGTTTGTAAATCAGAAACAAGAAGGTATGACAGTTAAGGAGTATGGCCTGAAGTTCATCTGACTGTCCAGGTATGCTCCAGAAATGATCCTAGATATGAGGTCAAAGATGAGAAAATTAGTCTCTAGATTAAGGAGGCATGTGAAGAAGGAATGCAAAGCAGCATTGTTGATCTCGAATATGGATATTTCCAGATTGATGGTGTATGCTCAACAAGTAGAGGATGAGAAGAGGAAAGAAAGAGAGGAGCATCTGAGCAAGAAGGCAAAATCCGCGGGCCATGAGAATGAACAGAGGCAAACCAAGGGCAACAGGTCCTTCTTCCAGAAGAGGCCTCCCAATTATGCCCCCTTTATCGCTAGCGCACCTATAGGGTAATCAGAGGGACTAGGGGTAATCATAGGGGCACTACTTCAGGTACGAGTGGAGGTACAAACCGCCTATATGCCATGGGTAGTCGTCAAGACCAGAAGAACTCTCCAAATATCATAACGGGTATGATACGAGTCTCTTCTCTTGATTGTTATGTATTGATGGATCCGGGTACCACCCTATCTTTTATGACTCTTTATGTGGCTAGAAAATTCAATAAAGTTCCTGAATATCTTCGTGAGCCTTTTTGCGTAGCTACTCCTATCGGTGATTCTGTTCTAGCTAAGAAGGTTTATAGAGATTGCACTATGTCGATCCATCACAGGAACACTTTGGCTGACTTAATGGAATTATACATGGTCAATTTTGATGTGATCCTTGGCATGGATTGGCTTTATGTCTGTCATGCCTCTATTGATTGTAGGACTCAGATTGTCAAGTTCAAATTCCCGTATGAGGCAGTCATAGAGTGGAAAGGAAGTCCTGTTATGCCTAAGGGTAAGTTTATTTCTTACATCAACATGCACTCCATACAAGTAGTGAAGCTGTGAAGAATTGGCCTAGACCCACATCCCCGACAGAGATAAGGAGCTTCTTGGGTTTGGCCGGCTATTATCAAAGGTTTGTAAAGGGATTCTCATCCATATCATCGCCATTGACTAAGCTGACCCAAAAGAAGGCTAGGTTACAATGGTCCGATATTTGTGAGGAAAGTTTCTAGAAAGTCCAAGCTAATCACTGCTCCTGTCTTGACTTTGCCCGATGGAACAAAGGGCTTTGTGGTCTACTGTGATGCATCCAGGATTGGTTTGGGTTACGTGTTGATGCAAAGGGGGGAAGGTGATAGCCTATGCTTCAAGACAGCTTAAGATTCATGAGATAAATTACCCAACTCATGACCTCGAGCTGGCAGTGGTGGTTTTTGCGCTTAAAATTTGGCGCCAGTACTTGTATGGAGTGCATGTTGATGTATTCACCGATCATAAGAGCTTACAATATGTTTTCAGCCAGAGAGAACTCAACTTGAGGCAAAGGAGATGGCTCAAGCTACTCAAGGACTACGATATGAGCATCCTCTACCATCCAGGTAAAGCTAATGTTGTTGCTGATGCTCTTAGCAGGCTGTCTATGGGTAGCACTACCCATGTAGAGGAGGGGAGGAGGGAATTGGCAAAAGAGGTACATAGATTAGCCCGATTGGGAGTTTGTCAGGAAGAGAACAATGAAGGCGGAGTTACCGTTCAAGATGGGTCTACATCCTCACTTGTGGCAGAGGTAAAGGAGAAGCAAAACCAAGACCCTGTCCTTCTCAAATTGAAGGGAGTTGTTCACAAACAAGAGGTAATGGTTTTTACCAAAGGGGGAGATGGTGTGTTGAGGTATCAAAATAGATTATGTGTGCCTGATGTCGATAATGTTCGAGAGAGGATTATGGCTGAAGCGCATAGTTCCAGATATTTTATTCATCCGAGCTCTACGAAAATGTACCATGACTTGAGGGAAATCTATTGGTGGAGTGGGATGAAGAGAGATATTGCGGAGTTCGTTTCCAAGTGCTCGAATTGTCAACAGGTGAAAGTAGAGCATCAAAGGCCATGTGGTTTAGCTCAAAACATAAAAAATCCAGAATGGAAGTGGGAGATGATCAACATGAACTTTATTACGGGTTTGCCAAAGTCCCAAAAGCAACATGATTCGATTTGGGTCATTGTGGATAGAATGACGAAATCAACTCACTTCTTAGCAGTTAAGACTACTGACACCGCAAAATATTATGCAAAGTTTTACATAGAGGAGATCGTCAGATTGCATGGGGTCCCTTTGTCTATCATCTCAGATAGAAGAGCCCAATTCACTTCGTAATTTTGGAAATCCTTTTAGAAGGGTTTAGGTTCGAAGGTGAACTTGAGTACGGCCTTTCATCCCCAGACAGATGGCCAAGCAAAGCATACCATCCAGGCATTGAAAGATATACTGAGGGCATGTGTGCTCAACTTCAAAGAAAATTGGGACGATCACTTACCTCTCATAGAGTTTGCATATAATATTAGTTATCATGCAAGCATTCAAATGGATCCTTATAAAGCTTTGTATGGGAGGAGGTGTAGATCGCCAATTGGGTGATTTGAAGTTGGTGAAGCCGAGTTGATTGGGCCCGATTTTGTTCATCAAGCCATAGAGAAGGTGCGAGTTATTCAAGAGAGGCTAAAGATAGCCCAAAGCCGCCAAAAATCTTACACCGACATAAGGAGGAGAGACTTAGAGTTTGAGGTGGGTGATTGGGTATATTTAAAAGTGTCACCCATGAAAGTTTTCATGAGGTTTGGAAGGAAAGGGAAGCTCAGTCCTCGATATTTTGGTCCTTACCAGATTTCGAGGCGGATTGGAAGTGTTGCCTATGAGTTGGAGTTACCCTCAGAGATAGACTCTATTCATCCGGTGTTCCACATTTCGATGTTGAAAAAGTGCTTGGGCGATCCCTCATTGGTAGTCCCCATTGATAGCGTTGGAATTAAGGATAGCTTATTTTATGAAGAGGTTTCGATCCAAATTCTTAATCGCTAAATCCGCAAATTGAGGAACAAAGAGGTCAGCTTAGTCAAGGTCCTCTAGAGAAACCAATTTGTTGAGGAAGCCACATAGGAAGCGGAGGAATCTATGAAATCTAAATATCCACATCTATTAATGCCTACAGATGAGAATATTGAAGGTAATGCCCATTTCCTTGATTTGAATTCATTTGTGCATTTTGAGTCTTGATTGATAATTGATTGAGAATTTGATTAATTAAATGACTGAATTTTGATTGTGATTTGTACCCCAAGTCCATTCTTGATCACTCATCATTGGAGGATGAATGATCCCAAGGGGGAGATAATATAACACCCCTCAAAAAACAATTCTAAGATTCAGACCTTTCTTGTATTCGGGTAGGATTGAACTCGAGTATTGTGGGGAATTTGCATGAGTAAGATAAGTATCTGAGAAATTGAGCAGCGTTAGAGGTGATATGGGGTCATGAAGGACTCCTAGGACCAAATCAATCCAAAATATTCATCGTGGCTAAGTTTGAGGAGGAGTTCGCATGAGGGGTTGACTTCTAACAACCCTATCTTTTGATATATGACGATCTGGGTGGTCCACGACCTATTAAATTAATGGTCATCGAGTCTTCTTTCTAACACCACCAAAAATGTACATTTTGGAGTTTGGAGTCAAAAGATATGACGATCCTAAGATGAACTAGTACAACATAGATTTTTTGGCCTAGGTTGCAATTGTTGGAAAACTGGGCTTGGCGCCACAGTGGTGCGATGCGCCACTATCGCGCCAGAAACATGCCTCAGTAGTTTGGTCTCTGACGCAGCACGCCACTAAAAGGTGTGCAGGGTTTTTCAAGCCAATTTCCAAAACCCAGGAAATATTGGCCTTGGCACTGTAAGGGCACGACACGCCACAATCGCACCAAGAATGTGCCTCAGTAGTTTAGTCCTTGGCGCGGCGTGCCACAACAAGATATGCAAGTTTTAGTCTTATTCAGCATGGCGCTGCAATGGCGCGACGTGCCACTATCATACTAGGAGCATTTTTGCCTATTTTTCAGAACTTTTGAGAAGGGGTAATTTGGGAATTCCCCCAAATTATATATGTATCAGCCTTAGCACATTTTGGGATCATTTTCAATCCCTCACTCTCTCTCTAAAAAGCCCTAGGAGTTCCTCTCTCTCTCTCTCTGTGTTCTTCTTCTTCTTCTCTATTTCCAACAAAGAGAGTTCCAAGAGCTTCAAGATTTGAGTTCCCCATTGAAGACCCAACATCAATGTTTTCTTCAAGTCTTCACTAAGGTATGTAAGGCTATCCAAAACATGGGTTGAGTCCACCCATGTGCCCTACTCTTGCTTTGAGGTTAGATGTCCATGAAAATGGAGTTTCTTGGTATGGTTTATGTTTGAATAAGTCTTGTCTCCTATTGATTTGATTTTGTTTGTGTTGATGTTATTGAGCTAAGAAGTTCCTAAAAACCTTCATATTAGTATGAGTTGATGGATGTGACTTGTTATTATGCTTTGTTGATCTCTTTAACCATGTGATTATGTTGCATAAGTCAATTTCCTTACATGTGTTATTCTACTTGAATTGTTGAGCTAAAGCCATAGAGTTGTGATGAGCCTTGAGGAGATATCATAAATATTTATCTAAATGAGGTTTGATTGAGTTGATTGGAGGATATAATTAACGAGTGTATGAGGTCCTAAATGGAACTTGCCATTATAACTTAATTGAGTTGAAATGAGAATAGAGTTAATGAGTTGGAAATGTCCCACATGAAATTAGCCGTGAGGGCTTGTTTGAGATGATTGGAGGGAGTCTTATGAGCATGGAGTCATGGGAGGAGTATCGATCACCGAAGTGGGTGAGAGTATAGTCCATACTCAAACCCAGAAACTACGCCGCCAATGTAGGTAAGGATGGAACTGTTAAAGTAGAATGCTTCCCATGGGATCGAACCATTAAAGTCGGATATTTCCCATTTTATTATCCTGAAATGATAGGACTTGACTAATCTATGATATCCATGATTAGGGAGGCGTTCATGCCCTAGAAAGGTATAGACGGACGTGGAAACGACGTTTGATTATTGTACTGTCACTGGCTCATAAGTGATGGTTGTCGAATAAGAGAAACTCTCATTTAGGTCTTGATAGTACTCCGAGTCAGTTGAGTTGAGTGGCATGAGATTTGGTCCGGTCTAAAACGCTTCTTGTTAGACTTAGGTCACTTGAGTGAGTTGTTATGTATATATATATGAGTTGAGATCCTGAGTTGATATCGATGCTTTCTTGATGTTTGTTTCCTCCAGCCATTTTACATACTCGTACATTCCATGTACTGACGCCATTTGGCCTGCATCATTTTATGATGCAGCAACAGATACTAGAGATCATCAACCGGCGCTTCGTTGAATATCCACATACACTCCCAGCTAGTTGGTGAGTCCTCCTTGTTTCTGGAGGATGTTGATCTTCCTTGTATAGTTTTGTTGTTGTCGTTTCCTTTATTTTGATTGTTGGTAGCCATGGGCTTGTCATTGGCACCTTCCAGACTTTGATAGAGGCTTCAAAGACTAGAGTGTGGGGAGGTTGGACTGTTATTTTGAGGAGTCCTATTATACTTATTTTGTTGAGTTAAACATGTTTGGCCTTCGGCCCCCATATTGTAAATAACATATTATAATTGAGCGTTCCTTTGAGCGTATATGACTGAATGATGGAATGATTGAGTTAGGTGGTTTGCTTGAAGGTCAGAAATGGCTTTCAAGTACCGGTCACGTCTAGGGCACCCTCCAGAGGCGTGACAAACATGGTATGAGAGCACAGAGTTCAAGTGTCCTAGGGAGTCTATGAAGCCGTGTCTAGTAGAGTCTTGCTTATGGGTGTGTTGTGCACCACACTTATAATCAGGAGGCTATAGGACATTAGGAATTGTTTCACTTCTTGCATACTCTGACTTCGTGCGATATAGTTAAACTCTATAAAACTCCTTTCTAATTCGTGTGTTTGTACGTTACAGATAATGCCTCCTAAATGTACAGCTAGCCAGAGAAACATTGACAACGCCGAGATGCCCCAATCAGAGGTACGACCAATAAGGGTTAGAGGTTGACCTGCGAGGTATGCGGAGGCAACCTAAGTGTCTGCTACTCCGGCTGCACTCATATTAGAGGTAGGATTTCGAGGGGCGATTACAATTCTCACGCAATTAATGGCTGCCCGAAATGGTAACCAGAGTTCGCCGACTCTTAGCTCTAGTCCTCAAGAGTCATCTGCTGCCACTAGAATTTAAGACTTTATGAGAATGAATCTGCCGGCATTCACGGGTTCTAAGGTTGATGAAGACCCCCAAAACTTTATTGATGAGATGTGGAAAATTCTGAAAGCTATGTATGCTATGGAAATTTAAGGGGTTGATTTGGTGTCTTATCAACTCAAAGATGTGGCGAACATTTGGTATAACTAATGGGAACAGGGTAGGGGTGAGGATGTTGAATCTGCTAGGTGGGATAAATTTGAAGGAGCTTTTCTTAACCATTTCTTTCTGTGAGAATTGAGGGAAGTGAAGGTGGAGTAGTTTGTAAATCTGAAACAAGAAGGTATGACAGTTAAGGAGTATGGCCTGAAGTTCATCCGGCTGTCTAGGTATGCTCCAGAAATGATCCCAGATATGAGGTCAAAGATGATAAAGTTCGTCTCTAGATTAGGGAGGCATGTGAAGAAGAAATGCAAAGCAACATTGTTGATCTAGAATATGGATATTTCCAGATTGATGGTGTATGCTCAATAAGTAGAGGATGAGAAGAGGAAAGACAGAGAGGAGCATATGAGCAAGAAGGCAAAATCCACAGGCCATGAGAATGAACAGAGGCAAACCAAGGGCTACAGGTCCTTCTTCCAGAAAAGGCCTCCCAATTATGCCCCATTTACTGCTAGCGCACCAATGCTGCAGAGAAGGTATGATCGGTGGGGATAGAGTCACCAGAAATTCAGACCCCAAGGTTCTTAATCCCAGGCCAGTGTAAGTCAAGGTTCGAGGGGGAAGCCACCATGCGGTAAGTGTGGTAGGCTCTACTTAGGAGAATGCAGAGCAGGAAGGGTTGGTTGTTACAAATACGACCAAATGGACCATTTCCATAGGAAGTATCCAATAAGGGGAAATAGAGTCCAGTATTCTGCCACCGCACTGCCGGCTAAAGGTAATCAAAGGGGAACTACTTTAGGTACGAGTGAATGTACAAACCGCCTATATGCCATAGGTAGTCGCCAAGATCAAGAGAACTCTCCAAACGTCGTGACGGGTATGATTCGAGTCTCTTCTCTTGATTTCTATGTATTGATGGATCTGGGTGCCACACTATCATTTGTAACTCCTTACGTGGCTAGTAAATTCAATAAAATTCCTGAATGTTTTCTTAAGCCTTTCAGTGTAGCTACTCCTGTGGGTGATTTTATCTTAGCTGAGGGAGTCTATAGAGATTGCACTGTGTCAATTCATCACCGGGATACCTTGACTGACTTGGTTGAGTTGGACATGGTTGATTTCAATGTGATCCTTGGCATGGACTGACTTTATGTCTGTCATGCCTCTATTGATTATAGGACTCGGATTATTAAGTTCAAATTCCTGAATAAGGCAGTCATAGACTAGAAGAGGAGTCCCGTCGTGCCTTAGGGTAAGTTTATTTCTTACCTTTGGGCCAGGAAGTTAATCTCAAAAGGGTGTGTTTATCACAGTGTTCGAGTGAAAGATAACAATATTGAGTCCCCACTCTTTGAGTCAGTTCCTGTTATCAATGAGTTTTCTAACATTTTTCCTGAAGGTCTGCCTGGAGTCCCTCCGGATAGGGAGATCGACTTTGGGATTGATGTTCTTCCTGATACCCAGCCTATCTCAATCCTTCCATATAGAATGGCTCTGGCCGAGTTAAAAGAGTTGAAAGAACAGTTAAAAGACTTATTAGTTAAGAGATTTATTAAGCCGAGTGTCTCACCGTGGGGTACTCCGATCCTATTTGTGCGAAAGAAAGATGGGTCCCTTAGAATGTGTATTGACTATAGGAAGCTGAACAAGGTCACCATAAAGAATAAGTACCCTCTCCCCAGAATAAATGACTTATTCGACCAACTTCAGGGTGCCACTTGTTTTTCAAAGATAGACCTGAGATCTGGCTACCATCAGTTGAAGGTGAGGGAGTGTGATATTCCGAAGACCGCTTTTCAGACTCATTATGGCCACTTTGAATTTTTGGTCATGTCCTTTGGGTTGACTAATGCCCCCACAGCTTTTATGGATCTTATGAACCGAGTATTCAAACTATATCTTGATATATTTGTGTTTGTATTCATAGATAATATTTTGGTTTACTCCAAGAATAAGGAGGAGCACGCCCATCATCTTAGAGTCGTTTTGCAAACTCTGAAGGACTAGGTATTGTATGCAAAGTTCTCCAAATGTGAATTTTAGCTTACATCAATGGCTTTCCTAGGCCATATTGTATCTAGAGATGGTATTCAGGTTGACGCTCAGAAGATTAAAGGTGTGAAAAATTGGCCCAGACCTACATCCCCGACAAAGATAAGGAGCTTCTTGGGTTTGGCTGGCTACTACCAAAGGTTTGTAGAGGGATTCTCATCCATATCATCACCATTGACTAAGCTGACCCAAAAGAAGGCTAAGTTCCAATGGTCCGATGCTTGTGAGGAGAGTTTCCAGAAATTGAAGATCAAGCTAACCACTGCTGCTGTTCTAACTTTGCCCGATGGAACAGAGGGCTTTGTGGTCTACTATGATGCCTCCAGAATTGGTTTGGGTTGTGTGTTGATGCAAAGGGGGAAGGTGATAGCCTATGCTTCAAGACAACTTAAGGTTTGTGAGAGGAACTACCCAACTCATGACCTTGAGCTAGTAGTTGTGGTGTTTGCACTTAAAATTTGGCGCCACTACTTGTATGTAGTGCATGTTGATGTGATCACCAATTACAAGAGATTGCAATACGTCTTTAGCCAGAAGGAACTCAACCTGAGGCAAATGAGATGGCTCGAACTACTCAAATATTATGATATGAGCATCCTCTACCATCTAAGTAAAGTTAATGTTATTGCTGATGCTTTTAGTAGGTTGTCTATGGGTAGCACTGCCCATGTGGAGGAAGGAAAGAGAGAATTGGCAAAGAAGGTACATAGATTATCCCGATTGGAAGTTCATCTGGAAGAGAACAATGAAGGCGGAGTTACCATTTAGGATGGGTCTACATCCTCACTTGTGGCAGAGGTAAAGGAGAAACAAGACCAAGATCCCATCCTCCTCCGATTGAAGGAAGTTGTTCACAAACAAAGGGTGATGGTTTTCACCAAAGGGGGAGATGGTGTGTTGAGATACCAAAACAGATTGTGTGTGCCAGATTTCGATGATGTTCGAGAGAGGATTATAGACGAAGCGCATAGTTCCAGATGCTCTATTCATCCGGGCTCTATAAAAATATACCATGACTTGAGAGAAATCTATTGGTGGAGTGGTATGAAGAGAGACATTGCGGAATTTGTTTCCAAGTGCCCAAATTACCAATAGGTGAAGGTTGAGCATCAAAGGCCATGTGGTTTAGCCCAAAACATAGAAATTCCGGAATGGAAGTGGGAGATGATCAACATGGAATTTATCACTGGTTTGCCGAAGTCCCGAAAGTAACAGGTTTTGATTTGGGTAATTGTGGATAGGGTGACAAAATCAGCTCACTTCTTGGCGGTGAAAACTACTGACACCGCGGAGTATTATGCAAAGTTGTACATTCAAGAGATCGTCAGACTGTATGGGGTTCCCTTGTCTATCATCTCAAATAGAGGAGCTCAATTCACTTCCTAATTTTGGAAATCCTTTCAGAAGGGACTAGGTTCGAAGGTAAACTTGAGTACAGCCTTCCATCCCCAAATAGATGGCCAGGCAGAGCGCACCATCCATACATTGGAAGATATGTTGAGGGCATATGTGCTTGACTTCAATGGGAATTGGGATGACCACTTACCTCTCATAGAGTTTGCATATAACAATAGCTATCATGCAAGCATTCAAATGGCTCCTTATGAAGCTTTGTATGGGAGGAGGTGTAGATCGCCTATTGGGTGGTTTGAGGTTGGTAAAGTTGAGTTGATTGGGCCTGATTTTATTCACCAAGCCATGGAGAAGGTGAGAATTATTCAAGATAGGCTAAAGACAGCCCAAAGCCGCCAAAAATCTTACTCCGACATGAGAAGGAGAGACTTAGAATTTGAGGTGGGTGATTGGGTATATTTGAAAGTGTCACCCATGAAGGGCGTCATGAGGTTTAGAAGGAAGGGGAAGCTTAGTCCCCGATATATTGGTCCTTACCAGATTGCGAGTGTTGCCTATGAGTTGGAGTTACCTTCAGAGCTAGCCTTTATTCATCCGGTATTCCATATTTTGATGTTGAAAAAGTGCTTGGGCGATCCCTCGTTGGTAGTCCCCATTGATAGCATTGGAGTTAAGGATAGCTTATCCTATGAAGAGGTTCCGGTCTAAATTCTTGATCGCCAAATCCACAAATTGAGAAACAAAGAGGTTGCCTCAATCAAGGTCGTTTGGAGAAACCAATTTGTTGAGGAAGCCACATGGGAAGTGGAGGAAGCCATGAAATCTAAATATCCCCATCTATTCGTGCCTACCGATGAGAATGTTGAAGGTAATGCCTATTTCCTTGACTTGAATTCATTTGTGCATTTTTAGTCTTGATTGATAATTGTTTGAGAATTTGATTGATTGAATGACTGAGTTCTGATTGTGATTTATACCCCGAGTCCATTCTTGGTCACTCGTCATTCGAGGACGAATGATCCCAAGAGGGAGATAATGTAACACCCCTCAAAATATTTCCCTAAGATTCGGACTCTTTTTGTATTTAGGTAGGGTAGAACTCGAGTATTGTGGAGCATTTTCATGAGTAAGATGAGTCCTTGAGAAATTGAGAAGTGTTAGAGATGATGTGGGATCACAAAAGATCCCTAGGACCAAATCAAATCCAAAAGATTCGTCGTGGCTAAGTTTGATGAGGAGTTCGCATAAGGGGTTCACTTCTAACAACCCTATATTTTGAAAGATAATAATATGGGTGGCACACTACCCATCAAATTAAAGTTCGTCGAGTCTTCTTTTCAATGCCACCAAGAATGTAATTTTTGGAGTTCGGAGTCGAAAGATACGATGATCCTAAGACGAATTAGCACGACAGAGATTTTAGGCCTAGATTGTAATTGCTGGAAATTGGGCTTGGCGCCACTGTGGCGCGACGCACTAGTAACATGCCTCAGTAGTTTGGCCCCTGGAGCGGCACGCCACTATGAGATGTGCAGGGTTTTAATCTAATTTCCAGAACCCAAAAAGACTTAGCCTTGGCATTGTAAGGGTGCAACGCACCACTATCGTGCCAATAATGTGCCTCAGTAGTTTGTTCCTTGGCGTGGCGCGCCACTACGAGATATGCAGGTTTTAGGCGTAATCATCCTAGCGCTGCAATGGCGCGACACGCCACTATCGCTCCAGGAGCCTTTTTGCCTATTTTTCAGAACCTTAAGAAGGGGCAATTTGGGAATTGTCCCAAATTATATAAGTATCAGCCTTAGCACATTTTAGGATTATTTTCAATCCCTCACTCTCTCTCTAAAAATCCCTAGGAGCTCCTCTCTCTCTCTCTGTTCTTCTTCTTCTTCTTCTTTATTTCCAACAAGGAGAGTTCCAAGAGCTTCAAGATTTGAGTTCCCCATTGAAGACCCAACATCAAGGTTTTCTTCAAGTCTTCACTAAGGTATGTAAGGCTATCCAAAACATGGGTTGAGTCCACCCATGTGCCCTACTTTTGCTTTGAGGTTAGATGTCCATGAGAATGGAGTTTCTTGGTATAGTTTATGTTTGTATGAGTCTTGTCTCCTATTGATTTGACTTTGTTTATATTGATGTTGTTGATCTAAGAAGTTCCTAAAAACCTTCATGTTAGTATGAGTTGATGGACATGACTTGTTATTATACTTTATTGATCTCTTTAACCATGTGATTATGTTGCATAAGTCAATTTCCTTACATGTGTTATTCTACTTGAATTGTTGAGCTAAAGTCATAGAGTTATGATGAGCCTTGAGGAGATGTCATAAATGCTTATCTAAATGAGGCTTGATTGAGTTGATTGAATGATAGAATTGACGAGTGGACGAGGTCCTAAATGGAACTTGCCATTATGACTTAATTGAGTTGAAATGAGAATAGAGTTGATGAGTTGGCAATGTCCCACATGAAACTAGACATGAGGGATTGTTTGAGATGATTGGAGGGATTCTTATGAGCATGGATTCATAAGAAGAGTATCGAGAACCGAAGTGGGTAAGAGTATAGTCCATACTCGAACCCCAGAAACTACGCCGCCAATGTAGGTAGGGATGAAATCGTTAAAGTCGGATACTTCCCGTGGAATCGAACTGTTAAAGTCAGATGTTTCTCATTTTATTGTCTTGAAATAATAGGACTTGACTAATAGATGGAATCCATGATTAAGGAGGCATTCATGCCCTAACAAGGTATGGACGGACGTGGCAACAACGTCTAATTGTTGTACTATCACTGGCTCATAGGAGATGGTTGTCAGATAAGAGAAATTCCTATTTAGGTCTTGATAGTACTCCGAGTTAGTTGAGTTGAGTGGATTATGAGTTGGTCCCGTCTAAACTATTTCTTGTTAGACTTAGGACACTTGAGTGAGTTGTTATGTATATATATGAGGTGAGATCCTGAGTTGATATTGATGTTTTCTTGATGTTTATTTCATCCGTCCATTTTACATACTCGTACATTTCACGTACTAACGCCATTTGGCCTGCATCGTTTCATGATGTAGAGATACATACCATAGATTATCAACCGGTGCACCATTGATTATCCACACACTTCCAGCTACGTGGTGAGCCCTCCTAGTTTCTGGAGGATCTTGAGCTTCTTGTATAGTTTTATGTTGTCTCCTTTATTTTGATTATTGGTATCCATGGGCTTGTCATTGGCACCTTCCAGACTTTGATAAAGGCTTTATAGACTAGAGTGTGGGGAGGTTGGACTGTTATTTTGAGGAGTCCTATTATACTTATTTTATTGAGTTAAATATGTTTGACCTTCGGCCTCCATATTGTAAATAGCATGTTATGATTGAGTCTCCCTTCGGGCGTATATGACTGAATGATAGAATGATTGAATCGGATGGTTTGCTTGAAGGTCAAAAATGGATTTCAAGTGCTGGTCTCGTCTAGGGTACCCTCCCGGGGCATGACAATATGAGCATATATTATACATCCAAAAATCCTAAAATGATCAATAATTTGTTTTGTGAGGACCAAGCTTCTTCTAGTGTTATATCTTTCACAACAAAAGTAGGACACCTATTCAATACATGAATACTCCAATTAATTGCTCCGAGTTGTCAACATGATTCTCACTATTTTCAAAATAGTACGATTCTTCCTCTCAGATACACCATTTTTTTGTGGTGTATACACTGTTGTCAGCTGCCTACGAATTCCATTCATTGCACAAAAGTTTGTGAAATCATTGAAATTGAACTCACCACCATGATCAGTACGAAGAATTTTGATTTTCTTCCCCGATTCCTTTTCAGCAAAGACCTTGAACCATTTGAATACACTGAAAGCCTCATTCTTTTCTTATAAAAATTGAACCCATGTCTTCCTGCTATAGTCATCAGTAAAAGATATAAAATACCTCTTATTGGTGCTTGAGGATGGATTAATTATACCACAAAGGTCTGAGTGGATCAATTGCAACAATTCATTAGTCCTCCACGCCTTTCCTATCAGAAAGGATTCGCGATGTTGTTTACCAACGACATAATTTTGACAAACTTTGGAAGTAGCTTTTATTTGAGGAAGACCACCAACCATATTCTTTTGTTGCATGGCTCTCAAACAATTGAAATTGAGGTGTCCATAGCGCATATGCCATAGCCATGTAGTGTCTATCATTTTGGTTGTCAAGCATGCTTGGTCATTACTATGTAAAGGAAACAATCGATTAGCTGTCATTTTAACTTCAAGAATTGTTCCCTTTTGTGGATGTTGTACTGTGAAGTAACCCTTTTCGATAACAATTTTATAGTTCCTTTCTTGCAGCTGCCCCAAGCTAAGAAGATTTTTTGTAATTCAGAAACATAAAAGACTCCATCAACTTTGAAAAAATGCCCTTTAACTTGAAATCTAACAGTGCCTTGTCCCATGACATAAATACTTGAATTGTTACCAAGCTTGACATTATCTTTAAAAGATTCATCCAAATCCAAAAATAAAGATTTTTTACCACACATATGATTCTGCAGCCTGAGTCCAGATACCACTTATTTGAATGAGGTTGCTCTTGCGCATAACCAGCCATCAACAATGTTTCTTCAGATTGCTCTTGCGCATGGTAAGCCATCAACAATGTTTATTCTTCTTCTTCTTCTTTTTGTTCTGTGAAATTCGACTTCTCTCCACTTCCCTTGTCTGAATACAAATTAGTTGTGCATTCAGACTTATAATGGCCATACCTGTGACAATGATAACACTCTATATGAGACTTGTCAAATGTCGAATCATAAGTGGAGTGTTGATCATTATCACGTGCATTTCCTCTGCCATTTGAACTCATATTTTGACCACGTCCTCTACCTCGGCCATGACCTCAACCACGTCCTCTACCTTGGCCATGACCTCGACCACGACCTCTACTGAAACCATTCCCATTGAAAGAATCAAATTGAGTTGCCACTTTCAAAGCTTGTTCTTCTGCACGAGGAGGTGTCATTCTTTGCTCATGTATTAATAATGAGCTCTGTAGTTCATCAATTGACATTGTATCAATATCTTTTGACTTCTCAATAGAGCAAACCACATATGCAAATTTGGAAGACATAGACCGTAAAATATTTTTGATAACATCGTCATCATCTAATTTACCACCATAAATACGCATCTTGTTAACAACGGTCAATGTTCTAGTGAAGTACTCATCTACTGACTCCCCTTCTTTCATGTGCAGAACTTCAAATTCTTTGTGAAGGACTTGAAGTTATTGCCATTTCACTCTTGTTGTACTCGCATACTTTTTTTTATTGAGTCCCAAATCTGCTTGGAGGTATCTTTTTGAAGAATGGTCTCTAGTATGGCACGATCTATTGCTTGGAATAGATAGATTTTGGCTTTGAGATCCTTCAATCTCTGCTCATCCAAAACCTTTTGTTGAGCTTCCTTCATCACCACACCACGATCTGGTTCACTGAAACCAGTCTCTATAATGGTCTAAAACTCCTTTGAATGCAAGAAGTTTTCCATCAGCATGCTCCAATGATCATAATGACCATCAAAGTGGGGAATAGCAGGTTGGATGAAATTTTTATTTTCAGATGCCATAGACACTTGTAGCTACAAAGTACCAGGTGAAGTTACTGCTTCTTTTACTCACAGGTCACTCTATGTCTAGCGTTGATACCACTGTTGAAATTGAGAAGACAACAATATCAGAAACTTACTAGAATTTATTGACGGAAGTCTCCAAATAAATAGCAAGTTATAAATGAAACTAACTCCTAAAAATTAGTAACAAACTGATCCATAATTTCTAAGCTTATGAGATTCTCCTAAAAATCATGAAAGCATAAAATCTTCCTAAAGAATAGGTCCACCAAGACTAATTCTTTCCTTCTGCTAAACAAAATAAAACATTAAACGACCTAAATAAATTAAAACACTCAACAGTGGTTGTATCACTTATTTGAGTGGAATATAATGGTTCAACACTTCAAATTTCACAGGTTTTTGAAACTGTACTTTTCTAGCAATGTTTTTCTCAAGCGAGAAAAGTATAGTAGTACACTGGTATGCAACAATTACAACTACTTATTCAAGTTATTTTTCACTTGAAACGACTACCGCCTGTTCACTTAGTTATAAAATTTCCTTCATTAGACAGTAATGCTCGGACAAAAACTTGAAATATGAGAAACATGACTGTGCTGAATGTTGGTTTAATTGATAGGTTGAATGGGAAATAGATGGGAAAAGAAGTGGAGGGAAAAATGAGTTGTTCCTGCTTTATGAAATAAACATTTGTCCCACATAGGTGGTGGAAAGAAAAAGTCTCCTATTTAAAAGTAGAAGCACTCCTTCATGTTGCTAAAGGGTCAAGAAGAGGGTCTCCCCCCACGCCGTTGTCGTCGTCACTTGGCTCAGCTTCAGATTGGATTTGGATTTGGATGATTGATAAATAATCTTTTTGGACCAAATTTTCTTTAATTTTAATTAATTATTATTAATTGAAAATTCTAACCAACCCGTAACCTGACTTCTTTCTTTTTCGGATTAATTTAAAACATTTTCTTTCGAAAGGTTGCAACAGGGGGAATTTTTTGAAAGGTTGCAACTTTTTTTGAAAAGTTGCAAACCTTTTTCCAAACAGGCTATATATTTTTGTTGACCCTCAGAATTGACTACAAATTTGTTTTTCCAATAATCATCATCTTTTTCTTTTTTACACTTCTTAAAAAAACCATGTGATATACTGCATTCGAGTGGTTCGCAGTCACCTTAATTTATTGTACCGCTATTTTGGTGAGTAATCATTCTATCCAGAGAAAAGATTCCAAAACCTCGTGTACATTAAGGGGGATAATTTCCTTAAGAACACACTATGCATTCAGTGGACTCGATTTTTGTTCTTATATAATTTTTCAGATATTGTTCTTATTTTAAGTTTCTGTCTTTTATTTCCAAAAATTATTGTACTATTTCAATGTATTACAATACATATTACTAACAATCTTAAGGAAATTATTTTAGTTTATTGTTTTTCATATTAAACTATATTATGTTTTGAAGACTAAAAACTGTGTGGTTTTCTACTCTATATGAAATGAATATTCTGACTTGAAAAGTATAAAAACTTCGTTGGATTATTAAAGTTCATACTTGTACAATGATTTGAAGAATATAAAAACTTCGTCATTGTTGTTGTAAAGAGTTCGATATTCTGAAGTATGAAGACAATTTATCTATTTTGACAGTGAAAAAATGGCAAGTAAAACTACTACTACTTTTGTGACTGTTGTGGCAACAAGCCAAATTGCTGTGCCATCGACGAAAAAACTAGAAAAAATTTCTAGAGCTAACTTCAAAAGATGGTAGCAAAGGGTGTTCTTTTGGCTTACCACTCTTGGTATGCAGAAGTTCAACAACGAAGACCCTCTTGTGCCTGGTCCTGATATGTCGGTCAATGAAAAATTTATGATTTCTGAGGCATAGACACAAGCTGATTTTCTATGCAAGGGCTACATTCTAAGTGCTTTGGATGATGATTTATACGATGCCTACAGTATTATTAAAACTTCTAAAGAACTATAGGATACACTTGAGAAGAAGTATAAGACTGAAGACACATGCTTGAAAAAAATTGTGGTTGCTAAGTTTCTATACTATAAAATAATAGATAGCAGAATCGTAGAAACCCACGTTCAAGAACTTCAACTTATTTTTCATTAACTTATTACTGAAGGAATGGTAGTTAATGAATCATTTCAAATGGATGCAATGATAGAAAAGTTGAGTCCTTCGTGGAGAGATTTTAAAAATTATCTAAAGCACAAGCTTAAGGAAATAAAGTTGGAAGATCTTGTGATTCGTCCCAAGATTAAGGAAGATAAAAAAATAGTTGAAAAAAAGTCGCGTGGAAATTCAATGATTATGGGAGTGAACATCGTTGAAGATGTTGCTTCAAAGAATTAAAAAAGGATGAAAACTTTTGGAAAGAATAAGGAGAAGAGCAACAAAATATTCAAGGGCAATTGCTATAATTGTGGAAAAGCTGGCCATAAAGCCTCAGATTATCGTCTCCTGAAAAAGGATAAGGGAAAGGGACAAGCCAATATGGTGGAGAATAAAGATGGCATGGATGATCTGTGTGCAATGTTATCGAAATGCAACCTAGTAGGAGATCCCAAAGAATGGTGGCTTGATTCAACAGCTACATTGCATATTTGTGCGATCCGAGAAGCCTTCGCTACTTATTCCCCTGCCGCACCTAATGCGACTATCTATATGGAAAATTCTACCACGGCTAAGGTTGAAGGATATGGTAGAGTATTACTGAAAATGACATCCATCAAAGTGATAACGCTGAACAAAGTTTGTCATTTCCAGAAATGAGGAAGAACTTGGTTTCTGCTGGTCTTCTTATCAAAAATGGATTCAAGTGTGTTCTAGTTTCAGACAAAGTAGTTGTCAGTAAGAATGAAATGTATTTATAAAAAGGCTACCTCACGGAGGGATAATGTAATGACCCGTTAGGTCATTTTGAGAATGACCTATCCTCCTTTCATACGAGACCCTTCCCATAAAATTTTAATGAGTTATTTGGACTATTCGATAACTTTAGTTAATTAGTTAAGAGATAATTTTAGAGAATTAGTTTAACTGATGGGCTAAAGTGTTAATTTATTTAATACCCTATACCACTTTTCTTATATTTATTAAAATAGGTTAGTAGGGTTTGTAAATTTTAATACATAATTAGTTTGGAAAAGGAAAAAAAAGAAAAAAGAAAAGAAAATAATATATATGTAATCTGATGGCATTAAACCATCAGATGTGCATCCGCGGCGTAAAGTAAAAAAAATGGATAAGATGGAAAAAATATGGAGGAAGAAAGAAAAGAAAATGGAAAAGAAAAATAACGGAGAAGAGAAAAATATGGATTTTCATTCCAAAGAGTCAAGGTAATTATTCTCATCCTTTCCATTAAATTTTTATGTGATTTTGAACATATTTTTAGGGTATATTGGTGGAGAAATAATGCTGAAATAAGAAAATATGACCCTAGGGTTCTTCATATAAAATCTTGATTTGGAAGTCGAATAACGATCCATTTTAGCTGATATTTGGCATGTAATTTATTTTCTCATGAGTGAACATAATCGGAAAGAAAATTTTAGATTTTACTTCAATAACATAGAATGAGTTACTTTCTGAATTTTGATATATTGAGATAGATTATTAAATATTAGGTATATCATATTTTATGAATTCTATTAAATTTATGATATTGAGGACATTAGAAACAAACCCTAAGCTTAAAATTTGGAAATATGAGAGTTGACATGTTATTTTGACATCAACATTAGGAACTTGATTATAGATTTGGGTAGGTTTTGGGTCTAGGCTAGACATATAATATATTGAGTATTGTTAGTTTTGAAATCTTATTGTGGTTATTTATTTGATTAGATTATACTTATTTGGAGGACCAACGAAAAGGGAAGGCTCAAGTACCGGAGTAATTGCTTGATTAATTAAGACAAGTGAATTTCTAAACCTCAGTTTAAGCTTATAGATGCTTGTATTTCTGTGTTATGTGTACTAGAGAGTAATGAGAATTGGACTGGGTTATTGACTGTATGATTGGCCTTAAAATAGAGATAAGGGATATAAAATGGTGATCTAATGACATGAATTGATAGAATTGATATGTTGTGATTATGGATTTATTTTGGACATGTGAAATGACTATGTTGATGTGAGATATAAAAAATTATTATTGTTGTCATATTATTATCATGAATTATATGAACATGATTTGATTTTATTGGTTCTGACATATTGTGTTGAGACTGAAAATGATATGAAATAAAAGGGGTCGGGCCACACACTCCGTGGAAGGATACGTATATTGAGGGATGGGTTATACGCTCCATGGCAGATTACATGGTCAAAAATATCCCCCATATGTTCCGTACTGTAATTCAGCGGATGTGTACCGATAGGACAGACATGCATCATCTCATTGTATTTCATCATATTTTATTGATATTTGTAATTCATGTTTACCCCTTTATTGCTCTGTATATGTTGAACTTGACTTTATATGATTCATTGATGAGACTATTGATGAGTATTCGTGGACTGTATTACTGTTATTATTGTACAAGTGGAGAGTTGGGCTGGTTTTATGCAGGTTGTAGTTAAGAAGGTTCGGTTGGGAGGATAGGAGTACTTGTATTTATTAAGCTTTGCTTAGTTTTAGTTATCCACTTGCTGAGTACCGTGTTGTTTGGTACTCACCCCTTGCTTCTACATTTGTGTAGGTTGTGAGCTCGGACTTTCTTGATCTCTTAGTGTTCTCTACCATGTCTGAGGCTATCATCTCAAGTGTTGAGGTAGTTGTTACATCCATCTAGCGGACACCTCTTACTCTTTTATTATGTTTTAGTCCTATTCTAGAGACAAAGACATTGTGACTGTATTCTCTTTCGTACTTCGGTAATGTATTAGTGGCTTGTACATGTGACAATCAGTCTTAGGGGATTTTGAGATTATTTATTTATTTTTGACTAAGTTAAACCTTGTTTTATCTCAATTACTTCCGCATTTACTTTCTGTTGGTTATTAGGCTGACTCATCTCAGTGGGTTGAGATGAGTGTCATCACACCCGGATTCAGGTCGTGATAAAATGGTATCAGTGCCCAAAGTTTATATGTCTCACGTGTATACAAGCTGAGTCTAAGTAGATTCTTGAGGATCGGTACAGAGACGTTTGTACTTATCTTGAGAGGCTATGAAGACTTTTAGGAAATATCTTCACCTTTTGATTCTCTATTGTGCATTCTTAATCCGATCTATTTTCTATTGCCTCACTCTGTTCTCTCACATATAGTGGTGACTCTTATCTGATTTTATGTATTGAAAGGTCATCACATGGTCTAGATCTAATTTAGAGGTGAAAGTAATAAACTTATGGAAAGGGTGTATGGTGGGATTTGTAATGCACGACGATTTTAAAAGAGTAAGTAAGGTTATGGTTCAATAATGTAATTTGAGGATATGGTATAGAAAGAGGAACAATGGTATGGAGGATTATATGAATGTCTTATATTTCTGAATAGTGGTTAAGAATTGAGAATGATGCTTGTTTAGCCTACCCGATGTTTGAAGTGGTTCTATAATTAAGAATGGTATAATTATGGGAATGACTATGTTGTGAGCATTGTGTCCTCAGAGACTACAGACCATGAAGTTCGTCGTGAAAGAATGAGTTACATAGTGAGTGATGAGGATGATTTTGTGTTAATCGAGATTAGAATTTCTATAGCGATTTGATAGAATAGATGTATATCAGGAAGGGTTATTATAAGTCTACTACTGCGGTACTTGTGATTATGTGGTTAGGGTTACGGGTTGTGTTGCTTTCGCTATTGACCTTACCTACTGAAGGGTGATATCGATTTTGACTGGAGACTGAAATGCATTGGTAATATATGACAGTTACGTAATGGATAGAAATGTGTAGACTATCTAGGTATGATATTTATGGTGGTATGATGTATTCTAGTGGTGGATTTATCAAACTTTCACGGTGTGGTACTGTTGGAATACAAAAACAAATACATCGATTATCAAGTGTGATTACTAACTACTTAAGGAGTTATCAGTTGTATCATCTTCTCATATGATGAGATTTAATATTGCATTCACATTTGAAAATCCAACTAGTTTGTTACTACAAACGCTTGGGGTAAGCATTGTTTATAAGAAAGATCTTAGTGGTGGATTTTGGTATGATTAATGCGTTTAGGTTGTGAAGTATATCTCGAGAATTCTAAGTGGGGACTTGTAATTTAACCATAAATTCCAAGGGAGTGGATCGATATCAAAATGATAAACTTATGGATAAAGAAAGTAGCAGTGAGTATACTTATGTGAAGGCAATTAAGAATTTTAGTGAGAGTACGCATAAAATTGGGTTATTCCATTAGAGTTGGTTAGTATAACTGGTTTTAAGGTGTCTTGTCGATTGAGAAGGTTGACTTCGAGATGATGGAATTGGTTATTGATCATAACGATAATAAGAATTTGTGATAGATTATGATCAGGACATAACCATACTTTAAGGATTTTGGGTTAAATAGATTCGATATGATAATAATGACTTGCAAGTATCTAAATTGCGATTTTCTACTATTTGGTGAGTGGCGTGGTTGTATGGAAAGTCATAGAATATGTTGAGACACCGTACAAATAGAATTGAAAGAATCTAGATTTATAAATGAAAATAATTAGTGAAATGTAGTTTAGCCTTCGAAACAAGGCGAGAACAATTATGTTTACTCTGGTTGTAAGGGCCGAATGTATCTTCAGAGAGAGTGGAGAATTAGATTTAGTGAAAAGTGGTTCTATTTATTTTGCTCTGTTTATGGCGGTAGTGTTATGTGTTATTCATATGGGTTAATAATTATTGGATAAGATTTGAGAAATAACTCTATAGGCGTTTGACTCGAGTGTGATAATAAGTTTTTTTGTGGTTTCGAGTTTGGTAACTGGTATAATTAAATTTTAATAAAGGATACAATAAGATCAATGGAGAAGTGATCAATGATAGCTAAGATACGTGAATTCATAAAGCTCTTCAATATATGAGCTAATATTGATAGATAATGGGATTGGGTTACATGGATGAAATTTGAAATTCAAGTTGTTCATTTTAAGTCTACATTATGGTGGTAGGTTTCATCAAAGTATAGATCGGCAAGATACAAATTGATCAATCACATAGGGTATTGAGAAGTTGAAAGAACTTGTGCAGGGTTTAGATTGTAGAGTTTATTGCTTTTGATCATTAAAAGGCCTAAGAAAGGGCTTCACTTAAAGTTTTGATTCAAAAGAATAAGGTTGGTAAATGAGTTAGCGAAAGGAATAAGAGTTTAGTATATTAAATAGTTCAAGGTATTTGGAATTTGCCTCATGGGAAGCATCTAAGAAATGATAAGAAATAAGACACCATGTGTAGATCCTTAGTTCAAAGTTGAAGATTGTACGAATTTTTGCCCTTATTTTCAAATATGACTATACAATGTCGATTGGTTCGACAAAGACTTATGAGGGATGTAACAACAACTTTTCTGAAGGTTTGGTTTTGGTTTGAATGAAAAATAGTAAGGTGTCGAAGATTATGTGTTTTATGTAAGGTTAGACTCTTAAATTATAGTAGGTGACTTATGGATGCACTACAAGATGGGATATAATTCATCATGGTTATTAAGGATATCGAATTGGATTGATACTACTCTGTTGATGGGTTATACTAACTATTGTAATGCATTACATAGGCACTAGAGGGTAAATAGAGGCTATGTTCTCATAGTATATAGAATTATTCAGGTGACCAAGAATTTCTCTAAGTTTTGGTATGGGGAACAGACTGGTCAACTGTGGGTAGCAAAAAAATCAAACTGATGGAGTCAGATGAATGAAAATGTTTGATATAAGCACTATGAGAGAAGTATCTTGTGTTATTCGATCTTGATTTCGTACATTCTTATGTAACTATCTATTTTGTTTCGAACATGAGTTGAAGTATAATTCGCTGCCTATGCCCACACGTGTTTCTACTTTGGTGGATGGATCCCTAGTGGTTGATCGGTGTACCGATCCTGCGATATCCTTTTGGTATGGTAGGATGCTTTTACAAACTTGGTTATTTCAGTTGTGATAGATTTGGTGTTGTTAGGGATTGTTGAAGTATAATAGTGTGAATTTACATGCACAATTGTTTTATAAGAATTTTTAGAAGAGCTACCATGAATACTTACAGTTGTCCGACAGTCTTAAAATTCAACTCTCATCGGGGTATCATTCTGGCTATGTATGATAGAATGTAGGGGGCCAATGGGTCTAGTGTTACCGCTCTTAAGGGTTGTTTACAATCACAACTACTGATCTACCATTTTCGATAGTGTTATTAGAAGTTTTGTATGCTTGGGTGTATCGCTCGCTAGGAGGGTATTCAATCATTTCATTCTTTGGGTTAGATAAATCATATTCTCCAGTAATTAGTACCTAAAGCCTAAAGATCATATTTGTATAGCTTAAGCTCGTGGGAAGCTTTGGTAGTGAGACTGGAATCTTAATAAGATCTATGATAGTCTGTGCATTATGAGTGTGGTGATTGATTCAGATTCACTTTTGGTTGTAGCCGATATTAGTCTAGAATTTTTTCGTGGTTATGTGATGAAAGATTGTCCTGATGGTTATGATAAGGTTTAGAGGGTTTCGATTAAGGTTTAGTTCATGGGTTAATCTGTGACGTCTAAATTATCCCTAATTTATAGATTTGCCAAAGTTTGATTCGAAAGTTCAGTTCTTAGAAGTTGATCTTGATGGAATAGTCTTAATGAGGAGCTCACTTGAAGGAATGAAAACCAACTTTTGAAGATTATAACTCAGGCTTTTGATAATGTTGGTTATTCTCCCTTCTCCTTTTTTTATGTTCGAGGACGAACATAATTTTTAGTGGTGGATAATGTAATGACCCGTTAGATCATTTTGAGAATGAGTCATCCTCCTTTCATATGAGACCCTTTCCGTAAAATTTTAATGGGTTATTTGGACTATTCGATAACTTTGGTTAATTAGATGAGAGATAATTTTAGAGAATTAATTTAACTGATGGGATAAAGTATTAATTTATTTAATACCCTATACCACTTTTCTTATATTTATTAAAATAAGTTAGTAGGATTTGTAAATTTTAATACATAATTAATTTGGAAAAGGAAAAAAAAAAGAAAAAAAAAGAAAATAATATATATATATATATATATATATATGTAATCTGATGGCATTAAACCATCAGATGTGCATCCGCGGCGTAAAGTAAAAAAAATTGGAGAAGATGGAAAAAATACGGAGGAAGAAAGAAAAGAAGTGAAAAAGAAAAATAAAGGAGAAGAGAAAAATATGGATTTTCATTCCAAAGCGTCAAGGTAATTATTCTCATCCTTTTCATTAAATTTTCACGTGATTATGAACACATTTTTAGGGTATATTGGTGGAGAAATAATGCTAAAATAAGAAAATATGACCCTAGGGTTGTTCATATAAAATCTTGATTTGGGAGTCGAATAACGATCCGTTTTAGTTGAAATTTGGCATGTGAGTTATTTTCTAATGAGTGAACATAATCGGAAAGAAAATTTTAGATTTGACTTCAATAACATAGAATGAGTTACTTTTCGAATTTTGATATATTGAGATAGATTATTAAATATTAGGTATATTATATTTTATTAATTCTATTAAATTTATGATATTGAGGACATTAGAACCTAACCCTAGGCTTAAAATTTGGAAATATGAGAGTTGACATGTTATTTGACATCAACATTAGGAACTTGATTATAGATTTGGGTAGGTTTTGGGTCTAGGCTAGACATATAATAATATGGGTGATGTTAGTTTTCAAATCTTATTGTGGTTATTTATTTGATTAGATTATACTTATTTGGAGGACCAACGAAAAGGGAAGGCTCAAGTACCGGAGTAATTGCTTGATTAATTAAGACAAGTAAATTTCTAAACCTCAGTTTAAGCTTATAGATGCTTGTATTTCCATGTTATGTGTACTGGAGAGTAATGAGAATTGAACTGGGTTATTGACTGTATGATTGGCCTTAAAAATAGAAATAAGGGATATAAAATGGTGATCTAATGACATGAATTGGTAGAATTGATATGTTGTGATTATGGATTTATTTTGGACATGTGAAATGACTTTGTTAATGTGAGATAGAAAAAATTATTGTTGTTGTCATGTTATTATCGTGAATTATATGAACATGAATTGATTTTATTGGTTCTAACATATTGTGTTGAGACTAAAAATGATATGAAATAAAAGGGGTCGGGCCACACACTCCGTGGTAGGTATTATGAAACAAAGGGGTCGAGCCACACGCTCTGTGGTAGGTATTATGAAATAAAGGGGTCGGGTCACACGCTCCGTGGCAGGATACGTATATTGAGGGGACGGGCCACACGCTTCATGGAAGGTTACATAGAAAGAAATTGGTTAATCGGTAAAGATAGATGTACTTGATGAATATCCCCCATGGGTTCCGGACTGTAATTCAGCGGATGTGTACCGATAGGATAGACATGCATCATCTCATTGCATTTCATCATATTTTGTTTATATTTGTGAATTCGTGTTTACCTCTCTATTGCTTTGTATATGCTGAACTTGAATTTATATGATTCACTGATGAGACTATTGATGAGTATTTATGGATTGTATTATTGTTATTATTGTACAAGTGGAGAGTTGGGCTGGTTTTATGCAGGTTGTAGTTAAGGAGGTTCGGTTGAGAGGATATGAGTACTTGTATTTATTGAGCTTTGCTTAGTTTTAGTTATCCACTTGCTGAGTACCGTGTTGTTTGGTACTCACCCCTTGCTTCTACACTTGTGTAGGTTGTGATCCCGGACCTTCTTGATCTCTTAGTATTCTCTACCACGTCTGAGGCTATCATCTCGAGTGTTGAGGTAGTTGTTACATCCATCTAGCGGACACCTTTTACTCTTTTATTATGTTTTAGTCCTATTCTAGAGATAAAGATATTGTGACTATATTCTCTTTTGTACTTCGGTAATGTATTAGTGGTTTGTACATGTGACAACCAGTCTTGAGGGATTTTGAGATTAATTATTTATTTTTGACTAAGTTAAACCTTGCTTTATTTCAATTACTTTCACATTTACTTTTCGTTGGTTATTAGGCCGACTCATCTCGGTGGGTTGAGATGAGTGTCATCACACCCGGAGTTGGGTCGTGATAGTAGTTTTAAACTAAATGTAATGGTTGTTGATGATAATAAAGTTCAAGCTTCTTCTTACTAACTTGAGTCAAATAATTTATGGCATTCACCTTTAGGACATGTCAATCATAAAACCTTGCAAAAACTGATTAACTTAAATGTATTGCCTAACTTTGAGTGCAATAAATCAAAATGTCAAGTATGTGTTGAATCTAAGTATGCTAAACATCCTTAAAAGTCTATTAAAAGGAATTCCAGTCCCTTAGAATTGATTCACACAGACATTTGTGATATGAAGTCAACATCAACTCGTGGTGGGAAAAAGTATTTTATAACTTTTATTGATGATTGCACTCGATATTTTTATACGTATTTGCTTAATAGTAAGGATGAAGCAATTTATGCATTTAAACAATACAAGAACGAAGTGGAAAATCAATCGAACAAAAAGATAAAAATGATTAGAAGTGATAGTGGTGGAGAATACGAATCTCCTTTTGCAAAGATATGTTTAGAATATAAAATTATTTATCAAACTACTGCCCCCTACACACCACAATCAAATGGAATTGCGGAAAAGAAAAACTGAACATTAAAAGAAATAATGAATGCTTTATTAATAAATTTCGGTTTACCGCAGAACTTGTGGGGGAAAGCTATCCTTACCGCTAATTGAATACTCAACAGGGTGCCCCACAGCAAAACACAATTTATTCCATATGAACTATGGAAAGGAAGAAAATCCAAATTAAAATATTTTAAAGTATGGGGTGTTTAGCAAAGGTCCAAGTTTCTTTGCCCAAAAGGGTAAAAATTGAACCAAAAACCATGGATTGTGTTTTTTATTGGCTATGCTACAAATAGCAAAGCTTGTCGGTTTTTGATTCACAAATCAGACAATACCGAAATTCATGTTAATACGGTAATTGAATCAGATAATGCTGAATTCTTTGAAAATATTTATCCGTATAAAACATAATGTAAGTCGTCAAGTGAAATATCTAAACGACTGCGAGAACAACCAAAGAAAAGTAAATCAACTTAAGAGGATCCAAGGCATAGCAAACGTCGAAGGATATCTACTTCCTTTGGACCATAGTTTGTGACATTCTTGCTTGAAATGAGCCTCAAACACTTAAAGCAGCAATATCTTCTTCTGATTCAGCATTTTGGAAAGAGGCAGTCAATAGTGAGATTCAATCAATTTTGAACAACCATACATGGGAATTGGTTGATCTTCCTCCTGGAAATAAACCTTTAGGATCAAAATAGATTTTCAAAAGGAAAATGAAATCTGATGGCACTATTGACAAATATAAGGCAAGACTTGCGGTCAAAGAATATAGACAAAAAGAAGGCCTTGATTACTTTGACACATATTCGCCAGTAACAAGAATAACATCTATTCAGGCGTTAGTGGCACTGACAGCCGTATATGGTCTTGAAATCTATCAAATGGTTGTCAAGACGGCTTTCTTAAATAGAGAATTGGAGGAAAAGATTTACATAGAACAACCTGAGAGTTTCGTAGTTTCTGGTAACGAAAGGAAAGTGTGAAAACTTGTTAAGTCACTTTATGGACTTAAACAAGCACCTAAACAATGGCATACGAAATTTGACCAAACAATATTGACAAATGAATTTAAGATTATTGAGTGTGACAAATGTGTTTACATTAAAAATACTCCAACTCATGAAGTCATTGTTTGTTTATATGTTGATGACATGTTGATAATGAATGAAGATATTGCCGATGTGAATGCTACAAAGCGTATGCTTGCTAGCAAATTTGACATGAAAGACTTAGGGGTTGTTGATTTGATCTTAGGAATTAGGATCCATAAAACTCTACAAGGTCTAGTATTATCACAGTCACATTATATTGAAAAGATACTTGATAAGTTTAAGTATTTAAATTTCAATGTTGCAAAGACTCCAATTGATGTAAGTTTTGCACTTCAAAAGAATGAAGGTGAAAGTGACTCACAATTGGACTATGCACGAGTTTTGGGAAGTTTGATGTATATTATGAATTGTACACGATCAGATATAGCATGTACTATTAGCATGCTGAGTCGATTCACAAGTAATCTCAATCAAACTCATTGGATGGCAATGAAATGAGTCTTGGGGTATTTTAAACACACCCAAAATTATGCTTTGCATTATAATAAATATCCCGCAGTAATTGAGGGATATAGTGATGCAAACTAGATCACCGGATCATCTGAAGTTAAATTCAAAAGTAGATATGTTTTCACTGTTGGTGAAGGAGTAGTGTCTTGGAAATCATCAAAATAGACATGCATTGCCTGCTCTACAATGGAATCTGAATTTATAGCTTTAGACAAGGCTGGTGAAGAAGCAAAATGGCTCAGAAATTTCTTGGAAGATATTTCACTTTGGCCCAAATCTTTGGCACTTATATGTATACATTGTGATATCCAAACGGAAATATGTAGGGCAGGGAGCGTTATGTATAACGAAAAATCGCGTCACATTCAACAGTGACACAATACTGTTAGACAACTACTCTCTAGTGGTTTTATCACTATTGACTACATAAAGTCAAGAGATAACGTATCGAATCCACTAACAAAAGGTCTATCTAGAGAGAATGTTGAAAGATCATCGAGAGGAATAGGGTTAAGGCCTAAGACAAGTCATCATGGCGGTAACTCTACCTAGTAGACTAGAGATCCCAAGAACTAGGTTCAAAGAGATCAAAAAAAGTTATGAATGATGGTTCAACATTATCAAATAACTCAACCCATTCTCGTGATGATGACAATGTTCAGAAATAAGGATAAAACCTTAAGGCTTTTTAATGAGTTAAAAAAGCATTAAAGTTTTTTAATGATTATCTAAGTCTGGAAAAAAATGGCTAGATAGTGTATCTATAGGACTACACGTTTAGAAATCACCTTTGTGAGTGTGAAGTATAAGCCGTTTCAAGGGGAATGACAGTAAAGGCCCATTCTCTATGCGTTCACAAAACCAGACGGTGTTCATGACTGAAATGAATACAACCATGAGAATCATAGATGTTTGAGGGTTAATTGTGTGACTTATATTGTCTAATTATACAACAAAGTTCGACGGTTCAAAGATATCGCATTTACCAATTGATCGAGTGTATCCTATATAAGTTCACTATGGAAAGTTCAAAGGAAAACCTATTTATCCAGATGTCATTAATCTTCGCTTGTATATCACACACTTATCCGTGCATTTCTTTATCTTATAGCCATTTCCCATTCATGTGGGGGGTTATTGGGTATAATTGATAGGTTGAATGAAAAATGGAGGGGAAACAAATGGAGGGAAAAATGAGTTGTTCTCTCTTGCTTTATGAAATAAGAATTTGTTTCACATAGGTAGTGGAAAGAAAATGTCTCCTACTTAAAAGTAGAAGCACTCCTTCATGTTGCTAAAGGGTCAAGAAGAGGGTCTCCCCTCGTGCCATCATCGTCGTCGCTCGGCTCGGCTTCAGCTTTGGCTTCGGCTTCGGCTTTGGATTTTGGATTTGGATTTGGATTTGGATTTGGACCAAATTTCCTTTAATTTTAATTAATTATTATTTAATTAATTAAAAATACTGACCCGTAACCCGACTTCTTTCTTTTCTGGATTAATTTAAAACATTTCCCTCCGAAAGGTTGCAACCTTTTCTGAAAAGTTGCAAACATTTTCCCAACATGCGGAATTTTCCGAAAGGTTGCAACATTTTCTGAAAAGTTGCAAACATTTTCCCAACAGGCGGAATTTTCCGAAAGGTTGCAACATTTTCTGAAAAGTTACAAACTTTTTCTCAAATAGGCTATATATTTCTGTTGACCCTCAAAATTGACTACGAAAAAAAATCCGATAATCATCTTCTTCTTCTTTTCTGCACTTTTTAAAAAAAAATGTGCGATATACTGCCTTCGAGTGGTTCGCAGTCACCTTAATTTATTGTACCGCTATTTTAATGAGTAAATCATTCTATCATGGGAGAAAAGATTCCAAAAACCTCGGGTACATTGAGGGGGATAATTTCCTTAAGGACACATTGTGCATTCAGTGAGTTCGATTTTTGTTCTTACAAATTGTAAAAATTTGGGCTATCCATATTCTAAAAGGAGTGTGTCCTTTCGGAATTCTAATTGGATTTAGAAGACAGAATAAAGGGTAGGCATTTGCAACAAAAAAACGAAAAATAAAAAAATGGCTCAAATAATAATAATAATAATAATATATACTTCAATTGGAGTCTCATTGTTTACTCCAACTATGTCACTCCAATCGGAGGAACGTATTAATTTATTATGTATGATGGTGTATATTAAATTGCACGACATACTATTATCGTTTAGTTATTACTTCAAGCCTAGTCTTTGTATAAAATACTTCGAAAAGATTTTAAGTAGGGGCATTTGTAAACATTAGAATTATATTGGATTTAAATCCGTAAATTAATTTAGACTATATTAAATTCATGAAAATAGTTCTAATGATGTAGCAATCCAAGTCAAATAAATAATCCACTAAAAGCACACCATGTGTCAAAATTAGGTGGCAATCCAAGTCAAATTAAATGAGTCACTAAAATCACACCACGTGTCAAAGTTATATGGCAATTCAAGTCAAATTAAATGAGCCATTAGAATCATGTCATGTGCCAAAACTATGTGGCAATCCAAGTCAAATTAAATAAGACACTAAAATCATGCCACGTGTCGAAGTTATGTGGCAATCTAATTCAAATTAAACGAGTCACTAGAATAATGTCACGTGTATATATGTGACATGTTCTGACCAATTAAATTAAAGCTTTTCACCAAAAAAATTTGATTGGTCAATCCAAACCAACCAATCAAATCACACCCTCATACCACTCCCTACAACTATAAATAGGGATCTTCATTATTCTCTAAGGTTTTTTTTTAAGAACAAGAAGCAAGAAGAGAGCTCGTGGATCAAAGACCGCAAATTCTCTACAAAGCTACAAAGTTCAAGTAATCAAATTCAAGTTCAAGTTCAAGATCAAGAACGAAGGCAAATATCAAAAAGTTCTAGATCAAGTTACTTGTTCATATTTATTACTCGTCATAACCGTACAAGTGTTCGTGACGAATAATTCAAATCTAAATTTGAAGACGAAGATTCAAGATCAAGTTGTTCAAGCCCTTGACTCTAAATCAAATTCAAGATATTTCATATTATTTGAAGAATCAGAGGATTATAATAGAGATTGTAATACACACTACATTTTAAAATCAAATATTACACTTTGTTACTCCAATTTTCCGATCTTGATTATTTATTTTTCTCGGCTCAAAAATTTATTGTTTACAGTTCGATTTTAATATAATTGGATCATAAAAAGATATTTATTGTTCAAATTTTTTTAACTATAATATTGTAAAAATTGATATGATAATTGTAGTGAAAGAGGCTATAATTTTTCAAATATATTATATTGATATATATTCAATTTTAAGAAATATATGTAATTTGAATTTAATGTATGATATGTCTAGTGTATTAATTTGGTATGATTTATGGTGTGAAAAGAAGGATTTAATTATTGAACAATATTATATTGATATATATTCAGTTTTCAAGG
Source organism: Solanum dulcamara (assembly GCF_947179165.1). NCBI lineage: Eukaryota > Viridiplantae > Streptophyta > Magnoliopsida > Solanales > Solanaceae > Solanum > Solanum dulcamara. The sequence continues at coordinate 69,191,380 of NC_077243.1, read as the reverse complement.
AAAGTACATAACATGAAAGGATGTATGATTTTTTATTTAATTTGTGTATATAAATTGATTGTGTCTAATAATTATTTTTTACTAATATATTTTGTGTTTATAAGTCGATATTATAACAATTTATATATATTTGTTGAAATCTAAAGATATATCAATATCATACAATCGAATAACTTTTATTTTGAATACCACTGAATTAAAACACAATTAATAACAAATGTCATAACATAATCAATACAAAATATCATACATAAAAACATAATTAAATAAGTTTCACGCTAATATCATATCTGGAAAAAAAAATTATAGCAATGTCATACTCAAAAAAACTGAACTAAATACAAAAGAACATAATTAAGTAAGTTTCATACAAATAGCATACATAAAAACAGATTTTACACTAATGTTATACACAAAAAATAGAGTTCAATGTCAATTTCATATTATACTTAAAAACATATTTTATACCAATGTCATTCCCAAAAATAATATTCTACCTAAATAAACATAACTAAAACAGAATTAATACCAACGTCATACTCAAAAAATATATTTAAATATCAAAAAAATAATTAAATAAGTTTCATACCAATAGAATACATAAAAACTGACTTTGTACCAATACCAAAACAAAAAACATAGTTCAATACCAATGTCATATTATACCTAAAAACAGATTTCATGCCAATGTCATACCCAAAAATAATATCGTGCCTAAATAAAAAGAATTAATATCAATGTCATACTCAATAACAGAATTAAATACCAAAGAATATAATTAAATAAGTTTCATACCAATAGCATATGTAAAAACAGACTTTGTACCAGTGTCATACCCCCAAAAAATAGAGTTTAATAACAACGTCATATTATACCTAAAAACAAATTTCATATCAATGTCATACCCAAAAATAATGGCTTACATAAACATAATTAAAATAGAATTAATACAAATGTCACAGCAGAATTAATGCCAATTCAAACAGTTGCATACTTAATAGGTTAAACCGTTAAAGTATCCAAAAATTTAATTATCTTCGAGCTAATTTCGACAATCTTCAACATCTATTTGTTCACTCTTGATCTTGGGTTGGCTTCTTAAACTTCTGTGTATTCAAAACAACTTCTTTTTTATTACTTGGTCCACCAAATTTGCTTACAACAGTATCGGTCACCTCGCTTTCGTTGATTGCACCGTCATTTCGAACCTTTCATACCTTTACAACATTTTTTTTCTTTTCTGTTTTTGGGATGCTTCAAATCGTTCTTGGGCATTTTCGATGTTGAAGCCTCTCCCTTGCATTCTTTCTTGTCCCTTTTATATTGTGAATCATCAACAAAATTGCCGTCCAAATTTGAAGACAGAGAAGATTCAACATTATTACACTTTTTCTTTTGGGTGTTTGTTTTGTGGAACTGATATCAATTGCATTATCGGAATGATCAGTTTGATATAATTGCCTACCATATTGAGAGACGTGTAAAATGAAAGGACCGAAATTAAAGTATTTTAATTAACTCGGTAACTGCTATTAAAGGGATACTTTTTATTCTCTCATACTTGCATTAAATAATAATTTATATAACAAATTAAAATTAAATTAATACAAATCGGTTATTATTAGTAATTTTTGTTGTTGTATTAGTAATTCCTAATTTGTAGTTTTATGTGAAGTAATATATGTTCTTAAATACATATATGGTGTAATAATTCCTTTAAAGAGGGTATTAAATTCATTTCGAACAACAATATGGGGGTAAAAAATTGTACTCAAAGTTATGTTGCTAAACTATGTTTAATTATCCGAATTTTCTCTTTTTTCCAGATTTCTGATACATACGAATGAAACTGATACATCGCGATTTGATACATAAGTCATTTTCATGATATATCGCTAGTTGATACAAACCAAACATTGTAATATCAATAAAACTTATGAATCAGCTTATAAAACCTAATATATCATGAACACAACAAAGATAACAGTAAAATTTATGTTTTACTGATACATTTTGTGTTTGGGTTGTATCAATTAGCGATGTATCATGAAAAAAACTTATGTATCAAATCGCGATGTATCAGCATCATTCGTATGTATCAAAAGAGAGATTTTTGAAATTTTTACAAATGGTAGGGAATAATTAAAAATATAGGAATATAAGGTGTGTAATTTGATAATTTTTCCTATTTTTTAAATGGGTAAATATGAGTTGACCTATTTCGAAAGCTCATACAAATATAGACAAAGTGGGTAAACTATGGGTATCCATATAGACTCTTAGATCACCCAAAATTTCTAATTGCACTAAAAATATTTTTAATTTTTTAAAAAAGAAAAGAAAATTGGGGTGGGTGCGGGAAGGGTGGGTGGGGTGGGGGGGTTCAGGTGGGGGTTAGTTGGAAGGGGCAAAACAATTATTTTTTAAAAAAATTGATTTTTTTAAAAAAACAATTTGGGGGGGGGGGGGGGTAGGTAGGGTGATGTGCAGGGTTGGGGGGAATTTATTTTTTTTTATTTTTTTATTTTTCTTTTTAAAATTTTTAAATTTTGGGGTGGGCTGGGCGTAGGAGTCCGATGGAGGGGGTAGGGTGGAGAGAGGGTCAATTTGTTTAATAGAAATTATTTTACTTTTTTAAAAAAATAATTGTGGAGGGGGTGGGGGGTAGGTGGTCTGAGTGGGCAAAAATATTTTTGATTTTTTTTTAAAACAAAATAGGGGTGATGGAGATAGGGTGGGCAAAAATATTGGTTGGTTGGTGGGTGGGTGGGTGGGGGTGGGGGTGGGGTGATTGGGTAGAAAAAAATTAAATTTTCAGTTTTGTATAAATTAATTATTTAAAAAAGAAATAAGTATAAAAAAATACACTTAAATTAAATATTTTTTTAAGTTTCATACCTAAACTATTGGAAGTGTGAGTTTCATACTTAAATTATCACTCAGTAGTTTGAGAAACACATGTGTGTGAAATATACTCTTTCTATTCTCTCTAGATTTTGAAAAAAATCTTGTCAAATGGATAAAATATTTCACATTGACAAAAATTAAATAAACTATTAATATTAGTTAAAATTTAAAGACTAAAGTATTTCTACCCCAAAAAAGAAATTATTTTTTAAAAAAATATCTAAAATATTTTGTTCGCGCATTCACCCCCCCCCCTCCTCCCAGAACAATGCTCATCCTTTTATTTCTTAAAACTTTTTAAAAAATTCATACTTCACCCCTTTCCTCACTCCTTTTTAAAAATGTTATTATTTTATTTTTAAAAAATAAAATTATACACACTCCATCGAACCCTCCACTCTTAATTTATATGTATTTTTTATTTTTTGATTTTGTGTTAGATATGTATATATATATTCCTAAAATCATATGTATATATCTAACACAAAACGAAAAAAAAATTAAAAAGCGTAGGGTTAAGTGGGGTGGGGTGAAAATTTTTTTTAAAAAATATATAAAAATATCTAAATTGTTATTTGAATTGGGGAGGGGGGGAGATGAAGTAAGAAATTTTATTAAAAAATTTATAAAAGAAATTTAATAAGTAAAACTAAAACTAAAAAATTGGGGTGGGTGGGATGGAGTGGGGGTGGGGGATATAGTGAGAGAAAGTGGTGGACTAGGGTAAGAAAAATATTTTATATTTTATTTTATAATTTTTTTTGGCAGGAAAATAGTAATACTTCAATCTTTAATTTTAACTAAATCTAATAATTTATTTAATTTTTGCTATGTAAAATATTTTGTCCATGTGGAGGGTGAAATGACAAAAAAAAATTAAATGAAAAAGAGAGTATAGTGCACACACCATGAAGAGAGTAAAATAAAAGAGAGAGAGGTGTGTTTCTCAAACTAATTAGTGATAGTTTAGATATAAAACTCACACTCCCAATAATTTAGGTATGAAACTCAAAAAAGAGGGATAGTTCAGGTGTGTTTTTGACATTTATCTCTTTAAAAAAAAAATTAGGAGTGGGTTGGGGATTGTAGGGGTTAGAGCATTAGCAATTTTGCTTTGATTTAATATTTTTTTGGGTTTAGGAGATTAAAGTGGATTAGAACCATTTTACCCAAATCATATTTGACCAAATCTATATTTACTCATATTTTATATAAGTGGATTGTAATCCAATTTATTTTGACCCAATTCATATTCAATCCATCCAAATCCGATAAAATTTAACCATTTGTCACCCCTAACCGAACCCTACCAAAGGTAAGCAAGATAAGGAAATAGAGTATGACCCTCAACCTACCTTGTAAAAAAGATACTTTAATATGTTCCTATATAGTTGTTGTGGTTAGTGGTGTTGACAATTTGGTTAAAAATTGCTCTAAATTTAAAATTGAATTAATCGATTAAATATATATTTAATTTTAGTTAGAATTTAAATTTTTAAAAATTGATAATATTTGATTTGATTTAATTTTTGATAAGTTACATAAACAAAATTTATTATATATAATATATTAGTTTTATAAATAATTTTAAATACTATGTATGCTTATCTCTACTAGGAACTTACTTTAAGCTCATTTATTATAAATAAATGTTATGAATTCAAAATCATTTACTCAAATAAAAAATCTATGAGATTACCTTTATATATATATATATATATATATATATATATATATATATATATTTCTTATCAACTTTATTCACTTGATTAAATTTTTATAGATATTAAGAAAAAAATTCATAATCAAAGAAAATTATAACCACGAAAATAAAGGGCTTATCACAAATTATAAGTTGGAACCTTCTTTTCTAATTACAGAGAAAAAACAAAAGAGAGAAATATTATCCAGTTTCTTAAAAATCAAAAAAATTGAACCAAATCCACAACAATCATATCAATATACGGATATGAATTATATTTGATTTGATTTAATTTTAATTAAAAAACCAACTAACTTAATTTGATTTTAATTTTACCACAAAATCGACCTAAATCAAACTAGAACAACCCTAGTTATGGTAACGTGTATATATCAAACCAAAAAATAAAATTCAAAGGTACGGACATGCATAATCAGATCATATTTAAGCCTAAGTTTACCCCTTACGCTCTAGACAATTCATTAATAACATGCTCTCATTAGAGGTATATAGAATTTAAACTTTATAGATTTAATCTTAAAGATTGTTAACATTTAACGCATTATATTTATAAGTTATGAATTGAGACATATCAATCATTACAATTTGGCACATAAATTTATATATAATTCATGTCAAAATATTAAGTTCAGGTGATTCCGTGGCAGCATCTACATCCATTTCTGACTCATGTCTGTCCTAAATGAAAAACTGAAAGCAAGTAAATAAATGCATGACATATATTTATATCCATACCTTTTTAGTACTTAGAGCCTGATTGGATTGACTTATAAGTTACTTTTAAGTTATTTTCAGGTTTTTTTTAAGTGTTTGGCTAGCCAACTAAAGTCATTTTGTGCTTAAAATAAGCCTTAATAAATAATTAGGTTTGTTTGAATAAATTTACTTTAAGCAGTTTATAAGTTGAAAACATCTTATAACTCAAAAATAATAAATTGAACTGCACCTATTTCTTTTAATAAAACTTATAAACTATTTTTTACTTATAAATTAATTAAAATAAGTTCATCGAAACAGATAATTAATTATAATTAAATAACATGTATTATCATCCGATCAAATCACTCAATTAAATATTTGCCGTGGTTAATGTCAATCACTTTGGACAAAGGAAAAAAGACAATGACGTGATGAAGTAAATCACGGGGTAATGTAAGATATTGAAAATGAAGACGACGACAAATTAAAAGGGCCATGTGATGAATGAAGTTCCACATAAACAAAGTACTATTTCATTACACCTTGTTTGGATAGTTGTTATCCGTGGTATGGTATGGTATCGTATTGATAATTTAAATATAATATTTATTTTAATTGTTATTTAAATTTTATTATATCATATCGTTTAAATCTATTGTTAGGTAACAACAAAAAATCTCATTTTTTATAAAGATCTATTTAGTAAGAATCATATCGTTATCTTAAAAAAATAATCTCATTTAGTGTTTATATATTATTTAATAATCTTATTTTATTATTTATCCTACATTTTCATAGTAACTCTATCTCGTACCTTACTTTTCTTGTAGGTTTATCATTCAAATTATTGATATATAACGTTGTGTAATGCCATAGAACGATAAAATTAATCCAAATATTATATTTATTAAAATAATATAATACAATACAATTCATTATAAAATAATATAATCAGCATTCAAATAGAGTGTAACTCTGCTCTCTTTCAATTATTATAAAAAATACAGAGGCTTAAACTTTTACTACACATTAGCTATACCAATATTACACTATGGGGATATTAACTTTATTAGGTGCACTTAGTACTCTCATAGTGAGCCTTCAAGTTGGAAATGTTCGTGGTGTTACCAATGGAAAGAAATTGGTGACAGTGTTGAGCATTGATGGAGGTGGAGTTAGAGGCATTATTCCTGGAACCCTTCTTGACTTTCTTGAATCCAAGCTCCAGGTACATATTTTTTTTCCTCTCCGTATCAATTTATGCTATGGTGTTTAATTAGAGATTTAAGTAAGAAAAATAGATTTTTGAATATGGTCTAAGTAAATTATAAATATTTGTGTAGTTATAAAAAAGAAAAAAAATTAGTAAGGATAAAATGAGAAAGTTATAGTCAAATTGTTGTTAATTAAATACTCTGGTTGTTTTAATTTATGTGTTTTAATTACGTTTGTTTTTAGTTTGTTTTAAAAAAATTACTTTATCTATGTTTAAGACCACAAATCAAAATCTAAAGGACATTATGGTACATTATAAATATTTTAAATTAATTTAAGACCATTAAACTCCAAAGTCTTTCTTATATTCTTAAATTTCATGCTTAATCAAACTAACACGGCTAAATGAGCAAAGGAGGTATAAAAAATTGTCATTTGAAAAGTCAGGATAACGAGCGCTCTATCCGTCAAGCAATAAGAGCAACCGACCGACAAGTGTTTGGTAAGCTAACATCCCAATGAACCTCACAGGACACTCAAAGAAAGGGGGCCCTCACTTAGCATGTATGAGAAAGTGGCCCTGCTCAGCTTTCTTAAAAGCAAGGAGCACTACGGTATATCAAACCAAGAATTTATGAAAGTGAAAGTTTGTCTTCGATCAATATTGAATTAAATCACAGGGGGTATAGCTTATGTTCATGCAACATTCAGATTGGAATGACTCTATGAAATTAATAAGGCATATTTTTTATTACTTAATAATCTCACTTATTACAAACAATTATATGTAGTTATTTGAGGTGATCTGATAATGAAAATAGTTCCTTCTTTGTTTGCTTCCACCTTTTTGGTCATTTCTGTTATTTCAAGTATATAAAAAGTTAAACTCTAATGGATAAACTATATTGATCGTATAATTTTATTTACGTTGTCATTGTATATAGCTAAATTCATAATCTAATATTGATCCTCAACATATTTGGGTATGTTAGGAGCTTGATGGACCTGATGCAAGAATTGCAGATTATTTTGATGTGATTGCGGGCACAAGCACAGGTGGATTAATAACAACTATGCTCGCAGCTCCAAACATGGATAATCGTCCTTTATATGCAGCAAAAGATATTTCCACCTTCTACATGGAGCATTGCCCTCACATCTTTCCTCAAAGCCAGTAAACTATTTCGTTCTATCTTTTTCGTATATAAATAACGAGTTCAATTGAACAATATACTTTTGCCTCGAGTCACTTAT